>NC_092155.1:57054084-57754250 GCF_045791955.1 Oncorhynchus clarkii lewisi | reverse complement strand
AATACCGCTAGCTTCATGTCCACATCCTGATACAACCCTAACCCTAACTTCATGTCCACATCCCAGTTCAACTATAACCCTAGCTTCATTTCCACATCCTGGTTCAACCCTACCCCTAGCTTCATGTCCACATCCTGGTTCAACCCTAACCCTAGATTCATGTCCACATCCCAGTTCAACTCTAAGCCTAGCTTCATGTCCATATCCTGGTACAACCCTAACCCTAGCTTAATGTCCACATTCTGGTTCAACCCTACCCCTAGCTTCATGTCCATATCCCAGTTCAACCCTAACCCTAGCTTCATGTCCAAATCCCAGTTCAACTCTAAACCTAGCTTCATGTCCACATCCTGGTTCAAGCCTACCCATAGCTTGATGTCCACATCCTGGTTCAACCCTACCCCTAGCTTCATGTCCACATCCTGGTTCAACCCTACCCCTAGCTTCATGTCCACATCCTGGTTCAACCCTAACCCTAGCTTCATGTCCACATCCCAGTTCAACCCTAACCCGAGCTTCATGTCCACATCCTGGTTCAACCCTAACCCTAGCTTCATGTCCACATTCCAGTTCAACCTTAACCCTAGATTCATGTCCACATTCTGGTTCAACCCTACCCCTAGCTTCATGTCCATATCCCAGTTCAACCCTAACCCTAGCTTCATGTCCAAATCACAGTTCAACTCTAAACAAAGCTTCATGTCCACATCCTGGTTCAACCCTACCCCTAGCTTGATGTCCACATCCTAGTTCAACCCTAACACTAGCTTCATGTCCACATCCCAGTTCCATCCTAACCCTAGCTTCATTTCCACATCCTGGTTCAACCCTAACCCTAGCTTCATGTCCACATCCTGGTTCAACCCTAACCCTAGCTTCATGTCCACATCCTAGTTCAACCCTAACTCTAGCTTCATGTCCACATCATGGTTCAACGCTAACCCTAGCTTCATGTCTACATCCTGGTTCAACTCTAACCCTAACCCTAGCTTCATGTCCACATCCCAGTTCAACCCTAACTCTAGCTTCATGTCCACATCCCAGTTCAACTCTAACCCTAGCTTCATGTCCACATCCTGGTTCAACCCTAACCCTAGCTTCATGTCCACATCCTGGTTCAACCCTAACCCTAGCTTCATGTCCACATCATGGTTCAACCCTAACCCTAGCTTCATGTCCACATCATGGTTCAATTCTACCCCTAGCTTCATGTCCATATCCTGGTTCAAGCCTACCCCTAGCTTCATGTCCACATCCTGGTTCAACCCTTACCCTTGCTTCATGTCCACATCCTGGTTCAACCCTACCCCTAGCTTCATGTCCACATCCTGGTACAACCCTAACCCTAGCTTCATGTCCACATCCTGGTTCAACCCTACCCCTAGCTTCATGTCCACATTCTGGTTCAACCCTACCCCTAGCTTCATGTCCATATCCCAGTACAACCCTAACCCTAGCTTCATGTCCAAATCCCAGTTCAACTCTAAACCTAGCTTCATTTCCACATCCTGGTTCAACCCTAACCCTAGCTTCATGTCCATATCCTGGTTCAACCCTACCCCTAGCTTCATGTCCACATCCCAGTTCAACTCTACCCTAGCTTCATGTCCACATCCTGGTACAACCCTAACCCTAGCTTTATGTCCACATTCTGGTTCAACCCTACCCCTAGCTTCATGTCCATATCCCAGTACAACCCTAACCCTAGCTTCATGTCCAAATCCCAGTTCAACTCTAAACCTAGCTTCATGTCCACATCCTGGTTCAACCCTAACCCTAGCTTTATGTCCACATCCTGGTTCAACCCTACCCCTAGCTTCATGTCCACATCCCAGTTCAACCCTAACCCTAGCTTCATGTCCACATCCTGGTTCAACACTACCCCTAGCTTGATGTCCACATCCTGGTTCAACCCTAAACCTAGCTTCATGTCCACATCCTCGTTCAACCCTAACCCTAGCTTCATGTCCACATCCCGGTTCAACCCTAACCCTAGCTTCATGTCCACATCCTGGTTCAACCCTACCCCTAGCTTGATGCCCACATCCTGGTTCAATCCTAACCCTAGCTTCATGTCCACATCCTGGTTCAACCCTAACCCTAGCTTCATGTCCACATCCCGGTTCAACCCTAAACCTAGCTTCATGTCCACATATTAGTTCAACCCTAACTCTAGCTTCATGTCCACATCCTGGTTCAACCTAACACTAGCTTCATGTCCACATCCTGGTTCAACCCTAACCCTTGCTTCATGTCCACATCCTGGTTCAACCCTAACCCTAGCTTCATGTCCACATCCCGGTTCAACCCTAACCCTAGCTTCATGTCCACATCCTGGTTCAACCCTTACCCTTGCTTCATGTCCACATCCTGGTTCAACCCTACCCCTAGCTTCATGTCCACATCCCAGTTCAACTCTACCCTAGCTTCATGTCCACATCCTGGTATAACTCTAACCCTAGCTTCATGTCCACATCCTGGTACAACCCTAACCCTAGCTTCATGTCCACATCCTGGTTCAACCCTACCCCTAGCTTCATGTCCACATTCTGGTTCAACCCTACCCCTAGCTTCATGTCCATATCCCAGTACAACCCTAACCCTAGCTTCATGTCCAAATCCCAGTTCAACTCTAAACCTAGCTTCATGTCCACATCCTGGTTCAACCCTAACCCTAGCTTCATGTCCACATCCTGGTTCAACCCTAACCCTAGCTTCATGTCCACATCCCAGTTCAACCCTAACCCTAGCTTCATGTCCACATTCTTGTTCAACCCTACCCCTAGCTTGATGTCCACATCCTGGTTCCATCCTAACCCTAGCTTCATTTCCACATCCTGGTTCAACCCTAACCCTAGCTTCATGTCCACATCCTGGTTCAACCCTAACCCTAGCTTCATGTCCACATCCTAGTTCAACCCTAACTCTAGCTTCATGTCCACATCATGGTTCAACGCTAACCCTAGCTTCATGTCTACATCCTGGTTCAACTCTAACCCTAACCCTAGCTTCATGTCCACATCCCAGTTCAACCCTAACTCTAGCTTCATGTCCACATCCCAGTTCAACTCTAACCCTAGCTTCATGTCCACATCCTGGTTCAACCCTAACCCTAGCTTCATGTCCACATCCTGGTTCAACCCTAACCCTAGCTTCATGTCCACATCATGGTTCAACCCTAACCCTAGCTTCATGTCCACATCCCGGTTCAACCCTACCCCTAGCTTCATGTCCACATCCTGGTTCAACCCTAACCCTAGCTTCATGTACATATCCTGGTTCAACCCTAACCCTAGCTTCATGTCCACATCCCAGTTCAACCCTAACCCGAGCTTCATGTCCACATCCTGGTTCAACAATACCGCTAGCTTCATGTCCACATCCTGATACAACCCTAACCCTAACTTCATGTCCACATCCCAGTTCAACTATAACCCTAGCTTCATTTCCACATCCTGGTTCAACCCTACCCCTAGCTTCATGTCCACATCCTGGTTCAACCCTAACCCTAGATTCATGTCCACATCCCAGTTCAACTCTAAGCCTAGCTTCATGTCCATATCCTGGTACAACCCTAACCCTAGCTTAATGTCCACATTCTGGTTCAACCCTACCCCTAGCTTCATGTCCATATCCCAGTTCAACCCTAACCCTAGCTTCATGTCCAAATCCCAGTTCAACTCTAAACCTAGCTTCATGTCCACATCCTGGTTCAAGCCTACCCATAGCTTGATGTCCACATCCTGGTTCAACCCTACCCCTAGCTTCATGTCCACATCCTGGTTCAACCCTACCCCTAGCTTCATGTCCACATCCTGGTTCAACCCTAACCCTAGCTTCATGTCCACATCCCAGTTCAACCCTAACCCGAGCTTCATGTCCACATCCTGGTTCAACCCTAACCCTAGCTTCATGTCCACATTCCAGTTCAACCTTAACCCTAGATTCATGTCCACATACTGGTTCAACCCTAACCCTAGCTTCATGTCCATATCCCAGTTCAACCCTAACCCTAGCTTCATGTCCAAATCACAGTTCAACTCTAAACAAAGCTTCATGTCCACATCCTGGTTCAACCCTAACAATAGCTTGATGTCCACATCCTAGTTCAACCCTAACACTAGCTTCATGTCCACATCCCAGTTCCATCCTAACCCTAGCTTCATTTCCACATCCTGGTTCAACCCTAACCCTAGCTTCATGTCCACATCCTGGTTCAACCCTAACCCTAGCTTCATGTCCACATCCTAGTTCAACCCTAACTCTAGCTTCATGTCCACATCATGGTTCAACGCTAACCCTAGCTTCATGTCTACATCCTGGTTCAACTCTAACCCTAACCCTAGCTTCATGTCCACATCCCAGTTCAACCCTAACTCTAGCTTCATGTCCACATCCCAGTTCAACTCTAACCCTAGCTTCATGTCCACATCCTGGTTCAACCCTAACCCTAGCTTCATGTCCACATCCTGGTTCAACCCTAACCCTAGCTTCATGTCCACATCATGGTTCAACCCTAACCCTAGCTTCATGTCCACATCATGGTTCAATTCTACCCCTAGCTTCATGTCCATATCCTGGTTCAAGCCTACCCCTAGCTTCATGTCCACATCCTGGTTCAACCCTTACCCTTGCTTCATGTCCACATCCTGGTTCAACCCTACCCCTAGCTTCATGTCCACATCCTGGTACAACCCTAACCCTAGCTTCATGTCCACATCCTGGTTCAACCCTACCCCTAGCTTCATGTCCACATTCTGGTTCAACCCTACCCCTAGCTTCATGTCCATATCCCAGTACAACCCTAACCCTAGCTTCATGTCCAAATCCCAGTTCAACTCTAAACCTAGCTTCATTTCCACATCCTGGTTCAACCCTAACCCTAGCTTCATGTCCATATCCTGGTTCAACCCTACCCCTAGCTTCATGTCCATATCCCAGTACAACCCTAACCCTAGCTTCATGTCCAAATCCCAGTTCAACTCTAAACCTAGCTTCATGTCCACATCCTGGTTCAACCCTAACCCTAGCTTTATGTCCACATCCTGGTTCAACCCTACCCCTAGCTTCATGTCCACATCCCAGTTCAACCCTAACCCTAGCTTCATGTCCACATCCTGGTTCAACCCTACCCCTAGCTTGATGTCCACATCCTGGTTCAACCCTAAACCTAGCTTCATGTCCACATCCTCGTTCAACCCTAACCCTAGCTTCATGTCCACATCCCGGTTCAACCCTAACCCTAGCTTCATGTCCACATCCTGGTTCAACCCTACCCCTAGCTTGATGCCCACATCCTGGTTCAATCCTAACCCTAGCTTCATGTCCACATCCTGGTTCAACCCCAACCCTAGCTTCATGTCCACATCCCGGTTCAACCCTAACCCTAGCTTCATGTCCACATCCTAGTTCAACCCTAACTCTAGCTTCATGTCCACATCCTGGTTCAACCTAACACTAGCTTCATGTCCACATCCTGGTTCAACCCTAACCCTTGCTTCATGTCCACATCCTGGTTCAACCCTAACCCTAGCTTCATGTCCACATCCCGGTTCAACCCTAACCCTAGCTTCATGTCCACATCCTGGTTCAACCCTTACCCTTGCTTCATGTCCACATCCTGGTTCAACCCTACCCCTAGCTTCATGTCCACATCCCAGTTCAACTCTACCCTAGCTTCATGTCCACATCCTGGTATAACTCTAACCCTAGCTTCATGTCCACATTCTGGTTCAACCCTACCCCTAGCTTCATGTCCATATCCCAGTTCAACCCTAACCCTAGCTTCATGTCCAAATCCCAGTTCAACTCTAAACCTAGCTTCATGTCCACATCCTGGTTCAACCCTACCCCTAGCTTGATGTCCACATCCTGGTACAACCCTAACCCTAGCTTCATGTCCACATCCTGGTCCAACCCTAACCCTAGCTTCATGTCCACATCCTGGTTCAACCCTAAACCTAGCTTCAAGTCCACATCCCGGTTCAACCCTAACCCTAGCTTCATGTCCACATCCTAGTTCAACCCTAACACTAGCTTCATGTCCACATCCCAGGTCAACCCTAACCCTAGCTTCATTTCCACATCCTGGTTCAACCCTAACCCTAGCTTCATGTCCACATCCTGGTTCAACCCTAACCCTAGCTTCATGTCCACATCCTGGTTCAACCCTACCCCTAGCTTCATGTCCACATCCCAGTTCAACCCTAACCCTAGCTTCATGTCCACATCCTGGTTCAACCCTACCCCTAGCTTGATGTCCACATCCTGGTTCAACCCTAACCCTAGCTTCATGTCCACATCCTGGTTCAACCCTAACCCTAGCTTCATGTCCACATCCCGGTTCAACCCTAACCCTAGCTTCATGTCCACATCCTGGTTCAACCCTACCCCTAGCTTGATGTCCACATCCTGGTTCAACCCTTACCCTTGCTTCATGTCCACATCCTGGTTCAACCCTACCCCTAGCTTCATGTCCACATCCTGGTACAACCCTAACCCTAGCTTCATGTCCACATCCTGGTTCAACCCTACCCCTAGCTTCATGTCCACATTCTGGTTCAACCCTACCCCTAGCTTCATGTCCATATCCCAGTACAACCCTAACCCTAGCTTCATGTCCAAATCCCAGTTCAACTCTAAACCTAGCTTCATGTCCACATCCTGGTTCAAACCTAACCCTAGCTTCATGTCCACATCCTGGTTCAACCCTACCCCTAGCTTCATGTCCACATCCCAGTTCAACCCTAACCCTAGCTTCATGTCCACATTCTGGTTCAACCCTACCCCTAGCTTGATGTCCACATCCTGGTTCCATCCTAACCCTAGCTTCATTTCCACATCCTGGTTCAACCCTAACCCTAGCTTCATGTCCACATCCTGGTTCAACCCTAACCCTAGCTTCATGTCCACATCCTAGTTCAACCCTAACTCTAGCTTCATGTCCACATCATGGTTCAACGCTAACCCTAGCTTCATGTCTACATCCTGGTTCAACTCTAACCCTAACCCTAGCTTCATGTCCACATCCCAGTTCAACCCTAACTCTAGCTTCATGTCCACATCCCAGTTCAACTCTAACCCTAGCTTCATGTCCACATCCTGGTTCAACCCTAACCCTAGCTTCATGTCCACATCCTGGTTCAACCCTAACCCTAGCTTCATGTCCACATCATGGTTCAACCCTAACCCTAGCTTCATGTTCACATCCCGGTTCAACCCTACCCCTAGCTTCATGTCCACATCCTGGTTCAACCCTAACCCTAGCTTCATGTACATATCCTGGTTCAACCCTAACCCTAGCTTCATGTCCACATCCCAGTTCAACCCTAACCCGAGCTTCATGTCCACATCCTGGTTCAACAATACCGCTAGCTTCATGTCCACATCCTGATACAACCCTAACCCTAACTTCATGTCCATATCCCAGTTCAACTATAACCCTAGCTTCATTTCCACATCCTGGTTCAACCCTACCCCTAGCTTCATGTCCACATCCTGGTTCAACCCTAACCCTAGATTCATGTCCACATCCCAGTTCAACTCTAAGCCTAGCTTCATGTCCATATCCTGGTACAACCCTAACCCTAGCTTTATGTCCACATTCTGGTTCAACCCTACCCCTAGCTTCATGTCCATATCCCAGTTCAACCCTAACCCTAGCTTCATGTCCAAATCCCAGTTCAACTCTAAACCTAGCTTCATGTCCACATCCTGGTTGAAGCCTACCCATAGCTTGATGTCCACATCCTGGTTCAACCCTACCCCTAGCTTCATGTCCACATCCTGGTTCAACCCTACCCCTAGCTTCATGTCCACATCCTGGTTCAACCCTAACCCTAGCTTCATGTCCACATCCCAGTTCAACCCTAACCCGAGCTTCATGTCCACATCCTGGTTCAACCCTAACCCTAGATTCATGTCCACATTCCAGTTCAACCTTAACCCTAGATTAATGTCCACATTCTGGTTCAACCCTACCCCTAGCTTCAAGTCCATATCCCAGTTCAACCCTAACCCTAGCTTCATGTCCAAATCACAGTTCAACTCTAAACAAAGCTTCATGTCCACATCCTGGTTCAACCCTACCCCTAGCTTGATGTCCACATCCTAGTTCAACCCTAACACTAGCTTCATGTCCACATCCCAGTTCCATCCTAACCCTAGCTTCATTTCCACATCCTGGTTCAACCCTAACCCTAGCTTCATGTCCACATCCTGGTTCAACCCTAACCCTAGCTTCATGTCCACATCCTAGTTCAACCCTAACTCTAGCTTCATGTCCACATCATGGTTCAACGCTAACCCTAGCTTCATGTCTACATCCTGGTTCAACTCTAACCCTAACCCTAGCTTCATGTCCACATCCCAGTTCAACCCTAACTCTAGCTTCATGTCCACATCCCAGTTCAACTCTAACCCTAGCTTCATGTCCACATCCTGGTTCAACCCTAACCCTAGCTTCATGTCCACATCCTGGTTCAACCCTAACCCTAGCTTCATGTCCACATCATGGTTCAACCCTAACCCTAGCTTCATGTCCACATCCCGGTTCAACCCTACCCCTAGCTTCATGTCCACATCCTGGTTCAACCCTACCCCTAGCTTCATGTCCACATCCCAGTTCAACCCTAACCCTAGCTTCATGTCCACATCCTGGTTCAACCCTACCCTTAGGTTGATGTCCACATCCTGGTACAACCCTAACCCTAGCTTCATGTCCACATCCTGGTTCAACCCTAACCCTAGCTTCATGTCCACATCCTGGTTCAACCCTAACCCTAGCTTCAAGTCTACATCCCGGTTCAACCCTACCCCTAGCTTGATGTCCACATCCTGGTTCAACCCTAACCCTAGCTTCATGTCCACATCCTGGGTTAACCCTAACCCTAGCTTCATGTCCACATCCCGGTTCAACCCTAACCCTAGCTTCATGTCCACATCCTGGTTCAACCCTAACCCTAGCTTCATGTCCACATCCTGGTTCAACCCTACCCCTATCTTCATGTCCACATCCCGGTTCAACATTAACCCTAGCATCATGTACACATCCTGGTTCAACCCTACCCCTAGCTTGATGTCAACATTCTGGTACAACCCTAACCCTAGCTTCATGTCCACATCCTGGTTCAACCCTAACCCTGGCTTCATGTCTACATCCTGGTTCAACCCTAACCCTAGCTTCATGTCCACATCCCGGTTCAACCCTAACCCTACCTTCATGTCCACATCCTAGTTCAACCCTAACTCTAGCTTCATGTCCACATCATGGTTCAATCTTAACCCTAGCTTCATGTCCACATCACAGGTCAACCCTAACACTAGCTTCATGTCTACATCCTGGTTCAACTCTAACCCTAACCCTAGCTTCATGTCAACATCCCAGTTCAACCCTAACCCTAGCTTCATGTCTACATCCTGGTTCAACTCTAACCCTAACCCTAGCTTCATGTCCACATCCCAGTTCAACCCTAATCCTAGCTTCATGTCCACATCCCGTTTCAACCCTAACCCTAGCTTCATGTCGACATCATGGTTCAACGCTAACCCTAGCTTCATGTCTACATCCTGGTTCAGGTTCAACTCTAACCCTAACCCTAGCTTCATGTCCACATCCCGGTTCAACCCTAACCCTAGCTTCATGTCCACATCCTGGTTCAACCCTAACCCTAGCTTCATGTCCACATCCTGGTTCAACCCTAACCCTAGCTTCATGTCCACATCATGGTTCAACCCTAACCCTAGCTTCATGTCCACATCCTGGTTCAACCCTACCCCTAGCTTCATGTCCACATCCTGGTTCAACCCTACCCCAAGCTTCATGTCCACATCCTGGTTCAACCCTACCCCTAGCTTCATGTCCCCATCCCAGTTCAACCCTAACCCTAGCTTCATGTCCACATCCTGGTTCAACCCTACCCCTAGCTTCATGTCCCCATCCGAGTTCAACCCTAACCCTAGCTTCATGTCCACATCCCGGTTCAACCCTACCCCTAGCTTCATGTCCACATCCTGGTTCAACCCTAACCCTAGCTTGATGTCCACATCCTAGTTCAACCCTAACACTAGCTTCATGTCCACATCCCAGTTCCATCCTAACCCTAGCTTCATTTCCACATCCTGGTTCAACCCTAACCCTAGCTTCATGTCCACATCCTGGTTCAACCCTAACCCTAGCTTCATGTCCACATCCTAGTTCAACCCTAACTCTAGCTTCATGTCCACATCATGGTTCAACGCTAACCCTAGCTTCATGTCTACATCCTGGTTCAACTCTAACCCTAACCCTAGCTTCAAGTCCACATCCCAGTTCAACCCTAACTCTAGCTTCATGTCCACATCCCAGTTCAACTCTAACCCTAGCTTCATGTCCACATCCTGGTTCAACCCTAACCCTAGCTTCATGTCCACATCCTGGTTCAACCCTAACCCTAGCTTCATGTCCACATCCCGGTTCAACCCTACCCCTAGCTTCATGTCCACATCCTGGTTCAACCCTACCCCTAGCTTCATGTCCACATCCCAGTTCAACCCTAACCCTAGCTTCATGTCCACATCCTGGTTCAACCCTACCCCTAGGTTGATGTCCACATCCTGGTACAACCCTAACCCTAGCTTCATGTCCACATCCTGGTTCAACCCTAACCCTAGCTTCATGTCCACATCCTGGTTCAACCCTAACCCTAGCTTCAAGTCTACATCCCGGTTCAACCCTACCCCTAGCTTGATGTCCACATCCTGGTTCAACCCTAACCCTAGCTTCATGTCCACATCCTGGGTTAACCCTAACCCTAGCTTCATGTCCACATCCCGGTTCAACCCTAACCCTAGCTTCATGTCCACATCCTGGTTCAACCCTAACCCTAGCTTCATGTCCACATCCTGGTTCAACCCTACCCCTATCTTCATGTCCACATCCCGGTTCAACATTAACCCTAGCATCATGTACACATCTTGGTTCAACCCTACCCCTAGCTTGATGTCAACATTCTGGTACAACCCTAACCCTAGCTTCATGTCCACATCCTGGTTCAACCCTAACCCTGGCTTCATGTCTACATCCTGGTTCAACCCTAACCCTAGCTTCATGTCCACATCCCGGTTCAACCCTAACCCTACCTTCATGTCCACATCCTAGTTCAACCCTAACTCTAGCTTCATGTCCACATCATGGTTCAATCTTAACCCTAGCTTCATGTCCACATCACAGGTCAACCCTAACACTAGCTTCATGTCTACATCCTGGTTCAACTCTAACCCTAACCCTAGCTTCATGTCCACATCCCAGTTCAACCCTAACCCTAGCTTCATGTCTACATCCTGGTTCAACTCTAACCCTAACCCTAGCTTCATGTCCACATCCCAGTTCAACCCTAACCCTAGCTTCATGTCCACATCCCGTTTCAACCTTAACCCCAGCTTCATGTCCACATCACAGGTCAACCCTAACCCTAGCTTCATGTCGACATCATGGTTCAACGCTAACCCTAGCTTCATGTCTACATCCTGGTTCAGGTTCAACTCTAACCCTAACCCTAGCTTCATGTCCACATCCCAGTTCAACTCTAACCCTAGCTTCATGTCCACATCCCGGTTCAACCCTAACCCTAGCTTCATGTCCACATCCTGGTTCAACCCTAACCCTAGCTTCATGTCCACATCCTGGTTCAACCCTAACCCTAGCTTCATGTCCACATCATGGTTCAACCCTAACCCTAGCTTCATGTCCACATCCTGGTTCAACCCTACCCCTAGCTTCATGTCCACATCCTGGTTCAACCCTACCCCAAGCTTCATGTCCACATCCTGGTTCAACCCTACCCCTAGCTTCATGTCCCCATCCCAGTTCAACCCTAACCCTAGCTTCATGTCCACATCCTGGTTCAACCCTACCCCTAGCTTCATGTCCCCATCCGAGTTCAACCCTAACCCTAGCTTCATGTCCACATCCCGTTTCAACCCTACCCCTAGCTTCATGTCCACATCCTGGTTCAACCCTAACCCTATCTTCATGTCCACATCCTGGTTCAACCCTAACCCTAGCTTCATGTCCACATCCTAGTTCAACCCTAACTCTAGCTTCATGTCCACATCATGGTTCAACGCTAACCCTAGCTTCATGTCTACATCCTGGTTCAGGTTCAACTCTAACCCTAACCCTAGCTTCATGTCCACATCCCAGTTCAACCCTAACTCTAGCTTCATGTCCACATCCTGGTTCAACCCTAACCCTAGCTTCTTGTCCACATCCTGGTTCAACCCTAACCCTAGCTTCATGTCTACATCCTGGTTCAGGTTCAACTCTAACCCTAACCCTAGCTTCATGTCCACATCCCAGTTCAACCCTAACTCTAGCTTCATGTCCACATCCCAGTTCAACTCTAACCCTAGCTTCATGTCCACATCC
Organism: Oncorhynchus clarkii lewisi; assembly: GCF_045791955.1. Classification (NCBI taxonomy): domain Eukaryota; kingdom Metazoa; phylum Chordata; class Actinopteri; order Salmoniformes; family Salmonidae; genus Oncorhynchus; species Oncorhynchus clarkii. The sequence goes on along the minus strand of NC_092155.1, from coordinate 57,741,844 downwards.
TGGTTCAACCCTAACCCTAGCTTCATGTCCACATCCTGGTTCAACCCTAACCCTAGCTTGATGTCCACATCCTGGTTCAACCCTAACCCTAGCTTCATGTCCACATCCTGGTTCAACCCTAACCCTAGCTTCATGTCCACATCCCGGTTCAACCCTAACCCTAGCTTCATGTCCACATCCTGGTTCAACCCTAACCCTAGCTTCATGTCCACATCATGGTTAAACCCTACCCCTAGCTTCATGTCCACATCCTGGTTCAAGCCTACCCCTAGCTTCATGTCCACATCCTGGTTCAACCTTTACCCTTGCTTCATGTCCACATCCTGGTTCAACCCTACACCTAGCTTCATGTCCACATCCTGGTACAACCCTAAACCTAGCTTCATATCCACATCCTGGTTCAACCCTACCCCTAGCTTCATGTCCACATCCTGGTTCAACCCTACCCCTAGCTTCATGTCCACATCCCGGTTCAACCCTAACCCTAGCTTCATGTCCACATCCTGGTTCAATCCTACCCCTAGCTTCATGTCCACATTCCAGTTCAACCCTAACCCTAGCTTCATGTCCACATCCTGGTTCAACCCTAACCCTAGCTTCATGTCCACATCCTGTTTCAACCCTAACCCTAGCTTCATGTCTACATCCTGGTTCAACGCTAACCCTAGCTTCATGTCTACATCCTGGTTCAACTCTAACCCTAACCCTAGCTTCAAGTCCACATCCCAGTTCAACCCTAACTCTAGCTTCATGTCCACATCCTGGGTTAACCCTAACCCTAGCTTCATGTCCACATCCCGGTTCAACCCTAACCCTAGCTTCATGTCCACATCCTGGTTCAACCCTAACCCTAGCTTCATGTCCACATCCTGGTTCAACCCTACCCCTATCTTCATGTCCACATCCCGGTTCAACATTAACCCTAGCATCATGTACACATCCTGGTTCAACCCTACCCCTAGCTTGATGTCAACATTCTGGTACAACCCTAACCCTAGCTTCATGTCCACATCCTGGTTCAACCCTAACCCTGGCTTCATGTCTACATCCTGGTTCAACCCTAACCCTAGCTTCATGTCCACATCCCGGTTCAACCCTAACCCTACCTTCATGTCCACATCCTAGTTCAACCCTAACTCTAGCTTCATGTCCACATCATGGTTCAATCTTAACCCTAGCTTCATGTCCACATCACAGGTCAACCCTAACACTAGCTTCATGTCTACATCCTGGTTCAACTCTAACCCTAACCCTAGCTTCATGTCCACATCCCAGTTCAACCCTAACCCTAGCTTCATGTCTACATCCTGGTTCAACTCTAACCCTAACCCTAGCTTCATGTCCACATCCCAGTTCAACCCTAATCCTAGCTTCATGTCCACATCCCGTTTCAACCCTAACCCTAGCTTCATGTCGACATCATGGTTCAACGCTAACCCTAGCTTCATGTCTACATCCTGGTTCAGGTTCAACTCTAACCCTAACCCTAGCTTCATGTCCACATCCCAGTTCAACCCTAACTCTAGCTTCATGTCCACATCCCAGTTCAACTCTAACCCTAGCTTCATGTCCACATCCCGGTTCAACCCTAACCCTAGCTTCATGTCCACATCCTGGTTCAACCCTAACCCTAGCTTCATGTCCACATCCTGGTTCAACCCTAACCCTAGCTTCATGTCCACATCATGGTTCAACCCTAACCCTAGCTTCATGTCCACATCCTGGTTCAACCCTACCCCTAGCTTCATGTCCACATCCTGGTTCAACCCTACCCCAAGCTTCATGTCCACATCCTGGTTCAACCCTACCCCTAGCTTCATGTCCCCATCCCAGTTCAACCCTAACCCTAGCTTCATGTCCACATCCTGGTTCAACCCTACCCCTAGCTTCATGTCCCCATCCGAGTTCAACCCTAACCCTAGCTTCATGTCCACATCCCGGTTCAACCCTACCCCTAGCTTCATGTCCACATCCTGGTTCAACCCTAACCCTAGCTTGATGTCCACATCCTAGTTCAACCCTAACACTAGCTTCATGTCCACATCCCAGTTCCATCCTAACCCTAGCTTCATTTCCACATCCTGGTTCAACCCTAACCCTAGCTTCATGTCCACATCCTGGTTCAACCCTAACCCTAGCTTCATGTCCACATCCTAGTTCAACCCTAACTCTAGCTTCATGTCCACATCATGGTTCAACGCTAACCCTAGCTTCATGTCTACATCCTGGTTCAACTCTAACCCTAACCCTAGCTTCAAGTCCACATCCCAGTTCAACCCTAACTCTAGCTTCATGTCCACATCCCAGTTCAACTCTAACCCTAGCTTCATGTCCACATCCTGGTTCAACCCTAACCCTAGCTTCATGTCCACATCCTGGTTCAACCCTAACCCTAGCTTCATGTCCACATCCCGGTTCAACCCTACCCCTAGCTTCATGTCCACATCCTGGTTCAACCCTACCCCTAGCTTCATGTCCACATCCCAGTTCAACCCTAACCCTAGCTTCATGTCCACATCCTGGTTCAACCCTACCCCTAGGTTGATGTCCACATCCTGGTACAACCCTAACCCTAGCTTCATGTCCACATCCTGGTTCAACCCTAACCCTAGCTTCATGTCCACATCCTGGTTCAACCCTAACCCTAGCTTCAAGTCTACATCCCGGTTCAACCCTACCCCTAGCTTGATGTCCACATCCTGGTTCAACCCTAACCCTAGCTTCATGTCCACATCCTGGGTTAACCCTAACCCTAGCTTCATGTCCACATCCCGGTTCAACCCTAACCCTAGCTTCATGTCCACATCCTGGTTCAACCCTAACCCTAGCTTCATGTCCACATCCTGGTTCAACCCTACCCCTATCTTCATGTCCACATCCCGGTTCAACATTAACCCTAGCATCATGTACACATCTTGGTTCAACCCTACCCCTAGCTTGATGTCAACATTCTGGTACAACCCTAACCCTAGCTTCATGTCCACATCCTGGTTCAACCCTAACCCTGGCTTCATGTCTACATCCTGGTTCAACCCTAACCCTAGCTTCATGTCCACATCCCGGTTCAACCCTAACCCTACCTTCATGTCCACATCCTAGTTCAACCCTAACTCTAGCTTCATGTCCACATCATGGTTCAATCTTAACCCTAGCTTCATGTCCACATCACAGGTCAACCCTAACACTAGCTTCATGTCTACATCCTGGTTCAACTCTAACCCTAACCCTAGCTTCATGTCCACATCCCAGTTCAACCCTAACCCTAGCTTCATGTCTACATCCTGGTTCAACTCTAACCCTAACCCTAGCTTCATGTCCACATCCCAGTTCAACCCTAACCCTAGCTTCATGTCCACATCCCGTTTCAACCTTAACCCCAGCTTCATGTCCACATCACAGGTCAACCCTAACCCTAGCTTCATGTCGACATCATGGTTCAACGCTAACCCTAGCTTCATGTCTACATCCTGGTTCAGGTTCAACTCTAACCCTAACCCTAGCTTCATGTCCACATCCCAGTTCAACTCTAACCCTAGCTTCATGTCCACATCCCGGTTCAACCCTAACCCTAGCTTCATGTCCACATCCTGGTTCAACCCTAACCCTAGCTTCATGTCCACATCCTGGTTCAACCCTAACCCTAGCTTCATGTCCACATCATGGTTCAACCCTAACCCTAGCTTCATGTCCACATCCTGGTTCAACCCTACCCCTAGCTTCATGTCCACATCCTGGTTCAACCCTACCCCAAGCTTCATGTCCACATCCTGGTTCAACCCTACCCCTAGCTTCATGTCCCCATCCCAGTTCAACCCTAACCCTAGCTTCATGTCCACATCCTGGTTCAACCCTACCCCTAGCTTCATGTCCCCATCCGAGTTCAATCCTAACCCTAGCTTCATGTCCACATCCCGTTTCAACCCTACCCCTAGCTTCATGTCCACATCCTGGTTCAACCCTAACCCTAGCTTCATGTCCACATCCTGGTTCAACCCTAACCCTAGCTTCATGTCCACATCCTAGTTCAACCCTAACTCTAGCTTCATGTCCACATCATGGTTCAACGCTAACCCTAGCTTCATGTCTACATCCTGGTTCAGGTTCAACTCTAACCCTAACCCTAGCTTCATGTCCACATCCCAGTTCAACCCTAACTCTAGCTTCATGTCCACATCCTGGTTCAACCCTAACCCTAGCTTCTTGTCCACATCCTGGTTCAACCCTAACCCTAGCTTCATGTCTACATCCTGGTTCAGGTTCAACTCTAACCCTAACCCTAGCTTCATGTCCACATCCCAGTTCAACCCTAACTCTAGCTTCATGTCCACATCCCAGTTCAACTCTAACCCTAGCTTCATGTCCACATCCTGGTTCAACCCTAACCCTAGCTTCATGTCCACATCCTGGTTCAACCCTAACCCTAGCTTGATGTCCACATCCTGGTTCAACCCTAACCCTAGCTTCATGTCCACATCCTGGTTCAACCCTAACCCTAGCTTCATGTCCACATCCCGGTTCAACCCTAACCCTAGCTTCATGTCCACATCCTGGTTCAACCCTAACCCTAGCTTCATGTCCACATCATGGTTCAACCCTACCCCTAGCTTCATGTCCACATCCTGGTTCAAGCCTACCCCTAGCTTAATGTCCACATCCTGGTTCAACCTTTACCCTTGCTTCATGTCCACATCCTGGTTCAACCCTACACCTAGCTTCATGTCCACATCCTGGTACAACCCTAAACCTAGCTTCATATCCACATCCTGGTTCAACCCTACCCCTAGCTTCATGTCCACATCCTGGTTCAACCCTACCCCTAGCTTCATGTCCACATCCCGGTTCAACCCTAACCCTAGCTTCATGTCCACATCCTGGTTCAACCCTACCCCTAGCTTCATGTCCACATTCCAGTTCAACCCTAACCCTAGCTTCATGTCCACATCCTGGTTCAACCCTAACCCTAGCTTCATGTCCACATCCTGTTTCAACCCTAACCCTAGCTTCATGTCCACATCCCAGTTCAACCCTAACCCTAGCTTCTTGTCCACATCCTGGTTCAACCCTAACCCTAGCTTCATGTCTACATCCTGGTTCAGGTTCAACTCTAACCCTAACCCTAGCTTCATGTCCACATCCCAGTTCAACCCTAACTCTAGCTTCATGTCCACATCCTGGGTTAACCCTAACCCTAGCTTCATGTCCACATCCCGGTTCAACCCTAACCCTAGCTTCATGTCCACATCCTGGTTCAACCCTAACCCTAGCTTCATGTCCACATCCTGGTTCAACCCTACCCCTATCTTCATGTCCACATCCCGGTTCAACATTAACCCTAGCATCATGTACACATCCTGGTTCAACCCTACCCCTAGCTTGATGTCAACATTCTGGTACAACCCTAACCCTAGCTTCATGTCCACATCCTGGTTCAACCCTAACCCTGGCTTCATGTCTACATCCTGGTTCAACCCTAACCCTAGCTTCATGTCCACATCCCGGTTCAACCCTAACCCTACCTTCATGTCCACATCCTAGTTCAACCCTAACTCTAGCTTCATGTCCACATCATGGTTCAATCTTAACCCTAGCTTCATGTCCACATCACAGGTCAACCCTAACACTAGCTTCATGTCTACATCCTGGTTCAACTCTAACCCTAACCCTAGCTTCATGTCCACATCCCAGTTCAACCCTAACCCTAGCTTCATGTCTACATCCTGGTTCAACTCTAACCCTAACCCTAGCTTCATGTCCACATCCCAGTTCAACCCTAATCCTAGCTTCATGTCCACATCCCGTTTCAACCCTAACCCTAGCTTCATGTCGACATCATGGTTCAACGCTAACCCTAGCTTCATGTCTACATCCTGGTTCAGGTTCAACTCTAACCCTAACCCTAGCTTCATGTCCACATCCCAGTTCAACCCTAACTCTAGCTTCATGTCCACATCCCAGTTCAACTCTAACCCTAGCTTCATGTCCACATCCCGGTTCAACCCTAACCCTAGCTTCATGTCCACATCCTGGTTCAACCCTAACCCTAGCTTCATGTCCACATCCTGGTTCAACCCTAACCCTAGCTTCATGTCCACATCATGGTTCAACCCTAACCCTAGCTTCATGTCCACATCCTGGTTCAACCCTACCCCTAGCTTCATGTCCACATCCTGGTTCAACCCTACCCCAAGCTTCATGTCCACATCCTGGTTCAACCCTACCCCTAGCTTCATGTCCCCATCCCAGTTCAACCCTAACCCTAGCTTCATGTCCACATCCTGGTTCAACCCTACCCCTAGCTTCATGTCCCCATCCGAGTTCAACCCTAACCCTAGCTTCATGTCCACATCCCGGTTCAACCCTACCCCTAGCTTCATGTCCACATCCTGGTTCAACCCTAACCCTAGCTTGATGTCCACATCCTAGTTCAACCCTAACACTAGCTTCATGTCCACATCCCAGTTCCATCCTAACCCTAGCTTCATTTCCACATCCTGGTTCAACCCTAACCCTAGCTTCATGTCCACATCCTGGTTCAACCCTAACCCTAGCTTCATGTCCACATCCTAGTTCAACCCTAACTCTAGCTTCATGTCCACATCATGGTTCAACGCTAACCCTAGCTTCATGTCTACATCCTGGTTCAACTCTAACCCTAACCCTAGCTTCAAGTCCACATCCCAGTTCAACCCTAACTCTAGCTTCATGTCCACATCCCAGTTCAACACTAACCCTAGCTTCATGTCCACATCCTGGTTCAACCCTAACCCTAGCTTCATGTCCACATCCTGGTTCAACCCTAACCCTAGCTTCATGTCCACATCCCGGTTCAACCCTACCCCTAGCTTCATGTCCACATCCTGGTTCAACCCTACCCCTAGCTTCATGTCCACATCCCAGTTCAACCCTAACCCTAGCTTCATGTCCACATCCTGGTTCAACCCTACCCCTAGGTTGATGTCCACATCCTGGTACAACCCTAACCCTAGCTTCATGTCCACATCCTGGTTCAACCCTAACCCTAGCTTCATGTCCACATCCTGGTTCAACCCTAACCCTAGCTTCAAGTCTACATCCCGGTTCAACCCTACCCCTAGCTTGATGTCCACATCCTGGTTCAACCCTAACCCTAGCTTCATGTCCATATCCTGGGTTAACCCTAACCCTAGCTTCATGTCCACATCCCGGTTCAACCCTAACCCTAGCTTCATGTCCACATCCTGGTTCAACCCTAACCCTAGCTTCATGTCCACATCCTGGTTCAACCCTACCCCTATCTTCATGTCCACATCCCGGTTCAACATTAACCCTAGCATCATGTACACATCTTGGTTCAACCCTACCCCTAGCTTGATGTCAACATTCTGGTACAACCCTAACCCTAGCTTCATGTCCACATCCTGGTTCAACCCTAACCCTGGCTTCATGTCTACATCCTGGTTCAACCCTAACCCTAGCTTCATGTCCACATCCCGGTTCAACCCTAACCCTACCTTCATGTCCACATCCTAGTTCAACCCTAACTCTAGCTTCATGTCCACATCATGGTTCAATCTTAATCCTAGCTTCATGTCCACATCACAGGTCAACCCTAACACTAGCTTCATGTCCACATCCTGGTTCAACTCTAACCCTAACCCTAGCTTCATGTCCACATCCCAGTTCAACCCTAACCCTAGCTTCATGTCTACATCCTGGTTCAACTCTAACCCTAACCCTAGCTTCATGTCCACATCCCAGTTCAACCCTAACCCTAGCTTCATGTCCACATCCCGTTTCAACCTTAACCCCAGCTTCATGTCCACATCACAGGTCAACCCTAACCCTAGCTTCATGTCGACATCATGGTTCAACGCTAACCCTAGCTTCATGTCTACATCCTGGTTCAGGTTCAACTCTAACCCTAACCCTAGCTTCATGTCCACATCCCAGTTCAACTCTAACCCTAGCTTCATGTCCACATCCCGGTTCAACCCTAACCCTAGCTTCATGTCCACATCCTGGTTCAACCCTAACCCTAGCTTCATGTCCACATCCTGGTTCAACCCTAACCCTAGCTTCATGTCCACATCATGGTTCAACCCTAACCCTAGCTTCATGTCCACATCCTGGTTCAACCCTACCCCTAGCTTCATGTCCACATCCTGGTTCAACCCTACCCCAAGCTTCATGTCCACATCCTGGTTCAACCCTACCCCTAGCTTCATGTCCCCATCCCAGTTCAACCCTAACCCTAGCTTCATGTCCACATCCTGGTTCAACCCTACCCCTAGCTTCATGTCCCCATCCGAGTTCAACCCTAACCCTAGCTTCATGTCCACATCCCGTTTCAACCCTACCCCTAGCTTCATGTCCACATCCTGGTTCAACCCTAACCCTAGCTTCATGTCCACATCCTGGTTCAACCCTAACCCTAGCTTCATGTCCACATCCTAGTTCAACCCTAACTCTAGCTTCATGTCCACATCATGGTTCAACGCTAACCCTAGCTTCATGTCTACATCCTGGTTCAGGTTCAACTCTAACCCTAACCCTAGCTTCATGTCCACATCCCAGTTCAACCCTAACTCTAGCTTCATGTCCACATCCTGGTTCAACCCTAACCCTAGCTTCTTGTCCACATCCTGGTTCAACCCTAACCCTAGCTTCATGTCTACATCCTGGTTCAGGTTCAACTCTAACCCTAACCCTAGCTTCATGTCCACATCCCAGTTCAACCCTAACTCTAGCTTCATGTCCACATCCCAGTTCAACTCTAACCCTAGCTTCATGTCCACATCCTGGTTCAACCCTAACCCTAGCTTCATGTCCACATCCTGGTTCAACCCTAACCCTAGCTTGATGTCCACATCCTGGTTCAACCCTAACCCTAGCTTCATGTCCACATCCTGGTTCAACCCTAACCCTAGCTTCATGTCCACATCCCGGTTCAACCCTAACCCTAGCTTCATGTCCACATCCTGGTTCAACCCTAACCCTAGCTTCATGTCCACATCATGGTTCAACCCTACCCCTAGCTTCATGTCCACATCCTGGTTCAAGCCTACCCCTAGCTTAATGTCCACATCCTGGTTCAACCTTTACCCTTGCTTCATGTCCACATCCTGGTTCAACCCTACACCTAGCTTCATGTCCACATCCTGGTACAACCCTAAACCTAGCTTCATATCCACATCCTGGTTCAACCCTACCCCTAGCTTCATGTCCACATCCTGGTTCAACCCTACCCCTAGCTTCATGTCCACATCCCGGTTCAACCCTAACCCTAGCTTCATGTCCACATCCTGGTTCAACCCTACCCCTAGCTTCATGTCCACATTCCAGTTCAACCCTAACCCTAGCTTCATGTCCACATCCTGGTTCAACCCTAACCCTAGCTTCATGTCCACATCCTGTTTCAACCCTAACCCTAGCTTCATGTCCACATCCCAGTTCAACCCTAACCCTAGCTTCTTGTCCACATCCTGGTTCAACCCTAACCCTAGCTTCATGTCTACATCCTGGTTCAGGTTCAACTCTAACCCTAACCCTAGCTTCATGTCCACATCCCAGTTCAACCCTAACTCTAGCTTCATGTCCACATCCCAGTTCAACTCTAACCCTAGCTTCATGTCCACATCCTGGTTCAACCCTAACCCTAGCTTCATGTCCACATCCTGGTTCAACCCTAACCCTAGCTTCATGTCCACATCCCGGTTCAACCCTAACCCTAGCTTCATGTCCACATCCTGGTTCAACCCTAACCCTAGCTTCATGTCCACATCATGGTTCAACCCTACCCCTAGCTTCATGTCCACATCCTGGTACAACCCTAAACCTAGCTTCATGTCCACATCCTGGTTCAACCCTACCCCTAGCTTCATGTCCACATCCTGGTTCAACCCTACCCCTAGCTTCATGTCCACATCCCGGTTCAACCCTAACCCTAGCTTCATGTCCACATCCTGGTTCAATCCTACCCCTAGCTTCATGTCCACATTCCAGTTCAACCCTAACCCTAGCTTCATGTCCACATCCTGGTTCAACCCTAACCCTAGCTTCATGTCCACATCCTGTTTCAACCCTAACCCTAGCTTCATGTCCACATCCCAGTTCAACCCTAACCCTAGCTTCATGTCCACATCCTGGTTCAACTCTACCCCTAGCTTGATGTCCACATCCTGGTTCAACCCTACCCCTAGCTTCATGTCCACATCCTGGTTCAACCCTACCCCTAGCTTCATGTCCACATCCGGGTTCAACCCTAACCATAGCTTCATGTCCACATCCTAGATCAACCCTAACTCTAGCTTCATGTCCACATCATGGTTCAACGCTAACCCTAGCTTCATGTCTACATCCTGGTTCAGGTTCAACCTTAACCCTAACCCTAGCTTCATGTCCACATCCCAGTTCAATCCTAACCCTAGCTTCATGTCCACATCCTGTTTCAACCCTAACCCTAGCTTCATGTCCACATCCCAGTTCAACCCTAACCCTAGCTTCATGTCCACATCCTGGTTCAACTCTACCCCTAGCTTGATGTCCACATCCTGGTTCAACCCTACCCCTAGCTTCATGTCCCCATCCGAGTTCAACCCTAACCCTAGCATCATGTCCACATCCCGGTTCAACCCTACCCCTAGCTTCATGTCCACATCCTGGTTCAACCCTAACCCTAGCTTCATGTCCACATCCCAGTTCAACCCTAACCCTAGCTTCATGTCCACATCCTGGTTCAACTCTACCCCTAGCTTGATGTCCACATCCTGGCTCAACCCTACCCCTAGCTTCATGTCCACATCCTGGTTAAACCCTAACCCTAGCTTCATGTCCACATCCCAGTTCAACCCTAACCCTAGCTTCATGTCCACATCCTGGTTCAACTCTACCCCTAGCTTGATGTCCACATCCTGGTTCAACCCTACCCCTAGCTTCATGTCCACATCCTGGTTCAACCCTAACCCTAGCTTCATGTCCACATCCGGGTTCAACCCTAACCATAGCTTCATGTCCACATCCTAGTTCACACCTAACTCTAGCTTCATGTCCACATCATGGTTCAACGCTAACCCTAGCTTCATGTCTACATCCTGGTTCAGGTTCAACACTAACCCTAACCCTAGCTTCATGTCAACATCCCAGTTCAACCCTAACTCTAGCTTCATGTTCACATCCTGGTTCAACCCTAACCCTAGCTTCATGTCCACATCCTGGTTCAACCCTAACCCTAGCTTCATGTCTACATCGTGGTTCAGGTTCAACTCTAACCCTAACCCTAGCTTCATGTCCACATCCCAGTTCAAACCTAACTCTAGCTTCATGTCCACATCCCAGTTCAACTCTAACCCTAGCTTCATGTCCACATCCCAGTGCAAACCTAACTCTAGCTTCATGTCCACATCCCAGTTCAACTCTAACCCTAGCTTCATGTCCACATCCTGGTTCAAGCCTACCCCTAGCTTCATGTCCACATCCTGGTTCAACCTTTACCCTTGCTTCATGTCCACATCCTGGTTCAACCCTACCCCTAGCTTCATGACCACATCCTGGTACAACCCTAAACCTAGCTTCATATCCACATCCTGGTTCAACCCTACCCCTAGCTTCATGTCCACATCCTGGTTCAACCCTAACCCTAGCTTCATGTCCACATCCCGGTTCAACCCTAACCCTAGCTTCATGTCAGCGTCCTAGTTCAACCCTACCCCTAGCTTCATGTCCACATCCCAGTTCAACCCTAACCCTAGCTTCATTTCCACATCCTGGTTCAACCCTACCCCTAGCTTCATGTCCACATCCCAGTTCAACCCTAACCCTAGCTTCATGTCCACATCCTGGTTCAACCCTACCCCTAGCTTCATGTCCACATCCCGGTTCAACCCTAACCCTAGCTTCATGTCTACATCCCAGTTCAACCCTAACTCTAGCTTCATGTCCACATCCCGTTTCAACCTTAACCCTAGCTTCATGTCCACATCACAGGTCAACCCTAACCCTAGCTTCATGTCGACATCATGGTTCAACGCTAACCCTAGCTTCATGTCTACATCCTGGTTCAGGTTCAACTCTAACCTTAACCGTAGCTTCATGTCCACATCCCAGTTCAACCCTAACTCTAGCTTCATGTCCACATCCCAGTTCAACTCTAACCCTAGCTTCATGTCCACATCCTGGTTCAACCCTAACCCTAGCTTCATGTCCACATCCTCGTTCAACCCTAACCCTAGCTTCATGTCCACATCCTGGTTCAACCCTAACCCTAGCTTCATGTCCACATCATGGTTCAACCCTAACCCTAGCTTCATGTCCACATCCCGGTTCAACCCTACCCCTAGCTTCATGTCCACATCCTGGTTCAACCCTATCCCTAGCTTCATGTCCACATCCTGGTTCAACCCTACCCCAAGCTTCATGTCCACATCCTAGTTCAACCCTACCCCTAGCTTCATGTCCCCATCCCAGTTCAACCCTAACCCTAGCTTCATGTCCACATCCTGGTTCAACCCTACCCCTAGCTTCATGTCCCCATCCGAGTTCAACCCTAACCCTAGCTTCATGTCCACATCCCGGTTCAACCCTACCCCTAGCTTCATGTCCACATCCTGGTTCAACCCTAACCCTAGCTTCATGTCCACATCCCAGTTCAACCCTAACCCTAGCTTCATGTCCACATCCTGGTTCAACTCTACCCCTAGCTTGATGTCCACATCCTGGCTCAACCCTACCCCTAGCTTCATGTCCACATCCTGGTTCAACCCTAACCCTAGCTTCATGTCCACATCCCAGTTCAACCCTAACCCTAGCTTCATGTCCACATCCTGGTTCAACTCTACCCCTAGCTTGATGTCCACATCCTGGTTCAACCCTACCCCTAGCTTCATGTCCACATCCTGGTTCAACCCTAACCCTAGCTTCATGTCCACATCCGGGTTCAACCCTAACCATAGCTTCATGTCCACATCCTAGTTCACACCTAACTCTAGCTTCATGTCCACATCATGGTTCAACGCTAACCCTAGCTTCATGTCTACATCCTGGTTCAGGTTCAACACTAACCCTAACCCTAGCTTCATGTCCACATCCCAGTTCAACCCTAACTCTAGCTTCATGTCCACATCCTGGTTCAACCCTAACCCTAGCTTCATGTCCACATCCTGGTTCAACCCTAACCCTAGCTTCATGTCTACATCCTGGTTCAGGTTCAACTCTAACCCTAACCCTAGCTTCATGTCCACATCCCAGTTCAAACCTAACTCTAGCTTCATGTCCACATCCCAGTTCAACTCTAACCCTAGCTTCATGTCCACATCCCAGTTCAAACCTAACTCTAGCTTCATGTCCACATCCAAGTTCAACTCTAACCCTAGCTTCATGTCCACATCCTGGTTCAAGCCTACCCCTAGCTTCATGTCCACATCCTGGTTCAACCTTTACCCTTGCTTCATGTCCATATCCTGGTTCAACCCTACCCCTAGCTTCATGTCCACATCCTGGTACAACCCTAAACCTAGCTTCATATCCACATCCTGGTTCAACCCTACCCCTAGCTTCATGTCCACATCCTGGTTCAACCCTAACCCTAGCTTCATGTCCACATCCCGGTTCAACCCTAACCCTAGCTTCATGTCAGCATCCTAGTTCAACCCTACCCCTAGCTTCATGTCCACATCCCAGTTAAACCCTAACCCTAGCTTCATGTCCACATCCTGGTTCAACCCTACCCCTAGCTTCATGTCCACATCCCAGTTCAACCCTAACCCTAGCTTCATGTCCACATCCTGGTTCAACCCTACCCCTAGCTTCATGTCCACATCCCGGTTCAACCCTAACCCTAGCTTCATGTCCGCATCCTAGTTCAACCCTACCCCTAGCTTCATGTCCACATCCCAGTTCAACGCTACCCCTAGCTTCATGTCCACATCCTGTTTCAACCCTAACCCTAGCTTCATGTCCACATCCCAGTTCAACCCTAACCCTAGCTTCATGTCCACATCCTGGTTCAACTCTACCCCTAGCTTGATGTCCACATCCTGGTTCAACCCTACCCCTAGCTTCATGTCCACATCCTGGTTCAACCCTACCCCTAGCTTCATGTCCACATCCGGGTTCAACCCTAACTCTAGCTTCATGTCCACATCATGGTTCAACGCTAACCCTAGCTTCATGTCTACATCCTGGTTCAGGTTCAACCTTAACCCTAACCCTAGCTTCATGTCCACATCCCAGTTCAACCCTAACTCTAGCTTCATGTCCACATCCCGTTTCAACCTTAACCCTAGCTTCATGTCCACATCACAGGTCAACCCTAACCGTAGCTTCATGTCAACATCATGGTTCAACGCTAACCCTAGCTTCATGTCTAAATCCTGGTTCAGGTTCAACTCTAACCCAAACCCTAGCTTCATGTCCACATCCCAGTTCAACCCTAACTCTAGCTTCATGTCCACATCCCAGTTCAACTCTAACCCTAGCTTCATGTCCACATCCTGGTTCAACCCTAACCCTAGCTTCATGTCCACATCCTGGTTCAACCCTAACCCTAGCTTCATGTCCACATCCTGGTTCAACCCTAACCCTAGCTTCATGTCCACATCATGGTTCAACCCTAACCCTAGCTTCATGTCCACATCCTAGTTCAACCCTAACTCTAGCTTCATGTCCACATCATGGTTCAACGCTAACCCTAGCTTCATGTCTTTATCCTGGTTCAGGTTCAACTCTAACCCTAACCCTAGCTTCATGTCCACATCCCAGTTCAACCCTAACTCTAGCTTCATGTCCACATCCTGGTTCAACCCTAACCCTAGCTTCTTGTCCACATCCTGGTTCAACCCTAACCCTAGCTTCATGTCTACATCCTGGTTCAGGTTCAACTCTAACCCTAACCCTAGCTTCATGTCCACATCCCAGTTCAACTCTAACCCTAGCTTCATGTCCACATCCTGGTTCAACCCTAACCCTAGCTTCATGTCCACATCCTGGTTCAACCCTAACCCTAGCTTGATGTCCACATCCTGGTTCAACCCTAACCCTAGCTTCATGTCCACATCCCGGTTCAACCCTAACCCTAGCTTCATGTCCACATCCTGGTTCAACCCTAACCCTAGCTTCATGTCCACATCATGGTTCAACCCTACCCCTAGCTTCATGTCCACATCCTGGTTCAAGCCTACCCCTAGCTTCATGTCCACATCCTGGTTCAACCTTTACCCTTGCTTCATGTCCACATCCTGGTTCAACCCTACACCTAGCTTCATGTCCACATCCTGGTACAACCCTAAACCTAGCTTCATATCCACATCCTGGTTCAACCCTACCCCTAGCTTCATGTCCACATCCTGGTTCAACCCTACCCCTAGCTTCATGTCCACATCCCGGTTCAACCCTAACCCTAGCTTCATGTCCACATCCTGGTTCAATCCTACCCCTAGCTTCATGTCCACATCCCAGTTCAACCCTAACCCTAGCTTCATGTCCACATCCTGGTTCAACCCTAACCCTAGCTTCATGTCCACATCCTGTTTCAACCCTAACCCTAGCTTCATGTCCACATCCCAGTTCAACCCTAACCCTAGCTTCATGTCCACATCCTGGTTCAACACTACCCCTAGCTTGATGTCCACATCCTGGTTCAACCCTACCCCTAGCTTCTTGTCCACATCCTGGTTCAACCCTACCCCTAGCTTCATGTCCACATCCGGGTTCAACCCTAACCATAGCTTCATGTCCACATCCTAGATCAACCCTAACTCTAGCTTCATGTCCACATCATGGTTCAACGCTAACCCTAGCTTCATGTCTACATCCTGGTTCAGGTTCAACCTTAACCCTAACCCTAGCTTCATGTCCACATCCCAGTTCAACCCTAACCCTAGCTTCATGTCCACATCCTGTTTCAACCCTAACCCTAGCTTCATGTCCACATCCCAGTTCAACCCTAACCCTAGCTTCATGTCCACATCCTGGTTCAACTCTACCCCTAGCTTGATGTCCACATCCTGGTTCAACCCTACCCCTAGCTTCATGTCCACATCCTGGTTCAACCCTACCCCTAGCTTCATGTCCACATCCGGGTTCAACCCTAACCATAGCTTCATGTCCACTTCCTAGTTCAACCCTAACTCTAGCTTCATGTCCACATCATGGTTCAACGCTAACCCTAGCTTCATGTCTACATCCTGGTTCAGGTTCAACCTTAACCCTAACCCTAGCTTCATGTCCACATCCCAGTTCAACCCTAACTCTAGCTTCATGTCCACATCCCGTTTCAACCTTAACCCTAGCTTCATGTCCACATCACAGGTCAACCCTAACCCTAGCTTCATGTCGACATCATGGTTCAACGCTAACCCTAGCTTCATGTCTACATCCTGGTTCAGGTTCAACTCTAACCCTAACCCTAGCTTCATGTCCACATCCCAGTTCAACCCTAATTCTAGCTTCATGTCCACATCCCAGTTCAACTCTAACCCTAGCTTCATGTCCACATCCTGGTTCAACCCTACCCCTAGCTTCATGTCCACATCCTGGTACAACCCTAAACCTAGCTTCATATCCACATCCTGGTTCAACCCTACCCCTAGCTTCATGTCCACATCCTGGTTCAACCCTAACCCTAGCTTCATGTCCACATCCCGGTTCAACCCTAACCCTAGCTTCATGTCAGCATCCTAGTTCAACCCTACCCCTAGCTTCATGTCCACATCCCAGTTCAACCCTAACCCTAGCTTCATGTCCACATCCTGGTTCAACCCTACCCCTAGCTTCATGTCCACATCCCAGTTCAACCCTAACCCTAGCTTCATGTCCACATCCTGGTTCAACCCTACCCCTAGCTTCATGTCCACATCCCGGTTCAACCCTAACCCTAGCTTCATGTCCGCATCCTAGTTCAACCCTACCCCTAGCTTCATGTCCACATCCCAGTTCAACGCTACCCCTAGCTTCATGTCCACATCCTGGTTCAAGCCTACCCCTAGCTTCATGTCCACATCCCAGTTCAACCCTAACCCTAGCTTCATGTCCACATCCTGGTTCAACTCTACCCCTAGCTTGATGTCCACATCCTGGTTCAACCCTACCCCTAGCTTCATGTCCACATCCTGGTTCAACCCTACCCCTAGCTTCATGTCCACATCCGGGTTCAACCCTAACTCTAGCTTCATGTCCACATCATGGTTCAACGCTAACCCTAGCTTCATGTCTACATCCTGGTTCAGGTTCAACCTTAACCCTAACCCTAGCTTCATGTCCACATCCCAGTTCAACCCTAACTCTAGCTTCATGTCCACATCCCGTTTCAACCTTAACCCTAGCTTCATGTCCACATCACAGGTCAACCCTAACCGTAGCTTCATGTCAACATCATGGTTCAACGCTAACCCTAGCTTCATGTCTAAATCCTGGTTCAGGTTCAACTCTAACCCAAACCCTAGCTTCATGTCCACATCCCAGTTCAACCCTAACTCTAGCTTCATGTCCACATCCCAGTTCAACTCTAACCCTAGCTTCATGTCCACATCCTGGTTCAACCCTAACCCTAGCTTCATGTCCACATCCTGGTTCAACCCTAACCCTAGCTTCATGTCCACATCCTGGTTCAACCCTAACCCTAGCTTCATGTCCACATCATGGTTCAACCCTAACCCTAGCTTCATGTCCACATCCTAGTTCAACCCTAACTCTAGCTTCATGTCCACATCATGGTTCAACGCTAACCCTAGCTTCATGTCTTTATCCTGGTTCAGGTTCAACTCTAACCCTAACCCTAGCTTCATGTCCACATCCCAGTTCAACCCTAACTCTAGCTTCATGTCCACATCCTGGTTCAACCCTAACCCTAGCTTCTTGTCCACATCCTGGTTCAACCCTAACCCTAGCTTCATGTCTACATCCTGGTTCAGGTTCAACTCTAACCCTAACCCTAGCTTCATGTCCACATCCCAGTTCAACTCTAACCCTAGCTTCATGTCCACATCCTGGTTCAACCCTAACCCTAGCTTCATGTCCACATCCTGGTTCAACCCTAACCCTAGCTTGATGTCCACATCCTGGTTCAACCCTAACCCTAGCTTCATGTCCACATCCCGGTTCAACCCTAACCCTAGCTTCATGTCCACATCCTGGTTCAACCCTAACCCTAGCTTCATGTCCACATCATGGTTCAACCCTACCCCTAGCTTCATGTCCACATCCTGGTTCAAGCCTACCCCTAGCTTCATGTCCACATCCTGGTTCAACCTTTACCCTTGCTTCATGTCCACATCCTGGTTCAACCCTACACCTAGCTTCATGTCCACATCCTGGTACAACCCTAAACCTAGCTTCATATCCACATCCTGGTTCAACCCTACCCCTAGCTTCATGTCCACATCCTGGTTCAACCCTAACCCTAGCTTCATGTCCACATCCCGGTTCAACCCTAACCCTAGCTTCATGTCCACATCCTGGTTCAATCCTACCCCTAGCTTCATGTCCACATCCCAGTTCAACCCTAACCCTAGCTTCATGTCCACATCCTGGTTCAACCCTAACCCTAGCTTCATGTCCACATCCTGTTTCAACCCTAACCCTAGCTTCATGTCCACATCCCAGTTCAACCCTAACCCTAGCTTCATGTCCACATCCTGGTTCAACACTACCCCTAGCTTGATGTCCACATCCTGGTTCAACCCTACCCCTAGCTTCATGTCCACATCCTGGTTCAACCCTACCCCTAGCTTCATGTCCACATCCGGGTTCAACCCTAACCATAGCTTCATGTCCACATCCTAGATCAACCCTAACTCTAGCTTCATGTCCACATCATGGTTCAACGCTAACCCTAGCTTCATGTCTACATCCTGGTTCAGGTTCAACCTTAACCCTAACCCTAGCTTCATGTCCACATCCCAGTTCAACCCTAACCCTAGCTTCATGTCCACATCCTGTTTCAACCCTAACCCTAGCTTCATGTCCACATCCCAGTTCAACCCTAACCCTAGCTTCATGTCCACATCCTGGTTCAACTCTACCCCTAGCTTGATGTCCACATCCTGGTTCAACCCTACCCCTAGCTTCATGTCCACATCCTGGTTCAACCCTACCCCTAGCTTCATGTCCACATCCGGGTTCAACCCTAACCATAGCTTCATGTCCACTTCCTAGTTCAACCCTAACTCTAGCTTCATGTCCACATCATGGTTCAACGCTAACCCTAGCTTCATGTCTACATCCTGGTTCAGGTTCAACCTTAACCCTAACCCTAGCTTCATGTCCACATCCCAGTTCAACCCTAACTCTAGCTTCATGTCCACATCCCGTTTCAACCTTAACCCTAGCTTCATGTCCACATCACAGGTCAACCCTAACCCTAGCTTCATGTCGACATCATGGTTCAACGCTAACCCTAGCTTCATGTCTACATCCTGGTTCAGGTTCAACTCTAACCCTAACCCTAGCTTCATGTCCACATCCCAGTTCAACCCTAATTCTAGCTTCATGTCCACATCCCAGTTCAACTCTAACCCTAGCTTCATGTCCACATCCTGGTTCAACCCTAACCCTAGCTTCATGTCCACATCCTCGTTCAACCCTAACCCTAGCTTCATGTCCACATCCTGGTTCAACCCTAACCCTAGCTTCATGTCCACATCATGGTTCAACCCTAACCCTAGCTTCATGTCCACATCCTGGTTCAACCCTACCCCTAGCTTCATGTCCCCATCCCAGTTCAACCCTAACCCTAGCTTCATGTCCACATCCTGGTTCAACCCTACCCCTAGCTTCATGTCCCCATCCTAGTTCAACCCTAACCCTAGCTTCATGTCCACATCCCGGTTCAACCCTACCCCTAGCTTCATGTCCACATCCTGGTTCAACCCTAACCCTAGCTTTATGTCCACATCCCAGTTCAACCCTAACCCTAGCTTCATGTCCACATCCTGGTTCAACTCTACCCCTAGCTTGATGTCCACATCCTGGCTCAACCCTACCCCTAGCTTCATGTCCACATCCTGGTTCAACCCTTACCCTAGCTTCATGTCCACATCCCAGTTCAACCCTAACCCTAGCTTCATGTCCACATCCTGGTTCAACTCTACCCCTAGCTTGATGTCCACATCCTGGTTCAACCCTACCCCTAGCTTCATGTCCACATCCTGGTTCAACCCTAACCCTAGCTTCATGTCCACATCCGGGTTCAACCCTAACCATAGCTTCATGTCCACATCCTAGTTCACACCTAACTCTAGCATCATGTCCACATCATGGTTCAACGCTAACCCTAGCTTCATGTCTACATCCTGGTTCAGGTTCAAAACTAACCCTAACCCTAGCTTCATGTCCACATCCCAGTTCAACCCTAACTCTAGCTTCATGTCCACATCCTGGTTCAACCCTAACCCTAGCTTCATGTCCACATCCTGGTTCAACCCTAACCCTAGCTTCATGTCTACATCCTGGTTCAGGTTCAACTCTAACCCTAACCCTAGCTTCATGTCCACATCCCAGTTCAAACCTAACTCTAGCTTCATGTCCACATCCCAGTTCAACTCTAACCCTAGCTTCATGTCCACATCCCAGTTCAAACCTAACTCTAGCTTCATGTCCACATCCCAGTTCAACTCTAACCCTAGCTTCATGTCCACATCCTGGTTCAAGCCTACCCCTAGCTTCATGTCCACATCCTGGTTCAACCTTTACCCTTGCTTCATGTCCACATCCTGGTTCAACCCTACCCCTAGCTTCATGTCCACATCCTGGTACAACCCTAAACCTAGCTTCATATCCACATCCTGGTTCAACCCTACCCCTAGCTTCATGTCCACATCCTGGTTCAACCCTAACCCTAGCTTCATGTCCACATCCCGATTCAACCCTAACCCTAGCTTCATGTCAGCATCCTAGTTCAACCCTACCCCTAGCTTCATGTCCACATCCCAGTTCAACCCTAACCCTAGCTTCATGTCCACATCCTGGTTCAACCCTACCCCTAGCTTCATGTCCACATCCCAGTTCAACCCTAACCCTAGCTTCATGTCCACATCCTGGTTCAACCCTACCCCTAGCTTCATGTCCACATCCCGGTTCAACCCTAACCCTAGCTTCATGTCCGCATCCTAGTTCAACCCTACCCCTAGCTTCATGTCCACATCCCAGTTCAACGCTACCCCTAGCTTCATGTCCACATCCTGTTTCAACCCTAACCCTAGCTTCATGTCCACATCCCAGTTCAACCCTAACCCTAGCTTCATGTCCACATCCTGGTTCAACTCTACCCCTAGCTTGATGTCCACATCCTGGTTCAACCCTACCCCTAGCTTCATGTCCACATCCTGGTTCAACCCTACCCCTAGCTTCATGTCCACATCCGGGTTCAACCCTAACTCTAGCTTCATGTCCACATCATGGTTCAACGCTAACCCTAGCTTCATGTCCACATCCTAGTTCAACCCTAACTCTAGCTTCATGTCCACATCATGGTTCAACGCTAACCCTAGCTTCATGTCTACATCCTGGTTCAGGTTCAACCTTAACCCTAACCCTAGCTTCATGTCCACATCCCAGTTCAACCCTAACTCTAGCTTCATGTCCACATCCCGTTTCAACCTTAACCCTAGCTTCATGTCCACATCACAGGTCAACCCTAACCCTAGCTTCATGTCAACATCATGGTTCAACGCTAACCCTAGCTTCATGTCTAAATCCTGGTTCAGGTTCAACTCTAACCCAAACCCTAGCTTCATGTCCACATCCCAGTTCAACCCTAACTCTAGCTTCATGTCCACATCCCAGTTCAACCCTAACTCTAGCTTCATGTCTAAATCCTTGTTCAGGTTCAACTCTAACCCAAACCCTAGCTTCATGTCCACATCCCAGTTCAACCCTAACTCTAGCTTCATGTCCACATCCCAGTTCAACTCTAACCCTAGCTTCATGTCCACATCCTGGTTCAACCCTAACCCTAGCTTCATGTCCACATCCTGGTTCAACCCTAACCCTAGCTTCATGTCCACATCCTGGTTCAACCCTAACCCTAGCTTCATGTCCACATCATGGTTCAACCCTAACCCTAGCTTCATGTCCACATCCCGGTTCAACCCTACCCCTAGCTTCATGTCCACATCCTGGTTCAACCCTAACCCTAGCTTCATGTCCACATCCTGGTTCAACCCTACCCCAAGCTTCATGTCCACATCCTGGTTCAACCCTACCCCTAGCTTCATGTCCCCATCCCAGTTCAACCCTAACCCTAGCTTCATGTCCACATCCTGGTTCAACCCTAACCCTAGCTTCATGTCCACATCCTGTTTCAACCCTAACCCTAGCTTCATGTCCACATCCCAGTTCAACCCTAACCCTAGCTTCATGTCAACATCCTGGTTCAAGCCTACCCCTAGCTTAATGTCCAAATCCTGGCTAAACCCTACCCCTAGCTTCATGTCCACATCCTGGTTCAACCCTAACCCTAGCTTCATGTCCACATCCCAGTTCAACCCTAACCCTAGCTTCATGTCCACATCCTGGTTCAACTCTACCCCTAGCTTGATGTCCACATCCTGGTTCAACCCTAACCCTAGCTTTATGTCCACATCCGGGTTCAACCCTAACCATAGCTTCATGTCCACATCCTAGTTCAACCCTAACTCTAGCTTCATGTCCACATCATGGTTCAACGCTAACCCTAGCTTCATGTCTACATCCTGGTTCAGGTTCAACTCTAACCCTAACCCTAGCTTCATGTCCACATCCCAGTTCAACCCTAACTCTAGCTTCATGTCCACATCCTGGTTCAACCCTAACCCTAGCTTCATGTCCACATCCTGGTTCAACCCTAACCCTAGGTTCATGTCTACATCCTGGTTCAGGTTCAACTCTAACCCTAACCCTAGCTTCATGTCCACATCCCAGTTCAACCCTAACTCTAGCTTCATGTCCACATCCCATTTCAACTCTAACCCTAGCTTCATGTCCACATCCTGGTTCAACCCTAACCCTAGCTTCATGTCCACATCCTGGTTCAACCCTAACCCTAGCTTGATGTCCACATCCTGGTTCAACCCTAACCCTAGCTTCATGTCCACATCCTGGTTCAACCCTAACTCTAGCTTCATGTCCACATCCCAGTTCAACTCTAACCCTAGCTTCATGTCCACATCCTGGTTCAACCCTAACCCTAGCTTCATGTCCACATCCTGGTTCAACCCTAACCCTAGCTTCATGTCCACATCCTGGTTCAACCCTAACCCTAGCTTCATGTCCACATCATGGTTCAACCCTAACCCTAGCTTCATGTCCACATCCCGGTTCAACCCTACCCCTAGCTTCATGTCCACATCCTGGTTCAACCCTAACCCTAGCTTCATGTCCACATCCTGGTTCAACCCTACCCCAAGCTTCATGTCCACATCCTGGTTCAACCCTACCCCTAGCTTCATGTCCCCATCCCAGTTCAACCCTAACCCTAGCTTCATGTCCACATCCTGGTTCAACCCTAACCCTAGCTTCATGTCCACATCCTGTTTCAACCCTAACCCTAGCTTCATGTCCACATCCCAGTTCAACCCTAACCCTAGCTTCATGTCCACATCCTGGTTCAAGCCTACCCCTAGCTTAATGTCCAAATCCTGGCTAAACCCTACCCCTAGCTTCATGTCCACATCCTGGTTCAACCCTAACCCTAGCTTCATGTCCACATCCCAGTTCAACCCTAACCCTAGCTTCATGTCCACATCCTGGTTCAACTCTACCCCTAGCTTGATGTCCACATCCTGGTTCAACCCTAACCCTAGCTTTATGTCCACATCCGGGTTCAACCCTAACCATAGCTTCATGTCCACATCCTAGTTCAACCCTAACTCTAGCTTCATGTCCACATCATGGTTCAACGCTAACCCTAGCTTCATGTCTACATCCTGGTTCAGGTTCAACTCTAACCCTAACCCTAGCTTCATGTCCACATCCCAGTTCAACCCTAACTCTAGCTTCATGTCCACATCCTGGTTCAACCCTAACCCTAGCTTCATGTCCACATCCTGGTTCAACCCTAACCCTAGGTTCATGTCTACATCCTGGTTCAGGTTCAACTCTAACCCTAACCCTAGCTTCATGTCCACATCCCAGTTCAACCCTAACTCTAGCTTCATGTCCACATCCCATTTCAACTCTAACCCTAGCTTCATGTCCACATCCTGGTTCAACCCTAACCCTAGCTTCATGTCCACATCCTGGTTCAACCCTAACCCTAGCTTGATGTCCACATCCTGGTTCAACCCTAACCCTTGCTTCATGTCCACATCCTGGTTCAACCCTAACCCTAGCTTCATGTCCACATCCCGGTTCAACCCTAACCCTAGCTTCATGTCCACATCCTGGTTCAACCCTAACCCTAGCTTCATGTCCACATCATGGTTCAACCCTACCCCTAGCTTCATGTCGACATCCTGGTTCAAGCCTACCCCTAGCTTCATGTCCACATCCTGGTTCAACCTTTACCCTTGCTTCATGTCCACATCCTGGTTCAACCCTACCCCTAGCTTGATGTCCACATCCTGGTACAACCCTAAACCTAGCTTCATATCCACATCCTGGTTCAACCCTACCCCTAGCTTCATATCCACATCCTGGTTCAATCCTACCCCTAGCTTCATGTCCACATCCCGGTTCAACCCTAACCCTAGCTTCATGTCCGCATCCTAGTTCAACCCTACCACTAGCTTCATGTCCACATCCCAGTTCAACCCTAACCCTAGCTTCATGTCCACATCCTGGTTCAACCCTAACCCTAGCTTCATGTCCACATCCTGTTTCAACCCTAACCCTAGCTTCATGTCCACATCCCAGTTCAACCCTAACCCTAGCTTCATGTCCACATCCTGGTTCAACTCTACCCCTAGCTTGATATCCACATCCTGGTTCAACCCTACCCCTAGCTTCATGTCCACATCCTGGTTCAACCCTAACCCTAGCTTCATGTCCACATCCGGGTTCAACCCTAACCATAGCTTCATGTCCACATCCTAGTTCAACCCTAACTCTAGCTTCATGTCCACATCATGGTTCAACGCTAACCCTAGCTTCATGTCCACATCCTGGTTCAACTCTACCCCTAGCTTGATATCCACATCCTGGTTCAACCCTACCCCTAGCTTCATGTCCACATCCTGGTTCAACCCTAACCCTAGCTTCATGTCCACATCCGGGTTCAACCCTAACCATAGCTTCATGTCCACATCCTAGTTCAACCCTAACCCTAGCTTTATGTCCACATCCGGGTTCAACCCTAACCATAGCTTCATGTCCACATCCTAGTTCAACCCTAACTCTAGCTTCATGTCCACATCATGGTTCAACGCTAACCCTAGCTTCATGTCTACATCCTGGTTCAGGTTCAACTCTAACCCTAACCCTAGCTTCATGTCCACATCCCAGTTCAACCCTAACTCTAGCTTCATGTCCACATCCTGGTTCAACCCTAACCCTAGCTTCATGTCCACATCCTGGTTCAACCCTAACCCTAGGTTCATGTCTACATCCTGGTTCAGGTTCAACTCTAACCCTAACCCTAGCTTCATGTCCACATCCCAGTTCAACCCTAACTCTAGCTTCATGTCCACATCCCATTTCAACTCTAACCCTAGCTTCATGTCCACATCCTGGTTCAACCCTAACCCTAGCTTCATGTCCACATCCTGGTTCAACCCTAACCCTAGCTTGATGTCCACATCCTGGTTCAACCCTAACCCTAGCTTCATGTCCACATCCTGGTTCAACCCTAACCCTAGCTTCATGTCCACATCCCGGTTCAACCCTAACCCTAGCTTCATGTCCACATCCTGGTTCAACCCTAACCCTAGCTTCATGTCCACATCATGGTTCAACCCTACCCCTAGCTTCATGTCGACATCCTGGTTCAAGCCTACCCCTAGCTTCATGTCCACATCCTGGTTCAACCTTTACCCTTGCTTCATGTCCACATCCTGTTTCAACCCTACCCCTAGCTTGATGTCCACATCCTGGTACAACCCTAAACCTAGCTTCATGTCCACATCCTGGTTCAACCCTACCCCTAGCTTCATATCCACATCCTGGTTCAACCCTACCCCTAGCTTCATGTCCACATCCCGGTTCAAACCTAACCCTAGCTTCATGTCCGCATCCTAGTTCAACCCTACCACTAGCTTCATGTCCACATCCCAGTTCAACCCTAACCCTAGCTTCATGTCCACATCCTGGTTCAACCCTAACCCTAGCTTCATGTCCACATCCTGTTTCAACCCTAACCCTAGCTTCATGTCCACATCCCAGTTCAACCCTAACCCTAGCTTCATGTCCACATCCTGG
Source organism: Oncorhynchus clarkii lewisi (assembly GCF_045791955.1). NCBI lineage: Eukaryota > Metazoa > Chordata > Actinopteri > Salmoniformes > Salmonidae > Oncorhynchus > Oncorhynchus clarkii. The sequence continues at coordinate 57,715,543 of NC_092155.1, read as the reverse complement.
TTCAACTCTACCCCTAGCTTGATATCCACATCCTGGTTCAACCCTACCCCTAGCTTCATGTCCACATCCTGGTTCAACCCTAACCCTAGCTTCATGTCCACATCCGGGTTCAACCCTAACCATAGCTTCATGTCCACATCCTAGTTCAACCCTAACTCTAGCTTCATGTCCACATCATGGTTCAACGCTAACCCTAGCTTCATGTCTACATCCTGGTTCAGGTTCAAACTTAACCCTAACCCTAGCTTCATGTCCACATCCCAGTTCAACCCTAACTCTAGCTTCATGTCCACATCCCAGTTCAACCCTACCCCTAGCTTGATTTCCACATCCTGGTTCAACCCTACCCCTAGCTTCATGTCCACATCCTGGTTCAACCCTAACCCTAGCTTCATGTCCACATCCGGGTTCAACCCTAACCATAGCTTCATGTCCACATCCTAGTTCAACCCTAACTCTAGCTTCATGTCCACATCATGGTTCAACGCTAACCCTAGCTTCATGTCTACATCCTGGTTCAGGTTCAACTCTAACCCTAACCCTAGCTTCATGTCCACATCCCAGTTCAACCCTAACTCTAGCTTCATGTCCACATCCTGGTTCAACCCTAACCCTAGCTTCATGTCCACATCCTGGTTCAACCCTAACCCTAGCTTCATGTCTACATCCTGGTTCAGGTTCAACTCTAACCCTAACCCTAGCTTCATGTCCACATCCCAGTTCAACACTAACTCTAGCTTCATGTCCACATCCCAGTTCAACTCTAACCCTAGCTTCATGTCCACATCCTGGTTCAACCCTAACCCTAGCTTCATGTCCACATCCTGGTTCAACCCTAACCCTAGCTTGATGTCCACATCCTGGTACAACCCTAACCCTAGCTTCATGTCCACATCCTGGTTCAACCCTAACCCTAGCTTCATGTCCACATCCCGGTTCAACCCTAACCCTAGCTTCATGTCCACATCCTGGTTCAACCCTAACCCTAGCTTCATGTCCACATCATGGTTCAACCATACCCCTAGCTTCATGTCCACATCCTGGTTCAAGCCTCCCCCTAGCTTCATGTCCACATCCTGGTTCAACCTTTACCCTTGCTTCATGTCCACATCCTGGTTCAACCCTAACCCTAGCTTCATGTCCACATCCTGTTTCAACCCTAACCCTAGCTTCATGTCCACATCCTGGTTCAACCCTAACCCTAGCTTCATGTCCACATCCTGTTTCAACCCTAACCCTAGCTTCATGTCCACATCCCAGTTCAACCCTAACTCTAGCTTCATGTCCACATCCCAGTTCAACCCTACCCCTAGCTTGATTTCCACATCCTGGTTCAACCCTACCCCTAGCTTCATGTCCACATCCTGGTTCAACCCTAACCCTAGCTTCATGTCCACATCCGGGTTCAACCCTAACCATAGCTTCATGTCCACATCCTAGTTCAACCCTAACTCTAGCTTCATGTCCACATCATGGTTCAACGCTAACCCTAGCTTCATGTCTACATCCTGGTTCAGGTTCAACTCTAACCCTAACCCTAGCTTCATGTCCACATCCCAATTCAACCCTAACTCTAGCTTCATGTCCACATCCTGGTTCAACCCTAACCCTAGCTTCATGTCCACATCCTGGTTCAACCCTAACCCTAGCTTCATGTCTACATCCTGGTTCAGGTTCAACTCTAACCCTAACCCTAGCTTCATGTCCACATCCCAGTTCAACCCTAACTCTAGCTTCATGTCCACATCCCAGTTCAACTCTAACCCTAGCTTCATGTCCACATCCTGGTTCAACCCTAACCCTAGCTTCATGTCCACATCCTGGTTCAACCCTAACCCTAGCTTGATGTCCACATCCTGGTACAACCCTAACCCTAGCTTCATGTCCACATCCTGGTTCAACCCTAACCCTAGCTTCATGTCCACATCCCGGTTCAACCCTAACCCTAGCTTCATGTCCACATCCTAGTTCAACCCTAACCCTAGCTTCATGTCCACATCATGGTTCAACCATACCCCTAGCTTCATGTCCACATCCTGGTTCAAGCCTCCCCCTAGCTTCATGTCCACATCCTGGTTCAACCTTTACCCTCGCTTCATGTCCACATCCTGGTTCAACCCTAACCCTAGCTTCATGTCCACATCCTGTTTCAACCCTAACCCTAGCTTCATGTCCACATCCTGGTTCAACCCTAACCCTAGCTTCATGTCCACATCCTGTTTCAACCCTAACCCTAGCTTCATGTCCACATCCCAGTTCAACCCTAACCCTAGCTTCATGTCCACATCCTGGTTCAACTCTACCCCTAGCTTGATGTCCACATCCTGGCTCAACCCTACCCCTAGCTTCATGTCCACATCCTGGTTCAACCCTAACCCTAGCTTCATGTCCACATCCCAGTTCAACCCTAACCCTAGCTTCATGTCCACATCCTGGTTCAACTCTACCCCTAGCTTGATGTCCACATCCTGGTTCAACCCTAACCCTAGCTTCATGTCCACATCCGGGTTCAACCCTAACCATAGCTTCATGTCCACATCCTAGTTCAACCCTAACTCTAGCTTCATGTCCACATCATGGTTCAACGCTAACCCTAGCTTCATGTCTACATCCTGGTTCAGGTTCAACTCTAACCCTAACCCTAGCTTCATGTCCACATCCCAGTTCAACCCTAACTCTAGCTTCATGTCCACATCCCATTTCAACTCTAACCCTAGCTTCATGTCCACATCCTGGTTCAACCCTAACCCTAGCTTCATGTCCACATCCTGGTTCAACCCTAACCCTAGCTTGATGTCCACATCCTGGTTCAACCCTAACCCTAGCTTCATGTCCACATCCTGGTTCAACCCTAACCCTAGCTTCATGTCCACATCCCGGTTCAACCCTAACCCTAGCTTCATGTCCACATCCTGGTTCAACCCTAACCCTAGCTTCATGTCCACATCATGGTTCAACCATACCCCTAGCTTCATGTCCACATCCTGGTTCAAGCCTCCCCCTAGCTTCATGTCCACATCCTGGTTCAACCTTTACCCTTGCTTCATGTCCACATCCTGGTTCAACCCTAACCCTAGCTTCATGTCCACATCCTGTTTCAACCCTAACCCTAGCTTCATGTCCACATCCTGGTTCAACCCTAACCCTAGCTTCATGTCCACATCCTGTTTCAACCCTAACCCTAGCTTCATGTCCACATCCCAGTTCAACCCTAACCCTAGCTTCATGTCCACATCCTGGTTCAACTCTACCCCTAGCTTGATGTCCACATCCTGGCTCAACCCTACCCCTAGCTTCATGTCCACATCCTGGTTCAACCCTAACCCTAGCTTCATGTCCACATCCCAGTTCAACCCTAACCCTAGCTTCATGTCCACATCCTGGTTCAACTCTACCCCTAGCTTGATGTCCACATCCTGGTTCAACCCTAACCCTAGCTTCATGTCCACATCCGGGTTCAACCCTAACCATAGCTTCATGTCCACATCATGGTTCAACGCTAACCCTAGCTTCATGTCTACATCCTGGTTCAGGTTCAACTCTAACCCTAACCCTAGCTTCATGTCCACATCCCAGTTCAACCCTAACTCTAGCTTCATGTCCACATCCTGGTTCAACCCTAACCCTAGCTTCATGTCCACATCCTGGTTCAACCCTAACCCTAGGTTCATGTCTACATCCTGGTTCAGGTTCAACTCTAACCCTAACCCTAGCTTCATGTCCACATCCCAGTTCAACCCTAACTCTAGCTTCATGTCCACATCCCATTTCAACTCTAACCCTAGCTTCATGTCCACATCCTGGTTCAACCCTAACCCTAGCTTCATGTCCACATCCTGGTTCAACCCTAACCCTAGCTTGATGTCCACATCCTGGTTCAACCCTAACCCTAGCTTCATGTCCACATCCTGGTTCAACCCTAACCCTAGCTTCATGTCCACATCCCGGTTCAACCCTAACCCTAGCTTCATGTCCACATCCTGGTTCAACCCTAACCCTAGCTTCATGTCCACATCATGGTTCAACCCTACCCCTAGCTTCATGTCGACATCCTGGTTCAAGCCTACCCCTAGCTTCATGTCCACATCCTGGTTCAACCTTTACCCTTGCTTCATGTCCACATCCTGTTTCAACCCTACCCCTAGCTTGATGTCCACATCCTGGTACAACCCTAAACCTAGCTTCATATCCACATCCTGGTTCAACCCTACCCCTAGCTTCATATCCACATCCTGGTTCAACCCTACCCCTAGCTTCATGTCCACATCCCGGTTCAACCCTAACCCTAGCTTCATGTCCGCATCCTAGTTCAACCCTACCACTAGCTTCATGTCCACATCCCAGTTCAACCCTAACCCTAGCTTCATGTCCACATCCTGGTTCAACCCTAACCCTAGCTTCATGTCCACATCCTGTTTCAACCCTAACCCTAGCTTCATGTCCACATCCCAGTTCAACCCTAACCCTTGCTTCATGTCCACATCCTGGTTCAACTCTACCCCTAGCTTGATATCCACATCCTGGTTCAACCCTACCCCTAGCTTCATGTCCACATCCTGGTTCAACCCTAACCCTAGCTTCATGTCCACATCCGGGTTCAACCCTAACCATAGCTTCATGTCCACATCCTAGTTCAACCCTAACTCTAGCTTCATGTCCACATCATGGTTCAACGCTAACCCTAGCTTCATGTCTACATCCTGGTTCAGGTTCAAACTTAACCCTAACCCTAGCTTCATGTCCACATCCCAGTTCAACCCTAACTCTAGCTTCATGTCCACATCCCAGTTCAACCCTACCCCTAGCTTGATTTCCACATCCTGGTTCAACCCTACCCCTAGCTTCATGTCCACATCCTGGTTCAACCCTAACCCTAGCTTCATGTCCACATCCGGGTTCAACCCTAACCATAGCTTCATGTCCACATCCTAGTTCAACCCTAACTCTAGCTTCATGTCCACATCATGGTTCAACGCTAACCCTAGCTTCATGTGTACATCCTGGTTCAGGTTCAACTCTAACCCTAACCCTAGCTTCATGTCCACATCCCAGTTCAACCCTAACTCTAGCTTCATGTCCACATCCTGGTTCAACCCTAACCCTAGCTTCATGTCCACATCCTGGTTCAACCCTAACCCTAGCTTCATGTCTACATCCTGGTTCAGGTTCAACTCTAACCCTAACCCTAGCTTCATGTCCACATCCCAGTTCAACCCTAACTCTAGCTTCATGTCCACATCCCAGTTCAACTCTAACCCTAGCTTCATGTCCACATCCTGGTTCAACCCTAACCCTAGCTTCATGTCCACACCCCGGTTCAACCCTAACCCTAGCTTCATGTCCACATCCTGGTTCAACCCTAACCCTAGCTTCATGTCCACATCATGGTTCAACCATACCCCTAGCTTCATGTCCACATCCTGGTTCAAGCCTCCCCCTAGCTTCATGTCCACATCCTGGTTCAACCCTACCCCTAGCTTCATGTCCACATTGTGGTTCAACCCTACCCCTAGCTTCATGTCCACATCCCGGTTCAACCCTAACCCTAGCTTCATGTACGCATCCTAGTTCAACCCTACCCCTAGCTTCATGTCCACATCCCAGTTCAACCCTAACCCTAGCTTCATGTCCACATCCTGGTTCAACCCTAACCCTAGCTTCATGTCCACATCCTGTTTCAACCCTAACCCTAGCTTCATGTCCACATCCCAGTTCAACCCTAACCCTAGCTTCATGTCCACATCCTGGTTCAACTCTACCCCTAGCTTGATGTCCACATCCTGGTTCAACCCTACCCCTAGCTTCATGTCCACATCCTGGTTCAACCCTACCCCTAGCTTCATGTCCACATCCGGGTTCAACCCTAACCATAGCTTCATGTCCACATCCTAGTTCAACCCTAACTCTAGCTTCATGTCCACATCATGGTTCAACGCTAACCCTAGCTTCATGTCTACATCCTGGTTCAGGTTCAACCTTAACCCTAACCCTAGCTTCATGTCCACATCCCAGTTCAACCCTAACTCTAGCTTCATGTCCACATCCCGTTTCAACCTTAACCCTAGCTTCATGTCCACATCCTAGTTCAACTCTAACCCTAGCTTCATGTCCACATCCTGGTTCAACCCTAACCCTAGCTTCATGTCCACATCCTGGTTCAACCCTAACCCTAGCTTCATGTCCACATCCTGGTTCAACCCTAACCCTAGCTTCATGTCCACATCATGGTTCAACCCTAACCCTAGCTTCATGTCCACATCCCGGTTCAACCCTGCCCCTAGCTTCATGTCCACATCCTGGTTCAACCCTACCCCTAGCTTCATGTCCACATCCTGGTTCAACCCTACCCCAAGCTTCATGTCCACATCCTGGTTCAACCCTACCCCTAGCTTCATGTCCCCATCCCAGTTCAACCCTAACCCTAGCTTCATGTCCACATCCTGGTTCAACCCTACCCCTAGCTTCATGTCCCCATCCGAGTTCAACCCTAACCCTAGCTTCATGTCCACATCCTGGTTCAACCCTAACCCTAGCTTCATGTCCACATCCCGGTTCAACCCTAACCCTAGCTTCATGTCCACATCCTGGTTCAACCCTAACCCTAGCTTCATGTCCACATCATGGTTCAACCCTACCCCTAGCTTCATGTCGACATCCTGGTTCAAGCCTACCCCTAGCTTCATGTCCACATCCTGGTTCAACCTTTACCCTTGCTTCATGTCCACATCCTGTTTCAACCCTACCCCAAGCTTGATGTCCACATCCTGGTACAACCCTAACCCTAGCTTCATGTCCACATCCTGGTTCAACCCTACCCCTAGCTTCATGTCCCCATCCGAGTTCAACCCTAACCCTAGCTTCATGTCCACATCCTGGTTCAACCCTACCCCTAGCTTCATGTCCCCATCCGAGTTCAACCCTAACCCTAGCTTCATGTCCACATCCTGGTTCAACCCTAACCCTAGCTTCATGTCCACATCCTGGTTCAACCCTAACCCTAGCTTCATGTCCGCATCCTAGTTCAACCCTACCCCTAGCTTCATGTCCACATCCCAGTTCAACCCTAACCCTAGCTTCATGTCCACATCCTGGTTCAACCCTAACCCTAGCTTCATGTCCACATCCTGTTTCAACCCTAACCCTAGCTTCATGTCCACATCCCAGTTCAACCCTAACCCTAGCTTCATGTCCACATCCGGGTTCAACCCTAACCATAGCTTCATGTCCACATCCTAGTTCAACCCTAACTCTAGCTTCATGTCCACATCATGGTTCAACGCTAACCCTAGCTTCATGTCTACATCCTGGTTCAGGTTCAACCTTAACCCTAACCCTAGCTTCATGTCCACATCCCAGTTCAACCCTAACTCTAGCTTCATGTCCACATCCCAGTTCAACCCTACCCCTAGCTTGATGTCCACATCCTGGTTCAACCCTACCCCTAGCTTCATGTCCACATCCTGGTTCAACCCTAACCCTAGCTTCATGTCCACATCCGGGTTCAACCCTAACCATAGCTTCATGTCCACATCCTAGTTCAACCCTAACTCTAGCTTCATGTCCACATCCTGGTTCAACCCTAACCCTAGCTTCATGTCCACATCCTGGTTCAACCCTAACCCTAGCTTCATGTCTACATCCTGGTTCAGGTTCAACTCTAACCCTAACCCTAGCTTCATGTCCACATCCCAGTTCAACCCTAACTCTAGCTTCATGTCCACATCCCAGTTCAACTCTAACCCTAGCTTCATGTCCACATCCTGGTTCAACTCTAACCCTAGCTTCATGTCCACATCCTGGTTCAACCCTAACCCTAGCTTGATGTCCACATCCTGGTTCAACCCTAACCCTAGCTTCATGTCCACATCCTGGTTCAACCCTAACCCTAGCTTCATGTCCACATCCCGGTTCAACCCTAACCCTAGCTTCATGTCCACATCCTGGTTCAACCCTAACCCTAGCTTCATGTCCACATCATGGTTCAACCCTACCCCTAGCTTCATGTCCACATCCTGGTTCAAGCCTACCCCTAGCTTCATGTCCAAATCCTGGTTCAACCTTTACCCTTGCTTCATGTCCACATCCTGGTTCAACCCTACCCCTAGCTTCATGTCCACATCCTCGTTCAACCCTACCCCTAGCTACATGTCCACATCCCGGTTCAACCCTAACCCTAGCTTCATGTCCGAATCCTAGTTCAACCCTACCCCTAGCTTCATGTCCACATCCCAGTTCAACCCTAACCCTAGCTTCATGTCCACATCCTGGTTCAACCCTAACCCTAGCTTCATGTCCACATCCTGTTTCAACCCTAACCCTAGCTTCATGTCCACATCCCAGTTCAACCCTACCCCTAGCTTCATGTCCACATCCTGGTTCAACTCTACCCCTAGCTTGATGTCCACATCCTGGTTCAACCCTACCCCTAGCTTCATATCCACATCCTGGTTCATCCCTACCCCTAGCTTCATGTCCACATCCGGGTTCAACCCTAACCATAGCTTCATGTCCACATCCTAGTTCAACCCTAACTCTAGCTTCATGTCCACATCATGGTTCAACGCTAACCCTAGCTTCATGTCTACATCCTGGTTCAGGTTCAACCTTAACCCTAACCCTAGCTTCATGTCCACATCCCAGTTCAACCCTAACTCTAGCTTCATGTCCACATCCCGTTTCAACCTTAGCCCTAGCTTCATGTCCACATCACAGGCCAACCCTAACCCTAGCTTCATGTCGACATCATGGTTCAACGCTAACCCTAGCTTCATGTCTACATCCTGGTTCAGGTTCAACTCTAACCCTAACCCTAGCTTCATGTCCACATCCCAGTTCAACCCTAACTCTAGCTTCATGTCCACATCCCAGTTCAACTCTAACCCTAGCTTCATGTCCACATCCTGGTTCAACCCTAACCCTAGCTTCATGTCCACATCCTGGTTCAACCCTAACCCTAGCTTCATGTCCACATCCTGGTTCAACCCTAACCCTAGCTTCATGTCCACATCATGGTTCAACTCTAACCCTAGCTTCATGTCCAAATCCCGGTTCAACCCTACCCCTAGCTTCATGTCCACATCCTGGTTCAACCCTACCCCTAGCTTCATGTCCACATCCTGGTTCAACCCTACCCCAAGCTTCATGTCCACATCCTGGTTCAACCCTACCCCTAGCTTCATGTCCCCATCCCAGTTCAACCCTAACCCTAGCTTCATGTCCACATCCTGGTTCAACCCTACCCCTAGCTTCATGTCCCCATCCGAGTTCAACCCTAACCCTAGCTTCATGTCCACATCCCGGTTCAACCCTACCCCTAGCTTCATGTCCACATCCTGGTACAACCCTAACCCTAGCTTCATGTCCACATCCTGGTTCAACCCTAACCCTAGCTTCATGTCCACATCCTGTTTCAACCCTAACCCTAGCTTCATGTCCACATCCCAGTTCAACCCTAACCCTAGCTTCATGTCCACATCCTGGTTCAACTCTACCCCTAGCTTGATGTCCACATCCTGGCTCAACCCTACCCCTAGCTTCATGTCCACATCCTGGTTCAACCCTAACCCTAGCTTCATGTCCACATCCCAGTTCAACCCTAACCCTAGCTTCATGTCCACATCCTAGTTCAACCCTAACTCTAGCTTCATGTCCACATCATGGTTCAACGCTAACCCTAGCTTCATGTCTACATCCTGGTTCAGGTTCAACTCTAACCCTAACCCTAGCTTCATGTCCACATCCCAGTTCAACCCTAACTCTAGCTTCATGTCCACATCCTGGTTTAACCCTAACCTTAGCTTCATGTCCACATCCTGGTTCAACCCTAACCCTAGCTTCATGTCTACATCCTGGTTCAGGTTCAACTCTAACCCTAACCCTAGCTTCATGTCCACATCCCAGTTCAACCCTAACTCTAGCTTCATGTCCACATCCCAGTTCAACTCTAACCCTAGCTTCATGTCCACATCCTGGTTCAACCCTAACCCTAGCTTCATTTCCACATCCTGGTTCAACCCTAACCCTAGCTTGATGTCCACATCCTGGTTCAACCCTAACCCTAGCTTCATGTCCACATCCTGGTTCAACCCTAACCCTAGCTTCATGTCCACATCCCGGTTCAACCCTAACCCTAGCTTCATGTCCACATCCTGGTTCAACCCTACCCCTAGATTCATGTCCACATCCTGGTTCAACCTTTACCCTTGCTTCATGTCCACATCCTGGTTCAACCCTACCCCTAGCTTCATGTCCACATCCTGGTACAACCCTAAACCTAGCTTCATATCCACATCCTGGTTCAACCCTACCCCTAGCTTCATGTCCACATCCTGGTTCAACCCTACCCCTAGCTTCATGTCCACATCCCGGTTCAACCCTAACCCTAGCTTCATGTTCGCATCCTAGTTCAACCCTACCCCTAGCTTCATGTCCACATCCCAGTTCAACCCTAATCCTAGCTTCATGTCCACATCCTGGATCAACCCTAACCCTAGCTTCATGTCCACATCCTGTTTCAACCCTAACCCTAGCTTCATGTCCACATCCCGGTTCAACCCTAACCCTAGCTTCATGTCCACATCCTGGTTCAACTCTAGCCCTAGCTTGATGTCCACATCCTGGTTCAACCCTACCCCTAGCTTCATGTCCACATCCTGGTTCAACCCTAACCCTAGCTTCATGTCCACATCCGAGTTCAACCCTAACCATAGCTTCATGTCCACATCCTAGTTCAACCCTAACTCTAGCTTCATGTCCACATCATGGTTCAACGCTAACCCTAGCTTCATGTCTACATCCTGGTTCAGGTTCAACCTTAACCCTAACTCTAGCTTCATGTCCACATCCTGGTTCAACCCTAACCCTAGCTTCATGTCCACATCCTGGTTCAACCCTAACCCTAGCTTCATGTCTACATCCTGGTTCAGGTTCAACTCTAACCCTAACCCTAGCTTCATGTCCACATCCCAGTTCAACCCTAACACTAGCTTCATGTCCACATCCCAGTTCAACTCTAACCCTAGCTTCATGTCCACATCCTGGTTCAACCCTAACCCTAGCTTCATGTCCACATCCTGGTTCAACCCTAACCCTAGCTTGATGTCCACATCCTGGTTCAACCCTAACCCTAGCTTCAAGTCCACATCCTGGTTCAACCCTAACCCTAGCTTCATGTCCACATCCCGGTTCAACCCTAACCCTAGCTTCATGTCCACATCCTGGTTCAACCCTAACCCTAGCTTCATGTCCACATCATGGTTCAACCCTACCCCCCTAGCTTCATGTCCACATCCTGGTTCAAGCCTACCCCTAGCTTCATGTCCACATCCTGGTTCAACCTTTACCCTTGCTTCATGTCCACATCCTGGTTCAACCCTACCCCTAGCTTCATGTCCACATCCTGGTACAACCCTAAACCTAGCTTCATATCCACATCCTGGTTCAACCCTACCCCTAGCTTCATGTCCACGTCCTGGTTCAACCCTAACCCTAGATTCATGTCCACATCCCAGTTCAACTCTAACCCTAGCTTCATGTCCAAATCCCAGTTCATCTCTAAACCTAGCTTGATGTCCACATCCTGGTTAATCCCTACCCCTAGCTTGATGTCCACATCCTGGTACAACCCTAACCCTAGCTTCATGTCCACATCCTGGTTCAACCCTAACCCTAGCTTCATGTCAACATCCTGGTTCAACCCTAACCCTAGCTTCAAGTCCACATCCCGGTTCAACTCTAACCCTAGCTTCATGTCCACATCCTAGTTCAACCCTAACACTAGCTTCATGTCCACATCCCAGTTCAACCCTAACCCTAGCTTCATTTCCACATCCTGGTTCAACCCTAACCCTAGCTTCATGTCCACATCCCGGTTCAACCCTAACCCTAGCTTCATGTCCACATCCTGGTTCGACCCTAACCCTAGCTTCATGTCCACATCATGGTTCAACCCTACCCCTAGCTTCATGTCCACATCCTGGTTCAAGCCTAACCCTAGCTTCATGTCTACATCCTGGTTCAGGTTCAACTCTAACCCTAACCCTAGCTTCATGTCCACATCCCAGTTCAACCCTAACACTAGCTTCATGTCCACATCCTGGTTCAATCCTACCCCTAGCTTCATGTCCACATCCTGGTTCAACCCTTACCCTTGCTTCATGTCCACATCCTGGTTCAACCCTACCCCTAGCTTCATGTCCACATCCTGGTTCAACCCTAACCCTAGCTTCATGTCCACATCCTGGATCAACCCTAACCCTAGCTTCATGTCCACATCCTGGTTCAACCCTAACCCTAGCTTCAAGTCCACATCCCGGTTCAACTCTAACCCTAGCTTCATGTCCACAACCTAGTTCAACCCTAACAATAGCTTCATGTCCACATCCCAGTTCCACCCTAACCCTAGCTTCATTTCCACATCCTGGTTCAACCCTAACCCTAGCTTCATGTCCACATCCCGGTTCAACCCTAACCCTAGCTTCATGTCCACATCCTGGTTCAACCCTAACCCTAGCTTCATGTCCACATCATGGTTCAACCCTACCCCTAGCTTCATGTCCACATCCTGGTTCAAGCCTACCCCTAGCTTCATGTCCACATCCTGGTTCAACCCTTACCCTAGCTTCATGTCCACATCCTGGTTCAACCCTACCCCTAGCTTCATGTCCACATCCTGGTTCAACCCTAACCCTAGCTTCATGTCCACATCCTGGTTCACCCCTAACCCTAGCTTCATGTACACATCATGGTTCAACCATACCCCTAGCTTCATGTCCACATCCTGGTTCAACCCTAACCCTAGCTTCATGTCCACATCCTGGTTCAACCCTAACCCTAGCTTCATGTCCACATCCCGGTTCAACCCTAACCCGAGCTTCATGTCCACATACTGGTTTAACAATACCCCTAGCTTCATGTCCACATCATGGTACAACCCTAACCCTAACTTCATGTCCACATCCCAGTTCAACCCTAACCCTAGATTCATGTCCACATCCCAGTTCAACTCTAACCCTAGCTTCATGTCCACATCCTGGTACAACCCTAACCCTAGCTTCATGTCCACATTCAGGATCAACCCCACCCCTTGCTTCATGTCCATATCCCAGTTCAACCCTAACCCTAGCTTCATGTCCAAATCCCAGTTCAACTCTAAACCTAGCTTCATGTCCACATCCTGGTTCAACCCTACCCCTAGCTTCATGTCCACATCGCGGTACAACCCTAACCCTAGCTTCATGTCCACATCCTGGTTCAACTCTAACCCTAGCTTCATGTCCACATCCTGGTTCAACTCTAACCCTAGCTTCATGTCCACATCCTGTTTCAACCCTAACCCTAGCTTCATGTCCACATCGCGGTACAACCCTAACCCTAGCTTCATGTCCACATCCTAGTTCAACCCTACCCCTAGCTTCATGTCCACATCCCAGTTCAACCCTAACCCTAGCTTCATTTCCACATCCTGGTTCAACCCTAACCCTAGCTTCATGTCCACATCCTGGTTCAACCCTAACCCTAGCTTCATGTCCACATCCTGGTTCAACCCTACCCCTAGCTTCATGTCCACATCCCAGTTCAACCCTAACTCTAGCTTCATGTCCACATCATGGTTCAACGCTAACCCTAGCTTCATGTCTACATCCTGGTTCAGGTTCAATTCTAACCCTAACCCTAGCTTCATGTCCACATCCCAGTTCAACTCTAACCCTAGCTTCATGTCCACATCCCAGTTCAACTCTAACCCTAGCTTCATGTCCACATCCTGGTACAACCCTAACCCTAGCTTCATGTCGACATTCAGGTTCAACCCTACCCCTAGCTTCATGTCCATATCCCAGTTCAACCCTAACCCTAGCTTCATGTCCAAATCCCAGTTCAACTCTAAACCTAGCTTCATGTCCACATCCTGGTTCAACCCTACCCCTAGCTTCATGTCCACATCGCGGTACAACCCTAACCCTAGCTTCATGTCCATATCCTGGTTCAACTCTAACCCTAGCTTCAAGTCCACATCCTGGTTCAACCCTAACCCTAGCTTCATGTCCACATCCCGGTTCAACCCTAACCCTAGCTTCATGTCCACATCCTGGTTCAACCCTAACCCTAGCTTCATGTCCACATCCCGGTTCAACCCTAACCCTAGCTTCATGTCCACATCCTAGTTCAACCCTACCCCTAGCTTCATGTCCACATCCCAGTTCAACCCTAACCCTAGCTTCATTTCCACATCCTGGTTCAACCCTAACCCTAGCTTCATGTCCACATCCTGGTTCAACCCTAACCCTAGCTTCATGTCCACATCCTGGTTCAACCCTAACCCTAGCTTCATGTCCACATCATGGTTCAACCCTACCCCTAGCTTCATGTCCACATCCTGGTTCAAGCCTACCCCTAGCTTCATGTCGACATCCTGGTTCAACCTTTACCCTTGCTTCATGTCCACATCCTGGTTCAACCCTACACCTAGCTTCATGTCCACATCCTGGTACAACCCTAAACCTAGCTTCATATCCACATCCTGGTTCAACCCTACCCCTAGCTTCATGTCCACATCCTGGTTCAACCCTAACCCTAGATTCATGTCCACATCCCAGTTCAACTCTAACCCTAGCTTCATGTCCAAATCCCAGTTCATCTCTAAACCTAGCTTGATGTCCACATCCTGGTTAATCCCTACCCCTAGCTTGATGTCCACATCCTGGTACAACCCTAACCCTAGCTTCATGTCCACATCCTGGTTCAACCCTAACCCTAGCTTCAAGTCCACATCCTGGTTCAACCCTAACCCTAGCTTCAAGTCCACATCCCGGTTCAACTCTAACCCTAGCTTCATGTCCACATCCTAGTTCAACCCTAACACTAGCTTCATGTCCACATCCCAGTTCAACCCTAACCCTAGCTTCATTTCCACATCCTGGTTCAACCCTAACCCTAGCTTCATGTCCACATCCCGGTTCAACCCTAACCCTAGCTTCATGTCCACATCCTGGTTCAACCCTAACCCTAGCTTCATGTCCACATCCCAGTTCAACCCTAACCCTAGCTTCATGTCCACATCCTGGTTCAACTCTACCCCTAGCTTGATGTCCACATCCTGGTTCAACCCTACCCCTAGCTTCATGTCCACATCCTGGTTCAACCCTACCCCTAGCTTCATGTCCACATCCGGGTTCAACCCTAACCATAGCTTCATGTCCACATCCTAGTTCAACCCTAACTCTAGCTTCATGTCCACATCATGGTTCAACGCTAACCCTAGCTTCATGTCTACATCCTGGTTCAGGTTCAACCTTAGCCCTAACCCTAGCTTCATGTCCACATCCCAGTTCAACCCTAACTCTAGCTTCATGTCCACATCCCGTTTCAACCTTAACCCTAGCTTCATGTCCACATCACAGGTCAACCCTAACCCTGGCTTCATGTCGACATCATGGTTCAACGCTAACCCTAGCTTCATGTCTACATCCTGGTTCAGGTTAAACTCTAACCCTAACCCTAGCTTCATGTCCACATCCCAGTTCAACCTTAACTCTAGCTTCATGTCCACATCCCAGTTCAACTCTAACCCTAGCTTCATGTCCACATCCTGGTTCAACCCTAACCCTAGCTTCATGTCCACATCCTGGTTCAACCCTAACCCTAGCTTCATGTCCACATCCTAGTTCAACCCTAACCCTAGCTTCATGTCCACATCATGGTTCAACCCTAACCCTAGCTTCATGTCCACATCCCGGTTCAACCCTACCCCTAGCTTCATGTCCACATCCTGGTTCAACCCTACCCCTAGCTTCATGTCCACATCCTGGTTCAACCCTACCCCAAGCTTCATGTCCACATCCTGGTTCAACCCTAACCCTAGCTTCATGTCCGCATCCCAGTTCAACCCTAACCCTAGCTTCATGTCCACATCCTGGTTCAACCCTACCCCTAGCTTCATGTCCCCATCCGAGTTCAACCCTAACCCTAGCTTCATGTCCACATCCTGGTTCAACCCTAACCCTAGCTTCATGTCCACATCCCGGTTCAACCCTAACCCTAGCTTCATGTCCACATCCTGGTTCAACCCTAACCCTAGCTTCATGTCCACATCATGGTTCAACCCTACCCCTAGCTTCATGTCGACATCCTGGTTCAAGCCTACCCCTAGCTTCATGTCCACATCCTGGTTCAACCTTTACCCTTGCTTCATGTCCACATCCTGTTTCAACCCTACCCCTAGCTTGATGTCCACATCCTGGTACAACCCTAAACCTAGCTTCATATCCACATCCTGGTTCAACCCTACCCCTAGCTTCATGTCCACATCCCGGTTCAACCCTAACCCTAGCTTCATGTCCGCATCCTAGTTCAACCCTACCCCTAGCTTCATGTCCACATCCCAGTTCAACCCTAACCCTAGCTTCATGTCCACATCCTGGTTCAACCCTAACCCTAGCTTCATGTCCACATCCTGTTTCAACCCTAACCCTAGCTTCATGTCCACATCCCAGTTCAACCCTAACCCTAGCTTCATGTCCACATCCTGGTTCAACTCTACCCCTAGCTTGATGTCCACATCCTGGTTCAACCCTACCCCTAGCTTCATGTCCACATCCTGGTTCAACCCTAACCCTAGCTTCATGTCCACATCCAGGTTCAACCCTAACCATAGCTTCATGTCCACATCCTAGTTCAACCCTAACTCTAGCTTCATGTCCACATCATGGTTCAACGCTAACCCTAGCTTCATGTCTACATCCTGGTTCAGGTTCAACCTTAACCCTAACCCTAGCTTCATGTCCACATCCCAGTTCAACCCTAACTCTAGCTTCATGTCCACATCCCAGTTCAACCCTACCCCTAGCTTGATGTCCACATCCTGGTTCAACCCTACCCCTAGCTTCATGTCCACATCCTGGTTCAACCCTAACCCTAGCTTCATGTCCACATCCGGGTTCAACCCTAACCATAGCTTCATGTCCACATCCTAGTTCAACCCTAACTCTAGCTTCATGTCCACATCATGGTTCAACGCTAACCCTAGCTTCATGTCTACATCCTGGTTCAGGTTCAACTCTAACCCTAACCCTAGCTTCATGTCCACATCCCAGTT
This sequence comes from Oncorhynchus clarkii lewisi, assembly GCF_045791955.1. Lineage (NCBI taxonomy): Eukaryota > Metazoa > Chordata > Actinopteri > Salmoniformes > Salmonidae > Oncorhynchus > Oncorhynchus clarkii. The sequence goes on along the minus strand of NC_092155.1, from coordinate 57,698,451 downwards.
CAACCCTAACTCTAGCTTCATGTCTACATCCTGGTTCAACCCTAACCCTAGCTTCATGTCCACATCCTGGTTCAACCCTAACCCTAGCTTCATGTCTACATCCTGGTTCAGGTTCAACTCTAACCCTAACCCTAGCTTCATGTCCACATCCCAGTTCAACCCTAACTCTAGCTTCATGTCCACATCCCAGTTCAACTCTAACCCTAGCTTCATGTCCACATCCTGGTTCAACCCTAACCCTAGCTTCATGTCCACATCCTGGTTCAACCCTAACCCTAGCTTGATGTCCACATCCTGGTTCAACCCTAACCCTAGCTTCATGTCCACATCCTGGTTCAACCCTAACCCTAGCTTCATGTCCACATCCCGGTTCAACCCTAACCCTAGCTTCATGTCCACATCCTGGTTCAACCCTAACCCTAGCTTCATGTCCACATCATGGTTCAACCCTACCCCTAGCTTCATGTCCACATCCTGGTTCAAGCCTACCCCTAGCTTCATGTCCACATCCTGGTTCAACCTTTACCCTTGCTTCATGTCCACATCCTGGTTCAACCCTACCCCTAGCTTCATGTCCACATCCTCGTTCAACCCTACCCCTAGCTACATGTCCACATCCCGGTTCAACCTTAACCCTAGCTTCATGTCCGAATCCTAGTTCAACCCTACCCCTAGCTTCATGTCCACATCCCAGTTCAACCCTAACCCTAGCTTCATGTCCACATCCTGGTTCAACCCTAACCCTAGCTTCATGTCCACATCCTGTTTCAACCCTAACCCTAGCTTCATGTCCACATCCCAGTTCAACCCTAACCCTAGCTTCATGTCCACATCCTGGTTCAACTCTACCCCTAGCTTGATGTCCACATCCTGGTTCAACCCTACCCCTAGCTTCATGTCCACATCCTGGTTCAACCCTAACCCTAGCTTCATGTCCACATCCGGGTTCAACCCTAACCATAGCTTCATGTCCACATCCTAGTTCAACCCTAACTCTAGCTTCATGTCCACATCATGGTTCAACGCTAACCCTAGCTTCATGTCTACATCCTGGTTCAGGTTCAACTCTAACCCTAACCCTAGCTTCATGTCCACATCCCAGTTCAACCCTAACTCTAGCTTCATGTCTACATCCTGGTTCAACCCTAACCCTAGCTTCATGTCCACATCCTGGTTCAACCCTAACCCTAGCTTCATGTCTACATCCTGGTTCAGGTTCAACTCTAACCCTAACCCTAGCTTCATGTCCACATCCCAGTTCAACCCTAACTCTAGCTTCATGTCCACATCCCAGTTCAACTCTAACCCTAGCTTCATGTCCACATCCTGGTTCAACCCTAACCCTAGCTTCATGTCCACATCCTGGTTCAACCCTAACCCTAGCTTGATGTCCACATCCTGGTTCAACCCTAACCCTAGCTTCATGTCCACATCCTGGTTCAACCCTAACCCTAGCTTCATGTCCACATCCCGGTTCAACCCTAACCCTAGCTTCATGTCCACATCCTGGTTCAACCCTAACCCTAGCTTCATGTCCACATCATGGTTCAACCCTACCCCTAGCTTCATGTCCACATCCTGGTTCAAGCCTACCCCTAGCTTCATGTCCACATCCTGGTTCAACCTTTACCCTTGCTTCATGTCCACATCCTGGTTCAACCCTACCCCTAGCTTCATGTCCACATCCTCGTTCAACCCTACCCCTAGCTACATGTCCACATCCCGGTTCAACCCTAACCCTAGCTTCATGTCCGAATCCTAGTTCAACCCTACCCCTAGCTTCATGTCCACATCCCAGTTCAACCCTAACCCTAGCTTCATGTCCACATCCTGGTTCAACCCTAACCCTAGCTTCATGTCCACATCCTGTTTCAACCCTAACCCTAGCTTCATGTCCACATCCCAGTTCAACCCTAACCCTAGCTTCATGTCCACATCCTGGTTCAACTCTACCCCTAGCTTGATGTCCACATCCTGGTTCAACCCTACCCCTAGCTTCATGTCCACATCCTGGTTCATCCCTACCCCTAGCTTCATGTCCACATCCGGGTTCAACCCTAACCATAGCTTCATGTCCACATCCTAGTTCAACCCTAACTCTAGCTTCATGTCCACATCATGGTTCAACGCTAACCCTAGCTTCATGTCTACATCCTGGTTCAGGTTCAACCTTAACCCTAACCCTAGCTTCATGTCCACATCCCAGTTCAACCCTAACTCTAGCTTCATGTCCACATCCCGTTTCAACCTTAGCCCTAGCTTCATGTCCACATCACAGGTCAACCCTAACCCTAGCTTCATGTCGACATCATGGTTCAACGCTAACCCTAGCTTCATGTCTACATCCTGGTTCAGGTTCAACTCTAACCCTAACCCTAGCTTCATGTCCACATCCCAGTTCAACCCTAACTCTAGCTTCATGTCCACATCCCAGTTCAACTCTAACCCTAGCTTCATGTCCACATCCTGGTTCAACCCTAACCCTAGCTTCATGTCCACATCCTGGTTCAACCCTAACCCTAGCTTCATGTCCACATCCTGGTTCAACCCTAACCCTAGCTTCATGTCCACATCATGGTTCAACCCTAACCCTAGCTTCATGTCCACATCCCGGTTCAACCCTACCCCTAGCTTCATGTCCACATCCTGGTTCAACCCTACCCCTAGCTTCATGTCCACATCCTGGTTCAATTCTACCCCAAGCTTCATGTCCACATCCTGGTTCAACCCTACCCCTAGCTTCATGTCCCCATCCCAGTTCAACCCTAACCCTAGCTTCATGTCCACATCCTGGTTCAACCCTACCCCTAGCTTCATGTCCCCATCCGAGTTCAACCCTAACCCTAGCTTCATGTCCACATCCTGGTTCAACCCTACCCCTAGCTTCATGTCCACATCCTGGTTCAACCCTAACCCTAGCTTCATGTCCACATCCTGGTTCAACCCTAACCCTAGCTTCATGTCCACATCCTGTTTCAACCCTAACCCTAGCTTCATGTCCACATCCCTGTTCAACCCTAACCCTAGCTTCATGTCCACATCCTGGTTCAACTCTACCCCTAGCTTGATGTCCACATCCTGGCTCAACCCTACCCCTAGCTTCATGTCCACATCCTGGTTCAACCCTAACCCTAGCTTCATGTCCACATCCCAGTTCAACCCTAACCCTAGCTTCATGTCCACATCCTAGTTCAACCCTAACTCTAGCTTCATGTCCACATCATGGTTCAACGCTAACCCTAGCTTCATGTCTACATCCTGGTTCAGGTTCAACTCTAACCCTAACCCTAGCTTCATGTCCACATCCCAGTTCAACCCTAACTCTAGCTTCATGTCCACATCCTGGTTTAACCCTAACCTTAGCTTCATGTCCACATCCTGGTTCAACCCTAACCCTAGCTTCATGTCTACATCCTGGTTCAGGTTCAACTCTAACCCTAACCCTAGCTTCATGTCCACATCCCAGTTCAACCCTAACTCTAGCTTCATGTCCACATCCCAGTTCAACTCTAACCCTAGCTTCATGTCCACATCCTGGTTCAACCCTAACCCTAGCTTCATTTCCACATCCTGGTTCAACCCTAACCCTAGCTTCATGTCCACATCCTGGTTCAACCCTAACCCTAGCTTCATGTCCACATCCTGGTTCAACCCTAACCCTAGCTTCATGTCCACATCCCGGTTCAACCCTAACCCTAGCTTCCACATGTCCACATGTCCACATCCACATCATGGTTCAACCCTAACCCTAGCTTCATGTCCACATCATGGTTCAACCCTACCCCTAGCTTCATGTCCACATCCTGGTTCAAGCCTACCCCTAGATTCATGTCCACATCCTGGTTCAACCCTAACCCTAGCTTCATGTCGACATCCTGGTTCAAGCCTACCCCTAGCTTCATGTCCACATCCTGGTTCAACCTTTACCCTTGCTTCATGTCCACATCCTGTTTCAACCCTACCCCTAGCTTGATGTCCACATCCTGGTACAACCCTAAACCTAGCTTCATATCCACATCCTGGTTCAACCCTACCCCTAGCTTCATGTCCACATCCTGGTTCAACCCTACCCCTAGCTTCATGTCCACATCCCGGTTCAACCCTAACCCTAGCTTCATGTCCGCATCCTAGTTCAACCCTACCCCTAGCTTCATGTCCACATCCCAGTTCAACCCTAACCCTAGCTTCATGTCCACATCCTGGTTCAACCCTAACCCTAGCTTCATGTCCACATCCTGTTTCAACCCTAACCCTAGCTTCATGTCCACATCCCAGTTCAACCCTAACCCTAGCTTCATGTCCACATCCCGGTTCAACTCTACCCCTAGCTTGATGTCCACATCCTGGTTCAACCCTACCCCTAGCTTCATGTCCACATCCTGGTTCAACCCTAACCATAGCTTCATGTCCACATCCTAGTTCAACCCTAACTCTAGCTTCATGTCCACATCATGGTTCAACGCTAACCCTAGCTTCATGTCTACATCCTGGTTCAGGTTCAACCTTAACCCTAACCCTAGCTTCATGTCCACATCCCAGTTCAACCCTAACTCTAGCTTCATGTCCACATCCCAGTTCAACCCTACCCCTAGCTTGATGTCCACATCCTGGTTCAACCCTACCCCTAGCTTCATGTCCACATCCTGGTTCAACCCTAACCCTAGCTTCATGTCCACATCCTGGTTCAACCCTAACCATAGCTTCATGTCCACATCCTAGTTCAACCCTAACTCTAGCTTCATGTCCACATCATGGTTCAACGCTAACCCTAGCTTCATGTCTACATCCTGGTTCAGGTTCAACTCTAACCCTAACCCTAGCTTCATGTCCACATCCCAGTTCAACCCTAACTCTAGCTTCATGTCCACATCCTGGTTCAACCCTAACCCTAGCTTCATGTCCACATCCTGGTTCAACCCTAACCCTAGCTTCATGTCTACATCCTGGTTCAGGTTCAACTCTAACCCTAACCCTAGCTTCATGTCCACATCCCAGTTCAACCCTAACTCTAGCTTCATGTCCACATCCCAGTTCAACTCTAACCCTAGCTTCATGTCCACATCCTGGTTCAACCCTAACCCTAGCTTCATGTCCACATCCTGGTTCAACCCTAACCCTAGCTTGATGTCCACATCCTGGTTCAACCCTAACCCTAGCTTCATGTCCACATCCTGGTTCAACCCTAACCCTAGCTTCATGTCCACATCCCGGTTCAACCCTAACCCTAGCTTCATGTCCACATCCTGGTTCAACCCTAACCCTAGCTTCATGTCCACATCATGGTTCAACCCTACCCCTAGCTTCATGTCCACATCCTGGTTCAAGCCTACCCCTAGCTTCATGTCCACATCCTGGTTCAACCTTTACCCTTGCTTCATGTCCACATCCTGGTTCAACCCTACCCCTAGCTTCATGTCCACATCCTCGTTCAACCCTACCCCTAGCTACATGTCCACATCCCGGTTCAACCCTAACCCTAGCTTCATGTCCGAATCCTAGTTCAACCCTACCCCTAGCTTCATGTCCACATCCCAGTTCAACCCTAACCCTAGCTTAATGTCCACATCCTGGTTCAACCCTAACCCTAGCATCATGTCCACATCCTGTTTCAACCCTAACCCTAGCTTCATGTCCACATCCCAGTTCAACGCTAACCCTAGCTTCATGTCTACATCCTGGTTCAGGTTCAACTCTAACCCTAACCCTAGCTTCATGTCCACATCCCAGTTCAACCCTAACTCTAGCTTCATGTCCACATCCCAGTTCAACTCTAACCCTAGCTTCATGTCCACATCCTGGTTCAACCCTAACCCTAGCTTCATGTCCACATCCTGGTTCAACCCTACCCCTAGCTTCATGTCCCCATCCGAGTTCAACCCTAACCCTAGCTTCATGTCCACATCCCGGTTCAACCCTACCCCTAGCTTCATGTCCACATCCTGGTTCAACCCTAACCCTAGCTTCATGTCCACATCCTGGTTCAACCCTAACCCTAGCTTCATGTCCACATCCTGTTTCAACCCTAACCCTAGCTTCATGTCCACATCCCAGTTCAACCCTAACCCTAGCTTCATGTCCACATCCTGGTTCAACTCTACCCCTAGCTTGATGTCCACATCCTGGCTCAACCCTACCCCTAGCTTCATGTCCACATCCTGGTTCGACCCTAACCCTAGCTTCATGTCCACATCCCAGTTCAACCCTAACCCTAGCTTCATGTCCACATCCTAGTTCAACCCTAACTCTAGCTTCATGTCCACATCATGGTTCAACGCTAACCCTAGCTTCATGTCTACATCCTGGTTCAGGTTCAACTCTAACCCTAACCCTAGCTTCATGTCCACATCCCAGTTCAACCCTAACTCTAGCTTCATGTCCACATCCTGGTTTAACCCTAACCTTAGCTTCATGTCCACATCCTGGTTCAACCCTAACCCTAGCTTCATGTCTACATCCTGGTTCAGGTTCAACTCTAACCCTAACCCTAGCTTCATGTCCACATCCCAGTTCAACCCTAACTCTAGCTTCATGTCCACATCCCAATTCAACTCTAACCCTAGCTTCATGTCCACATCCTGGTTCAACCCTAACCCTAGCTTCATTTCCACATCCTGGTTCAATCCTAACCCTAGCTTGATGTCCACATCCTGGTTCAACCCTAACCCTAGCTTCATGTCCACATCCTGGTTCAACCCTAACCCTAGCTTCATGTCCACATCCCGGTTCAACCCTAACCCTAGCTTCATGTCCACATCCTGGTTCAACCCTAACCCTAGCTTCATGTCCACATCATGGTTCAACCCTACCCCTAGCTTCATGTCCACATCCTGGTTCAAGCCTACCCCTAGATTCATGTCCACATCCTGGTTCAACCTTTACCCTTGCTTCATGTCCACATCCTGGTTCAACCCTACCCCTAGCTTCATGTCCACATCCTGGTACAACCCTAAACCTAGCTTCATATCCACATCCTGGTTCAACCCTACCCCTAGCTTCATGTCCACATCCTGGTTCAACCCTACCCCTAGCTTCATGTCCACATCCCGGTTCAACCCTAACCCTAGCTTCATGTTCGCATCCTAGTTCAACCCTACCCCTAGCTTCATGTCCACATCCCAGTTCAACCCTAACCCTAGCTTCATGTCCACATCCTGGTTCAACCCTAACCCTAGCTTCATGTCCACATCCTGTTTCAACCCTAACCCTAGCTTCATGTCCACATCCCGGTTCAACCCTAACCCTAGCTTCATGTCCACATCCTGGTTCAACTCTGCCCCTAGCTTGATGTCCACATCCTGGTTCAACCCTAACCCTAGCTTCATGTCCACATCCTGGTTCAACCCTAACCCTAGCTTCATGTCCACATCCGGGTTCAACCCTAACCATAGCTTCATGTCCACATCCTAGTTCAACCCTAACTCTAGCTTCATGTCCACATCATGGTTCAACGCTAACCCTAGCTTCATGTCTACATCCTGGTTCAGGTTCAACCTTAACCCTAACCCTAGCTTCATGTCCACATCCCAGTTCAACCCTAACTCTAGCTTCATGTCCACATCCCAGTTCAACTCTAACCCTAGCTTCATGTCCACATCCTGGTTCAACCCTAACCCTAGCTTCATGTCCACATCCTGTTTCAACCCTAACCCTAGCTTCATGTCTACATCCTGGTTCAGGTTCAACTCTAACCCTAACCCTAGCTTCATGTCCACATCCCAGTTCAACTCTAACCCTAGCTTCATGTCCACATCCTGGTTCAACCCTAACCCTAGCTTCATTTCCACATCCTGGTTCAACCCTAACCCTAGCTTGATGTCCACATCCTGGTTCAACCCTAACCCTAGCTTCATGTCCACATCCTGGTTCAACCCTAACCCTAGCTTCATGTCCACATCCCGGTTCAACCCTAACCCTAGCTTCATGTCCACATCCTGGTTCAACCCTAACCCTAGCTTCATGTCCACATCATGGTTCAACCCTACCCCTAGCTTCATGTCCACATCCTGGTTCAAGCCTACCCCTAGCTTCATGTCCACATCCTGGTTCAACCCTAACCCTAGCTTCATGTCCACATCCTGGTACAACCCTAAACCTAGCTTCATATCCACATCCTGGTTCAACCCTACCCCTAGCTTCATGTCCACATCCTGGTTCAACCCTAACCCTAGATTCATGTCCACATCCCAGTTCAACTCTAACCCTAGCTTCATGTCCAAATCCCAGTTCATCTCTAAACCTAGCTTGATGTCCACATCCTGGTTAATCCCTACACCTAGCTTGATGTCCACATCCTGGTACAACCCTAACCCTAGCTTCATGTCCACATCCTGGTTCAACCCTAACCCTAGCTTCATGTCCACATCCTGGTTCAACCCTAACCCTAGCTTCAAGTCCACATCCCGGTTCAACTCTAACCCTAGCTTCATGTCCACATCCTAGTTCAACCCTAACACTAGCTTCATGTCCACATCCCAGTTCAACCCTAACCCTAGCTTCATTTCCACATCCTGGTTCAACCCTAACCCTAGCTTCATGTCCACATCCCGGTTCAACCCTAACCCTAGCTTCATGTCCACATCCTGGTTCGACCCTAACCCTAGCTTCATGTCCACATCATGGTTCAACCCTACCCCTAGCTTCATGTCCACATCCTGGTTCAAGCCTACCCCTAACTTCATGTCCACATCCTGGTTCAACCCTTACCCTTGCTTCATGTCCACATCCTGGTTCAATCCTACCCCTAGCTTCATGTCCACATCCTGGTTCAACCCTTACCCTTGCTTCATGTCCACATCCTGGTTCAACCCTACCCCTAGCTTCATGTCCACATCCTGGTTCAACCCTAACCCTAGCTTCATGTCCACATCCTGGATCAACCCTAACCCTAGCTTCATGTCCACATCCTGGTTCAACCCTAACCCTAGCTTCAAGTCCACATCCCGGTTCAACTCTAACCCTAGCTTCATGTCCACAACCTAGTTCAACCCTAACAATAGCTTCATGTCCACATCCCAGTTCCACCCTAACCCTAGCTTCATTTCCACATCCTGGTTCAACCCTAACCCTAGCTTCATGTCCACATCCCGGTTCAACCCTAACCCTAGCTTCATGTCCACATCCTGGTTCAACCCTAACCCTAGCTTCATGTCCACATCATGGTTCAACCCTACCCCTAGCTTCATGTCCACATCCTGGTTCAAGCCTACCCATAGCTTCATGTCCACATCCTGGTTCAACCCTTACCCTTGCTTCATGTCCACATCCTGGTTCAACCCTACCCCTAGCTTCATGTCCACATCCTGGTTCAACCCTAACCCTAGCTTCATGTACACATCATGGTTCAACCATACCCCTAGCTTCATGTCCACATCCTGGTTCAACCCTAACCCTAGCTTCATGTCCACATCCTGGTTCAACCCTAACCCTAGCTTCATGCCCCATCCCGGTTCAACCCTAACCCGAGCTTCATGTCCACATACTGGTTTAACAATACCCCTAGCTTCATGTCCACATCATGGTACAACCCTAACCCTAACTTCATGTCCACATCCCAGTTCAACCCTAACCCTAGATTCATGTCCACATCCCAGTTCAACTCTAACCCTAGCTTCATGTCCACATCCTGGTACAACCCTAACCCTAGCTTCATGTCCACATTCAGGATCAACCCCACCCCTAGCTTCATGTCCATATCCCAGTTCAACCCTAACCCTAGCTTCATGTCCAAATCCCAGTTCAACTCTAAACCTAGCTTCATGTCCACATCCTGGTTCAACCCTACCCCTAGCTTCATGTCCACATCGCGGTACAACCCTAACCCTAGCTTCATGTCCACATCCTGGTTCAACTCTAACCCTAGCTTCATGTCCACATCCTGTTTCAACCCTAACCCTAGCTTCATGTCCACATCCCGGTTCAACTCTAACCCTAGCTTCATGTCCACATCGCGGTACAACCCTAACCCTAGCTTCATGTCCACATCCTAGTTCAACCCTACCCCTAGCTTCATGTCCACATCCCAGTTCAACCCTAACCCTAGCTTCATTTCCACATCCTGGTTCAACCCTAACCCTAGCTTCATGTCCACATCCTGGTTCAACCCTACCCCTAGCTTCATGTCCAAATCCCAGTTCAACTCTAAACCTAGCTTCATGTCCACATCCTGGTTCAACCCTACCCCTAGCTTCATGTCCACATCGCGGTACAACCCTAACCCTAGCTTCATGTCCATATCCTGGTTCAACTCTAACCCTAGCTTCAAGTCCACATCCTGGTTCAACCCTAACCCTAGCTTCATGTCCACATCCCGGTTCAACCCTAACCCTAGCTTCATGTCCACATCCTGGTTCAACCCTAACCCTAGCTTCATGTCCACATCCCGGTTCAACCCTAACCCTAGCTTCATGTCCACATCCTAGTTCAACCCTACCCCTAGCTTCATGTCCACATCCCAGTTCAACCCTAACCCTAGCTTCATTTCCACATCCTGGTTCAACCCTAACCCTAGCTTCATGTCCACATCCTGGTTCAACCCTAACCCTAGCTTCATGTCCACATCCTGGTTCAACCTTAACCCTAGCTTCATGTCCACATCATGGTTCAACCCTACCCCTAGCTTCATGTCCACATCCTGGTTCAAGCCTACCCCTAGCTTAATGTCCACATCCTGGTTCAACCTTTACCCTTGCTTCATGTCCACATCCTGGTTCAACCCTACCCCTAGCTTCATGTCCACATCCTGGTACAACCCTAAACCTAGCTTCAAATCCACATCCTGGTTCAACCCTACCCCTAGCTTAATGTCCACATCCTGGTTCAACCCTAACCCTAGATTCATGTCCACATCCCAGTTCAACTCTAACCCTAGCTTCATGTCCAAATCCCAGTTCATCTCTAAACCTAGCTTGATGTCCACATCCTGGTTAATCCCTACCCCTAGCTTGATGTCCACATCCTGGTACAACCCTAACCATAGCTTCATGTCCACATCCTGGTTCAACCCTAACCGTAGCTTCATGTCCACATCCTGGTTCAACCCTAACCCTAGCTTCAAGTCCACATCCCGGTTCAACTCTAACCCTAGCTTCATGTCCACATCCTGGTTCAACCCTAACCCTAGCTTCATGTCCACATCCCGGTTCAACCCTAACCCTAGCTTCATGTCCACATCCTGGTTCGACCCTAACCCTAGCTTCATGTCCACATCATGGTTCAACCCTACCCCTAGCTTCATGTCCACATCCTGGTTCAAGCCTACCCCTAACTTCATGTCCACATCCTGGTTCAACCCTTACCCTTGCTTCATGTCCACATCCTGGTTCAACCCTACCCCTAGCTTCATGTCCACATCCTGGTTCAACCCTTACCCTTGCTTCATGTCCACATCCTGGTTCAACCCTACCCCTAGCTTCATGTCCACATCCTGGTTCAACCCTAACCCTAGCTTCATGTCCACATCCTGGATCAACCCTAACCCTAGCTTCATGTCCACATCCTGGTTCAACCCTAACCCTAGCTTCAAGTCCACATCCCGGTTCAACCCTAGCCCTAGCTTCATGTCCACATCATGGTTCAACCCTACCCCTAGCTTCATGTCCACATCCTGGTTCAAGCCTACCCCTAGCTTCATGTCCACATCCTGGTTCAACCCTTACCCTTGCTTCATGTCCACATCCTGGTTCAAACCTACCCCTAGCTTCATGTCCACATCCTGGTTCAACCCTAACCCTAGCTTCATGTCCACATCCTGGTTCAACCCTAACCCTAGCTTCATGTACACATCATGGTTCAACCATACCCCTAGCTTCATGTCCACATCCTGGTTCAACCCTAACCCTAGCTTCATGTCCACATCCTGGTTCAACCCTAACCCTAGCTTCATGTCCACATCCCGGTTCAACCCTAACCCGAGCTTCATGTCCACATACTGGTTTAACAATACCCCTAGCTTCATGTCCACATCATGGTACAACCCTAACCCTAACTTCATGTCCACATCCCAGTTCAACCCTAACCCTAGATTCATGTCCACATCCCAGTTCAACTCTAACCCTAGCTTCATGTCCACATCCTGGTACAACCCTAACCCTAGCTTCATGTCCAAATCCCAGTTCAACTCTAAACCTAGCTTCATGTCCACATCCTGGTTCAACCCTACCCCTAGCTTCATGTCCACATTGCGGTACAACCCTAACCCTAGCTTCATGTCCACATCCTGGTTCAACTCTAACCCTAGCTTCATGTCCACATCCTGGTTCAACCCTAACCCTAGCTTCATGTCCACATCCCGGTTCAACCCTAACCCTAGCTTCATGTCCACATCGCGGTACAACCCTAACCCTAGCTTCATGTCCACATCCTAGTTCAACCCTACCCCTAGCTTCATGTCCACATCCCAGTTCAACCCTAACCCTAGCTTAATTTCCACATCCTGGTTCAACCCTAACCCTAGCTTCATGTCCACATCCTGGTTCAACCCTAACCCTAGCTTCATGTCCACATCCTGGTTCAACCCTACCCCTAGCTTCATGTCCACATCCCAGTTCAACCCTAACTCTAGCTTCATGTCCACATCATGGTTCAACGCTAACCCTAGCTTCATGTCTACATCCTGGTTCAGGTTCAATTCTAACCCTAACCCTAGCTTCATGTCCACATCCCAGTTCAACCCTAAGTCTAGCTTCATGTCCACATCCCAGTTCAACTCTAACCCTAGCTTCATGTCCACATCCTGGTACAACCCTAACCCTAGCTTCATGTCGACATTCAGATTCAACCCTACCCCTAGCTTCATGTCCATATCCCAGTTCAACCCTAACCCTAGCTTCATGTCCAAATCCCAGTTCAACTCTAAACCTAGCTTCATGTCCACATCCTGGTTCAACCCTAACCCTAGCTTCATGTCCATATCCTGGTTCAACTCTAACCCTAGCTTCAAGTCCACATCCTGGTTCAACCCTAACCCTAGCTTCATGTCCACATCCTAGTTCAACCCTAACTCTAGCTTCATGTCCACATCATGGTTCAGGTTCAACTCTAATCCTAACCCTAGCTTCATGTCCATATCCTGGTTCAACTCTAACCCTAGCTTCATGTCCACATCCTAGTTCAACCCTACCCCTAGCTTCATGTCCACATCCCAGTTCAACCCTAACCCTAGCTTCATTTCCACATCCTGGTTCAACCCTAACCCTAGCTTCATGTCCACATCCTGGTTCAACCCTAACCGTAGCTTCATGTCCACATCCTGGTTCAACCCTAACCCTAGCTTCAAGTCCACATCCCGGTTCAACTCTAACCCTAGCTTCATGTCCACATCCTGGTTCAACCCTAACCCTAGCTTCATGTCCACATCCCGGTTCAACCCTAACCCTAGCTTCATGTCCACATCCTGGTTCGACCCTAACCCTAGCTTCATGTCCACATCATGGTTCAACCCTACCCCTAGCTTCATGTCCACATCCTGGTTCAAGCCTACCCCTAACTTCATGTCCACATCCTGGTTCAACCCTTACCCTTGCTTCATGTCCACATCCTGGTTCAACCCTACCCCTAGCTTCATGTCCACATCCTGGTTCAACCCTTACCCTTGCTTCATGTCCACATCCTGGTTCAACCCTACCCCTAGCTTCATGTCCACATCCTGGTTCAACCCTAACCCTAGCTTCATGTCCACATCCTGGATCAACCCTAACCCTAGCTTCATGTCCACATCCTGGTTCAACCCTAACCCTAGCTTCAAGTCCACATCCCGGTTCAACCCTAGCCCTAGCTTCATGTCCACATCATGGTTCAACCCTACCCCTAGCTTCATGTCCACATCCTGGTTCAAGCCTACCCCTAGCTTCATGTCCACATCCTGGTTCAACCCTTACCCTTGCTTCATGTCCACATCCTGGTTCAAACCTACCCCTAGCTTCATGTCCACATCCTGGTTCAACCCTAACCCTAGCTTCATGTCCACATCCTGGTTCAACCCTAACCCTAGCTTCATGTACACATCATGGTTCAACCATACCCCTAGCTTCATGTCCACATCCTGGTTCAACCCTAACCCTAGCTTCATGTCCACATCCTGGTTCAACCCTAACCCTAGCTTCATGTCCACATCCCGGTTCAACCCTAACCCGAGCTTCATGTCCACATACTGGTTTAACAATACCCCTAGCTTCATGTCCACATCATGGTACAACCCTAACCCTAACTTCATGTCCACATCCCAGTTCAACCCTAACCCTAGATTCATGTCCACATCCCAGTTCAACTCTAACCCTAGCTTCATGTCCACATCCTGGTACAACCCTAACCCTAGCTTCATGTCCAAATCCCAGTTCAACTCTAAACCTAGCTTCATGTCCACATCCTGGTTCAACCCTACCCCTAGCTTCATGTCCACATTGCGGTACAACCCTAACCCTAGCTTCATGTCCACATCCTGGTTCAACTCTAACCCTAGCTTCATGTCCACATCCTGGTTCAACCCTAACCCTAGCTTCATGTCCACATCCCGGTTCAACCCTAACCCTAGCTTCATGTCCACATCGCGGTACAACCCTAACCCTAGCTTCATGTCCACATCCTAGTTCAACCCTACCCCTAGCTTCATGTCCACATCCCAGTTCAACCCTAACCCTAGCTTAATTTCCACATCCTGGTTCAACCCTAACCCTAGCTTCATGTCCACATCCTGGTTCAACCCTAACCCTAGCTTCATGTCCACATCCTGGTTCAACCCTACCCCTAGCTTCATGTCCACATCCCAGTTCAACCCTAACTCTAGCTTCATGTCCACATCATGGTTCAACGCTAACCCTAGCTTCATGTCTACATCCTGGTTCAGGTTCAATTCTAACCCTAACCCTAGCTTCATGTCCACATCCCAGTTCAACCCTAAGTCTAGCTTCATGTCCACATCCCAGTTCAACTCTAACCCTAGCTTCATGTCCACATCCTGGTACAACCCTAACCCTAGCTTCATGTCGACATTCAGATTCAACCCTACCCCTAGCTTCATGTCCATATCCCAGTTCAACCCTAACCCTAGCTTCATGTCCAAATCCCAGTTCAACTCTAAACCTAGCTTCATGTCCACATCCTGGTTCAACCCTAACCCTAGCTTCATGTCCATATCCTGGTTCAACTCTAACCCTAGCTTCAAGTCCACATCCTGGTTCAACCCTAACCCTAGCTTCATGTCCACATCCTAGTTCAACCCTAACTCTAGCTTCATGTCCACATCATGGTTCAGGTTCAACTCTAATCCTAACCCTAGCTTCATGTCCATATCCTGGTTCAACTCTAACCCTAGCTTCATGTCCACATCCTAGTTCAACCCTACCCCTAGCTTCATGTCCACATCCCAGTTCAACCCTAACCCTAGCTTCATTTCCACATCCTGGTTCAACCCTAACCCTAGCTTCATGTCCACATCCTGGTTCAACCCTAACCCTAGCTTCATGTCCACATCCTGGTTCAACCCTACCCCTAGCTTCATGTCCACATCCCAGTTCAACCCTAACTCTAGCTTCATGTCCACATCATGGTTCAGGTTCAACTCTAATCCTAACCCTAGCTTCATGTCCACATCCCGGTTCAACCCTAACCCTAGCTTCATGTCCACATCCTGGTTCAACCCTAACCCTAGCTTCATGTCCACATCATGGTTCAACCCTACCCCTAGCTTCATGTCCACATCCTGGTTCAACCCTAACCCTAGCTTCATGTCCACATCGCGGTACAACCCTAACCCTAGCATCATGTCCACATCCTAGTTCAACCCTACCCCTAGCTTCATGTCCACATCCCAGTTCAACCCTAAGTCTAGCTTCATGTCCACATCCCAGTTCAACTCTAACCCTAGCTTCATGTCCACATCCTGGTACAACCCTAACCCTAGCTTCATGTCGACATTCAGATTCAACCCTACCCCTAGCTTCATGTCCATATCCCAGTTCAACCCTAACCCTAGCTTCATGTCCAAATCCCAGTTCAACTCTAAACCTAGCTTCATGTCCACATCCTGGTTCAACCCTACCCCTAGCTTAATGTCCGCATCGCGGTACAACCCTAACCCTAGCTTCATGTCCATATCCTGGTTCAACTCTAACCCTAGCTTCAAGTCCACATCCTGGTTCAACCCTAACCCTAGCTTCATGTCCACATCCCGGTTCAACCCTAACCCTAGCTTCATGTCCACATCCTAGTTCAACCCTACCCCTAGCTTCATGTCCACATCCCAGTTCAACCCTAACCCTAGCTTCATTTCCACATCCTGGTTCAACCCTAACCCTAGCTTCATGTCCACATCCTGGTTCAACCCTAACCCTAGCTTCATGTCCACATCCTGGTTCAACCCTACCCCTAGCTTCATGTCCACATCCCAGTTCAACCCTAACTCTAGCTTCATGTCCACATCATGGTTCAGGTTCAACTCTAATCCTAACCCTAGCTTCATGTCCACATCCCGGTTCAACCCTAACCCTAGCTTCATGTCCACATCCTGGTTCAAGCCTACCCCTAGCTTCATGTCCACATCCTGGTTCAATCCTTACCCTTGCTTCATGTCCACATCCTGGTTCAAACCTACCCCTAGCTTCATGTCCACATCCTGGTTCAACCCTAACCCTAGCTTCATGTCCACATCCTGGTTCAACCCTAACCCTAGCTTCATGTACACATCATGGTTCAACCATACCCCTAGCTTCATGTCCACATCCTGGTTCAACCCTAACCCTAGCTTCATGTCCACATCCTGGTTCAACCCTAACCCTAGCTTCATGTCCACATCCCGGTTCAACCCTAACCCGAGCTTCATGTCCACATCCTGGTTCAACCCTAACCCTAGCTTCATGTCCACATCCTGGTTCAACCCTACCCCTAGCTTCATGTCCACATCCCAGTTCAACCCTAACTCTAGCTTCATGTCCACATCATGGTTCAGGTTCAACTCTAATCCTAACCCTAGCTTCATGTCCACATCCCGGTTCAACCCTAACCCTAGCTTCATGTCCACATCCTGGTTCAAGCCTACCCCTAGCTTCATGTCCACATCCTGGTTCAACCCTTACCCTTGCTTCATGTCCACATCCTGGTTCAAACCTACCCCTAGCTTCATGTCCACATCCTGGTTCAACCCTAACCCTAGCTTCATGTCCACATCCTGGTTCAACCCTAACCCTAGCTTCATGTACACATCATGGTTCAACCATACCCCTAGCTTCATGTCCACATCCTGGTTCAACCCTAACCCTAGCTTCATGTCCACATCCTGGTTCAACCCTAACCCTAGCTTCATGTCCACATCCCGGTTCAACCCTAACCCTAGATTCATGTCCACATCCCAGTTCAACTCTAACCCTAGCTTCATGTCCACATCCTGGTACAACCCTAACCCTAGCTTCATGTCCAAATCCCAGTTCAACTCTAAACCTAGCTTCATGTCCACATCCTGGTTCAACCCTACCCCTAGCTTCATGTCCACATTGCGGTACAACCCTAACCCTAGCTTCATGTCCACATCCTGGTTCAACTCTAACCCTAGCTTCATGTCCACATCCTGGTTCAACCCTAACCCTAGCTTCATGTCCACATCGCGGTACAACCCTAACCCTAGCTTCATGTCCACATCCTAGTTCAACCCTACCCCTAGCTTCATGTCCACATCCCAGTTCAACCCTAACCCTAGCTTCATTTCCACATCCTGGTTCAACCCTAACCCTAGCTTCATGTCCACATCCTGGTTCAACCCTAACCCTAGCTTCATGTCCACATCCTGGTTCAACCCTACCCCTAGCTTCATGTCCACATCCCAGTTCAACCCTAACTCTAGCTTCATGTCCACATCATGGTTCAACGCTAACCCTAGCTTCATGTCTACATCCTGGTTCAGGTTCAATTCTAACCCTAACCCTAGCTTCATGTCCACATCCCAGTTCAACCCTAAGTCTAGCTTCATGTCCACATCCCAGTTCAACTCTAACCCTAGCTTCATGTCCACATCCTGGTACAACCCTAACCCTAGCTTCATGTCGACATTCAGATTCAACCCTACCCCTAGCTTCATGTCCATATCCCAGTTCAACCCTAACCCTAGCTTCATGTCCAAATCCCAGTTCAACTCTAAACCTAGCTTCATGTCCACATCCTGGTTCAACCCTACCCCTAGCTTAATGTCCGCATCGCGGTACAACCCTAACCCTAGCTTCATGTCCATATCCTGGTTCAACTCTAACCCTAGCTTCAAGTCCACATCCTGGTTCAACCCTAACCCTAGCTTCATGTCCACATCCCGGTTCAACCCTAACCCTAGCTTCATGTCCACATCCTAGTTCAACCCTACCCCTAGCTTCATGTCCACATCCCAGTTCAACCCTAACCCTAGCTTCATTTCCACATCCTGGTTCAACCCTAACCCTAGCTTCATGTCCACATCCTGGTTCAACCCTAACCCTAGCTTCATGTCCACATCCTGGTTCAACCCTACCCCTAGCTTCATATCCACATCCCAGTTCAACCCTAACTCTAGCTTCATGTCCACATCATGGTTCAGGTTCAACTCTAATCCTAACCCTAGCTTCATGTCCACATCCCAGTTCAACCCTAACTCTAGCTTCATGTCCACATCCCAGTTCAACTCTAACCCTAGCTTCATGTCCACATCCTGGTTCAACCCTAACCCTAGCTTCATATCCACATCCTGGTTCACCCCTACCCCTAGCTTCATGTCCACATCCCAGTTCAACGCTAACCCTAGCTTCATGTCTACATCCTGGTTAAGGTTCAACTCTAATCCTAACCCTAGCTTCATGTCCACATCCCAGTTCAACCCTAACTCTAGCTTCATGTCCACATCCCAGTTCAACTCTAACCCTAGCTTCATGTCCACATCCTGGTTCAACCCTAACCCTAGCTTCATGTCCACATCCTGGTTCAACCCTAACCCTAGCATCATGTCCACATACTAGTTCAACCCTAACCCTAGCTTCATGTCCACATCGCGGTACAACCCTAACCCTAGCTTCATGTCCACATCCCGGTTCAACCCTACCCCTAGCTTTATGTCCACATCCTGGTTCAACCCAACCACCTAGCTTCATGTCCACATCCTGGTTCAACCCTCCCCAAAGCTTCATGTCCACATCCTGGTTCAACCCTAACCCTAGCTTCATTTCCCCATCCCAGTTCAACCCTAACCCTAGCTTCATGTCCACATCCCGGTTCAACCCTACCCCTAGCTTCATGTCCACATCCTGGTTCAACCCTAACCCTAGCTTCATGTCCACATCCTGGTTCAACCCTTACCCTTGCTTCATGTCCACATCCTGGTTCAACCCTACCCCTAGCTTCATGTCCACATCCTGGTTAAACCCTAACCCTATCTTCATGTCCACATCCTGGTTCAACCCTAACCCTAGCTTCATGTACACATCCTGGTTCAACCCTACCCCTAGCTTCATGTCCACATCCTGGTTCAACTCTAACCCTAGCTTCATGTCCACATCCTTATTCAACCCTAACCCTAGCTTCATTTCCACATCCTGGTTCAACCCTAACCCTAGCTTCATGTCCACATCCTGGTTCAACCCTAACCCTAGCTTCATGTCCACATCCTGGTTCAACCCTACCCCTAGCTTCATGTCCACATCCCAGTTCAACCCTAACTCTAGCTTCATGTCCACATCATGGTTCAACGCTAACCCTAGCTTCATGTCTACATCCTGGTTCAGGTTCAACTCTAACCCCAACCCTAGCTTCATGTCCACATCCCAGTTCAACCCTAACTCTAGCTTCATGTCCACATCCCAGTTCAACTCTAACCCTAGCTTCATGTCCACATCCTGGTACAACCCTAACCCTAGCTTCATGTCCACATTCAGGTTCAACCCTACCCCTAGCTTCATGTCCATATCCCAGTTTAACCCTAACCCTAGCTTCATGTCCAGATCCCAGTTCAACTCTAAACCTAGCTTCATGTCCACATCCTGGTTCAACCCTACCCCTAGCTTCATGTCCACATCGCGGTACAACCCTAACCCTAGCTTCATGTCCATATCCTGGTTCAACTCTAACCCTAGCTTCAAGTCCACATCCTGGTTCAACCCTAACCCTAGCTTCATGTCCACATCCCGGTTCAACCCTACCCCTAGCTTCATGTCCACATCCCAGTTCAACCCTAACCCTAGCTTCATTTCCACATCCTGGTTCAACCCTAACCCTAGCTTCATGTCCACATCCTGGTTCAACCCTAACCCTAGCTTCATATCCACATCCCAGTTCAACCCTAACTCTAGCTTCATGTCCACATCATGGTTCAACGCTAACCCTAGCTTCATGTCTACATCCTGGTTCAGGTTCAACTCTAACCCTAACCCTAGCTTCATGTCCACATCCCAGTTCAACCCTAACTCTAGCTTCATGTCCACATCCCAGTTCAACTCTAACCCTAGCTTCATGTCCACATCCTGGTTCAACCCTAACCCTAGCTTCATGTCCACATCCTGGTTCAACCCTAATCCTAGCTTCATGTCCACATCATGGTTCAATCCTAACCCTAGCTTCATGTCTACATCCTGGTTCAACTCTAACCCTAACCATAGCTTCATGTCCACATCCCAGTTCAACCCTAACCCTAACTTCATGTCCACATCCCAGTTCAACCCTACCCCTAGCTTCATGTCCACATCCCAGTTCAACTCTAACCCTAGATTCATGTCCACATCCCAGTTCAACTCTAACCCTAGCTTCATGTCCACATCCTGGTACAACCCTAACCCTAGCTTCATGTCCACATTCTGGTTCAACCCTACCCCTAGCTTCATGTCCATATCCCAGTTCTACCCTAACCCTAGCTTCATGTCCAAATCCCAGTTCAAATCTAAACCTAGCTTCATGTCCATATCCTGGTTCAACCCTACCCCTAGCTTGATGTCCACATCCTGGTTCAACCCTAACCCTAGCTTCATGTCCACATCCTTGGTTAACCCTAACCCTAGCTTCATGTCCACATCCCGGTTCAACCCTAACCCTAGCTTCATGTCCACATCCTGGTTCAACCCTAACCCTAGCTTGATGTCCACATCCTGGTTCAACCCTACCCCTATCTTCATGTCCACATCCCGGTTCAACATTAACCCTAGCTTCATGTACACATCCTGGTTCAACCCTACCCCTAGCTTGATGTCAACATCCTGGTACAACCCTAACCCTAGCTTCATGTCCACATCCTGGTTCAACCCTAACCCTAGCTTCATGTCTACATCCTGGTTCAACCATAACCCTAGCTTCATGTCCACATCCCGGTTAAACCCTAACCCTACCTTCATGTCCACATCCTAGTTCAACCCTAACTCTAGCTTCATGTCCACATCATGGTTCAATCTTAACCCTAGCTTCATGTCCACATCACAGGTCAACCCTAACACTAGCTTCAAGTCTACATCCTGATTCAACTCTAACCCTAACCCTAGCTTCATGTCCACATCCCAGTTCAACCCTAACCCTAGCTTCATGTCTACATCATGGTTCAACTCTAACCCTAACCCTAGCTTAATGTCCACATCCCAGTTCAACCCTAACCCTAGCTTCATGTCCACATCCCGTTTCAACCTTAACCCTAGCTTCATGTCCACATCACAGGTCAACCCTAGCTTCATGTCGACATCATGGTTCAACGCTAACCCTAGCTTCATGTCTACATCCTGGTTCAGGTTACACTCTAACCCTAACCCTAGCTTCATGTCCACATCCCAGTTCAACCCTAACTCTAGCTTCATGTCCACATCCCAGTTCAACTCTAACCCTAGCTTCATGTCCACATCCTGGTTCAACCCTAACCCTAGCTTCATGTCCACATCCTGGTTCAACCCTAACCCTAGCTTCATGTCCACATCCTGGTTCAACCCTAACCCTAGCTTCATGTCCACATCATGGTTCAACCCTAACCATAGCTTCATGTCCACATCCTCGTTCAACCCTACCCCTAGCTTCATGTCCACATCCTGGTTCAACCCTACCCCAAGCTTCATGTCCACATCCTGGTTCAACCCTACCCCTAGCTTCATGTCCCCATCCCAGTTCAACCCTAACCCTAGCTTCATGTCCACATCCTGGTTCAACCCTACCCCTAGCTTCATGTCCCCATCCGAGTTCAACCCTAACCCTAGCTTCATGTCCACATCCCGGTTCAACCTTACCCCTAGCTTCATGTCCACATCCGGGTTCAACCCTAACCCTAGCTTCATGTCCACATCCTGGTTCAACCCTAACCCTAGCTTCATGTCCACATCCTAGTTCAACCCTAACTCTAGCTTCATGTCCACATCATGGTTCAACGCTAACCCTAGCTTCATGTCTACATCCTGGTTCAGGTTCAACTCTAACCCTAACCCTAGCTTCATGTCCACATCCCAGTTCAACCCTAACTCTAGCTTCATGTCCACATCCTGGTTCAACCCTAACCCTAGCTTCATGTCCACATCCTGGTTCAACCCTAACCCTAGCTTCATGTCTACATCCTGGTTCAGGTTCAACTCTAACCCTAACCCTAGCTTCATGTCCACATCCCAGTTCAACCCTAACTTTAGCTTCATGTCCACATCCCAGTTCAACTCTAACCCTAGCTTCATGTCCACATCCTGGTTCAACCCTAACCCTAGCTTCATGTCCACATCCTGGTTCAACCCTAACCCTAGCTTGATGTCCACATCCTGGTTCAACCCTAACCCTAGCTTCATGTCCACATCCTGGTTCAACCCTAACCCTAGCTTCATGTCCACATCCCGGTTCAACCCTAACCCTAGCTTCATGTCCACATCCTGGTTCAACCCTAACCCTAGCTTCATGTCCACATCATGGTTCAACCCTACCCCTAGCTTCATGTCCACATCCTGGTTCAAGCCTACCCCTAGCTTCATGTCCACATCCTGGTTCAACCTTTACCCTTGCTTCATGTCCACATCCTGGTTCAACCCTACCCCTAGCTTCATGTCCACATCCTGGTACAACCCTAAACCTAGCTTCATATCCACATCCTGGTTCAACCCTACCCCTAGCTTCATGTCCACATCCTGGTTCAACCCTACCCCTAGCTTCATGTCCACATCCTGGTTCAACCCTAACCCTAGCTTCATGTCTGCATCCTAGTTCAACCCTACCCCTAGCTTCATGTCCACATCCCAGTTCAACCCTAACCCTAGCTTCATGTCCACATCCTGGTTCAACCCTAACCCTAGCTTCATGTCCACATCCTGTTTCAACCCTAACCCTAGCTTCATGTCCACATCCCAGTTCAACCCTAACCCTAGCTTCATGTCCACATCCTGGTTCAACTCTACCCCTAGCTTGATGTCCACATCCTGGTTCAACCCTACCCCTAGCTTCATGTCCACATCCTGGTTCAACCCTAACCCTAGCTTCATGTCCACATCCGGGTTCAACCCTAACCATAGCTTCATGTCCACATCCTAGTTCAACCCTAACTCTAGCTTCATGTCCACATCATGGTTTAACGCTAACCCTAGCTTCATGTCTACATCCTGGTTCAGGTTCAACCTTAACCCTAACCCTAGCTTCATGTCCACATCCCAGTTCAACCCTAACTCTAGCTTCATGTCCACATCCCGTTTCAACCTTAACCCTAGCTTCATGTCCACATCACAGGTCAACCCTAACCCTAGCTTCATGTCTACATCCTGGTTCAGGTTCAACTCTAACCCTAACCCTAGCTTCATGTCCACATCCCAGTTCAACCCTAACTCTAGCTTCATGTCCACATCCCAGTTCAACTCTAACCCTAGCTTCATGTCCACATCCTGGTTCAACCCTAACCCTAGCTTCATGTCCACATCCTGGTTCAACCCTAACCCTAGCTTCATGTCCACATCCTGGTTCAACCCTAACCCTAGCTTCATGTCCACATCATGGTTCAACCCTAACCCTAGCTTCATGTCCACATCCCGGTTCAACCCGACCCCTAGCTTCATGTCCACATCCTGGTTCAACCCTACCCCTAGCTTCATGTCCACATCCTGGTTCAACCCTACCCCAAGCTTCATGTCCACATCCTGGTTCAACCCTACCCCTAGCTTCATGTCCCCATCCGAGTTCAACCCTAACCCTAGCTTCATGTCAACATCCCGGTTCAACCCTACCCCTAGCTTCATGTCCACATCCTGGTTCAACCCTAACCCTAGCTTGATGTCCACATCCTGGTTCAACCCTAACCCTAGCTTCATGTCCACATCCTGTTTCAACCCTAACCCTAGCTTCATGTCCACATCCCAGTTCAACCCTAACCCTAGCTTCATGTCCACATCCTGGTTCAACTCTACCCCTAGCTTGATGTCCACATCCTGACTCAACCCTACCCCTAGCTTCATGTCCACATCCTGGTTCAACCCTAACCCTAGCTTCATGTCCACATCCCAGTTCAACCCTAACCCTAGCTTCATGTCCACATCCTGGTTCAACTCTACCCCTAGCTTGATGTCCACATCCTGGTTCAACCCTAACCCTAGCTTCATGTCCACATCCTGGTTCAACCCTAACCCTAGCTTCATGTCCACATCCGGGTTCAACCCTACCCCAAGCTTCATGTCCACATCCTGGTTCAACCCTACCCCTAGCTTCATGTCCCCATCCCAGTTCAACCCTAACCCTAGCTTCATGTCCACATCCTGGTTCAACCCTACCCCTAGCTTCATGTCCCCATCCGAGTTCAACCCTAACCCTAGCTTCATGTCCACATCCCGGTTCAACCCTACCCCTAGCTTCATGTCCACATCCTGGTTCAACCCTAACCCTAGCTTCATGTCCACATCCTGGTTCAACCCTAACCCTAGCTTCATGTCCACATCCTAGTTCAACCCTAACTCTAGCTTCATGTCCACATCATGGTTCAACGCTAACCCTAGCTTCATGTCTACATCCTGGTTCAGGTTCAACTCTAACCCTAACCCTAGCTTCATGTCCACATCCCAGTTCAACCCTAACTCTAGCTTCATGTCCACATCCTGGTTCAACCCTAACCCTAGCTTCATGTCCACATCCTGGTTCAACCCTAACCCTAGCTTCATGTCTACATCCTGGTTCAGGTTCAACTCTAACCCTAACCCTAGCTTCATGTCCACATCCCAGTTCAACCCTAACTCTAGCTTCATGTCCACATCCTGGTTCAACCCTAACCCTAGCTTGATGTCCACATCCTGGTTCAATCCTAACCCTAGCTTCATGTCCACATCCTGGTTCAACCCTAACCCTAGCTTCATGTCCACATCCCGGTTCAACCCTAACCCTAGCTTCATGTCCACATCCTGGTTCAACCCTAACCCTAGCTTCATGTCCACATCATGGTTCAACCCTACCCCTAGCTTCATGTCCACATCCTGGTTCAAGCCTACCCCTAGCTTCATGTCCACATCCTGGTTCAACCTTTACCCTAGCTTCATGTCCACATCCTGTTTCAACCCTAACCCTAGCTTCATGTCCACATCTCAGTTCAACCCTAACCCTAGCTTCATGTCCACATCCTGGTTCAACTCTACCCCTAGCTTGATGTCCACATCCTGGCTCAACCCTACCCCTAGCTTCATGTCCACATCCTGGTTCAACCCTAACCCTAGCTTCATGTCCACATCCCAGTTCAACCCTAACCCTAGCTTCATGTCCACATCCTGGTTCAACTCTACCCCTAGCTTGATGTCCACATCCTGGTTCAACCCTACCCCTAGCTTCATGTCCACATCCTGGTTCAACCCTAACCCTAGCTTCATGTCCACATCCGGGTTCAACCCTAACCATAGCTTCATGTCCACATCCTAGTTCAACGCTAACTCTAGCTTCATGTCCACATCCTGGTTCAACCCTACCCCTAGCTTCATGTCCA
The DNA here is from genome assembly GCF_045791955.1 of Oncorhynchus clarkii lewisi. NCBI lineage: Eukaryota > Metazoa > Chordata > Actinopteri > Salmoniformes > Salmonidae > Oncorhynchus > Oncorhynchus clarkii. Next base: position 57,672,572 of record NC_092155.1, on the reverse strand, counting down.
CATCCTGGTTCAACCCTAACCCTAGCTTCATGTCCACATCCGGGTTCAACCCTAACCATAGCTTCATGTCCACATCCTAGTTCAACCCTAACTCTAGCTTCATGTCCACATCATGGTTCAACGCTAACCCTAGCTTCATGTCTACATCCTGGTTCAGGTTCAACCTTAACCCTAACCCTAGCTTCATGTCCACATCCCAGTTCAACCCTAACTCTAGCTTCATGTCCACATCCCAGTTCAACTCTAACCCTAGCTTCATGTCCACATCCTGGTTCAACCCTAACACTAGCTTCATGTCCACATCCTGGTTCAACCCTAACCCTAGCTTCATGTCCACATCCTGGTTCAACCCTAACCCTAGCTTCATGTCCACATCATGGTTCAACCCTAACCCTAGCTTCATGTCCACATCCCGGTTCAACCCTACCCCTAGCTTCATGTCCCCATCCTGGTTCAACCCTACCCCAAGCTTCATGTCCTCATCCTGGTTCAACCCTACCCCTAGCTGCATGTCCCCATCCCAGTTCAACCCTAACTCTAGCTTCATGTCCACATCCCAGTTCAACCCTACCCCTAGCTTGATGTCCACATCCTGGTTCAACCCTAACCCTAGCTTCATGTCCACATCCTGGTTCAACCCTAGCTTCATGTCCACATCCGGGTTCAACCCTAACCATAGCTTCATGTCCACATCCTAGTTCAACCCTAACTCTAGCTTCATGTCCACATCATGGTTCAACGCTAACCCTAGCTTCATGTCTACATCCTGGTTCAGGTTCAACTCTAACCCTAACCCTAGCTTCATGTCCACATCCCAGTTCAACCCTAACCCTAGCTTCATGTCTACATCCTGGTTCAGGTTCAACTCTAACCCTAACCCTAGCTTCATGTCCACATCCTAGTTCAACGCTAACTCTAGCTTCATGTCCACATCATGGTTCAACGCTAACCCTAGCTTCATGTCTACATCCTGGTTCAGGTTCAACTCTAACCCTAACCCTAGCTTCATGTCCACATCCCAGTTCAACCCTAACTCTAGCTTCATGTCCACATCCTGGTTCAACCCTAACCTTAGCATCATGTCCACATCCTGGTTCAACCCTAACCCTAGCTTCATGTCTACATCCTGGTTCAGGTTCAACTCTAACCCTAACCCTAGCTTCATGTCCACATCCCAGTTCAACCCTAACTCTAGCTTCATGTCCACATCCCAGTTCAACTCTAACCCTAGCTTCATGTCCACATCCTGGTTCAACCCTAACCCTAGCTTCATTTCCACATCCTGGTTCAACCCTAACCCTAGCTTGATGTCCACATCCTGGTTCAACTCTAACCCTAGCTTCATGTCCACATCCTGGTTCAACCCTAACCCTAGCTTCATGTCCACATCCCGGTTCAACCCTAACCCTAGCTTCATGTCCACATCCTGGTTCAACCCTAACCCTAGCTTCATGTCCACATCATGGTTCAACCCTACCCCTAGCTTCATGTCCACATCCTGGTTCAAGCCTACCCCTAGCTTCATGTCCACATCCTGGTTCAACCTTTACCCTTGCTTCATGTCCACATCCTGGTTCAACCCTACCCCTAGCTTCATGTCCACATCCTGGTACAACCCTAAACCTAGCTTCATATCCACATCCTGGTTCAACCCTACCCCTAGCTTCATGTCCACATCCTGGTTCAACCCTACCCCTAGCTTCATGTCCACATCCCGGTTCAACCCTAACCCTAGCTTCATGTCCGCATCCTAGTTCAACCCTACCCCTAGCTTCATGTCCACATCCCAGTTCAGCCCTAACCCTAGCTTCATGTCCACATCCCGGGTCAACCCTAACCCTAGCTTCATGTCCACATCCTGGTTCAACCCTAACCCTAGCTTCATGTCCACATCCTGTTTCAACCCTAACCCTAGCTTCATGTCCACATCCCAGTTCAACCCTAACCCTAGCTTCATGTCCACATCCTGGTTCAACTCTACCCCTAGCTTCATGTCCACATCCTGGTTCAACCCTAACCCTAGCTTCATGTCCACATCCCAGTTCAACCCTAACCCTAGCTTCATTTCCACATCCTGGTTCAACTCTACCCCTAGCTTGATGTCCACATCCTGGTTCAACCCTACCCCCAGCTTCATGTCCACATCCTGGTTCAACCCTAACCCTAGCTTCATGTCCACATCCGGGTTCAACCCTAACCATAGCTTCATGTCCACATCCTAGTTCAACCCTAACTCTAGCTTCATGTCCACATCATGGTTCAACGCTAACCCTAGCTTCATGTCTACATCCTGGTTCAGGTTCAACTCTAACCCTAACCCTAGCTTCATGTCCACATCCCAGTTCAACCCTAACTCTAGCTTCATGTCCACATCCTGGTTCAACCCTAACCCTATCTTCATGTCCACATCCTGGTTCAACCCTAACCCTAGCTTCATGTCTACATCCTGGTTCAGGTTCAACTCTAACCCTAACCCTAGCTTCATGTCCACATCCCAGTTCAACCCTAACTCTAGCTTCATGTCCACATCCTGGTTCAACCCTAACCCTATCTTCATGTCCACATCCTGTTTCAACCCTAACACTAGCTTCATGTCCACATCCTGGTTCAACCCTAACCCTAGATTCATGTCCACATCCTGGTTCAACCCTAACCCTAGCTTCATGTCCACATCATGGTTCAACCCTAACCCTAGCTTCATGTCCACATCCCGGTTCAACCCTACCCCTAGCTTCATGTCCACATCCTGGTTCAACCCTACCCCAAGCTTCATGTCCCCATCCTGGTTCAACCCTACCCCAAGCTTCATGTCCTCATCCTGGTTCAACCCTACCCCTAGCTTCATGTCCCCATCCTGGTTCAACCCTACCCCAAGCTTCATGTCCTCATCCTGGTTCAACCCTACCCCTAGCTTCATGTCCCCATCCCAGTTCAACCCTAACTCTAGCTTCATGTCCACATCCCAGTTCAACCCTACCCCTAGCTTGATGTCCACATCCTGGTTCAACCCTAACCCTAGCTTCATGTCCACATCCTGGTTCAACCCTAACCCTAGCTTCATGTCCACATCCGGGTTCAACCCTAACCATAGCTTCATGTCCACATCCTAGTTCAACCCTAACTCTAGCTTCATGTCCACATCATGGTTCAACGCTAACCCTAGCTTCATGTCTACATCCTGGTTCAGGTTCAACTCTAACCCTAACCCTAGCTTCATGTCCACATCCCAGTTCAACCCTAACCCTAGCTTCATGTCTACATCCTGGTTCAGGTTCAACTCTAACCCTAACCCTAGCTTCATGTCCACATCCCAGTTCAACCCTAACTCTAGCTTCATGTCCACATCCCAGTTCAACTCTAACCCTAGCTTCATGTCCACATCCTGGTTCAACCCTAACCCTAGCTTCATGTCCACATCCTGGTTCAACCCTAACCCTAGCTTCATGTCCACATCCTGGTTCAACCCTAACCCTAGCTTCATGTCCACATCATGGTTCAACCCTAACCCTAGCTTCATGTCCACATCCCGGTTCAACCCTACCCCTAGCTTCATGTCCACATCCTGGTTCAACCCTACCCCTAGCTTCATGTCCACATCCTGGTTCAACCCTACCCCAAGCTTCATGTCCTCATCCTGGTTCAACCCTACCCTTAGCTTCATGTCCCCATCCCAGTTCAACCCTAACCCTTGCTTCATGTCCACATCCTGGTTCAACCCTACCCCTAGCTTCATGTCCCCATCCGAGTTCAACCCTAACCCTAGCTTCATGTCCACATCCTGGTTCAACCCTAACCCTAGCTTCATGTCCACATCCTGTTTCAACCCTAACCCTAGCTTCATGTCCACATCTCAGTTCAACCCTAACCCTAGCTTCATGTCCACATCCTGGTTCAACTCTACCCCTAGCTTGATGTCCACATCCTGGCTCAACCCTACCCCTAGCTTCATGTCCACATCCTGATTCAACCCTAACCCTAGCTTCATGTCCACATCCCAGTTCAACCCTAACCCTAGCTTCATGTCCACATCCTGGTTCAACTCTACCCCTAGCTTGATGTCCACATCCTGGTTCAACCCTACCCCTAGCTTCATGTCCACATCCTGGTTCAACCCTAACCCTAGCTCCATGTCCACATCCGGGTTCAACCCTAACCATAGCTTCATGTCCACATCCTAGTTCAACGCTAACTCTAGCTTCATGTCCACATCCTGGTTCAACCCTACCCCTAGCTTCATGTCCACATCCTGGTTCAACCCTAACCCTAGCTTCATGTCCACATCCGGGTTCAACCCTAACCATAGCTTCATGTCCACATCCTAGTTCAACCCTAACTCTAGCTTCATGTCCACATCATGGTTCAACGCTAACCCTAGCTTCATGTCTACATCCTGGTTCAGGTTCAACCTTAACCCTAACCCTAGCTTCATGTCCACATCCCAGTTCAACCCTAACTCTAGCTTCATGTCCACATCCCAGTTCAACTCTAACCCTAGCTTCATGTCCACATCCTGGTTCAACCCTAACACTAGCTTCATGTCCACATCCTGGTTCAACCCTAACCCTAGCTTCATGTCCACATCCTGGTTCAACCCTAACCCTAGCTTCATGTCCACATCATGGTTCAACCCTAACCCTAGCTTCATGTCCACATCCCGGTTCAACCCTACCCCTAGCTTCATGTCCACATCCTGGTTCAACCCTACCCCTAGCTTCATGTCCACATCCTGGTTCAACCCTACCCCAAGCTTCATGTCCTCATCCTGGTTCAACCCTACCCCTAGCTTCATGTCCCCATCCCAGTTCAACCCTAACTCTAGCTTCATGTCCACATCCCAGTTCAACCCTACCCCTAGCTTGATGTCCACATCCTGGTTCAACCCTAACCCTAGCTTCATGTCCACATCCTGGTTCAACCCTAACCCTAGCTTCATGTCCACATCCGGGTTCAACCCTAACCATAGCTTCATGTCCACATCCTAGTTCAACCCTAACTCTAGCTTCATGTCCACATCATGGTTCAACGCTAACCCTAGCTTCATGTCTACATCCTGGTTCAGGTTCAACTCTAACCCTAACCCTAGCTTCATGTCCACATCCCAGTTCAACCCTAACCCTAGCTTCATGTCTACATCCTGGTTCAGGTTCAACTCTAACCCTAACCCTAGCTTCATGTCCACATCCTAGTTCAACGCTAACTCTAGCTTCATGTCCACATCATGGTTCAACGCTAACCCTAGCTTCATGTCTACATCCTGGTTCAGGTTCAACTCTAACCCTAACCCTAGCTTCATGTCCACATCCCAGTTCAACCCTAACTCTAGCTTCATGTCCACATCCTGGTTCAACCCTAACCCTATCTTCATGTCCACATCCTGGTTCAACCCTAACCATAGCTTCATGTCCACATCCCAGTTCAACCCTAACTCTAGCTTCATGTCCACATCCTGGTTCAACCCTAACCCTATCTTCATGTCCACATCCTGTTTCAACCCTAACACTAGCTTCATGTCCACATCCTGGTTCAACCCTAACCCTAGATTCATGTCCACATCCTGGTTCAACCCTAACCCTAGCTTCATGTCCACATCATGGTTCAACCCTAACCCTAGCTTCATGTCCATATCCCGGTTCAACCCTACCCCTAGCTTCATGTCCACATCCTGGTTCAACCCTACCCCAAGCTTCATGTCCCCATCCTGGTTCAACCCTACCCCAAGCTTCATGTCCTCATCCTGGTTCAACCCTACCCCTAGCTTCATGTCCCCATCCTGGTTCAACCCTACCCCTAGCTTCATGTCCTCATCCTGGTTCAACCCTACCCCTAGCTTCATGTCCCCATCCCAGTTCAACCCTAACTCTAGCTTCATGTCCACATCCCAGTTCAACCCTACCCCTAGCTTGATGTCCACATCCTGGTTCAACCCTAACCCTAGCTTCATGTCCACATCCTGGTTCAACCCTAACCCTAGCTTCATGTCCACATCCGGGTTCAACCCTAACCATAGCTTCATGTCCACATCCTAGTTCAACCCTAACTCTAGCTTCATGTCCACATCATGGTTCAACGCTAACCCTAGCTTCATGTCTACATCCTGGTTCAGGTTCAACTCTAACCCTAACCCTAGCTTCATGTCCACATCCCAGTTCAACCCTAACCCTAGCTTCATGTCTACATCCTGGTTCAGGTTCAACTCTAACCCTAACCCTAGCTTCATGTCCACATCCCAGTTCAATCCTAACTCTAGCTTCATGTCCACATCCCAGTTCAACTCTAACCCTAGCTTCATGTCCACATCCTGGTTCAACCCTAACCCTAGCTTCATGTCCACATCCTGGTTCAACCCTACCCCAAGCTTCATGTCCTCATCCTGGTTCAACCCTACCCTTAGCTTCATGTCCCCATCCCAGTTCAACCCTAACCCTTGCTTCATGTCCACATCCTGGTTCAACCCTACCCCTAGCTTCATGTCCCCATCCGAGTTCAACCCTAACCCTAGCTTCATGTCCACATCCTGGTTCAACCCTAACCCTAGCTTCATGTCCACATCCTGGTACAACCCTAAACCTAGCTTCATATCCACATCCTGGTTCAACCCTACCCCTAGCTTCATGTCCACATCCTGGTTCAACCCTACCCCTAGCTTCATGTCCACATCCCGGTTCAACCCTAACCCTAGTTTCATGTCCGCATCCTAGTTCAACCCTACCCCTAGCTTCATGTCCACATCCCAGTTCAACCCTAACCCTAGCTTCATGTCCACATCCTGGTTCAACCCTAACCCTAGCTTCATGTCCACATCCTGTTTCAACCCTTACCCTAGCTTCATGTCCACATCCCAGTTCAACCCTAACCCTAGCTTCATGTCCACATCCTGGTTCAACTCTACCCCTAGCTTGATGTCCACATCCTGGTTCAACCCTACCCCTAGCTTCATGTCCACCTCCTGGTTCAACCCTACCCCTAGCTTCATGTCCACATCCGGTTTCAACCCTAACCATAGCTTCATGTCCACATCCAATTTCAACCCTAACTCTAGCTTCATGTCCACATCATGGTTCAACGCTAACCCTAGCTTCAAGTCTACATCCTGGTTCAGGTTCAACCTTAACCCTAACCCTAGCTTCATGTCCACATCCCAGTTCAACCCTAACTCTAGCTTCATGTCCACATCCCGTTTCAACCTTAACCCTAGCTTCATGTCCACATCACAGGTCAACCCTAACCCTAGCTTCATGTCGACATCATGGTTCAACGCTAACCCTAGCTTCATGTCTATATCCTGGTTCAGGTTCAACTCTAACCCGAACCCTAGCTTCATGTCCACATCCCAGTTCAACCCTAACTCTAGCTTCATGTCCACATCCCAGTTCAACTCTAACCCTAGCTTCATGTCCACATCCTGGTTCAACCCTAACCCTAGCTTCATGTCCACATCCTGGTTCAACCCTAACCCTAGCTTCATGTCCACATCCTGGTTCAACCCTAACCCTAGCTTCATGTCCACATCATGGTTCAACCCTAACCCTAGCTTCATGTCCACATCCCGGTTCAACCCTACCCCTAGCTTCATGTCCACATCCTGGTTCAACCCTACCCCTAGCTTCATGTCCACATCCTGGTTCAACCCTACCCCAAGCTTCATGTCCACATCCTGGTTCAACCCTACCCCTAGCTTCATGTCCCCATCCCAGTTCAAACCTAACCCTAGCTTCATGTCCACATCCTGGTTCAACCCTACCCCTAGCTTCATGTCCCCATCCGAATTCAACCCTAACCCTAGCTTCATGTCCACATCCCGGTTCAACCCTACCCCTAGCTTCATGTCCACATCCTGGTTCAACCCTAACCCTAGCTTCATGTCCACATCCTGGTTCAACCCTAACCCTAGCTTCATGTCCACATCCTGTTTCAACCCTAACCCTAGCTTCATGTCCACATCCCAGTTCAACCCTAACCCTAGCTTCATGTCCACATCCTGGATCAACTCTACCCCTAGCTTGATGTCCACATCCTGGCTCAACCCTACCCCTAGCTTCATGTCCACATCCTGGTTCAACCCTAACCCTAGCTTAATGTCCACATCCAAGTTCAACCCTAACCCTAGCTTCATGTCCACATCCTGGTTCAACTCTACCCCTAGCTTGATGTCCACATCCTGGTTCAACCCTACCCCTAGCTTCATGTCCACATCCTGGTTCAACCCTAACTCTAGCTTCATGTCCACATCCGGGTTCAACCCTAACCATAGCTTCATGTCCACATCCTAGTTCAACCCTAACTCTAGCTTCATGTCCACATCATGGTTCAACGCTAACCCTAGCTTCATGTCTACATCCTGGTTCAGGTTCAACTCTAACCCTAACCCTAGCTTCATGTCCACATCCCAGTTCAACCCTAACTCTAGCTTCATGTCCACATCCTGGTTCAACCCTAACCTTAGCTTCATGTCCACATCCTGGTTCAACCCTAACCCTAGCTTCATGTCTACATCCTGGTTCAGGTTCAACTCTAACCCTAACCCTAGCTTCATGTCCACATCCCGGTTCAACTCTAACCCTAGCTTCATGTCCACATCGCGGTGCAACCCTAACCCTAGCTTCATGTCCACATCCTAGTTCAACCCTACCCCTAGCTTCATGTCCACATCCCAGTTCAACCCTAACCCTAGCTTCATTTCCACATCCTGGTTCAACCCTAACCCTAGCTTCATGTCCACATCCTGGTTCAACCCTACCCCTAGCTTCATGTCCAAATCCCAGTTCAACTCTAAACCTAGCTTCATGTCCACATCCTGGTTCAACCCTACCCCTAGCTTCATGTCCACATCGCGGTACAACCCTAACCCTAGCTTCATGTCCATAGCCTGGTTCAACTCTAACCCTAGCTTCATGTCCACATCCCGGTTCAACCCTAACCCTAGCTTCATGTCCACATCCTGGTTCAACCCTAACCCTAGCTTCATGTCCACATCCCGGTTCAACCCTAACCCTAGCTTCATGTCCACATCCTAGTTCAACCCTACCCCTAGCTTCATGTCCACATCCCAGTTCAACCCTAACCCTAGCTTCCTTTCCACATCCCAGTTCAACCCTAACCCTAGCTTCATGTCCACATCCTGGTTCAACCCTAACCCTAGCTTCATGTCCACATCCTGGTTCAACCCTAACCCTAGCTTCATGTCCACATCATGGTTCAACCCTACCCCTAGCTTCATGTCCACATCCTGGTTCAAGCCTACCCCTAGCTTCATGTCCACATCCTGGTTCAACCTTTACCCTTGCTTCATGTCCACATCCTGGTTCAACCCTACCCCTAGCTTCATGTCCACATCCTGGTACAACCCTAAACCTAGCTTCAAATCCACATCCTGGTTCAACCCTACCCCTAGCTTAATGTCCACATCCTGGTTCAACCCTAACCCTAGATTCATGTCCACATCCCAGTTCAACTCTAACCCTAGCTTCATGTCCAAATCCCAGTTCATCTCTAAACCTAGCTTGATGTCCACATCCTGGTTAATCCCTACCCCTAGCTTGATGTCCACATCCTGGTACAACCCTAACCCTAGCTTCATGTCCACATCCTGGTTCAACCCTAACCCTAGCTTCATGTCCACATCCTGGTTCAACCCTAACCCTAGCTTCAAGTCCACATCCCGGTTCAACTCTAACCCTAGCTTCATGTCCACATCCTGGTTCAACCCTAACCCTAGCTTCATGTCCACATCCCGGTTCAACCCTAACCCTAGCTTCATGTCCACATCCTGGTTCGACCCTAACCCTAGCTTCATGTCCACATCATGGTTCAACCCTACCCCTAGCTTCATGTCCACATCCTGGTTCAAGCCTACCCCTAACTTCATGTCCACATCCTGGTTCAACCCTTACCCTTGCTTCATGTCCACATCCTGGTTCAACCCTACCCCTAGCTTCATGTCCACATCCTGGTTCAACCCTTACCCTTGCTTCATGTCCACATCCTGGTTCAACCCTAACCCTAGCTTCATGTCCACATCCTGGATCAACCCTAACCCTAGCTTCATGTCCACATCCTGGTTCAACCCTAACCCTAGCTTCAAGTCCACATCCCGGTTCAACTCTAACCCTAACCATAGCTTCATGTCCACATCCTGGTTCAACCCTTACCCTTGCTTCATGTCCACATCCTGGTTCAACCCTACCCCTAGCTTCATGTCCACATCCTGGTTCAACCCTTACCCTTGCTTCATGTCCACATCCTGGATCAACCCTAACCCTAGCTTCATGTCCACATCCTGGTTCAACCCTACCCCTAGCTTAATGTCCACATCCTGGTTCAACCCTAACCCTAGATTCATGTCCACATCCCAGTTCAACTCTAACCCTAGCTTCATGTCCAAATCCCAGTTCATCTCTAAACCTAGCTTGATGTCCACATCCTGGTTAATCCCTACCCCTAGCTTGATGTCCACATCCTGGTACAACCCTAACCCTAGCTTCATGTCCACATCCTGGTTCAACCCTAACCCTAGCTTCATGTCCACATCCTGGTTCAACCCTAACCCTAGCTTCAAGTCCACATCCCGGTTCAACTCTAACCCTAGCTTCATGTCCACATCCTGGTTCAACCCTAACCCTAGCTTCATGTCCACATCCCGGTTCAACCCTAACCCTAGCTTCATGTCCACATCCTGGTTCTACCCTAACCCTAGCTTCATGTCCACATCATGGTTCAACCCTACCCCTAGCTTCATGTCCACATCCTGGTTCAAGCCTACCCCTAACTTCATGTCCACATCCTGGTTCAACCCTTACCCTTGCTTCATGTCCACATCCTGGTTCAACCCTACCCCTAGCTTCATGTCCACATCCTGGTTCAACCCTTACCCTTGCTTCATGTCCACATCCTGGTTCAACCCTAACCCTAGCTTCATGTCCACATCCTGGATCAACCCTAACCCTAGCTTCATGTCCACATCCTGGTTCAACCCTAACCCTAGCTTCAAGTCCACATCCCGGTTCAACTCTAACCCTAGCTTCATGTCCACAACCTAGTTCAACCCTAACAATAGCTTCATGTCCAAATCCCAGTTCATCTCTAAACCTAGCTTGATGTCCACATCCTGGTTAATCCCTACCCCTAGCTTGATGTCCACATCCTGGTACAACCCTAACCCTAGCTTCATGTCCACATCCTGGTTCAACCCTAACCCTAGCTTCATGTCCACATCCTGGTTCAACCCTAACCCTAGCTTCAAGTCCACATCCCGGTTCAACTCTAACCCTAGCTTCATGTCCACATCCTGGTTCAACCCTAACCCTAGCTTCATGTCCACATCCCGGTTCAACCCTAACCCTAGCTTCATGTCCACATCCTGGTTCGACCCTAACCCTAGCTTCATGTCCACATCATGGTTCAACCCTACCCCTAGCTTCATGTCCACATCCTGGTTCAAGCCTACCCCTAACTTCATGTCCACATCCTGGTTCAACCCTTACCCTTGCTTCATGTCCACATCCTGGTTCAACCCTACCCCTAGCTTCATGTCCACATCCTGGTTCAACCCTTACCCTTGCTTCATGTCCACATCCTGGTTCAACCCTAACCCTAGCTTCATGTCCACATCCTGGATCAACCCTAACCCTAGCTTCATGTCCACAACCTAGTTCAACCCTAACAATAGCTTCATGTCCACATCCCAGTTCCACCCTAACCCTAGCTTCATTTCCACATCCTGGTTCAACCCTAACCCTAGCTTCATGTCCACATCCCGGTTCAACCCTAACCCTAGCTTCATGTCCACATCCTGGTTCAACCCTAACCCTAGCTTCATGTCCACATCATGGTTCAACCCTACCCCTAGCTTCATGTCCACATCCTGGTTCAAGCCTACCCCTAGCTTCATGTCCACATCCTGGTTCAACCCTTACCCTTGCTTCATGTCCACATCCTGGTTCAAACCTACCCCTAGCTTCATGTCCACATCCTGGTTCAACCCTAACCCTAGCTTCATGTCCACATCCTGGTTCAACCCTAACCCTAGCTTCATGTACACATCATGGTTCAACCATACCCCTAGCTTCATGTCCACATCCTGGTTCAACCCTAACCCTAGCTTCATGTCCACATCCTGGTTCAACCCTAACCCTAGCTTCATGTCCACATCCCGGTTCAACCCTAACCCGAGCTTCATGTCCACATACTGGTTTAACAATACCCCTAGCTTCATGTCCACATCATGGTACAACCCTAACCCTAACTTCATGTCCACATCCCAGTTCAACCCTAACCCTAGATTCATGTCCACATCCCAGTTCAACTCTAACCCTAGCTTCATGTCCACATCCTGGTAGAACCCTAACCCTAGCTTCATGTCCAAATCCCAGTTCAACTCTAAACCTAGCTTCATGTCCACATCCTGGTTCAACCCTACCCCTAGCTTCATGTCCACATTGCGGTACAACCCTAACCCTAGCTTCATGTCCACATCCTGGTTCAACTCTAACCCTAGCTTCATGTCCACATCCTGGTTCAACCCTAACCCTAGCTTCATGTCCACATCCCGGTTCAACCCTAACCCTAGCTTCATGTCCACATCGCGGTACAACCCTAACCCTAGCTTCATGTCCACATCCTAGTTCAACCCTACCCCTAGCTTCATGTCCACATCCCAGTTCAACCCTAACCCTAGCTTCATTTCCACATCCTGGTTCAACCCTAACCCTAGCTTCATGTCCACATCCTGGTTCAACCCTAACCCTAGCTTCATGTCCACATCCTGGTTCAACCCTACCCCTAGCTTCATGTCCACATCCCAGTTCAACCCTAACTCTAGCTTCATGTCCACATCATGGTTCAACGCTAACCCTAGCTTCATGTCTACATCCTGGTTCAGGTTCAATTCTAACCCTAACCCTAGCTTCATGTCCACATCCCAGTTCAACCCTAAGTCTAGCTTCATGTCCACATCCCAGTTCAACTCTAACCCTAGCTTCATGTCCAAATCCCAGTTCAACTCTAAACCTAGCTTCATGTCCACATCCTGGTTCAACCCTACCCCTAGCTTAATGTCCGCATCGCGGTACAACCCTAACCCTAGCTTCATGTCCATATCCTGGTTCAACTCTAACCCTAGCTTCAAGTCCACATCCTGGTTCAACCCTAACCCTAGCTTCATGTCCACATCCCGGTTCAACCCTAACCCTAGCTTCATGTCCACATCCTAGTTCAACCCTACCCCTAGCTTCATGTCCACATCCCAGTTCAACCCTAACCCTAGCTTCATTTCCACATCCTGGTTCAACCCTACCCCTAGCTTCATGTCCACATCCCAGTTCAACCCTAACTCTAGCTTCATGTCCACATCATGGTTCAGGTTCAACTCTAATCCTAACCCTAGCTTCATGTCCACATCCCAGTTCAACCCTAACTCTAGCTTCATGTCCACATCCCAGTTCAACTCTAACCCTAGCTTCATGTCCACATCCTGGTTCAACCCTAACCCTAGCTTCATGTCCACATCCTGGTTCACCCCTACCCCTAGCTTCATGTCCACATCCCAGTTCAACGCTAACCCTAGCTTCATGTCTACATCCTGGTTCAGGTTCAACTCTAATCCTAACCCTAGCTTCATGTCCACATCCCAGTTCAACCCTAACTCTAGCTTCATGTCCACATCCCAGTTCAACTCTAACCCTAGCTTCATGTCCACATCCTGGTTCAACCCTAACCCTAGCTTCATGTCCACATCCTGGTTCAACCCTAACCCTAGCTTCATGTCCACATACTAGTTCAACCCTAACCCTAGCTTCATGTCCACATCGCGGTACAACCCTAACCCTAGCTTCATGTCCACATCCCGGTTCAACCCTACCCCTAGCTTTATGTCCACATCCTGGTTCAACCCAACCACCTAGCTTCATGTCCACATCCTGGTTCAACCCTCCCCAAAGCTTCATGTCCACATCCTGGTTCAACCCTAACCCTAGCTTCATTTCCCCATCCCAGTTCAACCCTAACCCTAGCTTCATGTCCACATCCCGGTTCAACCCTACCCCTAGCTTCATGTCCACATCCTGGTTCAACCCTAACCCTAGCTTCATGTCCACATCCTGGTTCAACCCTTACCCTTGCTTCATGTCCACATCCTGGTTCAACCCTACCCCTATCTTCATGTCCACATCCTGGTTAAACCCTAACCCTATCTTCATGTCCACATCCTGGTTCAACCCTAACCCTAGCTTCATGTACACATCCTGGTTCAACCCTACCCCTAACTTCATGTCCACATCCTGGTTCAACTCTAACCCTAGCTTCATGTCCACATCCTTATTCAACCCTAACCCTAGCTTCATTTCCACATCCTGGTTCAACCCTAACCCTAGCTTCATGTCCACATCCTGGTTCAACCCTAACCCTAGCTTCATGTCCACATCCTGGTTCAACCCTACCCCTAGCTTCATGTCCACATCCCAGTTCAACCCTAACTCTAGCTTCATGTCCACATCATGGTTCAACGCTAACCCTAGCTTCATGTCTACATCCTGGTTCAACTCTAACCCTAGCTTCATGTCCACATCCTTATTCAACCCTAACCCTATCTTCATGTCCACATCCTGGTTCAACCCTAACCCTAGCTTCATGTACACATCCTGGTTCAACCCTACCCCTAGCTTCATGTCCACATCCTTATTCAACCCTAACTCTAGCTTCATGTCCACATCCCAGTTCAACTCTAACCCTAGCTTCATGTCCACATCCTGGTACAACCCTAACCCTAGCTTCATGTCCACATTCAGGTTCAACCCTACCCCTAGCTTCATGTCCATATCCCAGTTTAACCCTAACCCTAGCTTCATGTCCACATCCTGGTTCAACCCTACCCCTAGCTTCATGTCCACATCCTGGTACAACCCTAACCCTAGCTTCATGTCCACATCCTGGTACAACCCTAACCCTAGCTTCATGTCCACATCCTGGTTCAACCCTACCCCTAGCTTCATGTCCACATCGCGGTACAACCCTAACCCTAGCTTCATGTCCATATCCTGGTTCAACTCTAACCCTAGCTTCAAGTCCACATCCTGGTTCAACCCTAACCCTAGCTTCATGTCCACATCCCGGTTCAACCCTACCCCTAGCTTCATGTCCACATCCCAGTTCAACCCTAACCCTAGCTTCATTTCCACATCCTGGTTCAACCCTAACCCTAGCTTCATGTCCACATCCTGGTTCAACCCTAACCCTAGCTTCATATCCACATCCCAGTTCAACCCTAACTCTAGCTTCATGTCCACATCATGGTTCAACGCTAACCCTAGCTTCATGTCTACATCCTGGTTCAGGTTCAACTCTAACCCTAACCCTAGCTTCATGTCCACATCCCAGTTCAACCCTAACTCTAGCTTCATGTCCACATCCCAGTTCAACTCTAACCCTAGCTTCATGTCCACATCCTGGTTCAACCCTAACCCTAGCTTCATGTCCACATCCTGGTTCAACCCTAATCCTAGCTTCATGTCCACATCATGGTTCAACCCTAACCCTAGCTTCATGTCTACATCCTGGTTCAACTCTAACCCTAACCATAGCTTCATGTCCACATCCCAGTTCAACCCTAACCCTAACTTCATGTCCACATCCCAGTTCAACCCTACCCCTAGCTTCATGTCCACATCCCAGTTCAACTCTAACCCTAGATTCATGTCCACATCCCAGTTCAACTCTAACCCTAGCTTCATGTCCACATCCTGGTACAACCCTAACCCTAGCTTCATGTCCACATTCTGGTTCAACCCTACCCCTAGCTTCATGTCCATATCCCAGTTCTACCCTAACCCTAGCTTCATGTCCAAATCCCAGTTCAAATCTAAACCTAGCTTCATGTCCATATCCTGGTTCAACCCTACCCCTAGCTTGATGTCCACATCCTGGTTCAACCCTAACCCTAGCTTCATGTCCACATCCTGGGTTAACCCTAACCCTAGCTTCATGTCCACATCCCGGTTCAACCCTAACCCTAGCTTCATGTCCACATCCTGGTTCAACCCTAACCCTAGCTTCATGTCCACATCCTGGTTCAACCCTACCCCTATCTTCATGTCCACATCCCGGTTCAACATTAACCATAGCTTCATGTACACATCCTGGTTCAACCCTACCCCTAGCTTGATGTCAACATCCTGGTACAACCCTAACCCTAGCTTCATGTCCACATCCTGGTTCAACCCTAACCCTAGCTTCATGTCTACATCCTGGTTCAACCATAACCCTAGCTTCATGTCCACATCCCGGTTAAACCCTAACCCTACCTTCATGTCCACATCCTAGTTCAATCCTAACTCTAGCTTCATGTCCACATCATGGTTCAATCTTAACCCTAGCTTCATGTCCACATCACAGGTCAACCCTAACACTAGCTTCAAGTCTACATCCTGATTCAACTCGAACCCTAACCCTAGCTTAATGTCCACATCCCAGTTCAACCCTAACCCTAGCTTCATGTCCACATCCCGTTTCAACCTTAACCCTAGCTTCATGTCCACATCACAGGTCAACCCTAGCTTCATGTCGACATCATGGTTCAACGCTAACCCTAGCTTCATGTCTACATCCTGGTTCAGGTTACACTCTAACCCTAACCCTAGCTTCATGTCCACATCCCAGTTCAACCCTAACTCTAGCTTCATGTCCACATCCCAGTTCAACTCTAACCCTAGCTTCATGTCCACATCCTGGTTCAACCCTAACCCTAGCTTCATGTCCACATCCTGGTTCAACCCTAACCCTAGCTTCATGTCCACATCCTGGTTCAACCCTAACCCTAGCTTCATGTCCACATCATGGTTCAACCCTAACCCTAGCTTCATGTCCACATCCTCGTTCAACCCTACCCCTAGCTTCATGTCCACATCCTGGTTCAACCCTACCCCAAGCTTCATGTCCACATCCTGGTTCAACCCTACCCCTAGCTTCATGTCCCCATCCCAGTTCAACCCTAACCCTAGCTTCATGTCCACATCCTGGTTCAACCCTACCCCTAGCTTCATGTCCCCATCCGAGTTCAACCCTAACCCTAGCTTCATGTCCACATCCCGGTTCAACCCTACCCCTAGCTTCATGTCCACATCCTGGTTCAACCCTAACCCTAGCTTCATGTCCACATCCTGGTTCAACCCTAACCCTAGCTTCATGTCCACATCCTAGTTCAACCCTAACTCTAGCTTCATGTCCACATCATGGTTCAACGCTAACCCTAGCTTCATGTCTACATCCTGGTTCAGGTTCAACTCTAACCCTAACCCTAGCTTCATGTCCACATCCCAGTTCAACCCTAACTCTAGCTTCATGTCCACATCCTGGTTCAACCCTAACCCTAGCTTCATGTCCACATCCTGGTTCAACCCTAACCCTAGCTTCATGTCTACATCCTGGTTCAGGTTCAACTCTAACCCTAACCCTAGCTTCATGTCCACATCCCAGTTCAACCCTAACTTTAGCTTCATGTCCACATCCCAGTTCAACTCTAACCCTAGCTTCATGTCCACATCCTGGTTCAACCCTAACCCTAGCTTCATGTCCACATCCTGGTTCAACCCTAACCCTAGCTTGATGTCCACATCCTGGTTCAACCCTAACCCTAGCTTCATGTCCACATCCTGGTTCAACCCTAACCCTAGCTTCATGTCCACATCCCGGTTCAACCCTAACCCTAGCTTCATGTCCACATCCTGGTTCAACCCTAACCCTAGCTTCATGTCCACATCATGGTTCAACCCTACCCCTAGCTTCATGTCCACATCCTGGTTCAAGCCTACCCCTAGCTTCATGTCCACATCCTGGTTCAACCTTTACCCTTGCTTCATGTCCACATCCTGGTTCAACCCTACCCCTAGCTTCATGTCCACATCCTGGTACAACCCTAAACCTAGCTTCATATCCACATCCTGGTTCAACCCTACCCCTAGCTTCATGTCCACATCCTGGTTCAACCCTACCCCTAGCTTCATGTCCACATCCTGGTTCAACCCTAACCCTAGCTTCATGTCCGCATCCTAGTTCAACCCTACCCCTAGCTTCATGTCCACATCCCAGTTCAACCCTAACCCTAGCTTCATGTCCACATCCTGGTTCAACCCTAACCCTAGCTTCATGTCCACATCCTGTTTCAACCCTACCCCTAGCTTCATGTCCACATCCCAGTTCAACCCTAACCCTAGCTTCATGTCCACATCCTGGTTCAACTCTACCCCTAGCTTGATGTCCACATCCTGGTTCAACCCTACCCCTAGCTTCATGTCCACATCCTGGTTCAACCCTAACCCTAGCTTCATGTCCACATCCGGGTTCAACCCTAACCATAGCTTCATGTCCACATCCTAGTTCAACCCTAACTCTAGCTTCATGTCCACATCATGGTTCAACGCTAACCCTAGCTTCATGTCTACATCCTGGTTCAGGTTCAACCTTAACCCTAACCCTAGCTTCATGTCCACATCCCAGTTCAACCCTAACTCTAGCTTCATGTCCACATCCCGTTTCAACCTTAACCCTAGCTTCATGTCCACATCACAGGTCAACCCTAACCCTAGCTTCATGTCTACATCCTGGTTCATGTTCAACTCTAACCCTAACCCTAGCTTCATGTCCACATCCCAGTTCAACCCTAACTCTAGCTTCATGTCCACATCCCAGTTCAACTCTAACCCTAGCTTCATGTCCACATCCTGGTTCAACCCTAACCCTAGCTTCATGTCCACATCCTGGTTCAACCCTAACCCTAGCTTCATGTCCACATCCTGGTTCAACCCTAACCCTAGCTTCATGTCCACATCATGGTTCAACCCTAACCCTAGCTTCATGTCCACATCCCGGTTCAACCCTACCCCTAGCTTCATGTCCACATCCTGGTTCAACCCTACCCCTAGCTTCATGTCCACATCCTGGTTCAACCCTACCCCAAGCTTCATGTCCACATCCTGGTTCAACCCTACCCCTAGCTTCATGTCCCCATCCCAGTTCAACCCTAACCCTAGCTTCATGTCCACATCCTGGTTCAACCCTACCCCGAGCTTCATGTCCCCATCCGAGTTCAACCCTAACCCTAGCTTCATGTCCACATCCCGGTTCAACCCTAACCCTAGCTTCATGTCCACATCCTGGTTCAACCCTAACCCTAGCTTCATGTCCACATCCTGGTTCAACCCTACCCCTATCTTCATGTCCACATCCCGGTTCAACATTAACCCTAGCTTCATGTACACATCCTGGTTCAACCCTACCCCTAGCTTGATGTCAACATCCTGGTACAACCCTAACCCTAGCTTCATGTCCACATCCTGGTTCAACCCTAACCCTAGCTTCATGTCTACATCCTGGTTCAACCATAACCCTAGCTTCATGTCCACATCCCGGTAAAACCCTAACCCTACCTTCATGTCCACATCCTAGTTCAACCCTAACTCTAGCTTCATGTCCACATCATGGTTCAATCTTAACCCTAGCTTCATGTCCACATCACAGGTCAACCCTAACACTAGCTTCAAGTCTACATCCTGATTCAACTCTAACCCTAACCCTAGCTTCATGTCCACATCCCAGTTCAACCCTAACCCTAGCTTCATGTCTACATCATGGTTCAACTCTAACCCTAACCCTAGCTTAATGTCCACATCCCAGTTCAACCCTAACCCTAGCTTCATGTCCACATCCCGTTTCAACCTTAACCCTAGCTTCATGTCCACATCACAGGTCAACCCTAGCTTCATGTCGACATCATGGTTCAACGCTAACCCTAGCTTCATGTCTACATCCTGGTTCAGGTTACACTCTAACCCTAACCCTAGCTTCATGTCCACATCCCAGTTCAACCCTAACTCTAGCTTCATGTCCACATCCCAGTTCAACTCTAACCCTAGCTTCATGTCCACATCCTGGTTCAACCCTAACCCTAGCTTCATGTCCACATCCTGGTTCAACCCTAACCCTAGCTTCATGTCCACATCCTGGTTCAACCCTAACCCTAGCTTCATGTCCACATCATGGTTCAACCCTAACCCTAGCTTCATGTCCACATCCTCGTTCAACCCTACCCCTAGCTTCGTGTCCACATCCTGGTTCAACCCTACCCCAAGCTTCATGTCCACATCCTGGTTCAACCCTACCCCTAGCTTCATGTCCCCATCCCAGTTCAACCCTAACCCTAGCTTCATGTCCACATCCTGGTTCAACCCTACCCCTAGCTTCATGTCCCCATCCGAGTTCAACCCTAACCCTAGCTTCATGTCCACATCCCGGTTCAACCCTACCCCTAGCTTCATGTCCACATCCTGGTTCAACCCTAACCCTAGCTTCATGTCCACATCCTGGTTCAACCCTAACCCTAGCTTCATGTCCACATCCTAGTTCAACCCTAACTCTAGCTTCATGTCCACATCATGGTTCAACGCTAACCCTAGCTTCATGTCTACATCCTGGTTCAGGTTCAACTCTAACCCTAACCCTAGCTTCATGTCCACATCCCAGTTCAACCCTAACTCTAGCTTCATGTCCACATCCTGGTTCAACCCTAACCCTAGCTTCATGTCCACATCCTGGTTCAACCCTAACCCTAGCTTCATGTCTACATCCTGGTTCAGGTTCAACTCTAACCCTAACCCTAGCTTCATGTCCACATCCCAGTTCAACCCTAACTTTAGCTTCATGTCCACATCCCAGTTCAACTCTAACCCTAGCTTCATGTCCACATCCTGGTTCAACCCTAACCCTAGCTTCATGTCCACATCCTGGTTCAACCCTAACCCTAGCTTGATGTCCACATCCTGGTTCAACCCTAACCCTAGCTTCATGTCCACATCCTGGTTCAACCCTAACCCTAGCTTCATGTCCACATCCCGGTTCAACCCTAACCCTAGCTTCATGTCCACATCCTGGTTCAACCCTAACCCTAGCTTCATGTCCACATCATGGTTCAACCCTACCCCTAGCTTCATGTCCACATCCTGGTTCAAGCCTACCCCTAGCTTCATGTCCACATCCTGGTTCAACCTTTACCCTTGCTTCATGTCCACATCCTGGTTCAACCCTACCCCTAGCTTCATGTCCACATCCTGGTACAACCCTAAACCTAGCTTCATATCCACATCCTGGTTCAACCCTACCCCTAGCTTCATGTCCACATCCTGGTTCAACCCTACCCCTAGCTTCATGTCCACATCCTGGTTCAACCCTAACCCTAGCTTCATGTCCGCATCCTAGTTCAACCCTACCCCTAGCTTCATGTCCACATCCCAGTTCAACCCTAACCCTAGCTTCATGTCCACATCCTGGTTCAACCCTAACCCTAGCTTCATGTCCACATCCTGTTTCAACCCTAACCCTAGCTTCATGTCCACATCCCAGTTCAACCCTAACCCTAGCTTCATGTCCACATCCTGGTTCAACTCTACCCCTAGCTTGATGTCCACATCCTGGTTCAACCCTACCCCTAGCTTCATGTCCACATCCTGGTTCAACCCTAACCCTAGCTTTATGTCCACATCCGGGTTCAACCCTAACCATAGCTTCATGTCCACATCCTAGTTCAACCCTAACTCTAGCTTCATGTCCACATCATGGTTCAACGCTAACCCTAGCTTCATGTCTACATCCTGGTTCAGGTTCAACCTTAACCCTAACCCTAGCTTCATGTCCACATCCCAGTTCAACCCTAACTCTAGCTTCATGTCCACATCCCGTTTCAACCTTAACCCTAGCTTCATGTCCACATCACAGGTCAACCCTAACCCTAGCTTCATGTCTACATCCTGGTTCAGGTTCAACTCTAACCCTAACCCTAGCTTCATGTCCACATCCTGGTTCAACCCTAACCCTAGCTTCATGTCCACATCCTGGTTCAACCCTAACCCTAGCTTCATGTCCACATCATGGTTCAACCCTAACCCTAGCTTCATGTCCACATCCCGGTTCAACCCGACCCCTAGCTTCATGTCCACATCCTGGTTCAACCCTACCCCTAGCTTCATGTCCCCATCCCAGTTCAACCCTAACCCTAGCTTCATGTCCACATCCCGGTTCAACCCTACCCCTAGCTTCATGTCCACATCCTGGTTCAACCCTAACCCTAGCTTGATGTCCACATCCTGGTTCAACCCTAACCCTAGCTTCATGTCCACATCCTGTTTCAACCCTAACCCTAGCTTCATGTCCACATCCCAGTTCAACCCTAACCCTAGCTTCATGTCCACATCCTGGTTCAACTCTACCCCTAGCTTGATGTCCACATCCTGACTCAACCCTACCCCTAGCTTCATGTCCACATCCTGGTTCAACCCTAACCCTAGCTTCATGTCCACATCCCAGTTCAACCCTAACCCTAGCTTCATGTCCACATCCTGGTTCAACTCTACCCCTAGCTTGATGTCCACATCCTGGTTCAACCCTACCCCTAGCTTCATGTCCACATCCTGGTTCAACCCTAACCCTAGCTTCATGTCCACATCCGGGTTCAACCCTACCCCAAGCTTCATGTCCACATCCTGGTTCAACCCTACCCCTAGCTTCATGTCCCCATCCCAGTTCAACCCTAACCCTAGCTTCATGTCCACATCCTGGTTCAACCCTACCCCTAGCTTCATGTCCCCATCCGAGTTCAACCCTAACCCTAGCTTCATGTCCACATCCCGGTTCAACCCTACCCCTAGCTTCATGTCCACATCCTGGTTCAACCCTAACCCTAGCTTCATGTCCACATCCTGGTTCAACCCTAACCCTAGCTTCATGTCCACATCCTAGTTCAACCCTAACTCTAGCTTCATGTCCACATCATGGTTCAACGCTAACCCTAGCTTCATGTCTACATCCTGGTTCAGGTTCAACTCTAACCCTAACCCTAGCTTCATGTCCACATCCCAGTTCAACCCTAACTCTAGCTTCATGTCCACATCCTGGTTCAACCCTAACCCTAGCTTCATGTCCACATCCTGGTTCAACCCTAACCCTAGCTTCATGTCTACATCCTGGTTCAGGTTCAACTCTAACCCTAACCCTAGCTTCATGTCCACATCCCAGTTCAACCCTAACTTTAGCTTCATGTCCACATCCCAGTTCAACTCTAACCCTAGCTTCATGTCCACATCCTGGTTCAACCCTAACCCTAGCTTGATGTCCACATCCTGGTTCAATCCTAACCCTAGCTTCATGTCCACATCCTGGTTCAACCCTAACCCTAGCTTCATGTCCACATCCTGGTTCAACCCTAACCCTAGCTTGATGTCCACATCCTGGTTCAATCCTAACCCTAGCTTCATGTCCACATCCTGGTTCAACTCTAACCCTAGCTTCATGTCCACATCCTGGTTCAACCCTAACCCTAGCTTCATGTCCACATCCTGGTTCAACCCTAACCCTAGCTTGATGTCCACATCCTGGTTCAACCCTAACCCTAGCTTCATGTCCACATCCTGGTTCAACCCTAACCCTAGCTTCATGTCCACATCCCGGTTCAACCCTAACCCTAGCTTCATGTCCACATCCTGGTTCAACCCTAACCCTAGCTTCATGTCCACATCATGGTTCAACCCTACCCCTAGCTTCATGTCCACATCCTGGTTCAAGCCTACCCCTAGCTTCATGTCCACATCCTGGTTCAACCTTTACCCTTGCTTCATGTCCACATCCTGGTTCAACCCTACCCCTAGCTTCATGTCCACATCCTGGTACAACCCTAAACCTAGCTTCATATCCACATCCTGGTTCAACCCTACCCCTAGCTTCATGTCCACATCCTGGTTCAACCCTACCCCTAGCTTCATGTCCACATCCTGGTTCAACCCTAACCCTAGCTTCATGTCCACATCCTAGTTCAACCCTACCCCTAGCTTCATGTCCACATCCCAGTTCAACCCTAACCCTAGCTTCATGTCCACATCCTGGTTCAACCCTAACCCTAGCTTCATGTCCACATCCTGTTTCAACCCTAACCCTAGCTTCATGTCCACATCCCAGTTCAACCCTAACCCTAGCTTCATGTCCACATCCTGGTTCAACTCTACCCCTAGCTTGATGTCCACATCCTGGTTCAACCCTACCCCTAGCTTCATGTCCACATCCTGGTTCAACCCTAACCCTAGCTTCATGTCCACATCCGGGTTCAATCCTAACCATAGCTTCATGTCCACATCCTAGTTCAACCCTAACTCTAGCTTCATGTCCACATCATGGTTCAACGCTAACCCTAGC
Source organism: Oncorhynchus clarkii lewisi (assembly GCF_045791955.1). Taxonomy (NCBI): domain Eukaryota; kingdom Metazoa; phylum Chordata; class Actinopteri; order Salmoniformes; family Salmonidae; genus Oncorhynchus; species Oncorhynchus clarkii. The sequence continues at coordinate 57,648,353 of NC_092155.1, read as the reverse complement.
TTCATGTCTACATCCTGGTTCAGGTTCAACCTTAACCCTAACCCTAGCTTCATGTCCACATCCCAGTTCAACCCTAACTCTAGCTTCATGTCCACATCCCGTTTCAACCTTAACCCTAGCTTCATGTCCACATCACAGGTCAACCCTAACCCTAGCTTCATGTCTACATCCTGGTTCAGGTTCAACTCTAACCCTAACCCTAGCTTCATGTCCACATCCCAGTTCAACCCTAACTCTAGCTTCATGTCCACATCCCAGTTCAACTCTAACCCTAGCTTCATGTCCACATCCTGGTTCAACCCTAACCCTAGCTTCATGTCCACATCCTGGTTCAACCCTAACCCTAGCTTCATGTCCACATCCTGGTTCAACCCTAACCCTAGCTTCATGTCCACATCATGGTTCAACCCTAACCCTAGCTTCATGTCCACATCCCGGTTCAACCCGACCCCTAGCTTCATGTCCACATCCTGGTTCAACCCTACCCCTAGCTTCATGTCCACATCCTGGTTCAACCCTACCCCAAGCTTCATGTCCACATCCTGGTTCAACCCTACCCCTAGCTTCATGTCCCCATCCCAGTTCAACCCTAACCCTAGCTTCATGTCCACATCCTGGTTCAACCCTACCCCTAGCTTCATGTCCCCATCCGAGTTCAACCCTAACCCTAGCTTCATGTCCACATCCCGGTTCAACCCTACCCCTAGCTTCATGTCCACATCCTGGTTCAACCCTAACCCTAGCTTGATGTCCACATCCTGGTTCAACCCTAACCCTAGCTTCATGTCCACATCCTGTTTCAACCCTAACCCTAGCTTCATGTCCACATCCCAGTTCAACCCTAACCCTAGCTTCATGTCCACATCCTGGTTCAACTCTACCCCTAGCTTGATGTCCACATCCTGACTCAACCCTACCCCTAGCTTCATGTCCACATCCTGGTTCAACCCTAACCCTAGCTTCATGTCCACATCCCAGTTCAACCCTAACCCTAGCTTCATGTCCACATCCTGGTTCAACTCTACCCCTAGCTTGATGTCCACATCCTGGTTCAACCCTACCCCTAGCTTCATGTCCACATCCTGGTTCAACCCTAACCCTAGCTTCATGTCCACATCCGGGTTCAACCCTACCCCAAGCTTCATGTCCACATCCTGGTTCAACCCTACCCCTAGCTTCATGTCCCCATCCCAGTTCAACCCTAACCCTAGCTTCATGTCCACATCCTGGTTCAACCCTACCCCTAGCTTCATGTCCCCATCCGAGTTCAACCCTAACCCTAGCTTCATGTCCACATCCCGGTTCAACCCTACCCCTAGCTTCATGTCCACATCCTGGTTCAACCCTAACCCTAGCTTCATGTCCACATCCTGGTTCAACCCTAACCCTAGCTTCATGTCCACATCCTAGTTCAACCCTAACTCTAGCTTCATGTCCACATCATGGTTCAACGCTAACCCTAGCTTCATGTCTACATCCTGGTTCAGGTTCAACTCTAACCCTAACCCTAGCTTCATGTCCACATCCCAGTTCAACCCTAACTCTAGCTTCATGTCCACATCCTGGTTCAACCCTAACCCTAGCTTCATGTCCACATCCTGGTTCAACCCTAACCCTAGCTTCATGTCTACATCCTGGTTCAGGTTCAACTCTAACCCTAACCCTAGCTTCATGTCCACATCCCAGTTCAACCCTAACTTTAGCTTCATGTCCACATCCCAGTTCAACTCTAACCCTAGCTTCATGTCCACATCCTGGTTCAACCCTAACCCTAGCTTGATGTCCACATCCTGGTTCAATCCTAACCCTAGCTTCATGTCCACATCCTGGTTCAACCCTAACCCTAGCTTCATGTCCACATCCCGGTTCAACCCTAACCCTAGCTTCATGTCCACATCCTGGTTCAACCCTAACCCTAGCTTCATGTCCACATCATGGTTCAACCCTACCCCTAGCTTCATGTCCACATCCTGGTTCAACCCTACCCCTAGCTTCATGTCCACATCCTGGTTCAACCTTTACCCTTGCTTCATGTCCACATCCTGGTTCAACCCTACCCCTAGCTTCATGTCCACATCCTGGTACAACCCTAAACCTAGCTTCATATCCACATCCTGGTTCAACCCTACCCCTAGCTTCATGTCAACATCCTGGTTCAACCCTACCCCTAGCTTCATGTCCACATCCTGGTTCAACCCTAACCCTAGCTTCATGTCCGCATCCTAGTTCAACCCTACCCCTAGCTTCATGTCCACATCCCAGTTCAACCCTAACCCTAGCTTCATGTCCACATCCTGGTTCAACCCTAACCCTAGCTACATGTCCACATCCTGTTTCAATCCTAACCCTAGCTTCATGTCCACATCCCAGTTCAACCCTAACCCTAGCTTCATGTCCACATCCTGGTTCAACTCTACCCCTAGCTTGATGTCCACATCCTGGTTCAACCCTACCCCTAGCTTCATGTCCACATCCTGGTTCAACCCTAACCCTAGCTTCATGTCCACATCCGGGTTCAACCCTAACCATAGCTTCATGTCCACATCCTAGTTCAACCCTAACTCTAGCTTCATGTCCACATCATGGTTCAACGCTAACCCTAGCTTCATGTCTACATCCTGGTTCAGGTTCAACCTTAACCCTAACCCTAGCTTCATGTCCACATCCCGGTTCAACCCTAACTCTAGCTTCATGTCCACATCCCAGTTCAACTCTAACCCTAGCTTCATGTCCACATCCTGGTTCAACCCTAACACTAGCTTCATGTCCACATCCTGGTTCAACCCTAACCCTAGATTCATGTCCACATCCTGGTTCAACCCTAACCCTAGCTTCATGTCCACATCATGGTTCAACCCTAACCCTAGCTTCATGTCCACATCCCGGTTCAACCCTACCCCTAGCTTCATGTCCACATCCTGGTTCAACCCTACCCCAAGCTTCATGTCCACATCCTGGTTCTTCCCTACCCCAAGCTTCATGTCCTCATCCTGGTTCAACCCTACCCCTAGCTTCATGTCCCCATCCTGGTTCAACCCTACCCCAAGCTTCATGTCCTCATCCTGGTTCAACCCTACCCCTAGCTTCATGTCCCCATCCCAGTTCAACCCTAACTCTAGCTTCATGTCCACATCCCAGTTCAACCCTACCCCTAGCTTGATGTCCACATCCTGGTTCAACCCTAACCCTAGCTTCATGTCCACATCCTGGTTCAACCCTAACCCTAGCTTCATGTCCACATCCGGGTTCAACCCTAACCATAGCTTCATGTCCACATCCTAGTTCAACCCTAACTCTAGCTTCATGTCCACATCATGGTTCAACGCTAACCCTAGCTTCATGTCTACATCCTGGTTCAGGTTCAACTCTAACCCTAACCCTAGCTTCATGTCCACATCCCAGTTCAACCCTAACCCTAGCTTCATGTCTACATCCTGGTTCAGGTTCAACTCTAACCCTAACCCTAGCTTCATGTCCACATCCCAGTTCAACCCTAACTCTAGCTTCATGTCCACATCCCAGTTCAACTCTAACCCTAGCTTCATGTCCACATCCTGGTTCAACCCTAACCCTAGCTTCATGTCCACATCCTGGTTCAACCCTAACCCTAGCTTCATGTCCACATCCTGGTTCAACCCTAACCCTAGCTTCATGTCCACATCCTGGTTCAACCCTAACCCTAGCTTCATGTCCACATCCCGGTTCAACCCTACCCCTAGCTTCATGTCCACATCCTGGTTCAACCCTACCCCTAGCTTCATGTCCACATCCTGGTTCAACCCTACCCCAAGCTTCATGTCCTCATCCTGGTTCAACCCTACCCTTAGCTTCATGTCCCCATCCCAGTTCAACCCTAACCCTTGCTTCATGTCCACATCCTGGTTCAACCCTACCCCTAGCTTCATGTCCCCATCCGAGTTCAACCCTAACCCTAGCTTCATGTCCACATCCTGGTTCAACCCTAACCCTAGCTTCATGTCCACATCCTGTTTCAACCCTAACCCTAGCTTCATGTCCACATCCCAGTTCAACCCTAACCCTAGCTTCATGTCCACATCCTGGTTCAACTCTACCCCTAGCTTGATGTCCACATCCTGGCTCAACCCTACCCCTAGCTTCATGTCCACATCCTGGTTCAACCCTAACCCTAGCTTCATGTCCACATCCCAGTTCAACCCTAACCCTAGCTTCATGTCCACATCCGGGTTCAACCCTAACCATAGCTTCATGTCCACATCCTAGTTCAACGCTAACTCTAGCTTCATGTCCACATCCTGGTTCAACCCTACCCCTAGCTTCATGTCCACATCCTGGTTCAACCCTAACCCTAGCTTCATGTCCACATCCGGGTTCAACCCTAACCATAGCTTCATGTCCACATCCTAGTTCAACCCTAACCTTAGCATCATGTCCACATCCTGGTTCAACGCTAACCCTAGCTTCATGTCTACATCCTGGTTCAGGTTCAACTCTAACCCTAACCCTAGCTTCATGTCCACATCCCAGTTCAACCCTAACTCTAGCTTCATGTCCACATCCCAGTTCAACTCTAACCCTAGCTTCATGTCCACATCCTGGTTCAACCCTAACCCTAGCTTCATTTCCACATCCTGGTTCAACCCTAACCCTAGCTTGATGTCCACATCCTGGTTCAACTCTAACCCTAGCTTCATGTCCACATCCTGGTTCAACCCTAACCCTAGCTTCATGTCCACATCCCGGTTCAACCCTAACCCTAGCTTCATGTCCACATCCTGGTTCAACCCTAACCCTAGCTTCATGTCCACATCATGGTTCAACCCTACCCTTAGCTTCATGTCCACATCCTGGTTCAAGCCTACCCCTAGCTTCATGTCCACATCCTGGTTCAACCTTTACCCTTGCTTCATGTCCACATCCTGGTTCAACCCTACCCCTAGCTTCATGTCCACATCCTGGTACAACCCTAAACCTAGCTTCATATCCACATCCTGGTTCAACCCTACCCCTAGCTTCATGTCCACATCCTGGTTCAACCCTACCCCTAGCTTCATGTCCACATCCCGGTTCAACCCTAACCCTAGCTTCATGTCCGCATCCTAGTTCAACCCTACCCCTAGCTTCATGTCCACATCCCAGTTCAGCCCTAACCCTAGCTTCATGTCCACATCCCGGTTCAACCCTAACCCTAGCTTCATGTCCACATCCTGGTTCAACCCTAACCCTAGCTTCATGTCCACATCCTGGTTCAACTCTACCCCTAGCTTCATGTCCACATCCTGGTTCAACCCTAACCCTAGCTTTATGTCCACATCCTGGTTCAACTCTACCCCTAGCTTCATGTCCACATCCTGGTTCAACCCTAACCCTAGCTTCATGTCCACATCCCAGTTCAACCCTAACCCTAGCTTCATTTCCACATCCTGGTTCAACTCTACCCCTAGCTTGATGTCCACATCCTGGTTCAACCCTACCCCCAGCTTCATGTCCACATCCTGGTTCAACCCTAACCCTAGCTTCATGTCCACATCCGGGTTCAACCCTAACCATAGCTTCATGTCCACATCCTAGTTGAACCCTAACTGTAGCTTCATGTCCACATCATGGTTCAACGCTAACCCTAGCTTCATGTCTACATCCTGGTTCAGGTTCAACTCTAACCCTAACCCTAGCTTCATGTCCACATCCCAGTTCAACCCTAACTCTAGCTTCATGTCCACATCCTGGTTCAACCCTAACCCTATCTTCATGTCCACATCCTGGTTCAACCCTAACCCTAGCTTCATGTCTACATCCTGGTTCAGGTTCAACTCTAACCCTAACCCTAGCTTCATGTCCACATCCCAGTTCAACCCTAACTCTAGCTTCATGTCCACATCCTGGTTCAACCCTAACCCTATCTTCATGTCCACATCCTGGTTCAACCCTAACCATAGCTTCATGTCCACATCCCAGTTCAACCCTAACTCTAGCTTCATGTCCACATCCCAGTTCAACTCTAACCCTAGCTTCATGTCCACATCCTGGTTCAACCCTAACCCTAGCTTCATGTCCACATCCTGGTTCAACCCTAACCCTAGCTTGATGTCCACATCCTGGTTCAACCCTAACCCTAGCTTCATGTCCACATCCTGTTTCAATCCTAACCCTAGCTTCATGTCCACATCCCAGTTCAACCCTAACCCTAGCTTCATGTCCACATCCTGGTTCAACTCTACCCCTAGCTTGATGTCCACATCCTGGTTCAACCCTACCCCTAGCTTCATGTCCACATCCTGGTTCAACCCTAACCCTAGCTTCATGTCCACATCCGGGTTCAACCCTAACCATAGCTTCATGTCCACATCCTAGTTCAACCCTAACTCTAGCTTCATGTCCACATCATGGTTCAACGCTAACCCTAGCTTCATGTCTACATCCTGGTTCAGGTTCAACCTTAACCCTAACCCTAGCTTCATGTCCACATCCCAGTTCAACCCTAACTCTAGCTTCATGTCCACATCCCAGTTCAACTCTAACCCTAGCTTCATGTCCACATCCTGGTTCAACCCTAACACTAGCTTCATGTCCACATCCTGGTTCAACCCTAACCCTAGATTCATGTCCACATCCTGGTTCAACCCTAACCCTAGCTTCATGTCCACATCATGGTTCAACCCTAACCCTAGCTTCATGTCCACATCCCGGTTCAACCCTACCCCTAGCTTCATGTCCACATCCTGGTTCAACCCTACCCCAAGCTTCATGTCCACATCCTGGTTCTTCCCTACCCCAAGCTTCATGTCCTCATCCTGGTTCAACCCTACCCCTAGCTTCATGTCCCCATCCTGGTTCAACCCTACCCCAAGCTTCATGTCCTCATCCTGGTTCAACCCTACCCCTAGCTTCATGTCCCCATCCCAGTTCAACCCTAACTCTAGCTTCATGTCCACATCCCAGTTCAACCCTACCCCTAGCTTGATGTCCACATCCTGGTTCAACCCTAACCCTAGCTTCATGTCCACATCCTGGTTCAACCCTAACCCTAGCTTCATGTCCACATCCGGGTTCAACCCTAACCATAGCTTCATGTCCACATCCTAGTTCAACCCTAACTCTAGCTTCATGTCCACATCATGGTTCAACGCTAACCCTAGCTTCATGTCTACATCCTGGTTCAGGTTCAACTCTAACCCTAACCCTAGCTTCATGTCCACATCCCAGTTCAACCCTAACCCTAGCTTCATGTCTACATCCTGGTTCAGGTTCAACTCTAACCCTAACCCTAGCTTCATGTCCACATCCCAGTTCAACCCTAACTCTAGCTTCATGTCCACATCCCAGTTCAACTCTAACCCTAGCTTCATGTCCACATCCTGGTTCAACCCTAACCCTAGCTTCATGTCCACATCCTGGTTCAACCCTAACCCTAGCTTCATGTCCACATCCTGGTTCAACCCTAACCCTAGCTTCATGTCCACATCATGGTTCAACCCTAACCCTAGCTTCATGTCCACATCCCGGTTCAACCCTACCCCTAGCTTCATGTCCACATCCTGGTTCAACCCTACCCCTAGCTTCATGTCCACATCCTGGTTCAACCCTACCCCAAGCTTCATGTCCTCATCCTGGTTCAACCCTACCCTTAGCTTCATGTCCCCATCCCAGTTCAACCCTAACCCTTGCTTCATGTCCACATCCTGGTTCAACCCTACCCCTAGCTTGATGTCCACATCCTGGTTCAACCCTACCCCTAGCTTCATGTCCACATCCTGGTTCAACCCTAACCCTAGCTTCATGTCCACATCCGGGTTCAACCCTAACCATAGCTTCATGTCCACATCCTAGTTCAACGCTAACTCTAGCTTCATGTCCACATCCTGGTTCAACCCTACCCCTAGCTTGATGTCCACATCCTGGTTCAACCCTAACCCTAGCTTCATGTCCACATCCGGGTTCAACCCTAACCATAGCTTCATGTCCACATCCTAGTTCAACCCTAACTCTAGCTTCATGTCCACATCATGGTTCAACGCTAACCCTAGCTTCATGTCTACATCCTGGTTCAGGTTCAACCTTAACCCTAACCCTAGCTTCATGTCCACATCCCAGTTCAACCCTAACTCTAGCTTCATGTCCACATCCCAGTTCAACTCTAACCCTAGCTTCATGTCCACATCCTGGTTCAACCCTAACACTAGCTTCATGTCCACATCCTGGTTCAACCCTAACCCTAGCTTCATGTCCACATCCTGGTTCAACCCTAACCCTAGCTTCATGTCCACATCATGGTTCAACCCTAACCCTAGCTTCATGTCCACATCCCGGTTCAACCCTACCCCTAGCTTCATGTCCACATCCTGGTTCAACCCTACCCCTAGCTTCATGTCCACATCCTGGTTCAACCCTACCCCAAGCTTCATGTCCTCATCCTGGTTCAACACTACCCCTAGCTTCATGTCCCCATCCTGGTTCAACCCTACCCCAAGCTTCATGTCCTCATCCTGGTTCAACCCTACCCCTAGCTTCATGTCCCCATCCCAGTTCAACCCTAACTCTAGCTTCATGTCCACATCCCAGTTCAACCCTACCCCTAGCTTGATGTCCACATCCTGGTTCAACCCTAACCCTAGCTTCATGTCCACATCCTGGTTCAACCCTAACCCTAGCTTCATGTCCACATCCGGGTTCAACCCTAACCATAGCTTCATGTCCACATCCTAGTTCAACCCTAACTCTAGCTTCATGTCCACATCATGGTTCAACGCTAACCCTAGCTTCATGTCTACATCCTGGTTCAGGTTCAACTCTAACCCTAACCCTAGCTTCATGTCCACATCCCAGTTCAACCCTAACCCTAGCTTCATGTCTACATCCTGGTTCAGGTTCAACTCTAACCCTAACCCTAGCTTCATGTCCACATCCTAGTTCAACGCTAACTCTAGCTTCATGTCCACATCATGGTTCAGCGCTAACCCTAGCTTCATGTCTACATCCTGGTTCAGGTTCAACTCTAACCCTAACCCTAGCTTCATGTCCACATCCCAGTTCGACCCTAACTCTAGCTTCATGTCCACATCCTGGTTCAACCCTAACCTTAGCATCATGTCCACATCCTGGTTCAACCCTAACCCTAGCTTCATGTCTACATCCTGGTTCAGGTTCAACTCTAACCCTAACCCTAGCTTCATGTCCACATCCCAGTTCAACCCTAACTCTAGCTTCATGTCCACATCCCAGTTCAACTCTAACCCTAGCTTCATGTCCACATCCTGGTTCAACCCTAACCCTAGCTTCATTTCCACATCCTGGTTCAACCCTAACCCTAGCTTGATGTCCACATCCTGGTTCAACTCTAACCCTAGCTTCATGTCCACATCCTGGTTCAACCCTAACCCTAGCTTCATGTCCACATCCCGGTTCAACCCTAACCCTAGCTTCATGTCCACATCCTGGTTCAACCCTAACCCTAGCTTCATGTCCACATCATGGTTCAACCCTACCCCTAGCTTCATGTCCACATCCTGGTTCAACCCTACCCCTAGCTTCATGTCCACATCCTGGTTCAACCTTTACCCTTGCTTCATGTCCACATCCTGGTTCAACCCTACCCCTAGCTTCATGTCCACATCCTGGTACAACCCTAAACCTAGCTTCATATCCACATCCTGGTTCAACCCTACCCCTAGCTTCATGTCCACATCCTGGTTCAACCCTACCCCTAGCTTCATGTCCACATCCCGGTTCAACCCTAACCCTAGCTTCATGTCCGCATCCTAGTTCAACCCTACCCCTAGCTTCATGTCCACATCCCAGTTCAGCCCTAACCCTAGCTTCATGTCCACATCCCGGTTCAACCCTAACCCTAGCTTCATGTCCACATCCTGGTTCAACCCTAACCCTAGCTTCATGTCCACATCCTGTTTCAACCCTAACCCTAGCTTCATGTCCACATCCCAGTTCAACCCTAACCCTAGCTTCATGTCCACATCCTGGTTCAACTCTACCCCTAGCTTCATGTCCACATCCTGGTTCAACCCTAACCCTAGCTTCATGTCCACATCCCAGTTCAACCCTAACCCTAGCTTCATTTCCACATCCTGGTTCAACTCTACCCCTAGCTTGATGTCCACATCCTGGTTCAACCCTACCCCCAGCTTCATGTCCACATCCTGGTTCAACCCTAACCCTAGCTTCATGTCCACATCCTAGTTCAACCCTAACTCTAGCTTCATGTCCACATCATGGTTCAACGCTAACCCTAGCTTCATGTCTACATCCTGGTTCAGGTTCAACTCTAACCCTAACCCTAGCTTCATGTCCACATCCCAGTTCAACCCTAACCCTAGCTTCATGTCTACATCCTGGTTCAGGTTCAACTCTAACCCTAACCCTAGCTTCATGTCCACATCCCAGTTCAACCCTAACTCTAGCTTCATGTCCACATCCCAGTTCAACTCTAACCCTAGCTTCATGTCCACATCCTGGTTCAACCCTAACCCTAGCTTCATGTCCACATCCTGGTTCAACCCTAACCCTAGCTTCATGTCCACATCCTGGTTCAACCCTAACCCTAGCTTCATGTCCACATCATGGTTCAACCCTAACCCTAGCTTCATGTCCACATCCCGGTTCAACCCTACCCCTAGCTTCATGTCCACATCCTGGTTCAACCCTACCCCTAGCTTCATGTCCACATCCTGGTTCAACCCTACCCCAAGCTTCATGTCCTCATCCTGGTTCAACCCTACCCTTAGCTTCATGTCCCCATCCCAGTTCAACCCTAACCCTTGCTTCATGTCCACATCCTGGTTCAACCCTACCCCTAGCTTGATGTCCACATCCTGGTTCAACCCTACCCCTAGCTTCATGTCCACATCCTGGTTCAACCCTAACCCTAGCTTCATGTCCACATCCGGGTTCAACCCTAACCATAGCTTCATGTCCACATCCTAGTTCAACGCTAACTCTAGCTTCATGTCCACATCCTGGTTCAACCCTACCCCTAGCTTGATGTCCACATCCTGGTTCAACCCTAACCCTAGCTTCATGTCCACATCCGGGTTCAACCCTAACCATAGCTTCATGTCCACATCCTAGTTCAACCCTAACTCTAGCTTCATGTCCACATCATGGTTCAACGCTAACCCTAGCTTCATGTCTACATCCTGGTTCAGGTTCAACCTTAACCCTAACCCTAGCTTCATGTCCACATCCCAGTTCAACCCTAACTCTAGCTTCATGTCCACATCCCAGTTCAACTCTAACCCTAGCTTCATGTCCACATCCTGGTTCAACCCTAACACTAGCTTCATGTCCACATCCTGGTTCAACCCTAACCCTAGCTTCATGTCCACATCCTGGTTCAACCCTAACCCTAGCTTCATGTCCACATCATGGTTCAACCCTAACCCTAGCTTCATGTCCACATCCCGGTTCAACCCTACCCCTAGCTTCATGTCCACATCCTGGTTCAACCCTACCCCTAGCTTCATGTCCACATCCTGGTTCAACCCTACCCCAAGCTTCATGTCCTCATCCTGGTTCAACACTACCCCTAGCTTCATGTCCCCATCCTGGTTCAACCCTACCCCAAGCTTCATGTCCTCATCCTGGTTCAACCCTACCCCTAGCTTCATGTCCCCATCCCAGTTCAACCCTAACTCTAGCTTCATGTCCACATCCCAGTTCAACCCTACCCCTAGCTTGATGTCCACATCCTGGTTCAACCCTAACCCTAGCTTCATGTCCACATCCTGGTTCAACCCTAACCCTAGCTTCATGTCCACATCCGGGTTCAACCCTAACCATAGCTTCATGTCCACATCCTAGTTCAACCCTAACTCTAGCTTCATGTCCACATCATGGTTCAACGCTAACCCTAGCTTCATGTCTACATCCTGGTTCAGGTTCAACTCTAACCCTAACCCTAGCTTCATGTCCACATCCCAGTTCAACCCTAACCCTAGCTTCATGTCTACATCCTGGTTCAGGTTCAACTCTAACCCTAACCCTAGCTTCATGTCCACATCCTAGTTCAACGCTAACTCTAGCTTCATGTCCACATCATGGTTCAGCGCTAACCCTAGCTTCATGTCTACATCCTGGTTCAGGTTCAACTCTAACCCTAACCCTAGCTTCATGTCCACATCCCAGTTCAACCCTAACTCTAGCTTCATGTCCACATCCTGGTTCAACCCTAACCTTAGCATCATGTCCACATCCTGGTTCAACCCTAACCCTAGCTTCATGTCTACATCCTGGTTCAGGTTCAACTCTAACCCTAACCCTAGCTTCATGTCCACATCCCAGTTCAACCCTAACTCTAGCTTCATGTCCACATCCCAGTTCAACTCTAACCCTAGCTTCATGTCCACATCCTGGTTCAACCCTAACCCTAGCTTCATTTCCACATCCTGGTTCAACCCTAACCCTAGCTTGATGTCCACATCCTGGTTCAACTCTAACCCTAGCTTCATGTCCACATCCTGGTTCAACCCTAACCCTAGCTTCATGTCCACATCCCGGTTCAACCCTAACCCTAGCTTCATGTCCACATCCTGGTTCAACCCTAACCCTAGCTTCATGTCCACATCATGGTTCAACCCTACCCCTAGCTTCATGTCCACATCCTGGTTCAACCCTACCCCTAGCTTCATGTCCACATCCTGGTTCAACCTTTACCCTTGCTTCATGTCCACATCCTGGTTCAACCCTACCCCTAGCTTCATGTCCACATCCTGGTACAACCCTAAACCTAGCTTCATATCCACATCCTGGTTCAACCCTACCCCTAGCTTCATGTCCACATCCTGGTTCAACCCTACCCCTAGCTTCATGTCCACATCCCGGTTCAACCCTAACCCTAGCTTCATGTCCGCATCCTAGTTCAACCCTACCCCTAGCTTCATGTCCACATCCCAGTTCAGCCCTAACCCTAGCTTCATGTCCACATCCCGGTTCAACCCTAACCCTAGCTTCATGTCCACATCCTGGTTCAACCCTAACCCTAGCTTCATGTCCACATCCTGTTTCAACCCTAACCCTAGCTTCATGTCCACATCCCAGTTCAACCCTAACCCTAGCTTCATGTCCACATCCTGGTTCAACTCTACCCCTAGCTTCATGTCCACATCCTGGTTCAACCCTAACCCTAGCTTCATGTCCACATCCCAGTTCAACCCTAACCCTAGCTTCATTTCCACATCCTGGTTCAACTCTACCCCTAGCTTGATGTCCACATCCTGGTTCAACCCTACCCCCAGCTTCATGTCCACATCCTGGTTCAACCCTAACCCTAGCTTCATGTCCACATCCGGGTTCAACCCTAACCATAGCTTCAAGTCCACATCCTAGTTCAACCCTAACTCTAGCTTCATGTCCACATCATGGTTCAACGCTAACCCTAGCTTCATGTCTACATCCTGGTTCAGGTTCAACTCTAACCCTAACCCTAGCTTCATGTCCACATCCCAGTTCAACCCTAACTCTAGCTTCATGTCCACATCCTGGTTCAACCCTAACCCTATCTTCATGTCCACATCCTGGTTCAACCCTAACCCTAGCTTCATGTCTACATCCTGGTTCAGGTTCAACTCTAACCCTAACCCTAGCTTCATGTCCACATCCCAGTTCAACCCTAACTCTAGCTTCATGTCCACATCCTGGTTCAACCCTAACCCTATCTTCATGTCCACATCCTGGTTCAACCCTAACCATAGCTTCATGTCCACATCCCAGTTCAACCCTAACTCTAGCTTCATGTCCACATCCCAGTTCAACTCTAACCCTAGCTTCATGTCCACATCCTGGTTCAACCCTAACCCTAGCTTCATGTCCACATCCTGGTTCAACCCTAACCCTAGCTTGATGTCCACATCCTGGTTCAACCCTAACCCTAGCTTCATGTCCACATCCTGGTTCAACCCTAACCCTAGCTTCATGTCCACATCATGGTTCAACCCTAACCCTAGCTTCATGTCCACATCCTGGTTCAACCCTAACCCTAGCTTCATGTCCACATCCTGGTTCAACCCTACCCCTAGCTTCATGTCCACATCCTGGTTCAACCCTACCCCTAGCTTCATGTCCACATCCTGGTTCAACCCTAACCCTAGCTTCATGTCCACATCCCAGTTCAACCCTAACCCTAGCTTCATGTCCACATCCTGGTTCAACCCTAACCCTAGCTTCATGTCCACATCCTGTTTCAACCCTAACCCTAGCTTCATGTCCACATCCCAGTTCAACCCTAACCCTAGCTTCATGTCCACATCCTGGTTCAACTCTACCCCTAGCTTCATGTCCACATCCTGGTTCAACCCTAACCCTAGCTTCATGTCCACATCCCAGTTCAACCCTAACCCTAGCTTCATTTCCACATCCTGGTTCAACTCTACCCCTAGCTTGATGTCCACATCCTGGTTCAACCCTACCCCCAGCTTCATGTCCACATCCTGGTTCAACCCTAACCCTAGCTTCATGTCCACATCCCAGTTCAGCCCTAACCCTAGCTTCATGTCCACATCCCGGTTCAACCCTAACCCTAGCTTCATGTCCACATCCTGGTTCAACCCTAACCCTAGCTTCATGTCCACATCCTGTTTCAACCCTAACCCTAGCTTCATGTCCACATCCCAGTTCAACCCTAACCCTAGCTTCATGTCCACATCCTGGTTCAACTCTACCCCTAGCTTCATGTCCACATCCTGGTTCAACCCTAACCCTAGCTTCATGTCCACATCCCAGTTCAACCCTAACCCTAGCTTCATTTCCACATCCTGGTTCAACTCTACCCCTAGCTTGATGTCCACATCCTGGTTCAACCCTACCCCCAGCTTCATGTCCACATCCTGGTTCAACCCTAACCCTAGCTTCATGTCCACATCCTGGTTCAACCCTAACCATAGCTTCATGTCCACATCCTAGTTCAACCCTAACTCTAGCTTCATGTCCACATCATGGTTCAACGCTAACCCTAGCTTCATGTCTACATCCTGGTTCAGGTTCAACTCTAACCCTAACCCTAGCTTCATGTCCACATCCCAGTTCAACCCTAACTCTAGCTTCATGTCCACATCCTGGTTCAACCCTAACCCTATCTTCATGTCCACATCCTGGTTCAACCCTAACCCTAGCTTCATGTCTACATCCTGGTTCAGGTTCAACTCTAACCCTAACCCTAGCTTCATGTCCACATCCCAGTTCAACCCTAACTCTAGCTTCATGTCCACATCCTGGTTCAACCCTAACCCTATCTTCATGTCCACATCCTGGTTCAACCCTAACCATAGCTTCATGTCCACATCCCAGTTCAACCCTAACTCTAGCTTCATGTCCACATCCCAGTTCAACTCTAACCCTAGCTTCATGTCCACATCCTGGTTCAACCCTAACCCTAGCTAAATGTCCACATCCTGGTTCAACCCTAACCCTAGCTTGATGTCCACATCCTGGTTCAACCCTAACCCTAGCTTCATGTCCACATCCTGGTTCAACCCTAACCCTAGCTTCATGTCCACATCATGGTTCAACCCTAACCCTAGCTTCATGTCCACATCCTGGTTCAACCCTAACCCTAGCTTCATGTCCACATCCTGGTTCAACCCTACCCCTAGCTTCATGTCCACATCCTGGTTCAAGCCTACCCCTAGCTTCATGTCCACATCCTGGTTCAACCCTAACCCTAGCTTCATGTCCACATCCCAGTTCAACCCTAACCCTAGCTTCATGTCCACATCCTGGTTCAACCCTAACCCTAGCTTCATGTCCACATCCTGTTTCAACCCTAACCCTAGCTTCATGTCCACATCCCAGTTCAACCCTAACCCTAGCTTCATGTCCACATCCTGGTTCAACTCTACCCCTAGCTTCATGTCCACATCCTGGTTCAACCCTAACCCTAGCTTCATGTCCACATCCCAGTTCAACCCTAACCCTAGCTTCATTTCCACATCCTGGTTCAACTCTACCCCTAGCTTGATGTCCACATCCTGGTTCAACCCTACCCCCAGCTTCATGTCCACATCCTGGTTCAACCCTAACCCTAGCTTCATGTCCACATCCGGGTTCAACCCTAACCATAGCTTCATGTCCACATCCTAGTTCAACCCTAACTCTAGCTTCATGTCCACATCATGGTTCAACGCTAACCCTAGCTTCATGTCTACATCCTGGTTCAGGTTCAACTCTAACCCTAACCCTAGCTTCATGTCCACATCCCAGTTCAACCCTAACTCTAGCTTCATGTCCACATCCTGGTTCAACCCTAACCCTATCTTCATGTCCACATCCTGGTTCAACCCTAACCCTAGCTTCATGTCTACATCCTGGTTCAGGTTCAACTCTAACCCTAACCCTAGCTTCATGTCCACATCCCAGTTCAACCCTAACTCTAGCTTCATGTCCACATCCTGGTTCAACCCTAACCCTATCTTCATGTCCACATCCTGGTTCAACCCTAACCCTAGCTTCATGTCCACATCCCAGTTCAACCCTAACTCTAGCTTCATGTCCACATCCCAGTTCAACTCTAACCCTAGCTTCATGTCCACATCCTGGTTCAACCCTAACCCTAGCTTCATGTCCACATCCTGGTTCAACCCTAACCCTAGCTTGATGTCCACATCCTGGTTCAACCCTAACCCTAGCTTCATGTCCACATCCTGGTTCAACCCTAACCCTAGCTTCATGTCCACATCCCGGTTCAACCCTAACCCTAGCTTCATGTCCACATCCTGGTTCAACCCTAACCCTAGCTTCATGTCCACATCATGGTTCAACCCTACCCCTAGCTTCATGTCCACATCCTGGTTCAAGCCTACCCCTAGCTTCATGTCCACATCCTGGTTCAACCTTTACCCTTGCTTCATGTCCACATCCTGGTTCAACCCTACCCCTAGCTTCATGTCCACATCCTGGTACAACCCTAAACCTAGCTTCATGTCCACATCCTGGTTCAACCCTACCCCTAGCTTCATGTCCACATCCCGGTTCAACCCTAACCCTAGCTTCATGTCCGCATCCTAGTTCAACCCTACCCCTAGCTTCATGTCCACATCCCAGTTCAACCCTAACCCTAGCTTCATGTCCGCATCCTAGTTCAACCCTACCCCTAGCTTCATGTCCACATCCCAGTTCAACCCTAACCCTAGCTTCATGTCCACATCCTGGTTCAACCCTAACCCTAGCTTCATGTCCACATCCTGTTTCAACCCTAACCCTAGCTTCATGTCCACATCCCAGTTCAACCCTAACCCTAGCTTCATGTCCACATCCTGGTTCAACTCTACCCCTAGCTTGATGTCCACATCCTGGTTCAACCCTACCCCTAGCTTCATGTCCACATCCTGGTTCAACCCTAACCCTAGCTTCATGTCCACATCCTGGTTCAACCCTAACCCTAGCTTCATGTCCACATCCGGGTTCAACCCTAACCATAGCTTCATGTCCACATCCTAGTTCAACCCTAACTCTAGCTTCATGTCCACATCATGGTTCAACGCTAACCCTAGCTTCATGTCTACATCCTGGTTCAGGTTCAACTCTAACCCTAACCCTAGCTTCATGTCCACATCCCAGTTCAACCCTAACTCTAGCTTCATGTCCACATCCTGGTTCAACCCTAACCCTATCTTCATGTCCACATCCTGGTTCAACCCTAACCCTATCTTCATGTCCACATCCTGGTTCAACCCTAACCATAGCTTCATGTCCACATCCCAGTTCAACCCTAACTCTAGCTTCATGTCCACATCCCAGTTCAACTCTAACCCTAGCTTCATGTCCACATCCTGGTTCAACCCTAACCCTAGCTTCATGTCCACATCCTGGTTCAACCCTAACCCTAGCTTGATGTCCACATCCTGGTTCAACCCTAACCCTAGCTTCATGTCCACATCCTGGTTCAACCCTAACCCTAGCTTCATGTCCACATCATGGTTCAACCCTAACCCTAGCTTCATGTCCACATCCTGGTTCAACCCTAACCCTAGCTTCATGTCCACATCCTGGTTCAACCCTACCCCTAGCTTCATGTCCACATCCTGGTTCAAGCCTACCCCTAGCTTCATGTCCACATCCTGGTTCAACCCTAACCCTAGCTTCATGTCCACATCCCAGTTCAACCCTAACCCTAGCTTCATGTCCACATCCTGGTTCAACCCTAACCCTAGCTTCATGTCCACATCCTGTTTCAACCCTAACCCTAGCTTCATGTCCACATCCCAGTTCAACCCTAACCCTAGCTTCATGTCCACATCCTGGTTCAACTCTACCCCTAGCTTCATGTCCACATCCTGGTTCAACCCTAACCCTAGCTTCATGTCCACATCCCAGTTCAACCCTAACCCTAGCTTCATTTCCACATCCTGGTTCAACTCTACCCCTAGCTTGATGTCCACATCCTGGTTCAACCCTACCCCCAGCTTCATGTCCACATCCTGGTTCAACCCTAACCCTAGCTTCATGTCCACATCCGGGTTCAACCCTAACCATAGCTTCATGTCCACATCCTAGTTCAACCCTAACTCTAGCTTCATGTCCACATCATGGTTCAACGCTAACCCTAGCTTCATGTCTACATCCTGGTTCAGGTTCAACTCTAACCCTAACCCTAGCTTCATGTCCACATCCCAGTTCAACCCTAACTCTAGCTTCATGTCCACATCCTGGTTCAACCCTAACCCTATCTTCATGTCCACATCCTGGTTCAACCCTAACCCTAGCTTCATGTCTACATCCTGGTTCAGGTTCAACTCTAACCCTAACCCTAGCTTCATGTCCACATCCCAGTTCAACCCTAACTCTAGCTTCATGTCCACATCCTGGTTCAACCCTAACCCTATCTTCATGTCCACATCCTGGTTCAACCCTAACCCTAGCTTCATGTCCACATCCCAGTTCAACCCTAACTCTAGCTTCATGTCCACATCCCAGTTCAACTCTAACCCTAGCTTCATGTCCACATCCTGGTTCAACCCTAACCCTAGCTTCATGTCCACATCCTGGTTCAACCCTAACCCTAGCTTGATGTCCACATCCTGGTTCAACCCTAACCCTAGCTTCATGTCCACATCCTGGTTCAACCCTAACCCTAGCTTCATGTCCACATCCCGGTTCAACCCTAACCCTAGCTTCATGTCCACATCCTGGTTCAACCCTAACCCTAGCTTCATGTCCACATCATGGTTCAACCCTACCCCTAGCTTCATGTCCACATCCTGGTTCAAGCCTACCCCTAGCTTCATGTCCACATCCTGGTTCAACCTTTACCCTTGCTTCATGTCCACATCCTGGTTCAACCCTACCCCTAGCTTCATGTCCACATCCTGGTACAACCCTAAACCTAGCTTCATATCCACATCCTGGTTCAACCCTACCCCTAGCTTCATGTCCACATCCTGGTTCAACCCTACCCCTAGCTTCATGTCCACATCCCGGTTCAACCCTAACCCTAGCTTCATGTCCGCATCCTAGTTCAACCCTACCCCTAGCTTCATGTCCACATCCCAGTTCAAACCTAACCCTAGCTTCATGTCCGCATCCTAGTTCAACCCTACCCCTAGCTTCATGTCCACATCCCAGTTCAACCCTAACCCTAGCTTCATGTCCACATCCTGGTTCAACCCTAACCCTAGCTTCATGTCCACATCCTGTTTCAACCCTAACCCTAGCTTCATGTCCACATCCCAGTTCAACCCTAACCCTAGCTTCATGTCCACATCCTGGTTCAACTCTACCCCTAGCTTGATGTCCACATCCTGGTTCAACCCTACCCCTAGCTTCATGTCCACATCCTGGTTCAACCCTAACCCTAGCTTCATGTCCACATCCGGGTTCAACCCTAACCATAGCTTCATGTCCACATCCTAGTTCAACCCTAACTCTAGCTTCATGTCCACATCATGGTTCAACGCTAACCCTAGCTTCATGTCTACATCCTAGTTCAGGTTCAACCTTAACACTAACCCTAGCTTCATGTCCACATCCCAGTTCAACCCTAACTCTAGCTTCATGTCCACATCCCAGTTCAACCCTACCCCTAGCTTGATGTCCACATCCTGGTTCAACCCTACCCCTAGCTTCATGTCCACATCCTGGTTCAACCCTAACCCTAGCTTCATGTCCACATCCGGGTTCAACGCTAACCATAGCTTCATGTCCACATCCTAGTTCAACCCTAACTCTAGCTTCATGTCCACATCATGGTTCAACGCTAACCCTAGCTTCATGTCTACATCCTGGTTCAGGTTCAACTCTAACCCTAACCCTAGCTTCATGTCTACATCCCAGTTCAACCCTAACTCTAGCTTCATGTCCACATCCCAGTTCAACTCTAACCCTAGCTTCATGTCCACATTCTGGTTCAACCCTAACCCTAGCTTCATGTCCACATCCTGGTTCAACCCTAACCCTAGCTTGATGTCCACATCCTGGTTCAACCCTAACCCTAGCTTCATGTCCACATCCTGGTTCAACCCTAACCCTAGCTTCATGTCCACATCCCGGTTCAACGCTAACCCTAGCTTCATGTCCACATCCTGGTTCAACCCTAACCCTAGCTTCATGTCCACATCCCGGTTCAACCCTAACCCTAGCTTCATGTCCACATCCCAGTTCAACCCTAACCCTAGCTTCATTTCCACATCCTGGTTCAACTCTACCCCTAGCTTGATGTCCACATCCTGGTTCAACCCTACCCCCAGCTTCATGTCCACATCCTGGTTCAACCCTAACCCTAGCTTCATGTCCACATCCCAGTTCAGCCCTAACCCTAGCTTCATGTCCACATCCCGGTTCAACCCTAACCCTAGCTTCATGTCCACATCCTGGTTCAACCCTAACCCTAGCTTCATGTCCACATCCTGTTTCAACCCTAACCCTAGCTTCATGTCCACATCCCAGTTCAACCCTAACCCTAGCTTCATGTCCACATCCTGGTTCAACTCTACCCCTAGCTTCATGTCCACATCCTGGTTCAACCCTAACCCTAGCTTCATGTCCACATCCCAGTTCAACCCTAACCCTAGCTTCATTTCCACATCCTGGTTCAACTCTACCCCTAGCTTGATGTCCACATCCTGGTTCAACCCTACCCCCAGCTTCATGTCCACATCCTGGTTCAACCCTAACCCTAGCTTCATGTCCACATCCTGGTTCAACCCTAACCATAGCTTCATGTCCACATCCTAGTTCAACCCTAACTCTAGCTTCATGTCCACATCATGGTTCAACGCTAACCCTAGCTTCATGTCTACATCCTGGTTCAGGTTCAACTCTAACCCTAACCCTAGCTTCATGTCCACATCCCAGTTCAACCCTAACTCTAGCTTCATGTCCACATCCTGGTTCAACCCTAACCCTATCTTCATGTCCACATCCTGGTTCAACCCTAACCCTAGCTTCATGTCTACATCCTGGTTCAGGTTCAACTCTAACCCTAACCCTAGCTTCATGTCCACATCCCAGTTCAACCCTAACTCTAGCTTCATGTCCACATCCTGGTTCAACCCTAACCCTATCTTCATGTCCACATCCTGGTTCAACCCTAACCATAGCTTCATGTCCACATCCCAGTTCAACCCTAACTCTAGCTTCATGTCCACATCCCAGTTCAACTCTAACCCTAGCTTCATGTCCACATCCTGGTTCAACCCTAACCCTAGCTAAATGTCCACATCCTGGTTCAACCCTAACCCTAGCTTGATGTCCACATCCTGGTTCAACCCTAACCCTAGCTTCATGTCCACATCCTGGTTCAACCCTAACCCTAGCTTCATGTCCACATCATGGTTCAACCCTAACCCTAGCTTCATGTCCACATCCTGGTTCAACCCTAACCCTAGCTTCATGTCCACATCCTGGTTCAACCCTACCCCTAGCTTCATGTCCACATCCTGGTTCAAGCCTACCCCTAGCTTCATGTCCACATCCTGGTTCAACCCTAACCCTAGCTTCATGTCCACATCCCTGTTCAACCCTAACCCTAGCTTCATGTCCACATCCTGGTTCAACCCTAACCCTAGCTTCATGTCCACATCCTGTTTCAACCCTAACCCTAGCTTCATGTCCACATCCCAGTTCAACCCTAACCCTAGCTTCATGTCCACATCCTGGTTCAACTCTACCCCTAGCTTCATGTCCACATCCTGGTTCAACCCTAACCCTAGCTTCACGTCCACATCCCAGTTCAACCCTAACCCTAGCTTCATTTCCACATCCTGGTTCAACTCTACCCCTAGCTTGATGTCCACATCCTGGTTCAACCCTACCCCCAGCTTCATGTCCACATCCTGGTTCAACCCTAACCCTAGCTTCATGTCCACATCCGGGTTCAACCCTAACCATAGCTTCATGTCCACATCCTAGTTCAACCCTAACTCTAGCTTCATGTCCACATCATGGTTCAACGCTAACCCTAGCTTCATGTCTACATCCTGGTTCAGGTTCAACTCTAACCCTAACCCTAGCTTCATGTCCACATCCCAGTTCAACCCTAACTCTAGCTTCATGTCCACATCCTGGTTCAACCCTAACCCTATCTTCATGTCCACATCCTGGTTCAACCCTAACCCTAGCTTCATGTCTACATCCTGGTTCAGGTTCAACTCTAACCCTAACCCTAGCTTCATGTCCACATCCCAGTTCAACCCTAACTCTAGCTTCATGTCCACATCCTGGTTCAACCCTAACCCTATCTTCATGTCCACATCCTGGTTCAACCCTAACCCTAGCTTCATGTCCACATCCCAGTTCAACCCTAACTCTAGCTTCATGTCCACATCCCAGTTCAACTCTAACCCTAGCTTCATGTCCACATCCTGGTTCAACCCTAACCCTAGCTTCATGTCCACATCCTGGTTCAACCCTAACCCTAGCTTGATGTCCACATCCTGGTTCAACCCTAACCCTAGCTTCATGTCCACATCCTGGTTCAACCCTAACCCTAGCTTCATGTCCACATCCCGGTTCAACCCTAACCCTAGCTTCATGTCCACATCCTGGTTCAACCCTAACCCTAGCTTCATGTCCACATCATGGTTCAACCCTACCCCTAGCTTCATGTCCACATCCTGGTTCAAGCCTACCCCTAGCTTCATGTCCACATCCTGGTTCAACCTTTACCCTTGCTTCATGTCCACATCCTGGTTCAACCCTACCCCTAGCTTCATGTCCACATCCTGGTACAACCCTAAACCTAGCTTCATGTCCACATCCTGGTTCAACCCTACCCCTAGCTTCATGTCCACATCCCGGTTCAACCCTAACCCTAGCTTCATGTCCGCATCCTAGTTCAACCCTACCCCTAGCTTCATGTCCACATCCCAGTTCAACCCTAACCCTAGCTTCATGTCCGCATCCTAGTTCAACCCTACCCCTAGCTTCATGTCCACATCCCAGTTCAACCCTAACCCTAGCTTCATGTCCACATCCTGGTTCAACCCTAACCCTAGCTTCATGTCCACATCCTGTTTCAACCCTAACCCTAGCTTCATGTCCACATCCCAGTTCAACCCTAACCCTAGCTTCATGTCCACATCCTGGTTCAACTCTACCCCTAGCTTGATGTCCACATCCTGGTTCAACCCTACCCCTAGCTTCATGTCCACATCCTGGTTCAACCCTAACCCTAGCTTCATGTCCACATCCTGGTTCAACCCTAACCCTAGCTTCATGTCCACATCCGGGTTCAACCCTAACCATAGCTTCATGTCCACATCCTAGTTCAACCCTAACTCTAGCTTCATGTCCACATCATGGTTCAACGCTAACCCTAGCTTCATGTCTACATCCTGGTTCAGGTTCAACTCTAACCCTAACCCTAGCTTCATGTCCACATCCCAGTTCAACCCTAACTCTAGCTTCATGTCCACATCCTGGTTCAACCCTAACCCTATCTTCATGTCCACATCCTGGTTCAACCCTAACCCTAGCTTCATGTCTACATCCTGGTTCAGGTTCAACTCTAACCCTAACCCTAGCTTCATGTCCACATCCCAGTTCAACCCTAACTCTAGCTTCATGTCCACATCCTGGTTCAACCCTAACCCTATCTTCATGTCCACATCCTGGTTCAACCCTAACCATAGCTTCATGTCCACATCCCAGTTCAACCCTAACTCTAGCTTCATGTCCACATCCCAGTTCAACTCTAACCCTAGCTTCATGTCCACATCCTGGTTCAACCCTAACCCTAGCTTCATGTCCACATCCTGGTTCAACCCTAACCCTAGCTTGATGTCCACATCCTGGTTCAACCCTAACCCTAGCTTCATGTCCACATCCTGGTTCAACCCTAACCCTAGCTTCATGTCCACATCATGGTTCAACCCTAACCCTAGCTTCATGTCCACATCCTGGTTCAACCCTAACCCTAGCTTCATGTCCACATCCTGGTTCAACCCTACCCCTAGCTTCATGTCCACATCCTGGTTCAAGCCTACCCCTAGCTTCATGTCCACATCCTGGTTCAACCCTAACCCTAGCTTCATGTCCACATCCCAGTTCAACCCTAACCCTAGCTTCATGTCCACATCCTGGTTCAACCCTAACCCTAGCTTCATGTCCACATCCTGTTTCAACCCTAACCCTAGCTTCATGTCCACATCCCAGTTCAACCCTAACCCTAGCTTCATGTCCACATCCTGGTTCAACTCTACCCCTAGCTTCATGTCCACATCCTGGTTCAACCCTAACCCTAGCTTCATGTCCACATCCCAGTTCAACCCTAACCCTAGCTTCATTTCCACATCCTGGTTCAACTCTACCCCTAGCTTGATGTCCACATCCTGGTTCAACCCTACCCCCAGCTTCATGTCCACATCCTGGTTCAACCCTAACCCTAGCTTCATGTCCACATCCGGGTTCAACCCTAACCATAGCTTCATGTCCACATCCTAGTTCAACCCTAACTCTAGCTTCATGTCCACATCATGGTTCAACGCTAACCCTAGCTTCATGTCTACATCCTGGTTCAGGTTCAACTCTAACCCTAACCCTAGCTTCATGTCCACATCCCAGTTCAACCCTAACTCTAGCTTCATGTCCACATCCTGGTTCAACCCTAACCCTATCTTCATGTCCACATCCTGGTTCAACCCTAACCCTAGCTTCATGTCTACATCCTGGTTCAGGTTCAACTCTAACCCTAACCCTAGCTTCATGTCCACATCCCAGTTCAACCCTAACTCTAGCTTCATGTCCACATCCTGGTTCAACCCTAACCCTATCTTCATGTCCACATCCTGGTTCAACCCTAACCCTAGCTTCATGTCCACATCCCAGTTCAACCCTAACTCTAGCTTCATGTCCACATCCCAGTTCAACTCTAACCCTAGCTTCATGTCCACATCCTGGTTCAACCCTAACCCTAGCTTCATGTCCACATCCTGGTTCAACCCTAACCCTAGCTTGATGTCCACATCCTGGTTCAACCCTAACCCTAGCTTCATGTCCACATCCTGGTTCAACCCTAACCCTAGCTTCATGTCCACATCCCGGTTCAACCCTAACCCTAGCTTCATGTCCACATCCTGGTTCAACCCTAACCCTAGCTTCATGTCCACATCATGGTTCAACCCTACCCCTAGCTTCATGTCCACATCCTGGTTCAAGCCTACCCCTAGCTTCATGTCCACATCCTGGTTCAACCTTTACCCTTGCTTCATGTCCACATCCTGGTTCAACCCTACCCCTAGCTTCATGTCCACATCCTGGTACAACCCTAAACCTAGCTTCATATCCACATCCTGGTTCAACCCTACCCCTAGCTTCATGTCCACATCCTGGTTCAACCCTACCCCTAGCTTCATGTCCACATCCCGGTTCAACCCTAACCCTAGCTTCATGTCCGCATCCTAGTTCAACCCTACCCCTAGCTTCATGTCCACATCCCAGTTCAACCCTAACCCTAGCTTCATGTCCGCATCCTAGTTCAACCCTACCCCTAGCTTCATGTCCACATCCCAGTTCAACCCTAACCCTAGCTTCATGTCCACATCCTGGTTCAACCCTAACCCTAGCTTCATGTCCACATCCTGTTTCAACCCTAACCCTAGCTTCATGTCCACATCCCAGTTCAACCCTAACCCTAGCTTCATGTCCACATCCTGGTTCAACTCTACCCCTAGCTTGATGTCCACATCCTGGTTCAACCCTACCCCTAGCTTCATGTCCACATCCTGGTTCAACCCTAACCCTAGCTTCATGTCCACATCCGGGTTCAACCCTAACCATAGCTTCATGTCCACATCCTAGTTCAACCCTAACTCTAGCTTCATGTCCACATCATGGTTCAACGCTAACCCTAGCTTCATGTCTACATCCTAGTTCAGGTTCAACCTTAACACTAACCCTAGCTTCATGTCCACATCCCAGTTCAACCCTAACTCTAGCTTCATGTCCACATCCCAGTTCAACCCTACCCCTAGCTTGATGTCCACATCCTGGTTCAACCCTACCCCTAGCTTCATGTCCACATCCTGGTTCAACCCTAACCCTAGCTTCATGTCCACATCCGGGTTCAACGCTAACCATAGCTTCATGTCCACATCCTAGTTCAACCCTAACTCTAGCTTCATGTCCACATCATGGTTCAACGCTAACCCTAGCTTCATGTCTACATCCTGGTTCAGGTTCAACTCTAACCCTAACCCTAGCTTCATGTCCACATCCCAGTTCAACCCTAACTCTAGCTTCATGTCCACATCCCAGTTCAACTCTAACCCTAGCTTCATGTCCACATTCTGGTTCAACCCTAACCCTAGCTTCATGTCCACATCCTGGTTCAACCCTAACCCTAGCTTGATGTCCACATCCTGGTTCAACCCTAACCCTAGCTTCATGTCCACATCCTGGTTCAACCCTAACCCTAGCTTCATGTCCACATCCCGGTTCAACGCTAACCCTAGCTTCATGTCCACATCCTGGTTCAACCCTAACCCTAGCTTCATGTCCACATCATGGTTCAACCCTACCCCTAGCTTCATGTCCACATCCTGGTTCAAGCCTACCCCTAGCTTCATGTCCACATCCTGGGTCAACCTTTACCCTTGCTTCATGTCCACATCCTGGTTCAACCCTACCCCTAGCTTCATGTCCACATCCTGGTACAACCCTAAACCTAGCTTCATATCCACATCCTGGTTCAACCCTACCCCTAGCTTCATGTCCACATCCTGGTTCAACCCTACCCCTAGCTTCATGTCCACATCCCGGTTCAACCCTAACCCTAGTTTCATGTCCGCATCCTAGTTCAACCCTACCCCTAGCTTCATGTCCACATCCCAGTTCAACCCTAACCCTAGCTTCATGTCCACATCCTGGTTCAACCCTAACCCTAGCTTAATGTCCACATCCTGTTTCAACCCTTACCCTAGCTTCATGTCCACATCCCAGTTCAACCCTAACCCTAGCTTCATGTCCACATCCTGGTTCAACTCTACCCCTAGCTTGATGTCCACATCCTGGTTCAACCCTACCCCTAGCTTCATGTCCACCTCCTGGTTCAACCCTACCCCTAGCTTCATGTCCACATCCGGTTTCAACCCTAACCATAGCTTCATGTCCACATCCAATTTCAACCCTAACTCTAGCTTCATGTCCACATCATGGTTCAACGCTAACCCTAGCTTCAAGTCTACATCCTGGTTCAGGTTCAACCTTAACCCTAACCCTAGCTTCATGTCCACATCCCAGTTCAACCCTAACTCTAGCTTCATGTCCACATCCCGTTTCAACCTTAACCCTAGCTTCATGTCCACATCACAGGTCAACCCTAACCCTAGCTTCATGTCGACATCATGGTTCAACGCTAACCCTAGCTTCATGTCTACATCCTGGTTCAGGTTCAACTCTAACCCGAACCCTAGCTTCATGTCCACATCCCAGTTCAACCCTAACTCTAGCTTCATGTCCACATCCCAGTTCAACTCTAACCCTAGCTTCATGTCCACATCCTGGTTCAACCCTAACCCTAGCTTCATGTCCACATCCTGGTTCAACCCTAACCCTAGCTTCATGTCCGCATCCTAGTTCAACCCTACCCCTAGCTTCATGTCCACATCCCAGTTCAACCCTAACCCTAGCTTCATGTCCACATCCTGGTTCAACCCTAACCCTAGCTTCATGTCCACATCCTGTTTCAACCCTAACCCTAGCTTCATGTCCACATCCCAGTTTAACCCTAACCCTAGCTTCATGTCCACATCCTGGTTCAACTCTACCCCTAGCTTGATGTCCACATCCTGGTTCAACCCTACCCCTAGCTTCATGTCCACATCCTGGTTCAACCCTACCCCTAGCTTCATGTCCACATCCCGGTTCAACCCTAACCCTAGCTTCATGTCCGCATCCTAGTTCAACCCTACCCCTAGCTTCATGTCCACATCCCAGTTCAGCCCTAACCCTAGCTTCATGTCCACATCCCGGTTCAACCCTAACCCTAGCTTCATGTCCACATCCTGGTTCAACCCTAACCCTAGCTTCATGTCCACATCCTGGTTCAACTCTACCCCTAGCTTCATGTCCACATCCTGGTTCAACCCTAACCCTAGCTTCATGTCCACATCCTGGTTCAACTCTACCCCTAGCTTCATGTCCACATCCTGGTTCAACCCTAACCCTAGCTTCATGTCCACATCCCAGTTCAACCCTAACCCTAGCTTCATTTCCACATCCTGGTTCAACTCTACCCCTAGCTTGATGTCCACATCCTGGTTCAACCCTACCCCCAGCTTCATGTCCACATCCTGGTTCAACCCTAACCCTAGCTTCATGTCCACATCCGGGTTCAACCCTAACCATAGCTTCATGTCCACATCCTAGTTGAACCCTAACTGTAGCTTCATGTCCACATCATGGTTCAACGCTAACCCTAGCTTCATGTCTACATCCTGGTTCAGGTTCAACTCTAACCCTAACCCTAGCTTCATGTCCACATCCCAGTTCAACCCTAACTCTAGCTTCATGTCCACATCCTGGTTCAACCCTAACCCTATCTTCATGTCCACATCCTGGTTCAACCCTAACCCTAGCTTCATGTCTACATCCTGGTTCAGGTTCAACTCTAACCCTAACCCTAGCTTCATGTCCACATCCCAGTTCAACCCTAACTCTAGCTTCATGTCCACATCCTGGTTCAACCCTAACCCTATCTTCATGTCCACATCCTGGTTCAACCCTAACCATAGCTTCATGTCCACATCCCAGTTCAACCCTAACTCTAGCTTCATGTCCACATCCCAGTTCAACTCTAACCCTAGCTTCATGTCCACATCCTGGTTCAACCCTAACCCTAGCTTCATGTCCACATCCTGGTTCAACCCTAACCCTAGCTTGATGTCCACATCCTGGTTCAACCCTAACCCTAGCTTCATGTCCACATCCTGTTTCAATCCTAACCCTAGCTTCATGTCCACATCCCAGTTCAACCCTAACCCTAGCTTCATGTCCACATCCTGGTTCAACTCTACCCCTAGCTTGATGTCCACATCCTGGTTCAACCCTACCCCTAGCTTCATGTCCACATCCTGGTTCAACCCTAACCCTAGCTTCATGTCCACATCCGGGTTCAACCCTAACCATAGCTTCATGTCCACATCCTAGTTCAACCCTAACTCTAGCTTCATGTCCACATCATGGTTCAACGCTAACCCTAGCTTCATGTCTACATCCTGGTTCAGGTTCAACCTTAACCCTAACCCTAGCTTCATGTCCACATCCCAGTTCAACCCTAACTCTAGCTTCATGTCCACATCCCAGTTCAACTCTAACCCTAGCTTCATGTCCACATCCTGGTTCAACCCTAACACTAGCTTCATGTCCACATCCTGGTTCAACCCTAACCCTAGATTCATGTCCACATCCTGGTTCAACCCTAACCCTAGCTTCATGTCCACATCATGGTTCAACCCTAACCCTAGCTTCATGTCCACATCCCGGTTCAACCCTACCCCTAGCTTCATGTCCACATCCTGGTTCAACCCTACCCCAAGCTTCATGTCCACATCCTGGTTCTTCCCTACCCCAAGCTTCATGTCCTCATCCTGGTTCAACCCTACCCCTAGCTTCATGTCCCCATCCTGGTTCAACCCTACCCCAAGCTTCATGTCCTCATCCTGGTTCAACCCTACCCCTAGCTTCATGTCCCCATCCCAGTTCAACCCTAACTCTAGCTTCATGTCCACATCCCAGTTCAACCCTACCCCTAGCTTGATGTCCACATCCTGGTTCAACCCTAACCCTAGCTTCATGTCCACATCCTGGTTCAACCCTAACCCTAGCTTCATGTCCACATCCGGGTTCAACCCTAACCATAGCTTCATGTCCACATCCTAGTTCAACCCTAACTCTAGCTTCATGTCCACATCATGGTTCAACGCTAACCCTAGCTTCATGTCTACATCCTGGTTCAGGTTCAACTCTAACCCTAACCCTAGCTTCATGTCCACATCCCAGTTCAACCCTAACCCTAGCTTCATGTCTACATCCTGGTTCAGGTTCAACTCTAACCCTAACCCTAGCTTCATGTCCACATCCCAGTTCAACCCTAACTCTAGCTTCATGTCCACATCCCAGTTCAACTCTAACCCTAGCTTCATGTCCACATCCTGGTTCAACCCTAACCCTAGCTTCATGTCCACATCCTGGTTCAACCCTAACCCTAGCTTCATGTCCACATCCTGGTTCAACCCTAACCCTAGCTTCATGTCCACATCATGGTTCAACCCTAACCCTAGCTTCATGTCCACATCCCGGTTCAACCCTACCCCTAGCTTCATGTCCACATCCTGGTTCAACCCTACCCCTAGCTTCATGTCCACATCCTGGTTCAACCCTACCCCAAGCTTCATGTCCTCATCCTGGTTCAACCCTACCCTTAGCTTCATGTCCCCATCCCAGTTCAACCCTAACCCTTGCTTCATGTCCACATCCTGGTTCAACCCTACCCCTAGCTTGATGTCCACATCCTGGTTCAACCCTACCCCTAGCTTCATGTCCACATCCTGGTTCAACCCTAACCCTAGCTTCATGTCCACATCCGGGTTCAACCCTAACCATAGCTTCATGTCCACATCCTAGTTCAACGCTAACTCTAGCTTCATGTCCACATCCTGGTTCAACCCTACCCCTAGCTTGATGTCCACATCCTGGTTCAACCCTAACCCTAGCTTCATGTCCACATCCGGGTTCAACCCTAACCATAGCTTCATGTCCACATCCTAGTTCAACCCTAACTCTAGCTTCATGTCCACATCATGGTTCAACGCTAACCCTAGCTTCATGTCTACATCCTGGTTCAGGTTCAACCTTAACCCTAACCCTAGCTTCATGTCCACATCCCAGTTCAACCCTAACTCTAGCTTCATGTCCACATCCCAGTTCAACTCTAACCCTAGCTTCATGTCCACATCCTGGTTCAACCCTAACACTAGCTTCATGTCCACATCCTGGTTCAACCCTAACCCTAGCTTCATGTCCACATCCTGGTTCAACCCTAACCCTAGCTTCATGTCCACATCATGGTTCAACCCTAACCCTAGCTTCATGTCCACATCCAGGTTCAACCCTACCCCTAGCTTCATGTCCACATCCTGGTTCAACCCTACCCCTAGCTTCATGTCCACATCCTGGTTCAACCCTACCCCAAGCTTCATGTCCTCATCCTGGTTCAACACTACCCCTAGCTTCATGTCCCCATCCTGGTTCAACCCTACCCCAAGCTTCATGTCCTCATCCTGGTTCAACCCTACCCCTAGCTTCATGTCCCCATCCCAGTTCAACCCTAACTCTAGCTTCATGTCCACATCCCAGTTCAACCCTACCCCTAGCTTGATGTCCACATCCTGGTTCAACCCCAACCCTAGCTTCATGTCCACATCCTGGTTCAACCCTAACCCTAGCTTCATGTCCACATCCGGGTTCAACCCTAACCATAGCTTCATGTCCACATCCTAGTTCAACCCTAACTCTAGCTTCATGTCCACATCATGGTTCAACGCTAACCCTAGCTTCATGTCTACATCCTGGTTCAGGTTCAACTCTAACCCTAACCCTAGCTTCATGTCCACATCCCAGTTCAACCCTAACCCTAGCTTCATGTCTACATCCTGGTTCAGGTTCAACTCTAACCCTAACCCTAGCTTCATGTCCACATCCTAGTTCAACGCTAACTCTAGCTTCATGTCCACATCATGGTTCAACGCTAACCCTAGCTTCATGTCTACATCCTGGTTCAGGTTCAACTCTAACCCTAACCCTAGCTTCATGTCCACATCCCAGTTCAACCCTAACTCTAGCTTCATGTCCACATCCTGGTTCAACCCTAACCTTAGCATCATGTCCACATCCTGGTTCAACCCTAACCCTAGCTTCATGTCTACATCCTGGTTCAGGTTCAACTCTAACCCTAACCCTAGCTTCATGTCCACATCCCAGTTCAACCCTAACTCTAGCTTCATGTCCACATCCCAGTTCAACTCTAACCCTAGCTTCATGTCCACATCCTGGTTCAACCCTAACCCTAGCTTCATTTCCACATCCTGGTTCAACCCTAACCCTAGCTTGATGTCCACATCCTGGTTCAACTCTAACCCTAGCTTCATGTCCACATCCTGGTTCAACCCTAACCCTAGCTTCATGTCCACATCCCGGTTCAACCCTAACCCTAGCTTCATGTCCACATCCTGGTTCAACCCTAACCCTAGCTTCATGTCCACATCATGGTTCAACCCTACCCCTAGCTTCATGTCCACATCCTGGTTCAACCCTACCCCTAGCTTCATGTCCACATCCTGGTTCAACCTTTACCCTTGCTTCATGTCCACATCCTGGTTCAACCCTACCCCTAGCTTCATGTCCACATCCTGGTACAACCCTAAACCTAGCTTCATATCCACATCCTGGTTCAACCCTACCCCTAGCTTCATGTCCACATCCTGGTTCAACCCTACCCCTAGCTTCATGTCCACATCCCGGTTCAACCCTAACCCTAGCTTCATGTCCGCATCCTAGTTCAACCCTACCCCTAGCTTCATGTCCACATCCCAGTTCAGCCCTAACCCTAGCTTCATGTCCACATCCCGGTTCAACCCTAACCCTAGCTTCATGTCCACATCCTGGTTCAACCCTAACCCTAGCTTCATGTCCACATCCTGTTTCAACCCTAACCCTAGCTTCATGTCCACATCCCAGTTCAACCCTAACCCTAGCTTCATGTCCACATCCTGGTTCAACTCTACCCCTAGCTTCATGTCCACATCCTGGTTCAACCCTAACCCTAGCTTCATGTCCACATCCCAGTTCAACCCTAACCCTAGCTTCATTTCCACATCCTGGTTCAACTCTACCCCTAGCTTGATGTCCACATCCTGGTTCAACCCTACCCCCAGCTTCATGTCCACATCCTGGTTCAACCCTAACCCTAGCTTCATGTCCACATCCGGGTTCAACCCTAACCATAGCTTCATGTCCACATCCTAGTTCAACCCTAACTCTAGCTTCATGTCCACATCATGGTTCAACGCTAACCCTAGCTTCATGTCTACATCCTGGTTCAGGTTCAACTCTAACCCTAACCCTAGCTTCATGTCCACATCCCAGTTCAACCCTAACTCTAGCTTCATGTCCACATCCTGGTTCAACCCTAACCCTATCTTCATGTCCACATCCTGGTTCAACCCTAACCCTAGCTTCATGTCTACATCCTGGTTCAGGTTCAACTCTAACCCTAACCCTAGCTTCATGTCCACATCCCAGTTCAACCCTAACTCTAGCTTCATGTCCACATCCTGGTTCAACCCTAACCCTATCTTCATGTCCACATCCTGGTTCAACCCTAACCATAGCTTCATGTCCACATCCCAGTTCAACCCTAACTCTAGCTTCATGTCCACATCCCAGTTCAACTCTAACCCTAGCTTCATGTCCACATCCTGGTTCAACCCTAACCCTAGCTTCATGTCCACATCCTGGTTCAACCCTAACCCTAGCTTGATGTCCACATCCTGGTTCAACCCTAACCCTAGCTTCATGTCCACATCCTGGTTCAACCCTAACCCTAGCTTCATGTCCACATCATGGTTCAACCCTAACCCTAGCTTCATGTCCACATCCTGGTTCAACCCTAACCCTAGCTTCATGTCCACATCCTGGTTCAACCCTACCCCTAGCTTCATGTCCACATCCTGGTTCAAGCCTACCCCTAGCTTCATGTCCACATCCTGGTTCAACCCTAACCCTAGCTTCATGTCCACATCCCAGTTCAACCCTAACACTAGCTTCATGTCCACATCCTGGTTCAACCCTAACCCTAGCTTCATGTCCACATCCTGTTTCAACCCTAACCCTAGCTTCATGTCCACATCCCAGTTCAACCCTAACCCTAGCTTCATGTCCACATCCTGGTTCAACTCTACCCCTAGCTTCATGTCCACATCCTGGTTCAACCCTAACCCTAGCTTCATGTCCACATCCCAGTTCAACCCTAACCCTAGCTTCATTTCCACATCCTGGTTCAACTCTACCCCTAGCTTGATGTCCACATCCTGGTTCAACCCTACCCCCAGCTTCATGTCCACATCCTGGTTCAACCCTAACCCTAGCTTCATGTCCACATCCCAGTTCAGCCCTAACCCTAGCTTCATGTCCACATCCCGGTTCAACCCTAACCCTAGCTTCATGTCCACATCCTGGTTCAACCCTAACCCTAGCTTCATGTCCACATCCTGTTTCAACCCTAACCCTAGCTTCATGTCCACATCCCAGTTCAACCCTAACCCTAGCTTCATGTCCACATCCTGGTTCAACTCTACCCCTAGCTTCATGTCCACATCCTGGTTCAGGTTCAACTCTAACCCTAACCCTAGCTTCATGTCCACATCCCAGTTCAACCCTAACTCTAGCTTCATGTCCACATCCTGGTTCAACCCTAACCCTATCTTCATGTCCACATCCTGGTTCAACCCTAACCCTAGCTTCATGTCTACATCCTGGTTCAGGTTCAACTCTAACCCTAACCCTAGCTTCATGTCCACATCCCAGTTCAACCCTAACTCTAGCTTCATGTCCACATCCTGGTTCAACCCTAACCCTATCTTCATGTCCACATCCTGGTTCAACCCTAACCATAGCTTCATGTCCACATCCCAGTTCAACCCTAACTCTAGCTTCATGTCCACATCCCAGTTCAACTCTAACCCTAGCTTCATGTCCACATCCTGGTTCAACCCTAACCCTAGCTTCATGTCCACATCCTGGTTCAACCCTAACCCTAGCTTGATGTCCACATCCTGGTTCAACCCTAACCCTAGCTTCATGTCCACATCCTGGTTCAACCCTAACCCTAGCTTCATGTCCACATCATGGTTCAACCCTAACCCTAGCTTCATGTCCACATCCTGGTTCAACCCTAACCCTAGCTTCATGTCCACATCCTGGTTCAACCCTACCCCTAGCTTCATGTCCACATCCTGGTTCAAGCCTACCCCTAGCTTCATGTCCACATCCTGGTTCAACCCTAACCCTAGCTTCATGTCCACATCCCAGTTCAACCCTAACCCTAGCTTCATGTCCACATCCTGGTTCAACCCTAACCCTAGCTTCATGTCCACATCCTGTTTCAACCCTAACCCTAGCTTCATGTCCACATCCCAGTTCAACCCTAACCCTAGCTTCATGTCCACATCCTGGTTCAACTCTACCCCTAGCTTCATGTCCACATCCTGGTTCAACCCTAACCCTAGCTTCATGTCCACATCCCAGTTCAACCCTAACCCTAGCTTCATTTCCACATCCTGGTTCAACTCTACCCCTAGCTTGATGTCCACATCCTGGTTCAACCCTACCCCCAGCTTCATGTCCACATCCTGGTTCAACCCTAACCCTAGCTTCATGTCCACATCCGGGTTCAACCCTAACCATAGCTTCATGTCCACATCCTAGTTCAACCCTAACTCTAGCTTCATGTCCACATCATGGTTCAACGCTAACCCTAGCTTCATGTCTACATCCTGGTTCAGGTTCAACTCTAACCCTAACCCTAGCTTCATGTCCACATCCCAGTTCAACCCTAACTCTAGCTTCATGTCCACATCCTGGTTCAACCCTAACCCTATCTTCATGTCCACATCCTGGTTCAACCCTAACCCTAGCTTCATGTCCACATCCCAGTTCAACCCTAACCCTAGCTTCATTTCCACATCCTGGTTCAACTCTACCCCTAGCTTGATGTCCACATCCTGGTTCAACCCTACCCCCAGCTTCATGTCCACATCCTGGTTCAACCCTAACCCTAGCTTCATGTCCACATCCCAGTTCAGCCCTAACCCTAGCTTCATGTCCACATCCCGGTTCAACCCTAACCCTAGCTTCATGTCCACATCCTGGTTCAACCCTAACCCTAGCTTCATGTCCACATCCTGTTTCAACCCTAACCCTAGCTTCATGTCCACATCCCAGTTCAACCCTAACCCTAGCTTCATGTCCACATCCTGGTTCAACTCTACCCCTAGCTTCATGTCCACATCCTGGTTCAGGTTCAACTCTAACCCTAACCCTAGCTTCATGTCCACATCCCAGTTCAACCCTAACTCTAGCTTCATGTCCACATCCTGGTTCAACCCTAACCCTATCTTCATGTCCACATCCTGGTTCAACCCTAACCCTAGCTTCATGTCTACATCCTGGTTCAGGTTCAACTCTAACCCTAACCCTAGCTTCATGTCCACATCCCAGTTCAACCCTAACTCTAGCTTCATGTCCACATCCTGGTTCAACCCTAACCCTATCTTCATGTCCACATCCTGGTTCAACCCTAACCATAGCTTCATGTCCACATCCCAGTTCAACCCTAACTCTAGCTTCATGTCCACATCCCAGTTCAACTCTAACCCTAGCTTCATGTCCACATCCTGGTTCAACCCTAACCCTAGCTTCATGTCCACATCCTGGTTCAACCCTAACCCTAGCTTGATGTCCACATCCTGGTTCAACCCTAACCCTAGCTTCATGTCCACATCCTGGTTCAACCCTAACCCTAGCTTCATGTCCACATCATGGTTCAACCCTAACCCTAGCTTCATGTCCACATCCTGGTTCAACCCTAACCCTAGCTTCATGTCCACATCCTGGTTCAACCCTACCCCTAGCTTCATGTCCACATCCTGGTTCAAGCCTACCCCTAGCTTCATGTCCACATCCTGGTTCAACCCTAACCCTAGCTTCATGTCCACATCCCAGTTCAACCCTAACCCTAGCTTCATGTCCACATCCTGGTTCAACCCTAACCCTAGCTTCATGTCCACATCCTGTTTCAACCCTAACCCTAGCTTCATGTCCACATCCCAGTTCAACCCTAACCCTAGCTTCATGTCCACATCCTGGTTCAACTCTACCCCTAGCTTCATGTCCACATCCTGGTTCAACCCTAACCC
Organism: Oncorhynchus clarkii lewisi; assembly: GCF_045791955.1. Classification (NCBI taxonomy): domain Eukaryota; kingdom Metazoa; phylum Chordata; class Actinopteri; order Salmoniformes; family Salmonidae; genus Oncorhynchus; species Oncorhynchus clarkii. Next base: position 57,610,965 of record NC_092155.1, on the reverse strand, counting down.
TAGCTTCATGTCCACATCCCAGTTCAACCCTAACCCTAGCTTCATTTCCACATCCTGGTTCAACTCTACCCCTAGCTTGATGTCCACATCCTGGTTCAACCCTACCCCCAGCTTCATGTCCACATCCTGGTTCAACCCTAACCCTAGCTTCATGTCCACATCCGGGTTCAACCCTAACCATAGCTTCATGTCCACATCCTAGTTCAACCCTAACTCTAGCTTCATGTCCACATCATGGTTCAACGCTAACCCTAGCTTCATGTCTACATCCTGGTTCAGGTTCAACTCTAACCCTAACCCTAGCTTCATGTCCACATCCCAGTTCAACCCTAACTCTAGCTTCATGTCCACATCCTGGTTCAACCCTAACCCTATCTTCATGTCCACATCCTGGTTCAACCCTAACCCTAGCTTCATGTCTACATCCTGGTTCAGGTTCAACTCTAACCCTAACCCTAGCTTCATGTCCACATCCCAGTTCAACCCTAACTCTAGCTTCATGTCCACATCCTGGTTCAACCCTAACCCTATCTTCATGTCCACATCCTGGTTCAACCCTAACCATAGCTTCATGTCCACATCCCAGTTCAACCCTAACTCTAGCTTCATGTCCACATCCCAGTTCAACTCTAACCCTAGCTTCATGTCCACATCCTGGTTCAACCCTAACCCTAGCTTCATGTCCACATCCTGGTTCAACCCTAACCCTAGCTTGATGTCCACATCCTGGTTCAACCCTAACCCTAGCTTCATGTCCACATCCTGGTTCAACCCTAACCCTAGCTTCATGTCCACATCATGGTTCAACCCTAACCCTAGCTTCATGTCCACATCCTGGTTCAACCCTAACCCTAGCTTCATGTCCACATCCTGGTTCAACCCTACCCCTAGCTTCATGTCCACATCCTGGTTCAAGCCTACCCCTAGCTTCATGTCCACATCCTGGTTCAACCCTAACCCTAGCTTCATGTCCACATCCCAGTTCAACCCTAACACTAGCTTCATGTCCACATCCTGGTTCAACCCTAACCCTAGCTTCATGTCCACATCCTGTTTCAACCCTAACCCTAGCTTCATGTCCACATCCCAGTTCAACCCTAACCCTAGCTTCATGTCCACATCCTGGTTCAACTCTACCCCTAGCTTCATGTCCACATCCTGGTTCAACCCTAACCCTAGCTTCATGTCCACATCCCAGTTCAACCCTAACCCTAGCTTCATTTCCACATCCTGGTTCAACTCTACCCCTAGCTTGATGTCCACATCCTGGTTCAACCCTACCCCCAGCTTCATGTCCACATCCTGGTTCAACCCTAACCCTAGCTTCATGTCCACATCCCAGTTCAGCCCTAACCCTAGCTTCATGTCCACATCCCGGTTCAACCCTAACCCTAGCTTCATGTCCACATCCTGGTTCAACCCTAACCCTAGCTTCATGTCCACATCCTGTTTCAACCCTAACCCTAGCTTCATGTCCACATCCCAGTTCAACCCTAACCCTAGCTTCATGTCCACATCCTGGTTCAACTCTACCCCTAGCTTCATGTCCACATCCTGGTTCAGGTTCAACTCTAACCCTAACCCTAGCTTCATGTCCACATCCCAGTTCAACCCTAACTCTAGCTTCATGTCCACATCCTGGTTCAACCCTAACCCTATCTTCATGTCCACATCCTGGTTCAACCCTAACCCTAGCTTCATGTCTACATCCTGGTTCAGGTTCAACTCTAACCCTAACCCTAGCTTCATGTCCACATCCCAGTTCAACCCTAACTCTAGCTTCATGTCCACATCCTGGTTCAACCCTAACCCTATCTTCATGTCCACATCCTGGTTCAACCCTAACCATAGCTTCATGTCCACATCCCAGTTCAACCCTAACTCTAGCTTCATGTCCACATCCCAGTTCAACTCTAACCCTAGCTTCATGTCCACATCCTGGTTCAACCCTAACCCTAGCTTCATGTCCACATCCTGGTTCAACCCTAACCCTAGCTTGATGTCCACATCCTGGTTCAACCCTAACCCTAGCTTCATGTCCACATCCTGGTTCAACCCTAACCCTAGCTTCATGTCCACATCATGGTTCAACCCTAACCCTAGCTTCATGTCCACATCCTGGTTCAACCCTAACCCTAGCTTCATGTCCACATCCTGGTTCAACCCTACCCCTAGCTTCATGTCCACATCCTGGTTCAAGCCTACCCCTAGCTTCATGTCCACATCCTGGTTCAACCCTAACCCTAGCTTCATGTCCACATCCCAGTTCAACCCTAACCCTAGCTTCATGTCCACATCCTGGTTCAACCCTAACCCTAGCTTCATGTCCACATCCTGTTTCAACCCTAACCCTAGCTTCATGTCCACATCCCAGTTCAACCCTAACCCTAGCTTCATGTCCACATCCTGGTTCAACTCTACCCCTAGCTTCATGTCCACATCCTGGTTCAACCCTAACCCTAGCTTCATGTCCACATCCCAGTTCAACCCTAACCCTAGCTTCATTTCCACATCCTGGTTCAACTCTACCCCTAGCTTGATGTCCACATCCTGGTTCAACCCTACCCCCAGCTTCATGTCCACATCCTGGTTCAACCCTAACCCTAGCTTCATGTCCACATCCGGGTTCAACCCTAACCATAGCTTCATGTCCACATCCTAGTTCAACCCTAACTCTAGCTTCATGTCCACATCATGGTTCAACGCTAACCCTAGCTTCATGTCTACATCCTGGTTCAGGTTCAACTCTAACCCTAACCCTAGCTTCATGTCCACATCCCAGTTCAACCCTAACTCTAGCTTCATGTCCACATCCTGGTTCAACCCTAACCCTAGCTTCATGTCTACATCCTGGTTCAGGTTCAACTCTAACCCTAACCCTAGCTTCATGTCCACATCCCAGTTCAACCCTAACTCTAGCTTCATGTCCACATCCTGGTTCAACCCTAACCCTATCTTCATGTCCACATCCTGGTTCAACCCTAACCCTAGCTTCATGTCCACATCCCAGTTCAACCCTAACTCTAGCTTCATGTCCACATCCCAGTTCAACTCTAACCCTAGCTTCATGTCCACATCCTGGTTCAACCCTAACCCTAGCTTCATGTCCACATCCTGGTTCAACCCTAACCCTAGCTTGATGTCCACATCCTGGTTCAACCCTAACCCTAGCTTCATGTCCACATCCTGGTTCAACCCTAACCCTAGCTTCATGTCCACATCCCGGTTCAACCCTAACCCTAGCTTCATGTCCACATCCTGGTTCAACCCTAACCCTAGCTTCATGTCCACATCATGGTTCAACCCTACCCCTAGCTTCATGTCCACATCCTGGTTCAAGCCTACCCCTAGCTTCATGTCCACATCCTGGTTCAACCTTTACCCTTGCTTCATGTCCACATCCTGGTTCAACCCTACCCCTAGCTTCATGTCCACATCCTGGTACAACCCTAAACCTAGCTTCATATCCACATCCTGGTTCAACCCTACCCCTAGCTTCATGTCCACATCCTGGTTCAACCCTACCCCTAGCTTCATGTCCACATCCCGGTTCAACCCTAACCCTAGCTTCATGTCCGCATCCTAGTTCAACCCTACCCCTAGCTTCATGTCCACATCCCAGTTCAACCCTAACCCTAGCTTCATGTCCGCATCCTAGTTCAACCCTACCCCTAGCTTCATGTCCACATCCCAGTTCAACCCTAACCCTAGCTTCATGTCCACATCCTGGTTCAACCCTAACCCTAGCTTCATGTCCACATCCTGTTTCAACCCTAACCCTAGCTTCATGTCCACATCCCAGTTCAACCCTAACCCTAGCTTCATGTCCACATCCTGGTTCAACTCTACCCCTAGCTTGATGTCCACATCCTGGTTCAACCCTACCCCTAGCTTCATGTCCACATCCTGGTTCAACCCTAACCCTAGCTTCATGTCCACATCCGGGTTCAACCCTAACCATAGCTTCATGTCCACATCCTAGTTCAACCCTAACTCTAGCTTCATGTCCACATCATGGTTCAACGCTAACCCTAGCTTCATGTCTACATCCTAGTTCAGGTTCAACCTTAACACTAACCCTAGCTTCATGTCCACATCCCAGTTCAACCCTAACTCTAGCTTCATGTCCACATCCCAGTTCAACCCTACCCCTAGCTTGATGTCCACATCCTGGTTCAACCCTACCCCTAGCTTCATGTCCACATCCTGGTTCAACCCTAACCCTAGCTTCATGTCCACATCCGGGTTCAACGCTAACCATAGCTTCATGTCCACATCCTAGTTCAACCCTAACTCTAGCTTCATGTCCACATCATGGTTCAACGCTAACCCTAGCTTCATGTCTACATCCTGGTTCAGGTTCAACTCTAACCCTAACCCTAGCTTCATGTCCACATCCCAGTTCAACCCTAACTCTAGCTTCATGTCCACATCCCAGTTCAACTCTAACCCTAGCTTCATGTCCACATTCTGGTTCAACCCTAACCCTAGCTTCATGTCCACATCCTGGTTCAACCCTAACCCTAGCTTGATGTCCACATCCTGGTTCAACCCTAACCCTAGCTTCATGTCCACATCCTGGTTCAACCCTAACCCTAGCTTCATGTCCACATCCCGGTTCAACGCTAACCCTAGCTTCATGTCCACATCCTGGTTCAACCCTAACCCTAGCTTCATGTCCACATCATGGTTCAACCCTACCCCTAGCTTCATGTCCACATCCTGGTTCAAGCCTACCCCTAGCTTCATGTCCACATCCTGGTTCAACCTTTACCCTTGCTTCATGTCCACATCCTGGTTCAACCCTACCCCTAGCTTCATGTCCACATCCTGGTACAACCCTAAACCTAGCTTCATATCCACATCCTGGTTCAACCCTACCCCTAGCTTCATGTCCACATCCTGGTTCAACCCTACCCCTAGCTTCATGTCCACATCCCGGTTCAACCCTAACCCTAGTTTCATGTCCGCATCCTAGTTCAACCCTACCCCTAGCTTCATGTCCACATCCCAGTTCAACCCTAACCCTAGCTTCATGTCCACATCCTGGTTCAACCCTAACCCTAGCTTCATGTCCACATCCTGTTTCAACCCTTACCCTAGCTTCATGTCCACATCCCAGTTCAACCCTAACCCTAGCTTCATGTCCACATCCTGGTTCAACTCTACCCCTAGCTTGATGTCCACATCCTGGTTCAACCCTACCCCTAGCTTCATGTCCACCTCCTGGTTCAACCCTACCCCTAGCTTCATGTCCACATCCGGTTTCAACCCTAACCATAGCTTCATGTCCACATCCAATTTCAACCCTAACTCTAGCTTCATGTCCACATCATGGTTCAACGCTAACCCTAGCTTCAAGTCTACATCCTGGTTCAGGTTCAACCTTAACCCTAACCCTAGCTTCATGTCCACATCCCAGTTCAACCCTAACTCTAGCTTCATGTCCACATCCCGTTTCAACCTTAACCCTAGCTTCATGTCCACATCACAGGTCAACCCTAACCCTAGCTTCATGTCGACATCATGGTTCAACGCTAACCCTAGCTTCATGTCTACATCCTGGTTCAGGTTCAACTCTAACCCGAACCCTAGCTTCATGTCCACATCCCAGTTCAACCCTAACTCTAGCTTCATGTCCACATCCCAGTTCAACTCTAACCCTAGCTTCATGTCCACATCCTGGTTCAACCCTAACCCTAGCTTCATGTCCACATCCTGGTTCAACCCTAACCCTAGCTTCATGTCCGCATCCTAGTTCAACCCTACCCCTAGCTTCATGTCCACATCCCAGTTCAACCCTAACCCTAGCTTCATGTCCACATCCTGGTTCAACCCTAACCCTAGCTTCATGTCCACATCCTGTTTCAACCCTAACCCTAGCTTCATGTCCACATCCCAGTTCAACCCTAACCCTAGCTTCATGTCCACATCCTGGTTCAACTCTACCCCTAGCTTGATGTCCACATCCTGGTTCAACCCTACCCCTAGCTTCATGTCCACATCCTGGTTCAACCCTAACCCTAGCTTCATGTCCACATCCAGGTTCAACCCTAACCATAGCTTCATGTCCACATCCTAGTTCAACCCTAACTCTAGCTTCATGTCCACATCATGGTTCAACGCTAACCCTAGCTTCATGTCTACATCCTAGTTCAGGTTCAACCTTAACACTAACCCTAGCTTCATGTCCACATCCCAGTTCAACCCTAACTCTAGCTTCATGTCCACATCCCAGTTCAACCCTACCCCTAGCTTGATGTCCACATCCTGGTTCAACCCTACCCCTAGCTTCATGTCCACATCCTGGTTCAACCCTAACCCTAGCTTCATGTCCACATCCGGGTTCAACCCTAACCATAGCTTCATGTCCACATCCTAGTTCAACCCTAACTCTAGCTTCATGTCCACATCATGGTTCAACGCTAACCCTAGCTTCATGTCTACATCCTGGTTCAGGTTCAACTCTAACCCTAACCCTAGCTTCATGTCCACATCCCAGTTCAACCCTAACTCTAGCTTCATGTCCACATCCCAGTTCAACTCTAACCCTAGCTTCATGTCCACATTCTGGTTCAACCCTAACCCTAGCTTCATGTCCACATCCTGGTTCAACCCTAACCCTAGCTTGATGTCCACATCCTGGTTCAACCCTAACCCTAGCTTCATGTCCACATCCTGGTTCAACCCTAACCCTAGCTTCATGTCCACATCCGGGTTCAACGCTAACCCTAGCTTCATGTCCACATCCTGGTTCAACCCTAACCCTAGCTTCATGTCCACATCATGGTTCAACCCTACCCCTAGCTTCATGTCCACATCCTGGTTCAAGCCTACCCCTAGCTTCATGTCCACATCCTGGTTCAACCTTTACCCTTGCTTCATGTCCACATCCTGGTTCAACCCTACCCCTAGCTTCATGTCCACATCCTGGTACAACCCTAAACCTAGCTTCATATCCACATCCTGGTTCAACCCTACCCCTAGCTTCATGTCCACATCCTGGTTCAACCCTACCCCTAGCTTCATGTCCACATCCTGGTTCAACTCTACCCCTAGCTTGATGTCCACATCCTGGTTCAACCCTACCCCTAGCTTCATGTCCACCTCCTGGTTCAACCCTACCCCTAGCTTCATGTCCACATCCGGTTTCAACCCTAACCATAGCTTCATGTCCACATCCAATTTCAACCCTAACTCTAGCTTCATGTCCACATCATGGTTCAACGCTAACCCTAGCTTCAAGTCTACATCCTGGTTCAGGTTCAACCTTAACCCTAACCCTAGCTTCATGTCCACATCCCAGTTCAACCCTAACTCTAGCTTCATGTCCACATCCCGTTTCAACCTTAACCCTAGCTTCATGTCCACATCACAGGTCAACCCTAACCCTAGCTTCATGTCGACATCATGGTTCAACGCTAACCCTAGCTTCATGTCTACATCCTGGTTCAGGTTCAACTCTAACCCGAACCCTAGCTTCATGTCCACATCCCAGTTCAACCCTAACTCTAGCTTCATGTCCACATCCCAGTTCAACTCTAACCCTAGCTTCATGTCCACATCCTGGTTCAACCCTAACCCTAGCTTCATGTCCACATCCTGGTTCAACCCTAACCCTAGCTTCATGTCCGCATCCTAGTTCAACCCTACCCCTAGCTTCATGTCCACATCCCAGTTCAACCCTAACCCTAGCTTCATGTCCACATCCTGGTTCAACCCTAACCCTAGCTTCATGTCCACATCCTGTTTCAACCCTAACCCTAGCTTCATGTCCACATCCCAGTTCAACCCTAACCCTAGCTTCATGTCCACATCCTGGTTCAACTCTACCCCTAGCTTGATGTCCACATCCTGGTTCAACCCTACCCCTAGCTTCATGTCCACATCCTGGTTCAACCCTAACCCTAGCTTCATGTCCACATCCGGGTTCAACCCTAACCATAGCTTCATGTCCACATCCTAGTTCAACCCTAACTCTAGCTTCATGTCCACATCATGGTTCAACGCTAACCCTAGCTTCATGTCTACATCCTAGTTCAGGTTCAACCTTAACACTAACCCTAGCTTCATGTCCACATCCCAGTTCAACCCTAACTCTAGCTTCATGTCCACATCCCAGTTCAACCCTACCCCTAGCTTGATGTCCACATCCTGGTTCAACCCTACCCCTAGCTTCATGTCCACATCCTGGTTCAACCCTAACCCTAGCTTCATGTCCACATCCGGGTTCAACCCTAACCATAGCTTCATGTCCACATCCTAGTTCAACCCTAACTCTAGCTTCATGTCCACATCATGGTTCAACGCTAACCCTAGCTTCATGTCTACATCCTGGTTCAGGTTCAACTCTAACCCTAACCCTAGCTTCATGTCCACATCCCAGTTCAACCCTAACTCTAGCTTCATGTCCACATCCCAGTTCAACTCTAACCCTAGCTTCATGTCCACATTCTGGTTCAACCCTAACCCTAGCTTCATGTCCACATCCTGGTTCAACCCTAACCCTAGCTTGATGTCCACATCCTGGTTCAACCCTAACCCTAGCTTCATGTCCACATCCTGGTTCAACCCTAACCCTAGCTTCATGTCCACATCCCGGTTCAACGCTAACCCTAGCTTCATGTCCACATCCTGGTTCAACCCTAACCCTAGCTTCATGTCCACATCATGGTTCAACCCTACCCCTAGCTTCATGTCCACATCCTGGTTCAAGCCTACCCCTAGCTTCATGTCCACATCCTGGTTCAACCTTTACCCTTGCTTCATGTCCACATCCTGGTTCAACCCTACCCCTAGCTTCATGTCCACATCCTGGTACAACCCTAAACCTAGCTTCATATCCACATCCTGGTTCAACCCTACCCCTAGCTTCATGTCCACATCCTGGTTCAACCCTACCCCTAGCTTCATGTCCACATCCCGGTTCAACCCTAACCCTAGTTTCATGTCCGCATCCTAGTTCAACCCTACCCCTAGCTTCATGTCCACATCCCAGTTCAACCCTAACCCTAGCTTCATGTCCACATCCTGGTTCAACCCTAACCCTAGCTTCATGTCCACATCCTGTTTCAACCCTTACCCTAGCTTCATGTCCACATCCCAGTTCAACCCTAACCCTAGCTTCATGTCCACATCCTGGTTCAACTCTACCCCTAGCTTGATGTCCACATCCTGGTTCAACCCTACCCCTAGCTTCATGTCCACCTCCTGGTTCAACCCTACCCCTAGCTTCATGTCCACATCCGGTTTCAACCCTAACCATAGCTTCATGTCCACATCCAATTTCAACCCTAACTCTAGCTTCATGTCCACATCATGGTTCAACGCTAACCCTAGCTTCAAGTCTACATCCTGGTTCAGGTTCAACCTTAACCCTAACCCTAGCTTCATGTCCACATCCCAGTTCAACCCTAACTCTAGCTTCATGTCCACATCCCGTTTCAACCTTAACCCTAGCTTCATGTCCACATCACAGGTCAACCCTAACCCTAGCTTCATGTCGACATCATGGTTCAACGCTAACCCTAGCTTCATGTCTACATCCTGGTTCAGGTTCAACTCTAACCCGAACCCTAGCTTCATGTCCACATCCCAGTTCAACCCTAACTCTAGCTTCATGTCCACATCCCAGTTCAACTCTAACCCTAGCTTCATGTCCACATCCTGGTTCAACCCTAACCCTAGCTTCATGTCCACATCCTGGTTCAACCCTAACCCTAGCTTCATGTCCACATCCTGGTTCAACCCTAACCCTAGCTTCATGTCCACATCATGGTTCAACCCTAACCCTAGCTTCATGTCCACATCCCGGTTCAACCCTACCCCTAGCTTCATGTCCACATCCTGGTTCAACCCTACCCCTAGCTTCATGTCCCCATCCCAGTTCAAACCTAACCCTAGCTTCATGTCCACATCCTGGTTCAACCCTACCCCTAGCTTCATGTCCCCATCCGAATTCAACCCTAACCCTAGCTTCATGTCCACATCCCGGTTCAACCCTACCCCTAGCTTCATGTCCACATCCTGGTTCAACCCTAACCCTAGCTTCATGTCCACATCCTGGTTCAACCCTAACCCTAGCTTCATGTCCACATCCTGGATCAACTCTACCCCTAGCTTGATGTCCATATCCTGGCTCAACCCTACCCCTAGCTTCATATCCACATCCTGGTTCAACCCTAACCCTAGCTTCATGTCCACATCCAAGTTCAACCCTAACCCTAGCTTCATGTCCACATCCTGGTTCAACTCTACCCGTAGCTTGATGTCTACATCCTGGTTCAACCCTACCCCTAGCTTCATGTCCACATCCTGGTTCAACCCTAACTCTAGCTTCATGTCCACATCCGGGTTCAACCCTAACCATAGCTTCATGTCCACATCCTAGTTCAATCCTAACTCTAGCTTCATGTCCACATCATGGTTCAACGCTAACCCTAGCTTCATGTCTACATCCTGGTTCAGGTTCAACTCTAACCCTAACCCTAGCTTCATGTCCACATCCCAGTTCAACCCTAACTCTAGCTTCATGTCCACATCCTGGTTCAACCCTAACCTTAGCTTCATGTCCACATCCTGGTTCAACCCTAACCCTAGCTTCATGTCTACATCCTGGTTCAGGTTCAACTCTAACCCTAACCCTAGCTTCATGTCCACATCCCAGTTCAACCCTAACTCTAGCTTCATGTCCACATCCCAGTTCAACTCTAACCCTAGCTTCATGTCCACATCCTGGTTCAACCCTAACCCTAGCTTCATTTCCACATCCTGGTTCAACCCTAACCCTAGCTTGATGTCCACATCCTGGTTCAACCCTAACCCTAGCTTCATGTCCACATCCTGGTTCAACCCTAACCCTAGCTTCATGTCCACATCCCGGTTCAACCCTAACCCTAGCTTCATGTCCACATCCTGGTTCAACCCTAACCCTAGCTTCATGTCCACATCCCAGTTCAGCCCTAACCCTAGCTTCATGTCCACATCCTGGTTCAACCCTAACCCTAGCTTCATGTCAACATCCTGGTTCAACCCTAACCCTAGCTTCATGTCCACATCCTGTTTCAACCCTTACCCTAGCTTCATGTCCACATCCCAGTTCAACCCTAACTCTAGCTTCATGTCCACATCATGGTTCAACGCTAACCCTAGCTTCATGTCTACATCCTGGTTCAGGTTCAACTCTAACCCTAACCCTATCTTCATGTCCACATCCCAGTTCAACCCTAACCCTAGCTTCATGTCTACATCCTGGTTCAGGTTCAACTCTAACCCTAACCCTAGCTTCATGTCCACATCCCAGTTCAACCCTAACTCTAGCTTCATGTCCACATCCCAGTTCAACTCTAACCCTAGCTTCATGTCCACATTCTGGTTCAACCCTAACCCTAGTTTCATGTCCACATCCTGGTTCAACCCTAACCCTAGCTTGATGTCCACATCCTGGTTCAACCCTAACCCTAGCTTCATGTCCACATCCTGGTTCAACCCTAACCCTAGCTTCATGTCCACATCCCGGTTCAACGCTAACCCTAGCTTCATGTCCACATCCTGGTTCAACCCTAACCCTAGCTTCATGTCCACATCATGGTTCAACCCTACCCCTAGCTTCATGTCCACATCCTGGTTCAAGCCTACCCCTAGCTTCATGTCCACATCCTGGTTCAACCTTTACCCTTGCTTCATGTCCACATCCTGGTTCAACCCTACCCCTAGCTTCATGTCCACATCCTGGTACAACCCTAAACCTAGCTTCATATCCACATCCTGGTTCAACCCTACCCCTAGCTTCATGTCCACATCCTGGTTCAACCCTACCCCTAGCTTCATGTCCACATCCCGTTTCAACCTTAACCCTAGCTTCATGTCCACATCACAGGTCAACCCTAACCCTAGCTTCATGTCGACATCATGGTTCAACGCTAACCCTAGCTTCATGTCTACATCCTGGTTCAGGTTCAACTCTAACCCGAACCCTAGCTTCATGTCCACATCCCAGTTCAACCCTAACTCTAGCTTCATGTCCACATCCCAGTTCAACTCTAACCCTAGCTTCATGTCCACATCCTGGTTCAACCCTAACCCTAGCTTCATGTCCACATCCTGGTTCAACCCTAACCCTAGCTTCATGTCCACATCCTGGTTCAACCCTAACCCTAGCTTCATGTCCACATCATGGTTCAACCCTAACCCTAGCTTCATGTCCACATCCCGGTTCAACCCTACCCCTAGCTTCATGTCCACATCCTGGTTCAACCCTACCCCTAGCTTCATGTCCACATCCTGGTTCAACCCTACCCCAAGCTTCATGTCCACATCCTGGTTCAACCCTACCCCTAGCTTCATGTCCCCATCCCAGTTCAAACCTAACCCTAGCTTCATGTCCACATCCTGGTTCAACCCTACCCCTAGCTTCATGTCCCCATCCGAATTCAACCCTAACCCTAGCTTCATGTCCACATCCCGGTTCAACCCTACCCCTAGCTTCATGTCCACATCCTGGTTCAACCCTAACCCTAGCTTCATGTCCACATCCTGGTTCAACCCTAACCCTAGCTTCATGTCCACATCCTGGTTCAACCCTAACCCTAGCTTCATGTCCACATCCCAGTTCAACCCTAACCCTAGCTTCATGTCCACATCCTGGATCAACTCTACCCCTAGCTTGATGTCCACATCCTGGCTCAACCCTACCCCTAGCTTCATGTCCACATCCTGGTTCAACCCTAACCCTAGCTTCATGTCCACATCCCAGTTCAACCCTAACCCTAGCTTCATGTCCACATCCTGGTTCAACTCTACCCCTAGCTTGATGTCCACATCCTGGTTCAACCCTACCCCTAGCTTCATGTCCACATCCTGGTTCAACCCTAACTCTAGCTTCATGTCCACATCCGGGTTCAACCCTAACCATAGCCTCATGTCCACATCCTAGTTCAATCCTAACTCTAGCTTCATGTCCACATCATGGTTCAACGCTAACCCTAGCTTCATGTCTACATCCTGGTTCAGGTTCAACTCTAACCCTAACCCTAGCTTCATGTCCACATCCCAGTTCAACCCTAACTCTAGCTTCATGTCCACATCCTGGTTCAACCCTAACCTTAGCTTCATGTCCACATCCTGGTTCAACCCTAACCCTAGCTTCATGTCTACATCCTGGTTCAGGTTCAACTCTAACCCTAACCCTAGCTTCATGTCCACATCCCAGTTCAACCCTAACTCTAGCTTCATGTCCACATCCCAGTTCAACTCTAACCCTAGCTTCATGTCCACATCCTGGTTCAACCCTAACCCTAGCTTCATTTCCACATCCTGGTTCAACCCTAACCCTAGCTTGATGTCCACATCCTGGTTCAACCCTAACCCTAGCTTCATGTCCACATCCTGGTTCAACCCTAACCCTAGCTTCATGTCCACATCCCGGTTCAACCCTAACCCTAGCTTCATGTCCACATCCTGGTTCAACCCTAACCCTAGCTTCATGTCCACATCCCAGTTCAGCCCTAACCCTAGCTTCATGTCCACATCCTGGTTCAACCCTAACCCTAGCTTCATGTCAACATCCTGGTTCAACCCTAACCCTAGCTTCATGTCCACATCCTGTTTCAACCCTTACCCTAGCTTCATGTCCACATCCCAGTTCAACCCTAACTCTAGCTTCATGTCCACATCATGGTTCAACGCTAACCCTAGCTTCATGTCTACATCCTGGTTCAGGTTCAACTCTAACCCTAACCCTATCTTCATGTCCACATCCCAGTTCAACCCTAACCCTAGCTTCATGTCTACATCCTGGTTCAGGTTCAACTCTAACCCTAACCCTAGCTTCATGTCCACATCCCAGTTCAACCCTAACTCTAGCTTCATGTCCACATCCCAGTTCAACTCTAACCCTAGCTTCATGTCCACATTCTGGTTCAACCCTAACCCTAGCTTCATGTCCACATCCTGGTTCAACCCTAACCCTAGCTTGATGTCCACATCCTGGTTCAACCCTAACCCTAGCTTCATGTCCACATCCTGGTTCAACCCTAACCCTAGCTTCATGTTCACATCCCGGTTCAACGCTAACCCTAGCTTCATGTCCACATCCTGGTTCAACCCTAACCCTAGCTTCATGTCCACATCATGGTTCAACCCTACCCCTAGCTTCATGTCCACATCCTGGTTCAAGACTACCCCTAGCTTCATGTCCACATCCTGGTTCAACCTTTACCCTTGCTTCATGTCCACATCCTGGTTCAACCCTACCCCTAGCTTCATGTCCACATCCTGGTACAACCCTAAACCTAGCTTCATATCCACATCCTGGTTCAACCCTACCCCTAGCTTCATGTCCACATCCTGGTTCAACCCTACCCCTAGCTTCATGTCCACATCCCGGTTCAACCCTAACCCTAGTTTCATGTCCGCATCCTAGTTCAACCCTACCCCTAGCTTCATGTCCACATCCCAGTTCAACCCTAACCCTAGCTTCATGTCCACATCCTGGTTCAACCCTAACCCTAGCTTCATGTCCACATCCTGTTTCAACCCTTACCCTAGCTTCATGTCCACATCCCAGTTCAACCCTAACCCTAGCTTCATGTCCACATCCTGGTTCAACTCTACCCCTAGCTTGATGTCCACATCCTGGTTCAACCCTACCCCTAGCTTCATGTCCACCTCCTGGTTCAACCCTACCCCTAGCTTCATGTCCACATCCGGTTTCAACCCTAACCATAGCTTCATGTCCACATCCAATTTCAACCCTAACTCTAGCTTCATGTCCACATCATGGTTCAACGCTAACCCTAGCTTCAAGTCTACATCCTGGTTCAGGTTCAACCTTAACCCTAACCCTAGCTTCATGTCCACATCCCAGTTCAACCCTAACTCTAGCTTCATGTCCACATCCCGTTTCAACCTTAACCCTAGCTTCATGTCCACATCACAGGTCAACCCTAACCCTAGCTTCATGTCGACATCATGGTTCAACGCTAACCCTAGCTTCATGTCTACATCCTGGTTCAGGTTCAACTCTAACCCGAACCCTAGCTTCATGTCCACATCCCAGTTCAACCCTAACTCTAGCTTCATGTCCACATCACAGTTCAACTCTAACCCTAGCTTCATGTCCACATCCTGGTTCAACCCTAACCCTAGCTTCATGTCCACATCCTGGTTCAACCCTAACCCTAGCTTCATGTCCACATCCTGGTTCAACCCTAACCCTAGCTTCATGTCCACATCATGGTTCAACCCTAACCCTAGCTTCATGTCCACATCCGGTTTCAACCCTAACCATAGCTTCATGTCCACATCCAATTTCAACCCTAACTCTAGCTTCATGTCCACATCATGGTTCAACGCTAACCCTAGCTTCATGTCCACATCACAGGTCAACCCTAACCCTAGCTTCATGTCGACATCATGGTTCAACGCTAACCCTAGCTTCATGTCTACATCCTGGTTCAGGTTCAACTCTAACCCGAACCCTAGCTTCATGTCCACATCCCAGTTCAACCCTAACTCTAGCTTCATGTCCACATCCCAGTTCAACTCTAACCCTAGCTTCATGTCCACATCCCAGTTCAACCCTAACTCTAGCTTCATGTCCACATCCCGTTTCAACCTTAACCCTAGCTTCATGTCCACATCACAGGTCAACCCTAACCCTAGCTTCATGTCGACATCATGGTTCAACGCTAACCCTAGCTTCATGTCTACATCCTGGTTCAGGTTCAACTCTAACCCGAACCCTAGCTTCATGTCCACATCCCAGTTCAACCCTAACTCTAGCTTCATGTCCACATCCCAGTTCAACTCTAACCCTAGCTTCATGTCCACATCCTGGTTCAACCCTAACCCTAGCTTCATGTCCACATCCTGGTTCAACCCTAACCCTAGCTTCATGTCCACATCCTGGTTCAACCCTAACCCTAGCTTCATGTCCACATCATGGTTCAACCCTAACCCTAGCTTCATGTCCACATCCCGGTTCAACCCTACCCCTAGCTTCATGTCCACATCCTGGTTCAACCCTACCCCTAGCTTCATGTCCACATCCTGGTTCAACCCTACCCCAAGCTTCATGTCCACATCCTGGTTCAACCCTACCCCTAGCTTCATGTCCCCATCCCAGTTCAAACCTAACCCTAGCTTCATGTCCACATCCTGGTTCAACCCTACCCCTAGCTTCATGTCCCCATCCGAATTCAACCCTAACCCTAGCTTCATGTCCACATCCCGGTTCAACCCTACCCCTAGCTTCATGTCCACATCCTGGTTCAACCCTAACCCTAGCTTCATGTCCACATCCTGGTTCAACCCTAACCCTAGCTTCATGTCCACATCCTGTTTCAACCCTAACCCTAGCTTCATGTCCACATCCCAGTTCAACCCTAACCCTAGCTTCATGTCCACATCCTGGATCAACTCTACCCCTAGCTTGATGTCCACATCCTGGCTCAACCCTACCCCTAGCTTCATGTCCACATCCTGGTTCAACCCTAACCCTAGCTTCATGTCCACATCCCAGTTCAACCCTAACCCTAGCTTCATGTCCACATCCTGGTTCAACTCTACCCCTAGCTTGATGTCCACATCCTGGTTCAACCCTACCCCTAGCTTCATGTCCACATCCTGGAACAACCCTAACTCTAGCTTCATGTCCACATCCGGGTTCAACCCTAACCATAGCTTCATGTCCACATCCTAGTTCAATCCTAACTCTAGCTTCATGTCCACATCATGGTTCAACGCTAACCCTAGCTTCATGTCTACATCCTGGTTCAGGTTCAACTCTAACCCTAACCCTAGCTTCATGTCCACATCCCAGTTCAACCCTAACTCTAGCTTCATGTCCACATCCTGGTTCAACCCTAACCTTAGCTTCATGTCCACATCCTGGTTCAACCCTAACCCTAGCTTCATGTCTACATCCTGGTTCAGGTTCAACTCTAACCCTAACCCTAGCTTCATGTCCACATCCCAGTTCAACCCTAACTCTAGCTTCATGTCCACATCCCAGTTCAACTCTAACCCTAGCTTCATGTCCACATCCTGGTTCAACCCTAACCCTAGCTTCATTTCCACATCCTGGTTCAACCCTAACCCTAGCTTGATGTCCACATCCTGGTTCAACCCTAACCCTAGCTTCATGTCCACATCCCGGTTCAACCCTAACCCTAGCTTCATGTCCACATCCTGGTTCAACCCTAACCCTAGCTTCATGTCCACATCATGGTTCAACCCTACCCCTAGCTTCATGTCCACATCCTGGTTCAACCCTACCCCTAGCTTCATGTCCACATCCTGGTTCAACCTCTACCCTTGCTTCATATCCACATCCTGGTTCAACCCTACCCCTAGCTTCATGTCCACATCCTGGTTCAACCCTACCCCTAGCTTCATGTCCACATCCCGGTTCAACCCTAACCCTAGCTTCATGTCCGCATCCTAGTTCAACCCTACCCCTAGCTTCATGTCCACATCCCAGTTCAGCCCTAACCCTAGCTTCATGTCCACATCCTGGTTCAACCCTAACCCTAGCTTCATGTCAACATCCTGGTTCAACCCTAACCCTAGCTTCATGTCCACATCCTGTTTCAACCCTTACCCTAGCTTCATGTCCACATCCCAGTTCAACCCTAACCCTAGCTTCATGTCCACATCCTGGTTCAACTCTACCCCTAGCTTGATGTCCACATCCTGGTTCAACCCTACCCCTAGCTTCATGTCCACCTCCTGGTTCAACCCTACCCCTAGCTTCATGTCCACATCCGGTTTCAACCCTAACCATAGCTTCATGTCCACATCCAATTTCAACCCTAACTCTAGCTTCATGTCCACATCATGGTTCAACGCTAACCCTAGCTTCAAGTCTACATCCTGGTTCAGGTTCAACCTTAACCCTAACCCTAGCTTCATGTCCACATCCCAGTTCAACCCTAACTCTAGCTTCATGTCCACATCCCGTTTCAACCTTAACCCTAGCTTCATGTCCACATCACAGGTCAACCCCAACCCTAGCTTCATGTCGACATCATGGTTCAACGCTAACCCTAGCTTCATGTCTACATCCTGGTTCAGGTTCAACTCTAACCCGAACCCTAGCTTCATGTCCACATCCCAGTTCAACCCTAACTCTAGCTTCATGTCAACATCCCAGTTCAACTCTAACCCTAGCTTCATGTCCACATCCTGGTTCAACCCTAACCCTAGCTTCATGTCCACATCCTGGTTCAACCCTAACCCTAGCTTCATGTCCACATCCTGGTTCAACCCTAACCCTAGCTTCATGTCCACATCATGGTTCAACCCTAACCCTAGCTTCATGTCCACATCCCGGTTCAACCCTACCCCTAGCTTCATGTCCACATCCTGGTTCAACCCTACCCCTAGCTTCATGTCCACATCCTGGTTCAACCCTACCTCAAGCTTCATGTCCACATCCTGGTTCAACCCTACCCCTAGCTTCATGTCCCCATCCCAGTTCAAACCTAACCCTAGCTTCATGTCCACATCCTGGTTCAACCCTACCCCTAGCTTCATGTCCCCATCCGAATTCAACCCTAACCCTAGCTTCATGTCCACATCCCGGTTCAACCCTACCCCTAGCTTCATGTCCACATCCTGGTTCAACCCTAACCCTATCTTCATGTCCACATCCTGGTTCAACGCTAACCCTAGCTTCATGTCCACATCCTGTTTCAACCCTAACCCTAGCTTCATGTCCACATCCCAGTTCAACCCTAACCCTAGCTTCATGTCCACATCCTGGATCAACTCTACCCCTAGCTTGATGTCCACATCCTGGCTCAACCCTACCCCTAGCTTCATGTCCACATCCTGGTTCAACCCTAACCCTAGCTTCATGTCCACATCCTGGTTCAACGCTAACCCTAGCTTCATGTCCACATCCTGTTTCAACCCTAACCCTAGCTTCATGTCCACATCCCCGTTCAACCCTAACCCTAGCTTCATGTCCACATCCTGGATCAACTCTACCCCTAGCTTGATGTCCACATCCTGGCTCAACCCTACCCCTAGCTTCATGTCCACATCCTGGTTCAACCCTAACCCTAGCTTCATGTCCACATCACAGTTCAACCCTAACCCTAGCTTCATGTCCACATCCTGGTTCAACTCTACCCCTAGCTTGATGTCCACATCCTGGTTCAACCCTACCCCTAGCTTCATGTCCACATCCTGGTTCAACCCTAACTCTAGCTTCATGTCCACATCCGGGTTCAACCCTAACCATAGCTTCATGTCCACATCCTAGTTCAATCCTAACTCTAGCTTCATGTCCACATCATGGTTCAACGCTAACCCTAGCTTCATGTCTACATCCTGGTTCAGGTTCAACTCTAACCCTAACCCTAGCTTCATGTCCACATCCCAGTTCAACCCTAACTCTAGCTTCATGTCCACATCCTGGTTCAACCCTAACCTTAGCTTCATGTCCACATCCTGGTTCAACCCTAACCCTAGCTTCATGTCTACATCCTGGTTCAGGTTCAACTCTAACCCTAACCCTAGCTTCATGTCCACATCCCAGTTCAACCCTAACTCTAGCTTCATGTCCACATCCCAGTTCAACTCTAACCCTAGCTTCATGTCCACATCCTGGTTCAACCCTAACCCTAGCTTCATTTCCACATCCTGGTTCAACCCTAACCCTAGCTTGATGTCCACATCCGGGTTCAACCCTAACCATAGCTTCATGTCCACATCCTAGTTCAAACCTAACTCTAGCTTCATGTCCACATCATGGTTCAACGCTAACCCTAGCTTCATGTCTACATCCTGGTTCAGGTTCAACTCTAACCCTAACCCTAGCTTCATGTCCACATCCCAGTTCAACCCTAACTCTAGCTTCATGTCCACATCCTGGTTCAACCCTAACCTTAGCTTCATGTCCACATCCTGGTTCAACCCTAACCCTAGCTTCATGTCTACATCCTGGTTCAGGTTCAACTCTAACCCTAACCCTAGCTTCATGTCCACATCCCAGTTCAACCCTAACTCTAGCTTCATGTCCACATCCCAGTTCAACTCTAACCCTAGCTTCATGTCCACATCCTGGTTCAACCCTAACCCTAGCTTCATTTCCACATCCTGGTTCAACCCTAACCCTAGCTTGATGTCCACATCCTGGTTCAACCCTAACCCTAGCTTCATGTCCACATCCTGGTTCAACCCTAACCCTAGCTTCATGTCCACATCCTGGTTCAACCCTAACCCTAGCTTCATGTCCACATCATGGTTCAACCCTACCCCTAGCTTCATGTCCACATCCTGGTTCAACCCTACCCCTAGCTTCATGTCCACATCCTGGTTCAACCTTTACCCTTGCTTCATGTCCACATCCTGGTTCAACCCTACCCCTAGCTTCATGTCCACATCCTGGTACAACCCTAAACCTAGCTTCATATCCACATC
The DNA here is from genome assembly GCF_045791955.1 of Oncorhynchus clarkii lewisi. Taxonomy (NCBI): domain Eukaryota; kingdom Metazoa; phylum Chordata; class Actinopteri; order Salmoniformes; family Salmonidae; genus Oncorhynchus; species Oncorhynchus clarkii. The sequence continues at coordinate 57,590,535 of NC_092155.1, read as the reverse complement.
CTGGTTCAACCCTACCCCTAGCTTCATGTCCACATCCTGGTTCAACCCTACCCCTAGCTTCATGTCCACATCCCGGTTCAACCCTAACCCTAGCTTCATGTCCGCATCCTAGTTCAACCCTACCCCTAGCTTCATGTCCACATCCCAGTTCAGCCCTAACCCTAGCTTCATGTCCACATCCTGGTTCAACCCTAACCCTAGCTTCATGTCAACATCCTGGTTCAACCCTAACCCTAGCTTCATGTCCACATCCTGGTTCAACCCTAACCCTAGCTTCATGTCCACATCCTGGTTCAACCCTAACCCTAGCTTCATGTCCACATCATGGTTCAACCCTAACCCTAGCTTCATGTCCACATCCCGGTTCAACCCTACCCCTAGCTTCATGTCCACATCCTGGTTCAACCCTACCCCTAGCTTCATGTCCACATCCTGGTTCAACCCTACCTCAAGCTTCATGTCCACATCCTGGTTCAACCCTACCCCTAGCTTCATGTCCACATCACAGGTCAACCCTAACCCTAGCTTCATGTCGACATCATGGTTCAACGCTAACCCTAGCTTCATGTCTACATCCTGGTTCAGGTTCAACTCTAACCCGAACCCTAGCTTCATGTCCACATCCCAGTTCAACCCTAACTCTAGCTTCATGTCAACATCCCAGTTCAACTCTAACCCTAGCTTCATGTCCACATCCTGGTTCAACCCTAACCCTAGCTTCATGTCCACATCCTGGTTCAACCCTAACCCTAGCTTCATGTCCACATCCTGGTTCAACCCTAACCCTAGCTTCATGTCCACATCATGGTTCAACCCTAACCCTAGCTTCATGTCCACATCCCGGTTCAACCCTACCCCTAGCTTCATGTCCACATCCTGGTTCAACCCTACCCCTAGCTTCATGTCCACATCCTGGTTCAACCCTACCTCAAGCTTCATGTCCACATCCTGGTTCAACCCTACCCCTAGCTTCATGTCCCCATCCCAGTTCAAACCTAACCCTAGCTTCATGTCCACATCCTGGTTCAACCCTACCCCTAGCTTCATGTCCCCATCCGAAATCAACCCTAACCCTAGCTTCATGTCCACATCCCGGTTCAACCCTACCCCTAGCTTCATGTCCACATCCTGGTTCAACCCTAACCCTATCTTCATGTCCACATCCTGGTTCAACGCTAACCCTAGCTTCATGTCCACATCCTGTTTCAACCCTAACCCTAGCTTCATGTCCACATCCCAGTTCAACCCTAACCCTAGCTTCATGTCCACATCCTGGATCAACTCTACCCCTAGCTTGATGTCCACATCCTGGCTCAACCCTACCCCTAGCTTCATGTCCACATCCTGGTTCAACCCTAACCCTAGCTTCATGTCCACATCCTGGTTCAACGCTAACCCTAGCTTCATGTCCACATCCTGTTTCAACCCTAACCCTAGCTTCATGTCCACATCCCAGTTCAACCCTAACCCTAGCTTCATGTCCACATCCTGGATCAACTCTACCCCTAGCTTGATGTCCACATCCTGGCTCAACCCTACCCCTAGCTTCATGTCCACATCCTGGTTCAACCCTAACCCTAGCTTCATGTCCACATCCCAGTTCAACCCTAACCCTAGCTTCATGTCCACATCCTGGTTCAACTCTACCCCTAGCTTGATGTCCACATCCTGGTTCAACCCTACCCCTAGCTTCATGTCCACATCCTGGTTCAACCCTAACTCTAGCTTCATGTCCACATCCGGGTTCAACCCTAACCATAGCTTCATGTCCACATCCTAGTTCAATCCTAACTCTAGCTTCATGTCCACATCATGGTTCAACGCTAACCCTAGCTTCATGTCTACATCCTGGTTCAGGTTCAACTCTAACCCTAACCCTAGCTTCATGTCCACATCCCAGTTCAACCCTAACTCTAGCTTCATGTCCACATCCTGGTTCAACCCTAACCTTAGCTTCATGTCCACATCCTGGTTCAACCCTAACCCTAGCTTCATGTCTACATCCTGGTTCAGGTTCAACTCTAACCCTAACCCTAGCTTCATGTCCACATCCCAGTTCAACCCTAACTCTAGCTTCATGTCCACATCCCAGTTCAACTCTAACCCTAGCTTCATGTCCACATCCTGGTTCAACCCTAACCCTAGCTTCATTTCCACATCCTGGTTCAACCCTAACCCTAGCTTGATGTCCACATCCTGGTTCAACCCTAACCCTAGCTTCATGTCCACATCCTGGTTCAACCCTAACCCTAGCTTCATGTCCACATCCCGGTTCAACCCTAACCCTAGCTTCATGTCCACATCCTGGTTCAACCCTAACCCTAGCTTCATGTCCACATCATGGTTCAACCCTACCCCTAGCTTCATGTCCACATCCTGGTTCAACCCTACCCCTAGCTTCATGTCCACATCCTGGTTCAACCTTTACCCTTGCTTCATGTCCACATCCTGGTTCAACCCTACCCCTAGCTTCATGTCCACATCCCGGTTCAACCCTAACCCTAGCTTCATGTCCGCATCCTAGTTCAACCCTACCCCTAGCTTCATGTCCACATCCCAGTTCAGCCCTAACCCTAGCTTCATGTCCACATCCTGGTTCAACCCTAACCCTAGCTTCATGTCAACATCCTGGTTCAACCCTAACCCTAGCTTCATGTCCACATCCTGTTTCAACCCTAACCCTAGCTTCATGTCCACATCCCAGTTCAACCCTACCCCTAGCTTCATGTCCACATCCTGGTTCAACCCTAACCCTAGCTTCATGTCCACATCCCAGTTCAACCCTAACCCTAGCTTCATGTCCACATCCTGGTTCAACTCTACCCCTAGCTTGATGTCCACATCCTGGTTCAACCCTACCCCTAGCTTCATGTCCACATCCTGGTTCAACCCTAACTCTAGCTTCATGTCCACATCCGGGTTCAACCCTAACCATAGCTTCATGTCCACATCCGGGTTCAACCCTAACCATAGCTTCATGTCCACATCCTAGTTCAATCCTAACTCTAGCTTCATGTCCACATCATGGTTCAACGCTAACCCTAGCTTCATGTCTACATCCTGGTTCAGGTTCAACTCTAACCCTAACCCTAGCTTCATGTCCACATCCCAGTTCAACCCTAACTCTAGCTTCATGTCCACATCCTGGTTCAACCCTAACCTTAGCTTCATGTCCACATCCTGGTTCAACCCTAACCCTAGCTTCATGTCTACATCCTGGTTCAGGTTCAACTCTAACCCTAACCCTAGCTTCATGTCCACATCCCAGTTCAACCCTAACTCTAGCTTCATGTCCACATCCCAGTTCAACTCTAACCCTAGCTTCATGTCCACATCCTGGTTCAACCCTAACCCTAGCTTCATTTCCACATCCTGGTTCAACCCTAACCCTAGCTTGATGTCCACATCCTGGTTCAACCCTAACCCTAGCTTCATGTCCACATCCTGGTTCAACCCTAACCCTAGCTTCATGTCCACATCCCGGTTCAACCCTAACCCTAGCTTCATGTCCACATCCTGGTTCAACCCTAACCCTAGCTTCATGTCCACATCATGGTTCAACCCTACCCCTAGCTTCATGTCCACATCCTGGTTCAACCCTACCCCTAGCTTCATGTCCACATCCTGGTTCAACCTTTACCCTTGCTTCATGTCCACATCCTGGTTCAACCCTACCCCTAGCTTCATGTCCACATCCCGGTTCAACCCTAACCCTAGCTTCATGTCCGCATCCTAGTTCAACCCTACCCCTAGCTTCATGTCCACATCCCAGTTCAGCCCTAACCCTAGCTTCATGTCCACATCCTGGTTCAACCCTAACCCTAGCTTCATGTCAACATCCTGGTTCAACCCTAACCCTAGCTTCATGTCCACATCCTGTTTCAACCCTAACCCTAGCTTCATGTCCACATCCCAGTTCAACCCTAACCCTAGCTTCATGTCCACATCCTGGTTCAACCCTAACCCTAGCTTCATGTCCACATCCCAGTTCAACCCTAACCCTAGCTTAATTTCCACATCCTGGTTCAACTCTACCCCTAGCTTGATGTCCACATCCTGGTTCAACCCTACCCCCAGCTTCATGTCCACATCCTGGTTCAACCCTAACCCTAGCTTCATGTCCACATCCGGGTTCAACCCTAACCATAGCTTCATGTCCACATCCCAGTTCAACCCTAACTCTAGCTTCATGTCCACATCATGGTTCAACGCTAACCCTAGCTTCATGTCCACATCCTGGTTCAGGTTCAACTCTAATCCTAACCCTAGCTTCATGTCCACATCCCAGTTCATTCCTAACTCTAGCTTCATGTCCACATCCTGGTTCAACCCTAACCCTAGCTTCATGTCCACATCCTGGTTCAACCCTAACCCTAGCTTCATGTCTACATCCTGGTTCAGGTTCAACTCTAACCCTAACCCTAGCTTCATGTCCACATCCCAGTTCAACCCTAACTCTAGCTTCATGTCCACATCCCAGTTCAACTCTAACCCTAGCTTCATGTCCACATCCTGGTTCAACCCTAACCCTAGCTTCATGTCCACATCCTGGTTCAACCCTAACCCTAGCTTGATGTCCACATCCTGGTTCAACCCTAACCCTAGCTTCATGTCCACATCCTGGTTCAACCCTAACCCTAGCTTGATGTCCACATCCTGGTTCAACCCTAACCCTAGCTTCATGTCCACATCCTGGTTCAACCCTAACCCTAGCTTCATGTCCACATCCCAGTTCAACCCTAACTCTAGCTTCATGTCCACATCCTGGTTCAACCCTAACCCTAGCTTCATGTCCACATCCTGGTTCAACCCTAACCCTAGCTTCATGTCTACATCCTGGTTCAGGTTAAACTCCAACCCTAACCCTAGCTTCATGTCCACATCCCAGTTCAACTCTAACCCTAGCTTCATGTCCACATCCTGGTTCAACCCTAACCCTAGCTTCATGTCCACATCCTGGTTCAACCCTAACCCTAGCTTGATGTCCACATCCTGGTTCAACCCTAACCCTAGCTTCATGTCCACATCCTGGTTCTACCCTAACCCTAGCTTCATGTCCACATCCCGGTTCAACCATAACCCTAGCTTCATGTCCACATCCTGGTTCAACCCTAACCCTAGCTTCATGTCCACATCATGGTTCAACCCTAACCCTAGCTTCATTTCCACATCCTGGTTCAACCCTAACCCTAGCTTGATGTCCACATCCTGGTTCAACCCTAACCCTAGCTTCATGTCCACATCCTGGTTCAACCCTAACCCTAGCTTCATGTCCACATCCCGGTTCAACCCTAACCCTAGCTTCATGTCCAAATCCTGGTTCAAGCCTACTTCTAGCTTCATGTCCACATCCTGGTTCAACCTTTACCCTTGCTTCATGTCCACATCCTGGTTCAACCCTACCCATAGCTTCATGTCCACATCCTGGTTCAACCCTAACCCTAGCTTCATGTCCACATCATGGTTCAACCCTACCCCTAGCTTCATGTCCACATCCTGGTTCAAGCCTACCCCTAGCTTCATGTCCACATCCTGGTTCAACCTTTACCCTTGCTTCATGTCCACATCCTGTTTCAACCCTACCCCTAGCTTCATGTCCACATCCTGGTACAACCCTAAACCTAGCTTCATATCCACATCCTGGTTCAATCCTACCCCTAGCTTCATGTCCACATCCTGGTTCAACCCTACCCCTAGCTTCATGTCCACATCCCGGTTCAACCCTAACCCTAGCTTCATGTCCGCATCCTAGTTCAACCCTACCCCTAGCTTCATGTCCACATCCCAGTTCAACCCTAACCCTAGCTTCATGTCCACATCCTGGTTCAACCCTAACCCTAGCTTCATGTCCACATCCTGTTTCAACCCTAACCACTAGCTTAATGTCCACATCCCAGTTCAACCCTAACCCTAGCTTCATGTCCACATCCTGGTTCAACTCTACCCCTAGCTTGATGTCCACATCCTGGTTCAACCCTACCCCTAGCTTCATGTCCACATCATGGTTCAACGCTAACCCTAGCTTCATGTCTACATCCTGGTTCAGGTTCAACCTTAACCCTAACCCTAGCTTCATGTCCACATCCCAGTTCAACCCTAACTCTAGCTTCATGTCCACATCCCAGTTCAACCCTACCCCTAGCTTGATGTCCACATCCTGGTTCAACCCTACCCCTAGCTTCATGTCCACATCCTGGTTCAACCCTAACCCTAGCTTCATGTCCACATCCGGGTTCAACCCTAACCATAGCTTCATGTCCACATCCTAGTTCAACCCTAACTCTAGCTTCATGTCCACATCATGGTTCAACGCTAACCTTAGCTTCATGTCTACATCCTGGTTAAGGTTCAACTCTAACCCTAACCCTAGCTTCATGTCCACATCCCAGTTCAACCCTAACTCTAGCTTCATGTCCACATCCTGGTTCAACCCTAACCCTAGCTTCATGTCCACATCCTGGTTCAACCCTAACCCTAGCTTCATGTCTACATCCTGGTTCAGGTTCAACTCCAACCCTAACCCTAGCTTCATGTCCACATCCCAGTTCAACCCTAACTCTAGCTTCATGTCCACATCCCAGTTCAACTCTAACCCTAGCTTCATGTCCACATCCTGGTTCAACCCTAACCCTAGCTTCATGTCCACATCCTGGTTCAACCCTAACCCTAGCTTGATGTCCACATCCTGGTTCAACCCTAACCCTAGCTTCATGTCCACATCCTGGTTCTACCCTAACCCTAGCTTCATGTCCACATCCCGGTTCAACCCTAACCCTAGCTTCATGTCCACATCCTGGTTCAACCCTAACCCTAGCTTCATGTCCACATCATGGTTCAACCCTAACCCTAGCTTCATTTCCACATCCTGGTTCAACCCTAACCCTAGCTTGATGTCCACATCCTTGTTCAACCCTAACCCTAGCTTCATGTCCACATCCTGGTTCAACCCTAACCCTAGCTTCATGTCCACATCCCGGTTCAACCCTAACCCTAGCTTCATGTCCAAATCCTGGTTCAAGCCTACTTCTAGCTTCATGTCCACATCCTGGTTCAACCTTTACCCTTGCTTCATGTCCACATCCTGGTTCAACCCTACGCATAGCTTCATGTCCACATCCTGGTACAACCCTAAACCTAGCTTCATATCCACATCCTGGTTCAACCCTACCCCTAGCTTCATGTCCACATCCTGGTTCAACCCTACCCCTAGCTTCATGTCCACATCCCGGTTCAACCCTAACCCTAGCTTCATGTCCGCATCCTAGTTCAACCCTACCCCTAGCTTCATGTCCACATCCCAGTTCAACCCTAACCCTAGCTTCATGTCCGCATCCTAGTTCAACCCTACCCCTAGCTTCATGTCCACATCCCAGTTCAACCCTAACCCTAGCTTCATGTCCACATCCTGGTTCAACCCTAACCCTAGCTTCATGTCTACATCCTGTTTCAACCCTAACCCTAGCTTCATGTCCACATCCCAGTTCAACCCTAACCCTAGCTTCATGTCCACATCCTGGTTCAACTCTACCCCTAGCTTGATGTCCACATCCTGGTTCAACCCTACCCCTAGCTTCATGTCCACATCCTGGTTCAACCCTAACCCTAGCTTCATGTCCACATCCGGGTTCAACCCTAACCATAGCTTCATGTCCACATCCTAGTTCAACCCTAACTCTAGCTTCATGTCCGCATCATGGTTCAACGCTAACCCTAGCTTCATGTCTACATCCTGGTTCAGGTTCAACCTTAACCCTAACCCTAGCTTCATGTCCACATCCCAGTTCAACCCTAACTCTAGCTTCATGTCCACATCCCAGTTCAACTCTACCCCTAGCTTGATGTCCACATCCTGGTTCAACCCTACCCCTAGCTTCATGTCCACATCCTGGTTCAACCCTAACCCTAGCTTCATGTCCACATCTGGGTTCAACCCTAACCATAGCTTCATGTCCACATCCTAGTACAACCCTAACTCTAGCTTCATGTCCACATCATGGTTCAACGCTAACCCTAGCTTCATGTCTACATCCTGGTTCAGGTTCAACTCTAACCCTAACCCTAGCTTCATGTCCACATCCCAGTTCAACCCTAACCCTAGCTTCATGTCTACATCCTGGTTCAGGTTCAACTCTAACCCTAACCCTAGCTTCATGTCCACATCACAGTTCAACCCTAACTCTAGCTTCATGTCCACATCCCAGTTCATCTCTAACCCTAGCTTCATGTCCACATTCTGGTTCAACCCTAACCCTAGCTTCATGTCCACATCCTGGTTCAACCCTAACCCTAGCTTCATGTCCACATCCCGGTTCAACCCTAACCCTAGCTTCATGTCCACATCCTGGTTCAATCCTAACCCTAGCTTCATGTCCACATCATGGTTCAACCCTACCCCTAGCTTCATGTCCACATCCTGGTTCAAGCCTACCCCTAGCTTCATGTCCACATCCTGGTTCAACCTTTACCCTTGCTTCATGTCCACATCCTGGTTCAACCCTACCCCTAGCTTCATGTCCACATCCTGGTACAACCCTAAACCTAGCTTCATATCCACATCCTGGTTCAACCCTACCCCTAGCTTCATGTCCACATCCTGGTTCAACCCTACCCCTAGCTTCATGTCCACATCCCGGTTCAACCCTAACCCTAGCTTCATGTCCGCATCCTAGTTCAACCCTACCCCTAGCTTCATGTCCACATCCCAGTTCAACCCTAACCCTAGCTTCATGTCCACATCCTGGTTCAACCCTAACCCTAGCTTCATGTCCACATCCCACCCTAACCCTAGCTTCATGTCCACATCCTGTTTCAACCCTAACCCTAGCTTCATGTCCACATCCTGGTTCAACTCTACCCCTAGCTTGATGTCCACATCCTGGTTCAACCCTACCCCTAGCTTCATGTCCACATCATGGTTCAACCCTACCCCTAGCTTCATGTCCACATCCGGGTTCAACCCTAACCATAGCTTCATGTCCACATCCAATTTCAACCCTAACTCTAGCTTCATGTCCACATCATGGTTCAACGCTAACCCTAGCTTCATGTCTACATCCGTGTTCAGGTTCAACCTTAAATCTAAACCTAGCTTCATGTCCACATCCCAGTTCAACCCTAACTCTAGCTTCATGTCCACATCCCGTTTCAACCTTAACCCTAGCTTCATGTCCACATCACAGGTCAACCCTAACCCTAGCTTCATGTCGACATCATGGTTCAATGCTAACCCTAGCTTCATGTCTACATCCTGGTTCAGGTTCAACTCTAACCCTAACCCTAGCTTCATGTCCACATCCCAGTTCAACCCTAACTCTAGCTTCATGTCCACATCCCAGTTCAACTCTAACCCTAGCTTCATGTCCACATTCTGGTTCAACCCTAACCCTAGCTTCATGTCCACATCCTGGTTCAACCCTAACCCTAGCTTCATGTCCACATCCTGGTTCAACCCTAACCCTAGCTTCATGTCCACATCATGGTTCAACCCTAACCCTAGCTTCATGTCCACATCCCGGTTCAACCCTACCCCTAGCTTCATGTCCACATCCTGGTTCAACCCTACCCCTAGCTTCATGTCCACATCCTGGTTCAACCCTACCCCAAGCTTCATGTCCACATCCTGGTTCAACCCTACCCCTAGCTTCATGTCCCCATCCCAGTTCAACCCTAACCCTAGCTTCATGTCCACATCCTGGTTCAACCCTACCCCTAGCTTCATGTCCCCATCCGAGTTCAACCCTAACCCTAGCTTCATGTCCACATCCCGGTTCAACCCTACCCCTAGCTTCATGTCCACATCCTGGTTCATTCCTAACCCTAGCTTCATGTCCACATCCTGGTTCAAACCTAACCCTAGCTTCATGTCCACATCCTGTTTCAACCCTAACCCTAGCTTCATGTCCACATCCCAGTTCAACCCTAACCCTAGCTTCATGTCCACATCCTGGTTCAACTCTACCCCTAGCTTGATGTCCACATCCTGGCTCAACCCTACCCCTAGCTTCATGTCCACATCCTGTTTCAACCCTAACCCTAGCTTCATGTCCACATCCCAGTTCAACCCTAACCCTAGCTTCATGTCCACATCCTGGTTCAACTCTACCCCTAGCTTGATGTCCACATCCTGGCTCAACCCTACCCCTAGCTTCATGTCCACATCCTGGTTCAACCCTAACCCTAGCTTCATGTCCACATCCGGGTTCAACCCTAACCATAGCTTCATGTCCACATCCTAGTTCAACCCTAACTCTAGCTTCATGTCCACATCATGGTTCAACGCTAACCCTAGCTTCATGTCTACATCCTGGTTCAGGTTCAACTCTAACCCTAACCCTAGCTTCATGTCCACATCCCAGTTCAACCCTAACTCTAGCTTCATGTCCACATCCTGGTTCAACCCTAACCTTAGCTTCATGTCCACATCCTGGTTCAACCCTAACCCTAGCTTCAAGTCTACATCCTGGTTCAGGTTCAACTCTAACCCTAACCCTAGCTTCATGTCCACATCCCAGTTCAACCCTAACTCTAGCTTCATGTCCACATCCCAATTCAACTCTAACCCTAGCTTCATGTCCACATCCTGGTTCAACCCTAACCCTAGCTTCATTTCCACATCCTGGTTCAACCCTAACCCTAGCTTGATGTCCACATCCTGGTTCAACCCTAACCCTAGCTTCATGTCCACATCCTGGTTCAACCCTAACCCTAGCTTCATGTCCACATCCCGGTTCAACCCTAACCCTAGCTTCATGTCCACATCCTGGTTCAACCCTAACCCTAGCTTCATGTCCACATCATGGTTCAACCCTACCCCTAGCTTCATGTCCACATCCTGGTTCAAGCCTACCCCTAGCTTCATGTCCACATCCTGGTTCAACCTTTACCCTTGCTTCATGTCCACATCCTGGTTCAACCCTACCCCTAGCTTCATGTCCACATCCTGGTACAACCCTAAACCTAGCTTCATATCCACATCCTGGTTCAACCCTACCCCTAGCTTCATGTCCACATCCTGGTTCAACCCTACCCCTAGCTTCATGTCCACATCCCGGTTCAACCCTAACCCTAGCTTCATGTCCGCATCCTAGTTCAACCCTACCCCTAGCTTCATGTCCACATCCCAGTTCAGCCCTAACCCTAGCTTCATGTTCCCATCCTGGTTCAACCCTAACCCTAGCTTCATGTCCACATCCTGTTTCAACCCTAACCCTAGCTTCATGTCCACATCCCAGTTCAACCCTAACCCTAGCTTCATGTCCACATCCTGGTTCAACTCTACCCCTAGCTTGATGTCCACATCCCTGTTCAACCCTACCCCTAGCTTCATGTCAACATCCTGGTTCAACCCTAACCCTAGCTTCATGTCCACATCCGGGTTCAACCCTAACCATAGCTTCATGTCCACATCCTAGTTCAACCCTAACTCTAGCTTCATGTCCACATCATGGTTCAACGCTAACCCTAGCTTCATGTCTACATCCTGGTTCAGGTTCAACCTTAACCCTAACCCTAGCTTCATGTCCACATCCCAGTTCAACCCTAACTCTAGCTTCATGTCCACAACCCAGTTCAACTCTAACCCTAGCTTCATGTCCACATCCTGGTTCAACCCTAACCCTAGCTTCATGTCCACATCCTGGTTCAACCCTAACCCTAGCTTCATGTCTACATCCTGGTTCAGGTTCAACTCTAACCCTAACCCTAGCTTCATGTCCACATCCCAGTTCAACCCTAACTCTAGCTTCATGTCCACATCCCAGTTCAACTCTAACCCTAGCTTCATGTTCACATCCTGGTTCAACCCTAACCCTAGCTTCATGTCCACATCCTGGTTCAACCCTAACCCTAGCTTGATGTCCACATCCTGGTTCAACCCTAACCCTAGCATCATGTCCACATCCTGGTTCAACCCTACCCCTAGCTTCATGTCCACATCCCGGTTCAACCCTAACCCTAGCTTCATGTCCACATCCTGGTTCAACCCTAACCCTAGCTTCATGTCCACATCATGGTTCAACCCTACCCCTAGCTTCATGTCCACATCCTGGTTCAAGCCTACGCCTAGCTTCATGTCCACATCCTGGTTCAACCTTTACCCTTGCTTCATGTCCACATCCTGGTTCAACCCTACCCCTAGCTTCATGTCCACATCCTGGTACAACCCTAAACCTAGCTTCATATCCACATCCTGGTTCAACCCTACCTCTAGCTTCATGTCCACATCCTGGTTCAACCCTAACCCTAGATTCATGTCCACATCCCAGTTCAACTGTAACCCTAGCTTCATGTCCAAATCCCAGTTCATCTCTAAACCTAGCTTGATGTCCACATCCTGGTTAATCCCTACCCCTAGCTTGATGTCCACATCCTGGTACAACCCTAACCCTAGCTTCATGTCCACATCCTGGTTCAACCCTAACCCTAGCTTCATGTCCACATCCTGGTTCAACCCTAACCCTAGCTTCAAGTCCACATCCCGGTTCAACTCTAACCCTAGCTTCATGTCCACATCCTAGTTCAACCCTAACACTAGCTTCATGTCCACATCCCAGTTCAACCCTAACCCTAGCTTCATTTCCACATCCTGGTTCAACCCTAACCCTAGCTTCATGTCCACATCCCGGTTCAACCCTAACCCTAGCTTCATGTCCACATCATGGTTCAACCCTACCCCTAGCTTCATGTCCACATCCTGGTTCAAGCCTACCCCTAACTTCATGTCCACATCCTGGTTCAACCCTTACCCTTGCTTCATGTCCACATCCTGGTTCAACCCTACCCCTAGCTTCATGTCCACATCCTGGTTCAACCCTTACCCTTGCTTCATGTCCACATCCTGGTTCAACCCTACCCCTAGCTTCATGTCCACATCCTGGTTCAACCCTAACCCTAGCTTCATGTCCACATCCTGGATCAACCCTAACCCTAGCTTCATGTCCACATCCTGGTTCAACCCTAACCCTAGCTTCAAGTCCACATCCCGGTTCAACTCTAACCCTAGCTTCATGTCCACATCCTAGTTCAACCCTAACAATAGCTTCATGTCCACATCCCAGTTCCACCCTAACCCTAGCTTCATTTCCACATCCTGGTTCAACCCTAAACCTAGCTTCATGTCCACATCCCGGTTCAACCCTAACCCTAGCTTCATGTCCACATCCTGGTTCAACCCTAACCCTAGCTTCATGTCCACATCCTGGTTCAACCCTTACCCTTGCTTCATGTCCACATCCTGGTTCAACCCTAACCCTAGCTTCATGTCCACATCCCGGTTCAACCCTAACCCTAGCTTCATGTCCACATCCTGGTTCAAGCCTACCCCTAGCTTCATGTCCACATCCTGGTTCAACTCTTACCCTTGCTTCATGTCCACATCCTGGTTCAACCCTACCCCTAGCTTCATGTCCACATCCTGGTTCAACCCTAACCCTAGCTTCATGTCCACATCCTGGTTCAACCCTAACCCTAGCTTCATGTACACATCATGGTTCAACCATACCCCTAGCTTCATGTCCACATCCTGGTTCAACCCTAACCCTAGATTCATGTCCACATCCTGGTTCAACCCTAACCCTAGCTTCATGTCAACATCCCGGTTCAACCCTAACCCGAGCTTCATGTCCACATACTGGTTTAACAATACCCCTAGCTTCATGTCCACATCATGGTACAACCCTAACCCTAACTTCATGTCCACATCCCAGTTCAACCCTAACCCTAGATTCATGTCCACATCCTGGTTCAACCCTTACCCTTGCTTCATGTCCACATCCCGGTTCAACCCTAACCCTAGCTTCATGTCCGCATCCTAGTTCAACCCTACCCCTAGCTTCATGTCCACATCCCAGTTCAGCCCTAACCCTAGCTTCATGTTCCCATCCTGGTTCAACCCTAACCCTAGCTTCATGTCCACATCCTGTTTCAACCCTAACCCTAGCTTCATGTCCACATCCCAGTTCAACCCTAACCCTAGCTTCATGTCCACATCCTGGTTCAACTCTACCCCTAGCTTGATGTCCACATCCCTGTTCAACGCTACCCCTAGCTTCATGTCAACATCCTGGTTCAACCCTAACCCTAGCTTCATGTCCACATCCGGGTTCAACCCTAACCATAGCTTCATGTCCACATCCTAGTTCAACCCTAACTCTAGCTTCATGTCCACATCATGGTTCAACGCTAACCCTAGCTTCATGTCTACATCCTGGTTCAGGTTCAACCTTAACCCTAACCCTAGCTTCATGTCCACATCCCAGTTCAACCCTAACTCTAGCTTCATGTCCACAACCCAGTTCAACTCTAACCCTAGCTTCATGTCCACATCCTGGTTCAACCCTAACCCTAGCTTCATGTCCACATTCTGGTTCAACCCTAACCCTAGCTTCATGTCTACATCCTGGTTCAGGTTCAACTCTAACCCTAACCCTAGCTTCATGTCCACATCCCAGTTCAACCCTAACTCTAGCTTCATGTCCACATCCCAGTTCAACTCTAACCCTAGCTTCATGTTCACATCCTGGTTCAACCCTAACCCTAGCTTCATGTCCACATCCTGGTTCAACCCTAACCCTAGCTTGATGTCCACATCCTGGTTCAACCCTAACCCTAGCTTCATGTCCACATCCTGGTTCAACCCTACCCCTAGCTTCATGTCCACATCCCGGTTCAACCCTAACCCTAGCTTCATGTCCACATCCTGGTTCAACCCTAACCCTAGCTTCATGTCCACATCATGGTTCAACCCTACCCCTAGCTTCATGTCCACATCCTGGTTCAAGCCTACGCCTAGCTTCATGTCCACATCCTGGTTCAACCTTTACCCTTGCTTCATGTCCACATCCTGGTTCAACCCTACCCCTAGCTTCATGTCCACATCCTGGTACAACCCTAAACCTAGCTTCATATCCACATCCTGGTTCAACCCTACCTCTAGCTTCATGTCCACATCCTGGTTCAACCCTAACCCTAGATTCATGTCCACATCCCAGTTCAACTGTAACCCTAGCTTCATGTCCAAATCCCAGTTCATCTCTAAACCTAGCTTGATGTCCACATCCTGGTTAATCCCTACCCCTAGCTTGATGTCCACATCCTGGTACAACCCTAACCCTAGCTTCATGTCCACATCCTGGTTCAACCCTAACCCTAGCTTCATGTCCACATCCTGGTTCAACCCTAACCCTAGCTTCAAGTCCACATCCCGGTTCAACTCTAACCCTAGCTTCATGTCCACATCCTAGTTCAACCCTAACACTAGCTTCATGTCCACATCCCAGTTCAACCCTAACCCTAGCTTCATTTCCACATCCTGGTTCAACCCTAACCCTAGCTTCATGTCCACATCCCGGTTCAACCCTAACCCTAGCTTCATGTCCACATCATGGTTCAACCCTACCCCTAGCTTCATGTCCACATCCTGGTTCAAGCCTACCCCTAACTTCATGTCCACATCCTGGTTCAACCCTTACCCTTGCTTCATGTCCACATCCTGGTTCAACCCTACCCCTAGCTTCATGTCCACATCCTGGTTCAACCCTTACCCTTGCTTCATGTCCACATCCTGGATCAAACCCTACCCCTAGCTTCATGTCCACATCCTGGTTCAACCCTAACCCTAGCTTCATGTCCACATCCTGGATCAACCCTAACCCTAGCTTCATGTCCACATCCTGGTTCAACCCTAACCCTAGCTTCAAGTCCACATCCCGGTTCAACTCTAACCCTAGCTTCATGTCCACATCCTAGTTCAACCCTAACAATAGCTTCATGTCCACATCCCAGTTCCACCCTAACCCTAGCTTCATTTCCACATCCTGGTTCAACCCTAAACCTAGCTTCATGTCAACATCCCGGTTCAACCCTAACCCTAGCTTCATGTCCACATCCTGGTTCAACCCTAACCCTAGCTTCATGTCCAAATCCTGGTTCAACCCTTACCCTTGCTTCATGTCCACATCCTGGTTCAACCCTAACCCTAGCTTCATGTCCACATCCCGGTTCAACCCTAACCCTAGCTTCATGTCCACATCCTGGTTCAAGCCTACCCCTAGCTTCATGTCCACATCCTGGTTCAACTCTTACCCTTGCTTCATGTCCACATCCTGGTTCAACCCTACCCCTAGCTTCATGTCCACATCCTGGTTCAACCCTAACCCTAGCTTCATGTCCACATCCTGGTTCAACCCTAACCCTAGCTTCATGTACACATCATGGTTCAACCATACCCCTAGCTTCATGTCCACATCCTGGTTCAACCCTAACCCTAGATTCATGTCCACATCCTGGTTCAACCCTAACCCTAGCTTCATGTCAACATCCCGGTTCAACCCTAACCCGAGCTTCATGTCCACATACTGGTTTAACAATACCCCTAGCTTCATGTCCACATCATGGTACAACCCTAACCCTAACTTCATGTCCACATCCCAGTTCAACCCTAACCCTAGATTCATGTCCACATCCTGGTTCAACCCTTACCCTTGCTTCATGTCCACATCCTGGTTCAACCCTACCCCTAGCTTCATGTCCACATCCTGGTTCAACCCTTACCCTTGCTTCATGTCCACATCCTGGTTCAACCCTACCCCTAGCTTCATGTCCACATCCTGGTTCAACCCTAACCCTAGCTTCATGTCCACATCCTGGATCAACCCTAACCCTAGCTTCATGTCCACATCCTGGTTCAACCCTAACCCTAGCTTCAAGTCCACATCCCGGTTCAACTCTAACCCTAGCTTCATGTCCACATCCTAGTTCAACCCTAACAATAGCTTCATGTCCACATCCCAGTTCCACCCTAACCCTAGCTTCATTTCCACATCCTGGTTCAACCCTAACCCTAGCTTCATGTCCACATCCCGGTTCAACCCTAACCCTAGCTTCATGTCCACATCCTGGTTCAACCCTAACCCTAGCTTCATGTCCACATCCTGGTTCAACCCTTACCCTTGCTTCATGTCCACATCCTGGTTCAACCCTAACCCTAGCTTCATGTCCACATCCCGGTTCAACCCTAACCCTAGCTTCATGTCCACATCCTGGTTCAAGCCTACCCCTAGCTTCATGTCCACATCCTGGTTCAACCCTTACCCTTGCTTCATGTCTACATCATGGTTCAACCCTACCCCTAGCTTCATGTCCACATCCTGGTTCAAGCCTACCCCTAGCTTCATGTCCACATCCTGGTTCAACTCTTACCCTTGCTTCATGTCCACATCCTGGTTCAACCCTACCCCTAGCTTCATGTCCACATCCTGGTTCAACCCTAACCCTAGCTTCATGTCCACATCCTGGTTCAACCCTAACCCTAGCTTCATGTACACATCATGGTTCAACCATACCCCTAGCTTCATGTCCACATCCTGGTTCAACCCTAACCCTAGATTCATGTCCACATCCTGGTTCAACCCTAACCCTAGCTTCATGTCCACATCCCGGTTCAACCCTAACCCGAGCTTCATGTCCACACACTGGTTTAACAATACCCCTAGCTTCATGTCCACATCATGGTACAACCCTAACCCTAACTTCATGTCCACATCCCAGTTCAACCCTAACCCTAGATTCATGTCCACATCCCAGTTCAACTCTAACCCTAGCTTCATGTCCACATCCTGGTACAACCCTAACCCTAGCTTCATGTCCACATTCAGGATCAACCCTACCCCTAGCTTCATGTCCATATCCCAGTTCAACCCTAACCCTAGCTTAATGTCCAAATCCCAGTTCAACTCTAAACCTAGCTTCATGTCCACATCCTGGTTCAACCCTACCCCTAGCTTCATGTCCACATCGCGGTACAACCCTAACCCTAGCTTCATGTCCACATCCTGGTTCAACTCTAACCCTAGCTTCATGTCCACATCCTGGTTCAACCCTAACCCTAGCTTCATGTCCACATCCCGGTTCAACCCTAACCCTAGCTTCATGTCCACATCGCGGTACAACCCTAACCCCAGCTTCATGTCCACATCCTAGTTCAACCCTACCCCTAGCTTCATGTCCACATCCCAGTTCAACCCTAACCCTAGCTTCATTTCCACATCCTGGTTCAACCCTAACCCTTGCTTCATGTCCACATCCTGGTTCAACCCTAACCCTAGCTTCATGTCCACATCCTGGTTCAACCCTACCCCTAGCTTCATGTCCACATCCCAGTTCAACCCTAACTCTAGCTTCATGTCCACATCATGGTTCAACGCTAACCCTAGCTTCATGTCTACATCCTGGTTCAGGTTCAATTCTAACCCTAACCCTAGCTTCATGTCCACATCCCAGTTCAACCCTAAGTCTAGCTTCATGTCCACATCCCAGTTCAACTCTAACCCTAGCTTCATGTCCACATCCTGGTACAACCCTAACCCTAGCTTCATGTCGACATTCAGGTTCAACCCTACCCCTAGCTTCATGTCCATATCCCAGTTCAACCCTAACCCTAGCTTCATGTCCAAATCCCAGTTCAACTCTAAACCTAGCTTCATGTCCACATCCTGGTTCAACCCTACCCCTAGCTTCATGTCCACATCGCGGTACAACCCTAACCCTAGCTTCATGTCCATATCCTGGTTCAACTCTAACCCTAGCTTCAAGTCCACATCCTGGTTCAACCCTAACCCTAGCTTCATGTCCACATCCCGGTTCAACCCTAACCCTAGCTTCATGTCCACATCCTAGATCAACCCTACCCCTAGCTTCATGTCCACATCCCAGTTCAACCCTAACCCTAGCTTCATTTCCACATCCTGGTTCAACCCTAACCCTAGCTTCATGTCCACATCCTGGTTCAACCCTAACCCTAGCTTCATGTCCACATCCTGGTTCAACCCTACCCCTAGCTTCATGTCCACATCCCAGTTCAACCCTAACTCTAGCTTCATGTCCACATCATGGTTCAGGTTCAACTCTAATCCTAACCCTAGATTCATGTCCACATCCTGGTTCAACCCTAACCCTAGCTTCATGTCCACATCCCGGTTCAACCCTAACCCTAGCTTCATGTCCACACACTGGTTTAACAATACCCCTAGCTTCATGTCCACATCATGGTACAACCCTAACCCTAACTTCATGTCCACATCCCAGTTCAACCCTAACCGTAGATTCATGTCCACATCCCAGTTCAACTCTAACCCTAGCTTCATGTCCACATCCTGGTACAACCCTAACCCTAGCTTCATGTCCACATTCAGGATCAACCCTACCCCTAGCTTCATGTCCATATCCCAGTTCAACCCTAACCCTAGCTTCATGTCCAAATCCCAGTTCAACTCTAAACCTAGCTTCATGTCCACATCCTGGTTCAACCCTAACCCTAGCTTCTACCCCTAGCTTCATGTCCACATCGCGGTACAACCCTAACCCTAGCTTCATGTCCACATCCTGGTTCAACCCTAACCCTAGCTTCATGTCCACATCCCAGTTCAACCCTAACCCTAGCTTCATGTCCACATCGCGGTACAACCCTAACCCTAGCTTCATGTCCACATCCTAGTTCAACCCTACCCCTAGCTTCATGTCCACATCCCAGTGCAACCCTAACCCTAGCTTCATTTCCACATCCTGGTTCAACCCTAACCCTTGCTTCATGTCCACATCCTGGTTCAACCCTAACCCTAGCTTCATGTCCACATCCTGGTTCAACCCTACCCCTAGCTTCATGTCCACATCCTGGTTCAACCCTTACCCTTGCTTCATGTCCACATCCTGGTTCAACCCTAACCCTAGCTTCATGTCCACATCCCGGTTCAACCCTAACCCTAGCTTCATGTCCACATCCTGGTTCAAGCCTACCCCTAGCTTCATGTCCACATCCTGGTTCAACTCTTACCCTTGCTTCATGTCCACATCCTGGTTCAACCCTACCCTTAGCTTCATGTCCACATCCTGGTTCAACCCTAACCCTATCTTCATGTCCACATCCTGGTTCAACCCTAACCCTAGCTTCATGTACACATCCTGGTTCAACCCTACCCCTAGCTTCATGTCCACATCCTGGTTCAACCCTAACCCTAGCTTCATGTCCACATCCTGATTCAACCCTAACCCTAGCTTCATGTCCACATCCTGGTTCAACCCTACACCTAGCTTCATTTCCACATCCTGGTTCAACCCTAACCCTAGCTTCATGTCCACATCCCAGTTCAACCCTAACTCTAGCTTCATGTCCACATCATGGTTCAACGCTAACCCTAGCTTCATGTCTACATCCTGGTTCAGGTCCACATCAATTCTAACCCTAACCCTAGCATCATGTCCACATCCCAGTTCAACCCTATGTCTAGCTTCATGTCCACATCCCAGTTCAACTCTAACCCTAGCTTCATGTCCACATCCTGGTACAACCCTAACCCTAGCTTCATGTCGACATTCAGGTTCAACCCTACCCCTAGCTTCATGTCCATATCCCAGTTCAAACCTAACCCTAGCTTCATGTCCAAATCCCAGTTCAACTCTAAACCTAGCTTCATGTCCACATCCTGGTTCAACCCTACCCCAAGCTTCATGTCCACATCGCGGTACAACCCTAACCCTAGCTTGATGTCCATATCCTAGCTTGATATCCACATGCTGGTACAACCCTAACCCTAGCTTCAAGTCCACATCCTGGTTCAACCCTAACCCTAGCTTCATGTCCACATCCCGGTTCAACCCTAACCCTAGCTTCATGTCCACATCCTAGTTCAACCCTAACTCTAGCTTCATGTCCACATCATGGTTCAACCTTAACCCTAGCTTCATGTCCACATCACAGGTCAACCCTAACCCTAGCTTCAGGTCCACATCCCAGTTAAACTCTAAACCTAGCTTCATGTCCACATCCTGGTTCAACCCTACCCCTAGCTTCATGTCCACATCCTGGTTCAACCCTAACCCTAGCTTCATGTCCACATCCCAGTTCAACCCTACCCCTAGCTTCATGTTCACATCCTGGTTCAACCCTACCCCTAGCTTCATGTCCACATCCTGGTACAACCCTAACCCTAGCTTCATGTCCACATCCTGGTTCAACCCTAACCCTAGCTTCATGTCCACATCCTGGTTCAACCCTAACCCTAGTTTCATGTCCACATCCCGGTTCAACCCTAACCCTAGCTTCATGTCCACATCCTAGTTCAACCCTAACTCTAGCTTCATGTCCACATCATGGTTCAACGCTAACCCTAGCTTCATGTCTCAGGTTCAACTCTAACCCTAACCCTAGCTTCATGTCCACATCCCAGTTCAACCCTAACCCTAGCTTCATGTCCACATCCTGGTTCAACCCTTACCCTTGCTTCATGTCCACATCCTGGTTCAACCCTAACCCTAGCTTCATGTCCACATCCTGGTTCAACCCTAACCCTAGCTTCATGTCCACATCCCAGATCAACCCTAACCCTAGCTTCATGTCCACATCCTGGTTCAACCCTAACCCTAGCTTCAAGTCCACATCCCGGTTCAACTCTAACCCTAGCTTCATGTCCACATCCATCAACCCTAACAATAGCTTCATGTCCACATCCCTCCACCCTAACCCTAGCTTCATTTCCACATCCTGGTTCAACCCTAAACCTAGCTTCATGTCCACATCCCGGTTCAACCCTAACCCTAGCTTCATGTCCACATCCTGGTTCAACCCTAACCCTAGCTTCATGTCCAAATCCTGGTTCAACCCTTACCCTTGCTTCATGTCCACACAACCCTAACCCTAGCTTCATGTCCACATCCCGGTTCAACCCTAACCCTAGCTTCATGTCCACATCCTGGTTCCAGCCTACCCCTAGCTTCATGTCCACATCCTGGTTCAACTCTTACCCTTGCTTCATGTCCACATCCTGGTTCAACCCTACCCCTAGCTTCATGTCCACATCCTGGTTCAACCCTAACCCTAGCTTCATGTCCACATCCTGGTTCAACCCTAACCCTAGCTTCATGTACACATCATGGTTCAACCATACCCCTAGCTTCATGTCCACATCCTGGTTCAACCCTAACCCTAGATTCATGTCCACATCCTGGTTCAACCCTAACCCTAGCTTCACGTCAACATCCCGGTTCAACCCTAACCCGAGCTTCATGTCCACATACTGGTTTAACAATACCCCTAGCTTCATGTCCACATCATGGTACAACCCTAACCCTAACTTCATGTCCACATCCCAGTTCAACCCTAACCCTAGATTCATGTCCACATCCTGGTTCAACCCTTACCCTTGCTTCATGTCCACATCCTGGTTCAACCCTACCCCTAGCTTCATGTCCACATCCTGGTTCAACCCTTACCCTTGCTTCATGTCCACATCCTGGTTCAACCCTACCCCTAGCTTCATGTCCACATCATGGTTCAACCATACCCCTAGCTTCATGTCAACATCCCGGTTCAACCCTAACCCGAGCTTCATGTCCACATACTGGTTTAACAATACCCCTAGCTTCATGTCCACATCATGGTACAACCCTAACCCTAACTTCATGTCCACATCCCAGTTCAACCCTAACCCTAGATTCATGTCCACATCCTGGTTCAACCCTTACCCTTGCTTCATGTCCACATCCTGGTTCAACCCTACCCCTAGCTTCATGTCCACATCCTGGTTCAACCCTTACCCTTGCTTCATGTCCACATCCTGGTTCAACCCTACCCCTAGCTTCATGTCCACATCCTGGTTTAAACCCTAACCCTAGCTTCATGTCCACATCCTGGATCAACCCTAACCCTAGCTTCATGTCCACATCCTGGTTCAACCCTAACCCTAGCTTCAAGTCCACATCCCGGTTCAACTCTAACCCTAGCTTCATGTCCACATCCTAGTTCAACCCTAACAATAGCTTCATGTCCACATCCCAGTTCCACCCTAACCCTAGCTTCATTTCCACATCCTGGTTCAACCCTAACCCTAGCTTCATGTCCACATCCCGGTT
The DNA here is from genome assembly GCF_045791955.1 of Oncorhynchus clarkii lewisi. NCBI lineage: Eukaryota > Metazoa > Chordata > Actinopteri > Salmoniformes > Salmonidae > Oncorhynchus > Oncorhynchus clarkii. The sequence goes on along the minus strand of NC_092155.1, from coordinate 57,567,636 downwards.
CAACCCTAACCCTAGCTTCATGTCCACATCCTGGTTCAACCCTAACCCTAGCTTCATGTCCACATCCTGGTTCAACCCTTACCCTTGCTTCATGTCCACATCCTGGTTCAACCCTAACCCTAGCTTCATGTCCACATCCCGGTTCAACCCTAACCCTAGCTTCATGTCCACATCCTGGTTCAAGCCTACCCCTAGCTTCATGTCCACATCCTGGTTCAACCCTTACCCTTGCTTCATGTCCACATCCTGGTTCAACCCTAACCCTAGCTTCATGTCTACATCATGGTTCAACCCTACCCCTAGCTTCATGTCCACATCCTGGTTCAAGCCTACCCCTAGCTTCATGTCCACATCCTGGTTCAACTCTTACCCTTGCTTCATGTCCACATCCTGGTTCAACCCTACCCCTAGCTTCATGTCCACATCCTGGTTCAACCCTAACCCTAGCTTCATGTCCACATCCTGGTTCAACCCTAACCCTAGCTTCATGTACACATCATGGTTCAACCATACCCCTAGCTTCATGTCCACATCCTGGTTCAACCCTAACCCTAGATTCATGTCCACATCCTGGTTCAACCCTAACCCTAGCTTCATGTCCACATCCCGGTTCAACCCTAACCCGAGCTTCATGTCCACACACTGGTTTAACAATACCCCTAGCTTCATGTCCACATCATGGTACAACCCTAACCCTAACTTCATGTCCACATCCCAGTTCAACCCTAACCCTAGATTCATGTCCACATCCCAGTTCAACTCTAACCCTAGCTTCATGTCCACATCCTGGTACAACCCTAACCCTAGCTTCATGTCCACATTCAGGATCAACCCTACCCCTAGCTTCATGTCCATATCCCAGTTCAACCCTAACCCTAGCTTCATGTCCAAATCCCAGTTCAACTCTAAACCTAGCTTCATGTCCACATCCTGGTTCAACCCTACCCCTAGCTTCATGTCCACATCGCGGTACAACCCTAACCCTAGCTTCATGTCCACATCCTGGTTCAACTCTAACCCTAGCTTCATGTCCACATCCTGGTTCAACCCTAACCCTAGCTTCATGTCCACATCCCGGTTCAACCCTAACCCTAGCTTCATGTCCACATCGCGGTACAACCCTAACCCCAGCTTCATGTCCACATCCTAGTTCAACCCTACACCTAGCTTCATGTCCACATCCCAGTTCAACCCTAACCCTAGCTTCATTTCCACATCCTGGTTCAACCCTAACCCTTGCTTCATGTCCACATCCTGGTTCAACCCTAACCCTAGCTTCATGTCCACATCCTGGTTCAACCCTACCCCTAGCTTCATGTCCACATCCCAGTTCAACCCTAACTCTAGCTTCATGTCCACATCATGGTTCAACGCTAACCCTAGCTTCATGTCTACATCCTGGTTCAGGTTCAATTCTAACCCTAACCCTAGCTTCATGTCCACATCCCAGTTCAACCCTAAGTCTAGCTTCATGTCCACATCCCAGTTCAACTCTAACCCTAGCTTCATGTCCACATCCTGTTACAACCCTAACCCTAGCTTCATGTCGACATTCAGGTTCAACCCTACCCCTAGCTTCATGTCCATATCCCAGTTCAACCCTAACCCTAGCTTCATGTCCAAATCCCAGTTCAACTCTAAACCTAGCTTCATGTCCACATCCTGGTTCAACCCTACCCCTAGCTTCATGTCCACATCGCGTTACAACCCTAACCCTAGCTTCATGTCCATATCCTGGTTCAACTCTAACCCTAGCTTCAAGTCCACATCCTGGTTCAACCCTAACCCTAGCTTCATGTCCACATCCCGGTTCAACCCTAACCCTAGCTTCATGTCCACATCCTAGTTCAACCCTACCCCTAGCTTCATGTCCACATCCCAGTTCAACCCTAACCCTAGCTTCATTTCCACATCCTGGTTCAACCCTAACCCTAGCTTCATGTCCACATCCTGGTTCAACCCTAACCCTAGCTTCATGTCCACATCCTGGTTCAACCCTACCCTTAGCTTCATGTCCACATCCCAGTTCAACCCTAACCCTAGCTTCATGTCCACATCCCAGTTCAACCCTAACCCTAGCTTCATTTCCACATCCTGGTTCAACCCTAACCCTAGCTTCATGTCCACATCCCGGTTCAACCCTAACCCGAGCTTCATGTCCACACACTGGTTTAACAATACCCCTAGCTTCATGTCCACATCATGGTACAACCCTAACCCTAACTTCATGTCCACATCCCAGTTCAACCCTAACCGTAGATTCATGTCCACATCCCAGTTCAACTCTAACCCTAGCTTCATGTCCACATCCTGGTACAACCCTAACCCTAGCTTCATGTCCACATTCAGGATCAACCCTACCCCTAGCTTCATGTCCATATCCCAGTTCAACCCTAACCCTAGCTTCATGTCCACATCCTAGTTCAACCCTAACACTAGCTTCATGTCCACATCCCAGTTCAACCCTAACCCTAGCTTCATTTCCACATCCTGGTTCAACCCTAACCCTAGCTTCATGTCCACAACCCTAACCCTAGCTTCATGTCCACATCATGGTTCAACCCTACCCTAGCTTCATGTCCACATCCTGGTTCAAGCCTACCCCTAACTTCATGTCCACATCCTGGTTCAACCCTTACCCTTGCTTCATGTCCACATCCTCAGGTTTCAACCCTAACCCTAGCTTCATGTCCACATCCTGGTTCAACCCTAACCCTAGCTTCATGTCCACATCCTGGTTCAACCCTAACCCTAGCTTCATGTCCACATCCTGGTTCAACCCTAACCCTAGCTTCATGTCCACATCCTGGTTCAACCCTAACCCTAGCTTCATGTCCACATCCTGGTTCAACCCTAACCCTAGCTTCATGTCCACATCCCGGTTCAACCCTAACCCTAGCTTCATGTCCACATCCTAGTTCAACCCTAACCCTAGCTTCATGTCCACATCCCAGTTCAACCCTAACCCTAGCTTCATGTCCACATCCTGGTTCAACCCTAAACCTAGCTTCATCTCCACATCCCAGTTCAACCCTAACCCTAGCTTCATGTCCACATCCTGGTTCAACCCTAACCCTAGCTTCATGTCCACATCCTGGTTCAACCCTTACCCTTGCTTCATGTCCACATCCTGGTTCAACCCTAACCCTAGCTTCATGTCCACATCCCGGTTCAACCCTAACCCTAGCTTCATGTCCACATCCTGGTTCAACCCTAACCCTAGCTTCATGTCCACATCCTGGTTCAACCCTTACCCTTGCTTCATGTCCACATCCTGGTTCAACCCTACCCTTAGCTTCATGTCCACATCCTGGTTCAACCCTAACCCTATCTTCATGTCCACATCCTGGTTCAACCCTAACCCTAGCTTCATGTACACATCCTGGTTCAACCCTACCCCTAGCTTCATGTCCACATCCTGGTTCAACCCTAACCCTAGCTTCATGTCCACATCCTGATTCAACCCTAACCCTAGCTTCATGTCCACATCCTGGTTCAACCCTACACCTAGCTTCATTTCCACATCCTGGTTCAACCCTAACCCTAGCTTCATGTCCACATCCCAGTTCAACCCTAACTCTAGCTTCATGTCCACATCATGGTTCAACCCTAACCCTAGCTTCATGTCTACATCCTGGTTCAACTCTAACCCTAACCCTAGCTTCATGTCCACATCCCAGTTCAACCTAACCCTAGCTTCATGTCCACATCCCAGTTCAACCCTACCCCTAGCTTCATGTCCACATCCCAGTTCAACCCTAACCCTAGATTCATGTCCACATCCCAGTTCAACTCTAACCCTAGCTTCATGTCCACATCCTGGTACACCCCTAACCCTAGCTTCATGTCCACATTCTGGTTCAACCCTACCCCTAGCTTCATGTCCATATCCCAGTTCAACCCTAATCCTAGCTTCATGTCCAAATCCCTGTTCAAATCTAAACCTAGCTTCATGTCCACATCCTGGTTCAACCCTACCCCTAGCTTGATGTCCACATCCTGGTTCAACCCTACCCCTAGCTTCATGTCCCCATCCCAGTTCAACCCAAACCCTAGCTTCATGTCCACATCCTGGTTCAACCCTACCCCTAGCTTGATATCCACATGCTGGTACAACCCTAACCCTAGCTTCATGTCCACATCCTGGTCCAACCCTAACCCTAGCTTCATGTCTTCATCCTGGTTCAACCCTAACCCTAGCTTCATGTCCACATCCCGGTTCAACCCTAACCCTACCTTCATGTCCACATCCTAGTTCAACCCTAACTCTAGCTTCATGTCCACATCATGGTTCAACCTTAACCCTAGCTTCATGTCCACATCACAGGTCAACCCTAACCCTAGCTTCAGGTCCACATCCCAGTTAAACTCTAAACCTAGCTTCATGTCCACATCCTGGTTCAACCCTACCCCTAGCTTCATGTCCACATCCTGGTTCAACCCTAACCCTAGCTTCATGTCCACATCCCAGTTCAACCCTACCCCTAGCTTCATGTTCACATCCTGGTTCAACCCTACCCCTAGCTTCATGTCCACATCCTGGTACAACCCTAACCCTAGCTTCATGTCCACATCCTGGTTCAACCCTAACCCTAGCTTCATGTCCACATCCTGGTTCAACCCTAACCCTAGTTTCATGTCCACATCCCGGTTCAACCCTAACCCTAGCTTCATGTCCACATCCTAGTTCAACCCTAACTCTAGCTTCATGTCCACATCATGGTTCAACGCTAACCCTAGCTTCATGTCTACATCCTGGTTCAACTCTAACCCTAACCCTAGCTTCATGTCCACATCCCAGTTCAACCCTAACCCTAGCTTCATGTCCACATCCTGGTTCAACCCTAACCCTAGCTTCATGTCCACATCCTGGTTCAACCCTAACCCTAGTTTCATGTCCACATCCCGGTTCAACCCTAACCCTAGCTTCATGTCCACATCCCAGTTCAACCCTAACCCTAGCTTCATGTCCACATCCTGGTTCAACCCTACCCCTAGCTTCATGTCCCCATCCCAGTTCAACCCAAACCCTAGCTTCATGTCCACATCCTGGTTCAACCCTACCCCTAGCTTGATATCCACATGCTGGTACAACCCTAACCCTAGCTTCATGTCCACATCCTGGTCCAACCCTAACCCTAGCTTCATGTCTTCATCCTGGTTCAACCCTAACCCTAGCTTCATGTCCACATCCCGGTTCAACCCTAACCCTACCTTCATGTCCACATCCTAGTTCAACCCTAACTCTAGTTTCATGTCCACATCATGGTTCAACCTTAACCCTAGCTTCATGTCCACATCACAGGTCAACCCTAACCCTAGCTTCAGGTCCACATCCCAGTTCAACTCTAAACCTAGCTTCATGTCCACATCCTGGTTCAACCCTACCCCTAGATTCATGTCCACATCCTGGTTCAACCCTACCCTAGCTTCATGTCCACATCCCAGTTCAACCCTAACCCTAGCTTCATGTTCACATCCTGGTTCAACCCTACCCCTAGCTTCATGTCCACATCCTGGTACAACCCTAACCCTAGCTTCATGTCCACATCCTGGTTCAACCCTAACCCTAGCTTCATGTCCACATCCTGGTTCAACCCTAACCCTAGTTTCATGTCCACATCCCGGTTCAACCCTAACCCTAGCTTCATGTCCACATCCTAGTTCAACCCTAACTCTAGCTTCATGTCCACATCATGGTTCAACGCTAACCCTAGCTTCATGTCTACATCCTGGTTCAACTCTAACCCTAACCCTAGCTTCATGTCCACATCCCAGTTCAACCCTAACCCTAGCTTCATGTCCACATCCTGGTTCAACCCTAACCCTAGCTTCATGTCCACATCCTGGTTCAACCCTAACCCTAGTTTCATGTCCACATCCCGGTTCAACCCTAACCCTAGCTTCATGTCCACATCCTAGTTCAACCCTAACTCTAGCTTCATGTCCACATCATGGTTCAACGCTAACCCTAGCTTCATGTCTACATCCTGGTTCAACTCTAACCCTAACCCTAGCTTCATGTCCACATCCCAGTTCAACCCTAACCCTAGCTTCATGTCCACATCCTGGTTCAACCCTAACCCTAGCCTCAACCCTAGCCAGACAAACATTTATATTGTGGTTTCCAACTTAATAACAGTCCCTATGGACCATTGTTTTAAGCATAATAACTACATTTGCCCTTTATTCTAAGTATATAACTCTACCTTCCAATGGCCCGTATACAAATAACCCATCACTTGCCTAAATAGTAGGTATGTTTTCGGTCAGGCATCTTGCTTTTTTGTGACCCCGGTGAATGAAATGTAAAAATAAATACTGTGTCTCTGAAATAGTAAACTATGGTACTTTAGTTATGTGATAGAATTGTCTAAGCTTTGACCGCTATATTTGAATTCTGACACACATAATGGGATACTGTTAGCTTGCACCATACCGTCTGCAGTGTGAGTAATCCCCAGTTTGAATTTGAACTGACAAAAACTGACGATCTGTCCTCTCCTGAGAAATGGGAGGAACATAAAGGATACAAATGGGATAAGACCATGACTTGCATCTCAACATCTAGTAAATATGTAGATTGGCCAAGCAGCAGCCAGTGGGTGAGTTATACACCACCTACCTTTTGTAAAAGAGTCTAAGGGATGATCAGACAAAGTCTTGTCACATCCCTTATAAACACAATTCATTGGTATTTTTTGGTCTTTTTTACCCCTTTTTCTCCCCAATTGGTAGTTACAGTCTTGTCTCATCACTGCAACTCTCATACGGACTTGGGAGAGGCAAAGGTTGGGAGCCAAGCATCCTCCGAAACACAACCCAACCAAGCCGCACTGCTTCTTGACACAATGCCCACTTAACCTGGAAGCCAGCTGCACCAATGTGTCAGAGGAAACACTATACACCTGGTGACCGTGTCAGCATGCACTGCGCTCGGCCTGCCACAGGAGTTGCTAGTGTGCGATGGGACAAGGACATCCCTGCCGGCCAAACCCTCCCCTAACCCGGACAACGCTGGGCCAATTGACGCCACCCCGTGGGTCTCCCGGTCACCTGCAACAGATACCCAGAGTCTCTAGTGGCACAGCTGGCACTGCGATACAGTGCCTTAGACCACTACACCACTCGTGAGGCCCCACGATTTATTGGTCTGAAGAAGAATTGTTGCAGTTAGTTAGGGAGAGAGGTGGAGAGGTAGACAGACACAGGCACAGCTGTAGCAGGAGGACGTGAGGCCCTGACATGCCTATCAAGAGACAAGCAGACCGTGGCTAATTAGTTTAGCGACAACAGCCTGTTTAAGTCAAAATATATTGATGCTTCAGTAGACTCAGGTGTTTGCAAAGTACATAAGTAATTATTGCGTTTTTCTTGCCAGGCCTTACTAACACAACATTTTCTCAGTAATTGTGCATACATCCTTGCAGTTCAGTATAATTATGTTCACGGATGGATAAGGAAGGAAGTATAGTAATTCATTTAAATTCCAGCATTTTTCCACTTCCAACATTTTGCAAATTGGTACCTACTATGATTACCTACAGTAACTTCCATACTGTACGTGCATCACAATGCTTGTCTGTTGAACACAAGTGATGGTGGTGATGGAAAAGAGACAATGAAAAGCTTTCAAGTAAACCCCCCACATTTCTGATAGACATATCTGCTGCTCATGGCACTCTATTCTGCACAACCAAACATCTATTTTCCGACTAGGAACAGGCTGTTCTCTCTGCCTTCTTACTGTAAGTCATGCACATACACGTTACACACCAAAGAACAGTACAGGATTTGTTGAGCATTAGTATCTGGGGAGAAGTGTTCCTGTCGACTGCCAGACTCTGCCCTGAGAGGATCAAATTAGCCCGTCTCGTCATTGACAAGCTGTTCCCTATGCACATCTCCTTACACAGTTACCCAGGACCCAGTCCAGGACTGATAAGCTATATGTCTGTCAGAGGACTCACAAACAATAGGGAAAAGCATATATTATATGGAACATATTTTGCATTATACCTGATATCAAATCTGAGTTCACTTGGAATATTATACATACGATGACAAAATCTGAACTAAAACATATTACTTTTGAGCTTTGTGGAGTAGTGGAGTTCAACACCAAATTCTTAATTCTGAGAGAGGGGAAATATGCCTGTTTTGACAGAAAATGTGAGAATAGAATACAGATATGCATATGACTCATATTCATCACTCTATCCTGGAAATATGACATCACTGTGTTTGCTCAGTTTTATTTTTTTATAGCTAACCCAGCACTCAATTATCGTTCTATGGTTTACATGAATGATTCAAAATATACATGAGAGCCTTGATTCAGCTAGATGTGAAGCACTCAGATTTACAACAGAAGAGAGGAGCTCACCATGCCAGTTTTGAGAGCTGAGAGTGTTTTTATTGTGATGAAATATACATGACTCTATTCTCATAGCTGCATGTTATACTATGTCACCTGGAATATCCTCATGCAGACAGAAATGTGCAGGCAAAGTCGGAATTTATTGAATCATGTTAGTCTTCAAATTTGTAAGAATTTTTCAAGGTTGACATGCAGTACTGAAACTAGTACAATGTGCACTTAAACATTAGATCAGTTTTTGAGGTTTTGTGTGAAAAAAATGTGCGCCAATTCGTTCCATTTTAGCATTATTCATTATCCACAATACTGTACAGTGCATTTGGAAAGTATTCAGACCACTTGACTTTTTCCACATTTTGTTATGTTGCAGCCTTATTCTGAAATAGATTTTAAAAAATCCTTAATTGATCTACAAACAATACCCAATAATGAGAAGGAAAAAAAAGAAAACAAAATTATATATTTTTTTTAAGTATCACATTTACATAAGTATTTAGACCCTTTACTCAGTACATTGTTGAAGCACCTTTGGCAGCGATTACAGCCTTGAGTCTTCTTGGGTATGACGCTAGAAGCTAGTCACACTTGTATTTGAGGAATTTCTCCCATTCTTCTCTGCAGATCCTCTCTAGCTCTGTCAGGTTGGACAGGGAGCGTCGCTGCACAGCTATTTTCAGGTCTATCCAGAGATGTTCGATCGAGTTCGAGTCCGGGCTCTGGCTGGCCAACTCAAGGACATTCATAGACTTGTCCCGAAGCCACTCCTGCGTTGTCTTGGCTGTGTGCTGTTGGAAGGTGAACCTTTGCCCCAGTCTGAAGTCCTGAGCGCTCTGGAGCAGGTTATCATATAGGATCCCTCTGTACAGTACTTTGCTCCGTTCATCTTTCCCTCGATCCTGAATAGTCTCCCAGTCCCTGCTGCTGAAAAACAACCGCACAGCAGGATACTGCCACCACCATGCTTCACCGTAGGGATGGTGCCAGGTTTCCTCCAGACGTGACGATTGGCATTCAGGTCAAAGAGTTCAATCTTGGTTTCATCAGACCAGAGAATATTGTTTCTCATGGACTGAGAGTCTTTAGGTTCCCTTTGGCAAACTCCAAGCGGGCTGTCATGTGCCTTTTACTGAGGAGTGGTTTCCATCTGGCTACTCTACCATAAAGACCTGATTGATGGAGTACTGCAGAGATGGTTGTCCTTCTGGAAGGTTCTCCCATCTCCGCAGAGGAACTCTGGAGCTTAGTCAGAGTGACTATTGGATTCTTGGTCACCTCCCTGACAGGGCTCTTCTTCCCCGATTTCTCAATTTGGCTGGACGGCCAGCTCTTAGAAGAGTCTTGGGGTTTCCACATTTCTTGCATCAAATCAAATCAAAGTTTATTTGCCACATGTGCCAAATTACAGTGAAATGTTTACTTACAGGCTCTAACCAACAGTGCAAAAAAGGTATTGGGTGAACAGTAGGTAAGTAAAAAAATAAAAACAACAGTAAAAAGACAGTAGCGGTAGCTAACAGTAGCGAGGCTATATACAGTAGCGAGGCTATAACAGTAACGAGGCTACATACATACACTGGTTAGTCAGGCTGATTGAGGTAGTATGTACATGTAGCTATGGTTAAAGTGACTATGCATATATGATAAACAGAGAGTAGCAGTAGCGTAAAAGAGGGGTTGGCGGGTGTTGGGTGGTGGGACACAATGCAGATAGCCCGGTTAGCCAATGTGCGGGGGCACTGGTTGGTCGGGCCAACTGAGGTAGTATGTACATGAATGTACAGTTAAAGTGGCTATGCATATATGATAAACAGAGAGTAGCAGCAGCGTAAAAGAAGGGTTGGGGGGAGCACACAACGCAAATAGACCGGGTTGCCATTTGATTACCTGTTCAGGAGTCTTATGGCTTAGGGGTAAAAACTGTTGAGAAGCCTTTTATTCCTAGACTTGGCACTCCTTTACCGCTTGCCATGCGGTAGTAGAGAGAACAGTCTATGACTGGGATGGCTGGGGTCTTTGACAATTTTTAGGGCCTTCCTGTGACACCGCCTGGTATAGAGGTCCTGGATGGCAGGCAGCTTAGCCCCAGTAATGTACTGGGCCGTACGCAGTACCCTCTGTAGTGCCTTGCGGTCGGAGGCCGAGCAATTGCCGTACCAGGCAGTGATGCAACACAGTCAGGATGCTCTCGATGGTGCAGCTGTAGAACCTTTTGAGGATCTGAGGACCCATGCCAAATCTTTTTAGTTTCCTGAGGGGGAATAGGCTTTGTCGTGCCCTCTTCATGACTGTCTTGGTGTGTTTGGACCATTCTAGTTTGTTGGTGATGTGGACACCAAGGAACTTGAAGCTCTCAAACTGCTCCACTACAGCCCCGTTGATGAGAATGGGGGCGTGCTCGCTCCTCCTTTTCCTGTAGTCCACAATCATCTCCTTAGTCTTGGTTACTTTGAGGGATAGGTTGTTATTCTGGCACCACCCGGCCAGGTCTCTGACCTCCTCCCTATAGGCTGTCTCGTCGTACATTTAAGAATGATGGAGGCCACTGTGATCTTAGAGACCTTGAATGCAGCAGACATTTTTTGGTACCCTTCCCCAGATCTTTTCCACACAATCCTGTCTCTGAGCTCTACGGACAATTCCTTCGACCTCATGGCTTGGTTTTTGCTCTGACATGCACTGTCAACTGTGGGACCTTATATAGACAGGTGTGTGCCTTTTCAAATCATGTCCAATCAATTGAATTTACCACAGGTGGACTCCATTCAAGTTGTAGAAACACCTCAAAGACGATCAATGGAAACAGGATGCACCTGAGCTTAATTTTGAGTCTCAAAGCAAAGGGTCTGAATACTTATGTAAATAAGGTATTTCTGTTGTTTTTTAAACATTTACAAAAAATGTATAAAAATCTGTTTTCGCTTTGTCATTATGGGATATTTTCTGGAGATTGATGAGGAAAATGTTTTATTTCATCCATTTTAAAATAAGGCTGTAACGTAACAAAATGTGGAAAAAGTAAAGGTGTCTTTCCGAATGCACTGTATATGCCTGTAACATTTAGTCAACCCTACTACCCCTTCTTCTGAGATCAGTCCTGACAAGAGTCAGTGTTTCTCTAAACACAGTCCTGAGAGTTTGCCCATTGGTGTGTATAACTAGTTTTTCCTGTGGAGGGTTGGTATAAAATTGCAGACTGCTCCTCATGCTAGTGCCCCCAAGATGTCACGCCAATTATTTGTCTCTGTGGGAGCAGCCTATTTGTGGAGGCTTTTCTTAAAATAAGAACAGGAAGTCACAGCCTCTCTGTATCCCCCCCTGTTCCTGAGTGGACCGATAGGCAGACCATGCTTCATCTCTCACTGTGGGCCCTGTAGGGTCAGCCTACCAGAGCAATGGAATGGTTATGACATCACAGCCCACGTGAACCACAACCTATTTGTTCCATTCTCACCCACTGAAGAGTCATACTTCAGTCACTGAGCTTCTCTGCTGCTCCATTTTGGCCATTTTCAGACAGATATTTTACTACATAACCTACTCAAGGCTCTGTCAAATATCAAGCCTCCCAATCCTCTGCCAGTGGGTAGATTTGATTTGAAACAAATTTGACATGTCCTCAGTTGACTGTCCCTGTACTGGAGCTTAGCATGTAGTTGCAAGGATTCTACAGCCTCCCACAGTGTCATCCCTTTACCTGAGACCTGTAGTAGCTGATGGCCTCCATATTATAAAATCTGTAGTTTATAGTACTGTAGATTATGCGACACTCGCCACAATATACAGCCATGATCCCCTATATTTAACTTTAAGACAGGAGCATATTAAGAGGGGTAGACAAGGTAAGATACTTGACTAATAGACAGAAATGGAAAGCAGTTGGATGCCATAAGCAGCTGACAAGAGGATGTTAGGTGGGGGAGAGAAATGTTGCCATGGAATCTAACATAATGATCAGTCAATGGTGATGGAAAGAGAGAGACAGGAGGATAGGAGCGGAATGAGAGAGTCAGTTGGCATCATAGGAGGCTGGTGGGAGGAGCTATAGGAGGGCAGGCTCATTGTAATGGCTAGAATGGAATAAATGGAACAGAGTCAAACATGTGGTTGCCATATGTTCGATGTGTTTTATATCGTTCCATTTATTCCATTCCATCCAATCCTCCTATAGCTCCTCCCACCAGCCTCGTCTGAATGGCATGTCAGATAAAGCAATGAAGGAGAAAAAAGGGAACTGGAGAAGGCTGCAGGGGGTAGAGTGCAGTTGAGAGGGGAGCATGCACAAGAGACAGAATTCCAGTGAGAAAGGGAGAGGAATTCAAGTGAACAAATGATTATGTAAGAGATTGGTCGACAGGAAGAGACACACATAAAAGAGGGAAAGAGGCCATGGAGGCTGGAGAGCCGTAAGCCCACACCGGTCCTAACCAACTCTATAATCTGGCTTTCACTGATTGCTCTTCAGATCAGAGTGGGACTCTTTTAACCTAATTAAACAGGCCTCATGTTTCATAAGGACTGGCAGTCACGGGTAGTGAGGCATGGTAACTGACAGGCATATACACTCTCAATCTCACAAACATGCAGGTTATTCTTTGCCTGTCATAAAGAGATATTGAGTATCTACAAACAATTCTCAGAATGCTTCCAAGAAATGATGTACCATAATTTCTGTGAAATAGAGATTTAGTCTTGCCATGTCTCCAAGGATTAGTGCTTTTTACTATCACTCATGTCTGTGTTATCTTTTTTCCATCTGTCCCTGTGGTCTTCTTTATGTTTGGGCTGACCTGTAGTTACAGTAAGTACCTAGAGCTGGTCTGTCTCAGTTTGACCTAGCAGCCAATGGTTCTATCTAAAAACAACATCAGTGCTGTAATCCTGGCACCACTGAGCCAGTACCACAGATGGCTCTGTGAAGCCAGCTCCAACATCTACTGGCCTTATTTATGTTGGACAAATGAAAGGGGGAGAAAGTATTTTTTGACATTTCTGAATGTGTTATTCAAAGCTTTAGTAGCAAAAGGCAAAAATCAATATTTGATCAAATATATTTTTTCTATACAGTACCAGTAAAGAGTTTGGACACACCTACTCATTCAAGGGTTTTTCCTTATTTTTCCAATTTTCTACATTGTAGTATAATAGTGAAGACATCAAAACAATGAAATAACTGATTTCCACCAGTCCATTGCTTGTGTTTCTTGGCCCAAGCGAGTCTCTTCTTATTATTGGTGTCCATTAGTAGTGGTTTCTTTGAAGCAATTCGACCATGACGGCCTGATTCACTCAGTCTCCTCTGAACAGTTGATGTTGAGATGTGTCCGTTAGTTGAACTCTGTGTTTATTTGTATTGTATTTATTTGGGCTGCAATCTGAGGTGGAGTTGACTCTAATTAACTTACTGTGGCGGTCCTCATGAGAGACAGTTTCATCACACTGCTTGATGGTTGAAGAAATGTTCAAAGTTCTTGACATTTTCTGGATGTCTTAAAGTAAGGATGCTGTCGTTTCTCTTTGCTTATTTGAGCTGTTCTTGCCATAATATGGACTTGGTCTTTTACCAAATAGGGCTATCTTCTGTATACCACCCCTACCTTGTCACAACACAACTGATTGGCTCAAAAGCATTAAGGAAAGTAATTCCACAAATTAACTTTTAACAAGGCACACCTGTTAATTGAAATGCATTCCAGGTGACTAACTCATGAAGCTGGTTGTAAGAATGCCAAGAGTGTGTAAAGCTGTCATCAAGGCAAAGGCTGGCTACTTTGAAGAATCTCAAATATAAAATATATTTTGATTTGTTTAACACTCTTTTGGTTACCACATGATTCCACATGTGTTATTTCATAGTGTTGATGTCTTCACTATTATTCTACCATGTAGAAAATAGTAAAAATAACGAAAAACCCTGGAATGAGTAAAGGCCAATAACAAAGAGACTTCCAAACCTCTGTGCCAATAACAGTTTTTGGTTTTCCCCTCCCCACTCAGACCACTCCCAGGCGGTCCTAGCTAAATTCTTGCTTGTGAAATAGTTTTAGGCCAAAAAACTATTTTTGCCCATTTTAATGGACGTCTATTACAGTATGGTACTTAATTGTTACCCAGAAATGATTTGACAGTGATATAAAAACAGATGCATTGGGCCTTTAAATTTGATTTTGTCCCAGATACAGAAAAAGCTACTCTGTCCATCCATTAGCTAATTGTAAAATGGTTGCTCTGCAACAAGATGTGTATCAGAGTAATGAGTGTGTGGTGGGGGAGGTCAGGCAGACTGCTCTATCACTGTCTCCATAGACATAGTGTTGTGATTTGCTTGCTTTTATTTATGTTCTCTCCTTATACACATCAACCTTAATCCTAACTGATGTACAAAACTTTACACACAATTCATTGCATTAATTGCCACATCAATCATTTGACAAAACATCTAAATATCAACAGCCTAAACCGAAAACAAAGCAATCCATCATAAAAAGTAAAATCATCAATCATACAGTGAGTGAAGGAGACAAAAAGCCTTTTATGCTTACACAGCCTGAATAAGTGGAGAGGAGTTAGTTAATTTTGGGTAAAATATTGATATCCTCATAGGGGCTACCTTTTAGTTTAAAGTAGATATATTTTTATTTGTTTTACTTTTTTGTCAAAACCTCCCATTGTTTCTAGTCTTTCTTGTTGACAAAAACCAAAACACAATAAATGATGCACACACTGATTGATGCTCCTAACAATGACGGAGTTTAATTTTCTTCACATTGTTGGTTCCAACTATTGGCTGGTCTTCCTCAAGCAAGCTTTTGTCAATTAAACCCCATCCAATGTATAGTGTCTCATTATGCCTATAGGCCTACTATGCCAGTCTGAATTAATTTACATTGCTGCTCCTAAGAGGGGCTAAATCTCTCCTAAAGACTCATACCATCAAAGGAATCTTCTCTGAAGAGATATAATATCTCATCATATAAAAGGCAGGATATATTAAAAATAAGATATTTTATTGTCTCATACTGTATACAAGATAGGTGCAGTGAAATATGTTGTTTTACAGGGTCAGCCAGAGTAGTACAGTGCCCTGGAGCAAATTAGGGTTAAGTACCTTGCTCAAGGGCACATGGACAGATTTTCACCTTGTCTGTTTGGGTATTTGAAGCATCGGTTACTGGCCCAACACTCTAACCGCTTGAACAGAGGCACAGCATGACTGCAAGGTGATTCTCTAGTCTTCCCCCATTATTCTTCCTCCTCCTGTCTCCCACACTCAGCTCTCTGCTCTTCATTCTGCAGATACTGTATCTGACCTCAAACAGTCGACCTGCACCTGCAGGGCCTAACAGGGAGGGGGACAACCCAACTGAGATTGATGAGCAATTGCAGCCCCGACCAACCGGCTCCCCTGCGGGAGACATCACAGCCATGGTGAGTGGGCCTGATCTCCAGGTGATGCTTGTTCCAGTCGAGACAGCGGGGAAGAAGCTGTGCATTTCCGATCTATTCCTATTTCTTCTTCCTTTGTATATGCATAATCAGAAACTCAGCAGGGGCACCAAGGCGTTGGGTGCATAGAGGACTCCATAACCTGAGTCCTCTCCACAATCATCTTCGTGCTGGGGTGGCCGCTCCCGCTCTGCTTAAAGCCCTGCATCATTTACTCTCATGCGACTCTTTGCACCTATTTGTGCCCACAGGGAGCAGGAAGCCATAGACAATGGCTGAGAAAATGAGTATAATGGTCCCCATTTCAGGGAAGAACACATTACTGCAGAGAACCTCATTATTGATATACAGCATTACATGCAGTCCTCCGTTCTGGTTTCAGTAGTTAGCGTTAGCCTCTCCTGCAGAATGCAAAGGGATGATGGGTTGTTTTTCGTAGGATGTGTGTGCAGCTTAACCTAATGCCCAACACCACCATCTGCTCCATACATGATATAGCATTGTATAATACTATATAATTATAATTCCTCACATAATACATAATACTATATTGCTAACATAACTTGCATTAACATGTAATAGGTTAATACTACACACTGAGCCGTGTTTAAAATGACCTTTTAAAATCAATTTCTCTTTCAATGATGTCTTGAAAAAACCCTTTACGTAACTGTGTTTGATTGAGTTGTGTTGTGATGAATTTGATGTGTGTTTTCTGTCAAAACAACATATTTATGTATCCATGCATTTCGAGGCCAAACTTTGACTGGATATTAATGACAGTGTAGTCAGAGGCAGACAGATTGTTCTCATTTTCAATCTCAGTTGCATAATTTCACAAATCTATTAGAGTATGCTCTCATTTTATAGTGTTATGATATGGGGGGTACTTTAGTGTGAGACACATAGATGGACAATATACTACACTTCCACACCTCTTCCCCGGGGGCAGCAGCAATAGGTTTAGGTGATGTGCTCTGCCAGGAAGCCTTCATCATTCTCAGGTGTGAGCGATCAGATGGTTGTCTCTTTCAGGGAGAGAGAGGAGGCCAGAAGGCTCTCGGCTGACCTTTGTTTGTTTCTTTGTGTTAGTTAACCACTTTAGTTGGGCATGTCTTTTATTTATTTTTTGTACATATTTATTTTGTCACCATGAACATTATGAAAATTTGCTTGGACTGGCCGAACAGAAGTTTTGTTTCCTGGGCACATGTTCATACAGCACAGTCCTCATACGCTGATTTCTGACATAGATGCATACATTAAATCAAGTTACAGACCAGTTAAGTAGGCCTAAGACCCCTAATCAGTACAGCAATATCAGTAGACTAGTTATTGGTTTCGTAACAATAGGTTTTTTATCATTTTGAATCAATCTAAATACACAGTATATAGAAATGAACCACATGGCTACATAGCAGCCTCAACATTGTCTGTTGCATCTGCACAGCAAATCATAGTTTTGTCAGCTCTCTAGTATCTTTCTTCACTATCTCTCGTCGTACTTTAGAATTGTAGGATGAAAGAATGTTGTATGTGAGTTTGTCTGTCTGCCCTGCAGGCTAGAGTGGAAGGTTCCACATCATTTTCTATTTTCAGACTGTAAAGTCGCAGAAAGTCATGTGTGGAAAATCTGTGGCATTCCATAACAGATTTACAACAGAGTCGTGCAAGTTTAGTGACTATGTCATACCAGTGGTGTAAAGTAACGAATTACAGCAAGTCTAGTTACTGTAATTTTAAGAGTACTTTTTTTGTGTTTTTCAAAGTCAGTCATTTTACTTCTACTTTATTAAATATGAATGTAAGTAACAGTACTTGTACTTGAGTAGGATATTACAGTACTCTTTCCATAGCTGATTTTAATTGCTTTACATCCTTAATTTATTTTAAAATGTTATAGTATATTTTTGACAAATCCTTTGTTTTTTTTACATACAGAACTGTCTTTGAGGCGTTCATGTGCTATCAGAGTTATCAGAAGCTCCTAGTTCCCAGTGGGAAATTTCATTTGAATGACCCTCCAAGACGGAATTACAAGTGGGAAAATGTTGTTACCCGAATTGCCTTTTTAACCAAAAGATGTTAACAAATCATTGTTTGACAATTACAACCTTATCATATGTATAATGTAAACTCAGCAAAAAAAGAAACGTCCTCTCACTGTCAACTGCGTTTATTTTCAGCAAACTTAACATGTGTAAATATTTGTATCAACATAACAAGATTCAACAACTGAGACATAAACTGAACAAGTTCCACAGACATGTGACTAACAGAAATTGAATAATGTGTCATTGAACAAAGGGGGGTGAAAAATCAAAAGTAACTGTCAGTATCTGGTGTGGCCACCAGCTGCATTAAGTACTGCAGTGCATCTCCTCCTCATGGACTGCACCAGATTTGCCAGTTCTTGCTGTGAGATGTTACCCCACTCTTCCACCATGGCACCTGCAAGTTTCTGGACATTTCTGGGGGGAATGGCCCTAGCCCTCACCCTCTGATCCAACAGTTTCCGTACGTGCTCAATGGGATTGAGATTCGGGCTCTTTGCTGGCCATGGCAGAACACTGACATTCCGCTGGCCATGGCAGAACACTGACATTCCTGTCTTGCAGGAAATCACGCACAGAACGAGCAGTATGGCTGGTGACTTACCATCCTGAGACAAGGCTGAGTATAGCCCACAAAGATCTCCGCCACGGCACAACCCAAGGGGGGACGCCAACCCAGACAGGATGATCACATCAGTGACTCAACCCACTCAGGTGACGTACCCTTCCTGCAGGCAAATATACTACACTTCCACACCTCTTCCCCGGGGGCAGCAGCAAAGAACAGTATGAAAAGAACAGTATGGAAACTGTTGGATCAGAGGGTGAGGGCTAGGGCTCACAACCTTGGGTTGTGCCGTGGCGGAGATCTTTGTGGGCTATACTCAGCCTTGTCTCAGGATGGTAAGTTGGTGGTTGAAGATATCGCTCTAGTGGTGTGGGGGCTGTGCTTTGGCAAAGTGGGTGGGGTTATATCCTTCCTGTTTGGCCCTGTCCGGGGGTGTCCTCGGATGGGGCCACAGTGTCTCCTGACCCCTCCTGTCTTAGCCTCCAGTATTTATGCTGCAGTAGTTTATGTGTCGGGGGGCTAGGGTCAGTTTGTTATATCTGGAGTACTTCTAAGTGTGCTTAAGTGTGCTCTCTCTAATTCTCTCTTTCTCTCTTTCTTTCTCTCTCTTGGAGGACCTGAGCCCTAGGACCATGCCTCAGGACTACCTGACATGATGACTCCTTGCTGTCCCCAGTCCACCTGGCCGTGCTGCTGCTCCAGTTTCAACTGTTCTGCCTTATTATTATTGGACCACGCTGGTCATTTATGAACATTTGAACATCTTGGCCATGTTCTGTTATAATCTCCACCCGGCATAGCCAGAAGAGGACTGGCCACCCCACATAGCCTGGTTCCTCTCTAGGTTTCTTCCTAGGTTTTGGCCTTTCTAGGGAGTTTTTCCTAGCCACCGTGCTTCTACACCTGCATTGCTTGCTGTTTGGGGTTTTAGGCTGGGTTTCTGTACAGCACTTTGAGATATCAGCTGATGTACGAAGGGCTATATAAATAAATTTGATTTGATTTGATTTGGTACCACATCAGGGAGGAGGATGTCTTCCCTTTAACCTCTCTGCACAGCGGGATTAAATTCGACAACATACGGTGATCGCTACATAAATAGTCATATTAAACATTCATGAAAATACAAGTGTCTCACATGGGTCGAAAGCCTAGAATCTTGCTAATCCAACTGTGTTGTCCGATTTTTTAAAAATGATTTACTCTGAAAGAATACGATGCGATTATCTGAGAACAAAGCCACATCATTTTTTTTTATTTCAACCAGCACAGGCGTAACAAAATCACAAATTGCAATAAAATAAATTGTTTACCTTTGACGATCTTCCTCTGTTTGCAATCCCAATGCTCATTGTTACACAATGAATGGTCTTTTGTTTGATAAAATCCATTTTTATATCCTAATACGAAACATTTTGTGAACCGCTTGTGTTGTGAATTCCGTCTCATTCCATTTTCGACGACACATTCAATGTAAATACACACACTAAACATGACTTTATCCAGTCATGTTTGGTTTCATTGCAATCAAATGGTTGTTTGTAACACAACCAAACTTGATGGGTCATTTCGCGGGACGTATTGACTGAAAGAAACCCATTTGAAGACAACAAGTAATGACATCATTGTGCACCAATGATATGACCGCTGTTTCGTTGACTGACTGTATTTTAACCCAATGGCCACTGATCTTCTTGAAATCTAGCTGGGTAGATAGCCAATGAGCTGAGGTAAACGGCAATATGTAATGTTTATGTGTTGGAAGACAAACACAACCTGGGGCGGCATGGTAGCCTAGTGGTTAGAGCGTTGGACTAGTAACCGGAAGGTTGCAAGTTCAAATCCCCGAGCTGACAAGGTTGTTCTGCCCCTGAACAGGCAGTTAAACCACTGTTCCTAGGCCCTCAATGAAAATAAAATTTGTTCTTAATTGACTTGCCTAGTTAAATAAAGGTTAAAAAATGTAGTAAACTCCAGCATAAAGAGGGTCATTCACCATTGAAGATTCATACCAGAAGGAGTTACACACAGCATTATTTTGGTAAAGCGCATCTTCAGCTGTTTATATATCAATCAGTATGGCGACTAAGTCAGGGAAAGCTAAATCTAAGTCTTCTAAGTTTTAGAAGAAATTGATCGGGAAAGTGAGACAGATTGTTGGAGGACGATTCATGGATGTGCAGCGATTTTTAGGGTTTGCCAATTACTACCAGAGATTTATCCGGGGTTTTGGCCAGGTGGCTGCTCCCATTACCTCACTGCTGAAGGGGGGTCCCGTACGGTTGCAGTGGTCGGCTGAGGCGGACAGGGATTTTGGGCAGCTAAGAGCTCTGTTTACTTTGGCTCCTGTGCTGGCCCATCCGGATCCCTCTTTGGCGTTCATAGTGGAGGTGGACACGTCCGAGGCTGGGATAGGAGCCGTGCTCTCACAGCGCTCGGGTACACCACCAAAACTCCGCCCTCTGTGTTTTCTTCCCGAAGAAGCTCAGCCCAGCAGAGCGTAACTATGATGTGGGGGACCGGGAGCTGTTGGCTGTGGTTAAAGCGTTGAAGGTGTGGAGACATTGGCTTGAGGGGGCTAAACACCCTTTCCTCATCTGAACTGACCACCGCAACCTGGAGTACATCCGGGCAGTGAGGAGACTGAATCCTCGTCAGGCAAGGTGGGCCATGTTCTTTACCCATTTTGTGTTTACCCTGTCCTACAGATCAGGCTCCCAGAATGTGAAGGCAGACGCACTGTCCCGGCTGTTATGACACAGAGGAGTGGCCCATCAGACTCCCATACTCCCGGCCTCTTGAGTGGTAGCGCCGGTCATGTGGGAGTTGGACGTGGACATTGAGCAGGCGTTGCGTACAGAGCCCGCTCCCCTCCAGTATCCTGTTGGGCGTATGTACATTCCGTCTGCTGTCCGTGACCAGTTGATCTATTGGGTCCACACGGCATCCTATCTGGTCATCCGGGGATCGGTCGGACGGTGCACTGTCTGACTGGGAAGTACTGGTGGCCCACCTTGGCTAAGGACATGAGTGTTTATGTTTCCTACTGCTCGGTGTGTGCCCAGTGTAAGGCTCCAAGACACCTGCCCAGAGGGAAGCTACACCCCTTACCCGTTCCATGGATCATTTCTCTAAGTCCAGTCGTCTCCTCCCTTCCTATGGCCCTACAGACTGCGGAAGCCCTGTTTACTCACGTCTTCCGGCACTACGGGGTGCCTGAGGATATAGTGTCTAATCGGGGTCCCCAGTTCACGTCAAGAGTCCGGAAGGCGTTCATGGAATATCTGGGGGTTTCAATCAGCCTTACCAAGGGTTTTCACCCCAAGAGTAACGGGCAAGTAGCGAGAGTCAACCAGGATGTGGGCAGGTTTCTGTGGTCCTATTGCCAGGACCGGCCGGGAGAGTGGGCGGCGTTCGTACCCTGGGCCGAGATGACACAGAACTCACTTCGCCACTCCTCCACTAACCTCTCCCCCTTTCAGTGCGTATTGGGGTACCAGCCGGTTCTGGCGCCGTGGCATCAGGGTCAGACTGAGGCTCCTGCGGTGGACGACTGGTTCAGGCGCACGGGGGAGACATGGGTGGCCACCCATGTTCACCTCCAGCGAGCCGTGCTTCGCCAAAAGACCGGCACGGACCGTCACCGCAGTGAGACCCCAGTGTTCGCACTGGGGGACCGGGTCAGGCTCTCGACCCCGAAACCTGCCCCTCCGCCTGCCCTGCCAGAAGCTGGGTCCGTGGTTTGTGGGGACATTCAAAGTCCTGAGGAGGGTGAACGAGGTGTGCTTCAGATTACAGCTTCCCTCTGATTACCGTATTAACCCCTCGATCCATGTGTCTCTCCTCAGGCCAGTGGTGGCTATTCCGCTCCAGGAATCTGAGGTGCGGGAGGTCCCTCCGCCCCTCTGGACATCGAGGGGGCCCCGGCGTACTCAGTTTGTTCCATCCTGGATTCAAGGCGTCAGGCAGGAGGCCTTCAGTACCTCGTGGAGTGGGAGGGGTACGGTCTGGAGGAGAGGTGCTGCGCCCCGGTTGCGGATGTTTTGGACCCCGAACTGCTGCGAGAGTTTCACCGTCGCCGGGCCGGATCGCCCTGCGCCTCGCCCTCCGGGTCGTCCCCGAGGCCAGTGTCGGCGCCCTTCTGGAGCCGCGCGTCAGGGGGGGGGGGGGGGGTACTGGCACCTCTCCTTGTTCGGGCAGCTCCATTTCTCATTTCTCCATTTGTTTTGTCTTGTTCCATACACACCTGGTTTTCATTCCATAATCATACTGCATATATTTAGTCCTCTGTTCCCCTGCATTTCTTTGTGTGTAATTGTTTATTGTTATGTGGATATTGTCAGGCGCCATACTTTTGTTATGTTCCGTGTTTTTGGCACGTTTATGTTTTTATGTGCTGTCGTTTTTGGACAGGAATTAAAGTGCGCCTGTTTACTACACTCTGCTCCCCTGCACCTGACTTCGCCTCCCGTACACACCCCTAACACTGAGGAATGTTTGTACAACTAATTATCTCATTCAGGCTGCCTGACAACATACTGTTTGTAGGATATGGCAATGGTGCATGGGATTAAGGAAAGTTTGGACATTCCTGCATCATAGATGAACTACTACAGTCCCCTTTTATTCTACATTTCAGTAGTCAGACTGCAAGGCCCGGAGGAGGTGACAACCAGTGGCAATTTTAGCATGTAAATCTTGGTGGGGCAAAAAAATAAAAATATAATATATAAGTGGAATGCTTGCCAGCAAAGCCATTACACAACACTAAACAATACATTAATTGCACTATAACAGTGACAAACGGTGCCCACAAACTGTTAGGGCCTACATAAAGCTGTCCCAACAGCAGTCCCAACATCTCACCACTGTTACACCTGGCTTTTAACAGAGCTTTGTCTGGCAGCAAAACAGTTCAATCAGCCTAATTTACTGCCTTTTAAAAAGATAGCTGATATGGCTGACTTACTTAAACAAATGTGGTTTCTAATGACAATTGAGATGTACAAACTATGGCATAAGGGGACAACAAGTGCACAAGAGGCAATCCGTAATTTCGATTAAGATATTAATGAGCGAGCTAGGACGACGTAGTCAATATAACTATTTGTTTAGCACTTTTGAAATGTACATTGACAGAATTCAGAACATAGGCCGTTCTTACAGTGTTCTCCCTGTGAACCAAGTCAGAAACGTAGGATAAATAAAGGGGGCACATACGCAGACAATGAAAGCTCCTACAAAATTTGATGATTAAATTTCACAAAAACAGGTTATAGGCTACTGTACATGTGCACCACCAAGTCAGAACAGTAGGTGGAATTAAGAGAGGTAAATAGACCAAATTATTAGGGTGAGGCACATGGGCTACTAACAGCTTGCTACACAACATACACTTAGTATTACTTTCTTATCTACAGTATACATATCTCCCTGGCATATACATAATTTATGCAGTAGCATACAAGCCATTTTTGGACTTGTTGTGCTGTGCTCACTTCATTAGGAAGGTTACATGGCGGTCCTTTGTGGGCAAATTCTGTCATCAAAGTCTGGCATTCTCTGTATCTATGGTGCTTTCAAGACAACTGGGAACTCATAAAAAACAAGGTTGAATCATGATGACATCGTTGATCTTCTGGTTGTAGCTCTAGAAAGAAAGTTGAGTTACAATTCTGAGTTGGATGACTATTCAAAATGTATTTCCCAGTCGGAGCAATTTTTTTCAGGAATTCCTAATTGTCTTGAACTCACTGCAGTTAAATTTGCGCCCTTTCGAGTTAACAGTGTGTTTTGAGCATGGCAGAAATCAGGCTTCATTGACAGCATGGCCAATGTTGAATTTTTATGATTTGCTTTGCAATGCTTGCAGTTAGACACTGTCACTGATTCCTTCCAAACCACTCATTGCTGAATTTGTGATTTCCAACTTGTTGTGTAATGTTTATGTCCAATGGCCAATTTCTATTCATTATTTATCTTCATATGACAAGGATTAAAAAGGATTTGCCAGTAGATTGTCGACTTGATTCATGATGATGACTGCTAGTTAAGATTTTGAAAGTATGATGTTGACATGATCACTCCAATCAAAGCTACTGTAGATTTAACGTGATTTGACGTCATTTTATCTGTGGCCACTGACCTTGATCCTTCTTGGATGGGCATTTCTAATGTAACTTCATGGCAGCACCCAAGGGGCTTGAATTATCGAGGTCTACCCTTAGACTTGGTGGTGACGTACTCTCCCCATGAGTGGCAGAACACTGAGCTAATCATGGTGCAACTAGAGAACATTACCAACCCCTAGGCTCTGTATTTTCTGCTGGCTACCCCACCACTACAGAAAGCACTGAGCTAAACTGAAAAACCTGCACTTTGGAGCTGCTTTACTCAAGAAAGTAAAAAAGAGACCATGTTTGTATGCTGCTTTATTAACTCAATTATATTTCGATTTTTATTTTACATTGTTTGCAAACTGATATGTGACATGCATTAATGCCAAAATAACAAGCAAAACAGGTAAGGCCAAAACACAAGACCCACATTGTTTAGCTAAAAATGTGGGTCTCAAAATGGCCCTGAATGACAGGTCACCACTGGTAACATTATAAAATGCCAATAATTGTCTGAATGCATAAGTGGAGGAAGTGTAGTGGTTCATGCACTGGACAGCTGTGTGACATAAAAAAGAACACTCCGTTCAAATTACTACATACATAAGTTCATAAGTTCATGCAGGTGCAGTAAGGAAGTTAGTCAAACTGCATTGTCATCTCTTAGAACAGCTCATTACATCTTTTATTGGGTAACCACCAATAGCAGCATAGTTTGCATATTTCATATCAATACGTTTCAATTTAGACCACACACACAACCTTATATTGCCATCTGCTGTTTTTAAATGGGTCTGCAACACACTGCTTGTGAAACAGTTATCTTTGGGAAAATTTGAGGGACATAAATTGCAGTATTAGATTGTATCTAAGTGAAGAAGGGTTTGCAACAGTTATCACACCAGATCATACCTGAACATTTAAGATGGAGATGTATTTTAGGGCAATGCTGAAACAATGTTGGTCATTTAGATAATTTAGTTACTTTGGACTTGATTACTCTAATTTAACTGGCAAGTCCAATAATTTAAGATTATGAATAAATTGAAGAATAGCCTATGTTATGAGAAAAATACATCTCTTGTTGTTGTTCCCAATAGAAATACTTGAATGATATAAACAGGGTTGGAATGTGAAGCATCATTATACTCTACAAGAGGGCAAAACTATGCTACATGGAACTTAAAATAGTGCAAAAAGGCATTAGAAACAACATAGATCTGTGAATAATGTTTGTTTAAGCTTTGGACATGCTGATCAACAGAAATAACTGCATTTTTTGGGATCATTCCATGATCTGAGATTATGCGTACAGTTGAAGTTGGAAGTTTACATACACTTAGGTTGGAGTCATTAAAACTTGTTTTCAACCACTCCACAAACGTCTTGTTAACAAACTATCGTTTTGGCAAGTCGGTTAAGAAATCTACTTTGTGCATGACACAAGTAAATATTCCAACAATTGTTTACAGACAGATTATTTAACTTATTCCAGTGGATCAGAAGTTTACATACACTAAGTTGGCTGTGCCTTTAAACAGCTTGGAAAATTCCAGAAAATTATGTCATGGCTTTAGAAGCTTCTGATAGGCTAATTGACATAATTTTAGACAATTGGAGGTGTACCTGTGGATGTATTTCAAGGTCTACTGTACATTCAAACTCAGTGCCTTTTTGCTTGACATCATGTGAAAATCAAAAGAAATCAGAAAAAAATTGTAGATCTCCACAAGTCTGGTTCATCCTTGGGAGCAATTTCCAAATGCCTGAAGGTACCTTGTTCATCTGTACAAACAATAATACGCAAGTATAAACACAATGGGACCACGCAGCCGTCATACCACTCAGGAAGGAGACGTTTTCTGTCTCCTAGAGATGAACTTACTTTGTGCAAAAAGGGAGAGGCATGCAAGCCGAAGTGCAAATCAATCCCAGAACAACAGCAAAGGACCTTGTGAAGATGCTGGAAGAAACAGGTACAAAAGTATCTATATCCACAGTAAAACGAGTCCGATATCGACCTAACCTGAAAGACTGCTCAGCAAGTAAGAAGCCACTGCTCCAAAACTGCCATAAAAAAGCCAGACTACTGTTTGCAACTGCACATGGGGACAAAGTTCGTACTTTTTGGAGAAATGTCCTCTGGTCTGATGAAACAAAAAAAGAACTGTTTGGCCATAATGACCATCATTATGTTTGGAGGAAAAAGGGGGAGGCTTGCAAGCCGAAGAACACCATCCCAACCGTGAAGCATATGGGGGTGGCAGCATCATGTTGTGGGGGTGCTTTGCTGCAGGAGGGACTGGTGCACTTCACAAAATAGATGGCATCATGAGGAGGAAAATTATGTGGATATATTGAAGCAACATCTCAAGACATCAGTCAGGAAGTTAAAGCTTGGTTGAAAATGGGTCTTCTAAATGGACAATGACCCCAAGCATACTTCCAAAGTTGTGGAAATATGGCTTAAGGACAACAAATTCAAGGTATTGGAGTGGCCATCACAAAGCACTGACCTCAATCCCATAGAAAATGTGTGGGCAGAACTGAAAAAGAGTGTGCGAGCAAGGAGGCTTACAAAACTGACTCAGTTACACCAGCTCTGTCAGGAGGAATGGACCAAAATTCACTCAACTTATTGTGGGAAGCTTGTGGAGGGCTGCCCGAAACGTTTGGCCCATGATAAACAAGTTAAAGGCAATTCTACCAAATACTAATTGAGTGTATGTAAACTTCTGACCCACTGTGAATGTCGTGAAAGAAATAAAAGCTGAAATTAATCGTTCTCTCTACTATTATCCTGACATTTCACATTCTAAGAAAAAAGTGGTGACCTAAGAAAGGGAATTTTTACTAGGAGTAAATGTCAGGAATTGTGAAAAACTGAGTTTAAATGTATTTGGCTAAGGTGTACGTAAACTTCCGACTTCAACTGTATGTCCTCAATCATATCCTATTTTTTGGTATAAGATGATAACCTTTCCGACTACCTATTTCAATTGGATGCGTACAGTAGGCCTTCATGTAGACCTAATTGAATCAATAAAAACAGACATTTACATTTCAGCACATGCTCTTATCCAGAGCGACTTACAGTAGTGAGTGCATACATTTTTACACTGGTCCACTGTGGGAATCAAACCCACAACTTTAACGTTGCAAGCGCCATGCGCTACCAACTGAGCTACACAGGACCAGGAAAAGGAAAGGAAAGCTTCAAGAGAAGAGAGATAATGTGTTGTTAAATTAGGACTACGAACCAATCCATGTTTGGCAGTGATTTATTTATTTATGGGAGAGACAGAACAGAATGCCCTTGTTTAGAATGGAGTGACCTAGGTTCATGTAAATAATCTTCTTGAAGAAAGACTGCAACATTCGGAATCACTGAATTCCCACACTCATATCCTGTTCCATGAATAACCCACTCGTGCTATGCTGCCATGTGCATAAGAGTTTTTTGTTTGTTTGAAAAGCTGTGAATTCAGCAGAAGAACACTAGTCATATTCCACAGCTGTAGGTTTCAAGGTTGAACAGATCTCACCAAAAAAATATGAAAGATACAGTGGAGACATCATGGCACCAGAGGGGTGGGCACCATTATTGATCTGAACAAAAGGACCTGTCAGACAGTCATAACTGAAGAGCCTCAGAGACCTTTCGCACTTGCTGCTGCAACTGCAGGCATTCCGCAGCACAGACACAGTGTGAAACAGGCCTAAATCGGAATGCAGCCTACTGAGCACCGGCAGAGATGTGTCTACCCGTCGACTAGGTTGCATTAAGGGTTTCTTCCAAATAAATAACCTTTGGGATTGGTTATTAGAATATTAAATGGGTGACATAGACACAGATAGGACTGGTAAGTGTCTCACATTTTTTTTCCGAATTGATCATTCAATCATTCAAAATGTTGGTCAGATTAATAAAAGCATATCAGTGTAGGGTTAAATACTGTACTAATGTGCTATTATAGGCTACAGGCATAAAGTTCTCAGCCTATTGCAGGCTACTGGTCCAGAAAAAGTTCTGTATGTGGTTGTATTTAGTTTGGCAAAGTTTCTGTGATGATCAGTTGTGGGCAGGAGCTGTATAGCACACTCAGGACAGAGTCTGCTTTCAAACTTAAATGTTTACTGTTTGAGTTTTGCACAGTGGCAAATAAAGGCATGTTTGTTTGTCACATAAAGGAGTCACATTGAACACTAGGGGCCTTATTACATTTTATCAGGTTCAAAATGTACTCTTGTACAAACTGTCTAGTCTACAACTCCCATGTCTCCTTTGTAAAGGGGTGCAGAAATGGCAATGAATTAGTCTATTGAACACAGCATCACATCCATGTCTAAAGACTAGAACATATAGATATTGACGATCATCGCCTTTACATAGGCCTATAAAATAAAGTACAAACACTGTTATGTACATGGTCAGGTGGGATTTCACTGTAAGAAATAGGACTTTCAGTGAATATGAAATATCTCATTACAGCCTGCAAGTTCTTTGGTAATTAAATGATTCCCACACACTCTTCGTTATGTAAGGAGATGAGGTCTGGTGTTTATTTTGACACTGGTGCTGCTCTGACAGCTCCAGGCTAAGGAAATTGTGCTGAGCACTACCACATAACAGTAAATGTGTTTTTTACATTTCTGATGTTAAATAGCAAGTTGGCTCAATCAGTTACTGAAGTCAACTTTGAAGACTTTCCCTGAATTTTTCGTTGGTGTTGGTATTTAGCAGAGGTGGGACCAAGTCATTGTTTTACAAGTCACAAATAAGTCTCAAGTCTTAGCACTCAAGTCCCAAGTCAAGTCCCATTTGAAGACAGGCAAGTCCTAGTCAAGTCTCAAGTCAAGATCTGTCAAGTATCAAGTCAAGTCTCCAGTCCTAAACTTTGAGTTTCGAGTACTAAACAAGTCATAATGTGCTCTTCACCAAATGTAATACCATTTCATATTTAACAAGAGTAATAGTATATTACATTTACGCAAATCATGAATGCTTTTAAATATATATATATTTATTACTTTCCAAATAAACTTTATATTTCCATGGAAATACATGGGTAGCCATGAGAAAGACATCAATATGACAACAAAAACAAAATATTGTAGTGCTCTCTCTCCCTCTATCTCTCTCTCCAGATATACTCTAGACACCTAAAACAATCCTGCCATAAAGTTACAATCATTTATTTAAAGGTACATCTAAACAACTGACACTGAACTGAGGCCTACAATTTGAACAATGAATGTCTGAGAAAAAAATATAGATCCCAAAGATGGGAGATAAAACCTGAACATGGAGACTACATGTGTGTGTGTGTAATGCATAAACAGTTGCATTTTTTCTCTTATCTCAGGGCCCTATGATGCATTGCATTTGCAAAAGACCAAATTCGATAAAAGTCTGTCAGTCATTTGTGCACGATGAGGCCGCAGTATGATGCCACCATGGCTGAAGACATGCTCCACCGGAACACTGGAGGCAGGCACTGCCAAGACCCTGATGGCCACTCGGGACAGTGAAGGAAGAGCCTTCCTGTTCATTGCCCAGCACACGAGGGCATTCTGTCCTTCGCATATGTCAAGGTAGTGACTTAGCTGTAGTGCTGGAGTGGTCCCAACAGCTTTCTTCTGCCTCTTACAGCATGCTGCAAACAGCCCTTCTTCTTGTCCAAGACTATGGTCCTCTCACTCTTCCTCATCAACAAGAGGCACAGCTTGCTCAGTCCCTGTAGCATCTTGCAGAATCAGTTCTGGCAAAACATGTAAAAGCATAGCAGAAACAAAAATGATGGTATTAGAGTATTGGTGATGCAGTGGATTAAAATGAAAAAGTATTATTGTTGCAGTCAATTGGATTAAATTATGAGAAAAAGTTACATTCAACTCAATAATATTTACCTTTTACACTTTGTGCCACCTCTTCCTTGACCTCCTCCTTGACCAGCACATGGTGCTCCACCCACATCAGAGAAAAAGCCGGATCCAAGGCAGCTGCTTTGAGGTAGACTGGATCTGTTATCTGTTAAGATATCAGTTTGTCTCTGTGAATGGTTTGTCCTCTGACAAATCAACTGTAAATGTTGGTGTTCCTCAAGGTTCCGTTTTAGGACCACTATTGTTTTCACTATATATTTTACCTCTTGGGGATGTCATTCGAAAACATAATGTTAACTTTCACTGCTATGCGGATGACACACAGCTGTACATTTCAATGAAACCTGGTGAAGCCCAAAAATTGCCCTCGCTAGAAGGCTGTGTTTCAGGCATAAGGAAGTGGATGGCTGCAAACGTTCTACTTTTAAACTCGGACAAAACAGAGATGCTTGTTTTAGGTCCCAAGAAACAAAGAGATCTTCTGTTGAATCTGACAATTAATCTTGATGGTTGTACAGTCTCAAATAAAACTGTGAAGGACCTCGGCGTTACTCTGGACCCTGATCTCTCTTTTGACAAACATATCAAGACTGTTTCAAGGACAGCTTTTTTCCATCTACGTAACATTGCAAAATTCAGAAACTTTGTGTCCAATAATGATGCAGAAAAATTTATCCATGCTTTTGTTACTTATAGGTTAGACTACTGCAATGCTCTACTTTCCGGCTACCCGGATAAAGCACTAAATAAACTTCAGTTAGTGCTAAATACGGCTGCTAGAATCCTGACTAGAACCAAAAAAATGGATCATATTACTCCAGTGAAATCCTCCCTACACTGTCTTCCTGTTGAGACTAGGGCTGATTTCAAGGTTTTACTGCTAACCTACAAAGCATTACATGGACTTGCTCCTACTTATCTTTCTGATTTGGTCCTGCCGTACATACCTACACGTACGCTACGGTCACAAGACGCAGGCCTCCTAATTGTCCCTAGAATTTCTAAGCAAACAGCTGGAGGCAGGGCTTTCTCCTATAGAGCTCCATTTTTATGGAATGGTCTGCCTACCCATGTGAGAGACGCAGACTCGGTCTCAACCTTTAAGTCTTTACAGAAGACTCATCTCTTCAGTGGGTCATATGATTGAGTGTAGTCTGGCCCAGGAGTGTGAAGGTGAACGGAAAGGCTCTGGAGCAACGAACCGCCCTTGCTGTCTCTGCCTGGCCGGTTCCCCTCTCTCCACTGGGATTCTCTGCCTCTAACCCTATTACAGGGAATGAGTCACTGGGTTACTGGTGCTCTTTCATGCCGTCCCTAGGAGGGGTGCGTCACTTGAGTGGATTGAGTCACTGACGGGATCTTCCTGTCTGGGTTGGCGCCCCCCCCTTGGGTTGTGCCGTGGCGGAGATCTTTGTGGGCTATACTCGGCCTTGTCTCAGGATAGTAAGTTGGTGGTTGAAGATATCCCTCTAGTGGTGTGGGGGCTGTGCTTTGGCAAAGTGGGTGGGGTTATATCCTTCCTGTTTGGCCCTGTCCGGGGGTATCATTGGATGGGGCCACAGTGTCTCCTGACCCCTCCTGTCTCAGCCTCCAGTATTTATGCTGCAGTAGTTTATGTGTCGGGGGCTAGGGTCACTTTGTTATTTCTGGAGTACTTCTACTGTCTTATCCGGTGTCCTGTGTGAATTTAAGTATCTCTCTTTCTCTCGGAGGACCTGAGCCCTAGGACCATGCCTCAGGACTACCTGGCATGATGACTCCTTGCTGTCCCCAGTCCACCAGGCTGTGCTGCTGCTCCAGTTTCAACTGTTCTGCCTGCGGTTATGGAATCCTGACCTGTTCACCGGACGTGCTACCTGCTGTTCATAACTCTCTAGAGACAGCAGGAGTGGTAGAGATACTCTTACTGATCGGCTATGAAAAGCCAACTGACATTTACTCCTGAGGTGCTGACTTGCTGCACCCTCGACAACTACTGTGATTATTATTATTTGACCATGCTGGTCATTTATGAACATTTGAACATCTTGGCCATGTTCTGTTATAATCTCCACCCGGCACAGCCAGAAGAGGACTGGCCACCCCTCATAGCCTGGTTCCTCTCTAGGTTTCTTCCTAGGTTTTGGCCTTTCTATGGAGTTTTTCCTAGCCACCGTGCTTCTACACCTACATTGCTTGCTGTTTGGGGTTTTAGGCTGGGTTTTAGGCTGTACAGCACTTTGAGATATCAGCTGATGTATGGAGGGCTATACAAATCAATTTGATTTGATTTTGATTTGATCTGAAAAGGGGGCAGTGATTCCATCTTATGTCCTGGCCATTTTCACATTGATGAAGATTCCAATAAATATTTTGTTCAGGGATGCCTGGAGAGTTCTGACCAGGCCGCTCAGGAAATGGACTTGAGGCTTTCGCTACTCCAGGTGGTGATTCAGGGACAGGACCGAGGGAACAGAACTGATTGTGACTACCTTCTCCCCCTGTGCCATACCTCTTGCTTCTCCAACTCCTTCAACTTATTCTACTCTCGTACTGTGAACAACAACTCCTTGTGCCCAGCTTTTTCTAGAACATGACTGAGCTTTCGAGGGTCACATGGGATAACTGCCTTCACTTGTCTCAGTGTGGAGTTCCATGTTGTGTTGACAGCAGCAGGGATGCCTCTTTCCCCAAATTCAGCCTCAAACACCTCTTTCAATGTTGTGCTTATATGCAGCAGTGAGCTGATTTTTGATAACTTTGAAAGAGAAGGAGTCATCACTTTTGTTTCTTTCAAGCCATCTCCCACCACCAGCTGGAGAGTGTGGGCAAAACACTTGTAAGCGCTGTTTTTTTGCAATAGCAGCATCCACTGTTTGCTGGTCTTCCAGGGTTTAGCCATTCCAGAGCTCTGGGTCATCAAGGTGATCTTCGTCATGTACTTCATCTTCTTGTTCTTGTTCACACCGTGAATGCTTTTCTCATGTTTGCAGCATTGTCACTAATGATATAGTCCAATTCATCTTTAATGCTGTACTCACCACATATGGCCTCAAATTGCTCACAGATTATTTTGGCCTTGTGTGGGCCTTTGAAGCGGTCACAGGCCAAGAGATTGGACTTGCGCTGTATCCTCTCTCCATCTTTCTCCATACAGTGCACAGTGACACCAAGGAACCCCCTCATCTTTCGGTTGGACCAAATGTCCACTGTGACTGAAACATGGTCTGTGTTGCTCAACTGAGTTTTCAGTTTTCAACGTCTCTCTGTAGCGAGGTTCTCTACTTTTGATGTCAATGTTCTACGACACACTGGGCTGTACTTACTGTCAACCACTAACAGAAAGGGACTAAAACTCTTGTTTTCCACCATAGACAAGAGGAAAGTTGCAATCGATAACCAGGTCGGACAGTATTGCATTGTTGATAGCTTTCTACTGTGGATGATTCATGCTGTACTGCCCTACACGGGTCTCCAAATAATTGAGCGGGGCAGTAGCACAATCTTGCCTGGTCTCAATCCTGGGTGCAATGATCACGTTCATGCACTGACTGACTGTTTGGAGGCTCATTGATTTAACATTCTGTTAGCCTACATGCTAT
This sequence comes from Oncorhynchus clarkii lewisi, assembly GCF_045791955.1. NCBI lineage: Eukaryota > Metazoa > Chordata > Actinopteri > Salmoniformes > Salmonidae > Oncorhynchus > Oncorhynchus clarkii. The sequence continues at coordinate 57,533,608 of NC_092155.1, read as the reverse complement.
ACTAGCAAAGTTATATATAGCTGTCGGCTATATTAGCCACGATTTACCGTTCTTTGTGCAGCTTCAAAGGTCGAACAAAGTTGTAAGTTGTTGTGCCTCCATCTGTAATTTTCTTCCTGCATGTTTGGCAAGTTGCAATCCGTTTTTTTGTTGACTACAACATTGTCTGTATATCTGAAAATAATAATTTTGGGTATCATCTTTCCAATGGCTCAATCTGAATTCACCCGCCGACGTTCCTCTGCATTGCCACACACAACTTTTTCTCAGCTGGCACAATTTGATTGGCTGCTGTCCGATTCAAACTTTAATACGTTAAATGAAGAGTTGATGCGCTGCACACTTTTTTTAATAGCATCATTGTTAATTTGGCCTTGGGGAGGGTATCAAGTCAGGTCGAGTCATAAGGTTCAAGTCAAGTCACGAGTCATTGGTGTTTAAGTCAAAGTCGAGTTGCAAGTCATCATATTTGTGATTCGAGTCTAACTTTAGTCCAAGTCAATTGACTCGAGTTCACACCTCTGGTATTTAGCATTATGCTATTTACACTGTCAGAACACATTTACACCATCTACCATTTGTTGGTCACCAGTTTTTACTCATTATTTATTTACATAATTTACCATCTGATCTGTTGCTTCCCGCATTAGAATATATCCCTGAGTGGATTACCGTTTCTCTTAATCGCTTTGGAACCATTTTCACAAGTATGTGGTACATTTTCACAGCTCTTAGTACAAAACTTTAAACTGATCACACTTGTATCGCAGCCAGTCTTTCATTCAAAACCTGTCATTGTGCATTCATTTCAATTGTAAACATCTCTCACCACACAACCACTGATTGAAAATATACACTACCGTTCAAAAGTTTGGGGTCACTTAGAAATATCCTTGTTTTTGAAAGAAAAACAAATATTTTGTCCATTAAAATAACATCAAATGTATCCTAAATACAGTGTAGACATTGTTAATGTTGTAAATGACTATTGTAGCTGGAAATGGCAGATTTTTTTATGGAATATCTACATAGGCGTACAGAGGCCCATTATCAGCAATCATCACTCCTGTGTTCCAATGGCACGTTGTGCTTGCGAATCAAAGTTTATAATTTTAAAAGGCTAATTGATCATTGGAAAACAATTTTTCAATTACGTTAGCACAGCTGAAAACTGTTGTGCTTATTAAATAAGCAATAAAACTGGCCTTCTTTAGACTAGTTGAGTATCTGGAGCATCAGCATTTGTGGGTTGGATTACATACAGTCTTCTGAAACTCATCAGTCTATTCTTGTTCTGAGAATGAAGGCTATTCCATGTGAGAAATTTCCAAGAAACTGAAGATATTGTACAACGCTGTGTACTACTCCCTTCACAGAACAGCACAAACTGGCACTAACCAGAATGGAAAGAGGAGTGGGAGGCCCCTGTGCACAACTGAGCAAGAGGACAAGGACATTAGAGTGTCTAGTTTGAGAAACAGACGCCTCACAAGTCCTTAACTGGCAGCTTCATTAAATAGTACCCGCAAAACACCCTTCTCAACGTTAATAGGCGAATCCGGGATGCTGGCCTTCTAGGTCGAGTTCCTCTGTCCAGTGTCTGTGTTCTTTTTTTAACCTTTATTTAACTAGGCAAGTCAGTTAAGAACAAATTCTTATTTACAATCACAGCCTACGAAAAGTGGGTTAACTGCCTTGTTCAGGGGTAGAACGACAGATTTTTACCTTGTCAGCTTGGGGATTCAATCTAGCAACCACCTGGTTCCTAGCCCAACGCTCTAACTACTAAGCTACCTTTTGCCTATCTTAATCTTCTCTTTTTATTGGCCAGTCTGAGATATGGCTATAAAAATGTAGATATTCCATTTAAAATCAGCCATTTCTAGCTACAATAGTCATTTACAACATTAACAATGTCTACACTTTATTTCCGATCAATTTTATGCTATTTTAATGGACAAAAAATGTGCTTTTCTTTCAAAAACAAGGACGTTTCTAAGTGACCCCAAACTTTTGAACGGTAGTGTACGTTTATTGTGAAATGTAATGAGAACATTAGTTTAATCACCAAAACACAATAATATATTTTCTAGGGGTGTACGTTTTTATCCCTTTTTCCCCCAATTGGTAGTTACAGTCTTGTCCCATTGCTGCAACACCCGTATGGCCTCAAGAGAGGCGAAGGTCGAGAGACACGCATCCTCCAAAACACAACCCTGCCAAACAGCACTGCTTCTTGACACACTGGTCGCTTAACCCAGAAGTCAGCTGCTCCAATGTGTTGGAGGAAACACTGCACAACTGGCGACCGAGTCAGCGTGCATACAACCGGCCCGCCACAGGAGTCGCTAGAGTGCATTGGGACAAGGACATCCCGGCCGGCCAAAGTCTTCCCTAACCCGGACGACACTGGGACAGTTGTGTGCTGTCTCATGGGTCTCCCGGACACAAGCCTGCGACACAGCTCAGGATCAAACCCAGATCTGTAGTGGCGCCTAAAGCACTGAAATGCAGAACCATAGACCACTGCGCCACTCGGGAGCCAATGATATCTTTTCTATTTAGCTCTTTTTGACCTTTTAAAAAAAAAATGTGACCCCTTTTTCTCCCCAATTTCGTGGTATCCAATTGTTTAGTAGCTACTATCTTGTCTCATCGCTACAACTCCCGTACGGGCTCGGGAGAGACGAAGGTTGAAAGTCATGCGTCCTATGATACACAACCCAACCAAGCTTCTTAACACAGCGCGCATCCAACCCGGAAGCCAGCCGCACCAATGTGTTGGAGGAAACACCTTGCACCTGGCAACCTTGGTTAGCACGCACTGCGCCCGGCCCGTATTCTTGGGTATTCCTGTACCCAAGAATGCAAAGGTAACTGAACTAAATTACTATCTGTCATCATGAAGTGCTTTGAGATACTAGTCAAGGATCATATCACCTCCACCTTACCTGTCACTAGGCCTGGGCAAAGGTTGGCCCGGGGGCCGTATGCGACCTGATTCAATACGGCCCGTGGAATCATGCTCAGATCACATAAAGAATTTGCGATAGTAAAGTTTTGAAAAAAGTATTTGTTATTCAAATTAAAAGCCCAATGAATACTAGCCTTTGTATAATGATTTAACTCCCACCGCTTGTCGGACATTTATTTTGAAGGCACGTATAATTAACAACTGCAAGAGGACAGACAGTGACTGACACACACATCTCAGTTACAAATAGTAGCTAGCTAGAAATTGCGCAAAAATGTGTTTTTCAAACACAAAAATAAGTAAAGGAAAGTAGACAATGAATGTAGGGTGTTTTTTGGCCCTTTTGCACATCAGATGTACAGCCTTGTCAAAGCTTTCAAGGGAAAATGAATCCTCCTGACCCGCCAAGTAGAAGCCAACAATCTCACCTTCCGACACTACAAGTCTGTTCCCTGTCAGATGACCAGCGGGAGAAGTATACATCGATGCTGCATGCTTTGAAAGGTGAGTTTTCTTGTCATTTTGAGGATTTCAAAGTGTTGGAAAACGACATGCTGTTGATTTTCTCTCCTTTCACCTTTAATGTAGATAACGCTCCCACTGACCTGCAACTCAAACTTATCGATCTTCAGTCTGATGCAGTGATAGGAGTACTATTCAAAACAATGTCACTGACGAGGTTCTATGCATCTCTCAATGAACAAAACTCTCCAAAGATTAGGAGTCATGCTCAGAAGATACGTGTATTTGTACTGTTTGGGTCAACCTATGTATGAACAGACATTTTCAGTGATGAAATATAACAAGTCAAGGCATAGATCAACTCTTACTGACTCTCACCTCTCAGCAATCCTTCGCATAGCGACGTCAGAAACTATACCTGACTTCACAGCTATAGTCAATGCCCATCAGAGACCCATCAGACACTCCTCAAACTGATTGAGTAATTGAAATGTGATGTTGAGCTCTTTCTCTTTCTTGTGTTTTTGTAAATACCCGTTAACAAGAGTTCTGTCCATGGTGCTGAATGCACACTGTACTTTTCCCTCCGTGTAGTTCATTGCATGTTTAATAATGAAAATACCTACCAAAAGGAGAGCATGGATGTAGTTTATTTCTGTGCATGTTTAAAAAAATAAAAAAATTAATTGTAGCATATCTGGACTTGATTACAGTAGATATATCTGTCAACACAGTCATACACATGATGTATAATCCTGTAATATGATTATGGCCCGCGATGGCAAAAATATTTTCTAATGTGGTCCTCCATGGAAAATAATTGCCCAGGCCTGCACTAGACCCACTTCAATTTGATTACTGCCCAAATAGGTCCACATACGATGCAATCACCATCACACTGTACACTGCCCGATCCCATCTGGACAAGAGGAATACCTATTTAAGAATGCTATTCAAGCCTCCCGGGTGGCGCAGTGGTTAAGGGCGCTGTACTGCAGCGCCAGTTGTGCCATCAGAGTCCCTGGGTTCGCGCCCAGGCTTTGTCGTAACCGGCCACGACCGGGAGGTCCGTGGGGTGACGCACAATTGGCCTAGCGTCGTCCGGGTTAGGGAGGGCTTGGTCGGTAGGGGTGTCCTTGTCTCATCGCGCACCAGCGACTCCTGTGGCGGGCCGGGCGCAGTGCGCGCTAACCACAGTGTTTCCTCCGACACATTGGTGCGGCTGGCTTCCGGGTTGGATGCGCGCTGTGTTAAGAAGCAGTGCGGCTTGGTTAGGTTGTGTATATGAGGACACATGACTTTCAACCTTCGTCTCTCCCGAGCCCGTACGGGAGTTGTAGCGATGAGGCAAGATAGTAGCTACTACAACAATTGGATACCACGAAATTGGGGAGAAAAAGGGGTAAAATTCAAAAAGAAAATAAAAATAATAAAAATAATGCTGTTCATTGACTATAGCTCAGCATTCAACACCAGTTCAACAGTACCTGCTCATCATTAAGCTTGAGGACCTGGGTCTCAACCCTGCCCTGTGCAATTGGGTCCTGGACTTCCTGACGGGTCGCACCCAGGTGGTGAAGGTAGGAAAAAACATCTCCACTTCGCTGTCCCTCAAAAATGGGTCCCCACAAGGGTGTGTGCTCAGCCCTCTCCTGTACTCCCTGTTCACCCATGACTGCCTGGCCATGTACACCTCCAACTCAATCATCAAGTTTGCAGATGACACAACAGTAGTAGGCATGATTACCAAGAACGACGAGACAGCCTACAGGGAGGAGGTGAAGGGTCTCAGAGTGTAGTGTCAGGAAAATAACCCCAAAACAAAGGAGATGATTGTGGAAACAGCAATGGGAGCACCCCCCCATCCACATCGATGGGACAGCAGTGGTGAAGGTGGAAAGTTTTAAGTTCCTCGGCGTACACATCACGGACAAACTGAAATGATCCACCCACACAGATAGTGTGGTGAAGGAGGCACAACAGCGCCTCTTCAACCTCAGGAGGCTGAAGATGTACAATTGAGAGCATCCTGTCGGGCGGTATCACCGCCTGGTACGGCAACTGCACCGCCCACAACCACAGGGCTCTCCAGAGGGTGGTGCGGTCTGCACATCGCATCACCGGGGGCAAACTACCTGCCCTCCAGGACACCTACACCACCCAATGTCACAGGAAGGCTGAAAAGATCATCAAGGACAACAACCACCCGATCCAATGCTTGTTCACCCCGCTACCATCCAGAAGGCGAGGTCAGTACAGGTGCATCAAAGCTGGGCCCGAGAGACTGAAAAACAGCTTCTATCTCAAGGCCATCAGACTGTTAAACAGCCATCACTAGCACAGAGAAGCTGATGCCTTCATGCAGACTTGGAATCATTGGCCACTTTAATAAATGGACCACTAGTCACTTTAATAATGACACTTTAATAATGTTTACATATCTTGCATTGCTCATCTCATATGTACAGTGGGGCAAAAAAGTATTTAGTCAGCCACCAATTGTGCAAGTTCTCCCACTTAAAAAGATGAGAGAAGCCTGTAATTTTCATCATAGGTACACTTCAACTATGACAGACAAAATGAGAGAAAAAAAATCCAGAAAATCACATTGTAGGATTTTTAATGAATTTATTTGCAAATTATGGTGGAAAATAAGTATTTGGTCACCTACAAACAAGCAAGATTTCTGGCTCTCACAGACCTGTAACTTCTTCTTCAAGAGGCTCCTCTGTCCTCCACTTGTTACCTGTATTAATGGCACCTGTTTGAACTTGTTATCAGTATAAAAGACACCTATCCACAACCTCAAACAGTCACACTCCAAACTCCACTATGGCCAAGACCAAAGAGCTGTCAAAGGACACCAGAAACAAAATTGTAGACCTGCACCAGGCTGGGAAGACTGAATCTGCAATAGGTAAGCAGCTTGGTTTGAAGAAATCAACTGTGGGAGCAATTATTAGGAAATGGAAGACATACAAGACCACTGATAATCTCCCTTGATCTGGGGCTCCACGCAAGATCTCACCCCGTGGGGTCAAAATGATCACAAGAACGGTGAGCAAAAATCCCAGAACCACACGGGGGGACCTAGTGAATGACCGGCAGAGAGCTGGGACCAAAGTAACAAAGCCTACCATCAGTAACAAACTACGCCGCCAGGGACTCAAATCCTGCAGTGCCAGACATGTCCCCCTGCTTAAGCCAGTACATGTCCAGGCCCGTCTGAAATTTGCTAGAGAGCATTTGGATGATCCAGAAGAAGATTGAGAGAATGTCATATGGTCAGATGAAACCAAAATATAACTTTTTGGTAAAAACTCAAGTCGTCGTGTTTGGAGGACAAAGAATGCTGAGTTGCATCCAAAGAACACCATACCTACTGTGAAGCATGGGGGTAGAAACATCATGCTTTGGGGCTGTTTTTCTGCAAAGGGACCAGGACGACTGATCCGTGTAAAGGAAAGAATGAACGGGGCCATGTATCGTGAGATTTTGAGTGAAAACCTCCTTCCATCAGCAAGGGCATTGAAGATGAAACGTGGCTGGGTCTTTCAGCATGACAATGTCCCAAACACACCGCCCGGGCAACGAAGGAGTGGCTTCGTAAGAAGCATTTCAAGGTCCTGGAGTGGCCTAGCCATTCTCCAGATCTCAACCCCATAGAAAATCTTTGGAGGGAGTTGAAAGTCCGTGTTGCCCAGCAACAGCCCCAAAACATCACTGCTCTAGAGGAGATCTGCATGGAGGAATGGGCCAAAATACCAGCAACAGTGTGTGAAAACCTTGTGAAGACTTACAGAAAACGTTTGACCTCTGTCATTGCCAACAAAGGGTATATAACAAAGTATTGAGATAAACTTTTGTTATTGACAAAATACTTATTTTCCAGCATCATTTGCAAATAAATTCATTAAAAATCCTACAATGTGATTTTCTGGATTTTTTTTTCTAATTTTGTCTGTCATAGTTGAAGTGTACCTATGATGAAAATTACAGGCCTCTCTCATCTTTTTAAGTGGGAGAACTTGCACAATTGGTGGCTGACAATACTTTTTTGCCCCACTGTATATACTGTATTCTATACTATCTTTTGCATCTTAGCCTATGCCGCTCTGTCATTGCTCATCCATATATTTATATTTATATATTCTTATTCCATTCCTTTTCTTAGATTTGTGTGTATTGGGTATTTGTTGTGGAATTGTTAGATATTACTTGTTAGATATTGCTGCACTGTCGGAACTAGAAGCGCAAGCATTTTGCTACACTCGCAATAACATCTGCTAACTATGTGTATGTGACCAATAATATTTGATTTGATTTGACTTCATTAGACACAACAATTCCCTGCCGAATGCCTCCCTCTCTATGATGTCCACCTCTTTGACAGGGCCCATACCCACCTCTTTGATGGGGCTCATACCCACCTCTTTTACCACCTTGATGGGGCCCATGCCCACCTCTCTGACAGGCTCCTTGTCCACAAGCTCTTTGATTTCTTCCTCTTCCTTGCTGTCTATCCTGTTTCAATGTTCACACATACCCTTATATGGTGACCAATTGTGGCCACGACTATGTGAAATCAATTAGCGATAACGAGTAGTCATTATGTATGGTTATCATATATGATACATGTCATTTAGATGTTTATACTTTACAAACACACATAATATTTTTGTATTTCCCAAAATCCATATATAGTAGACAAGCCAGTTTAAAATCTATAGGTTTACCAAAACAGTTATGTGATTAAGCATTAAGCACAGTTTAATTAAGTGATGGTCAAGTGTATTTAAGCAAATGAGAAGATAATCATATGAAAAGTAGTATGAGCATTACATTGTAAAAGGCAATTTCTTTATATGAATGGTATTTCTATCTGAATTTGATTAGGTTTGGTGAAAAAAATGACTGTGTCATTTGGTGTGTTGTACCTAGTCAATTGAAAATGTGCTTAGAGTTGTGAAAAAAATGACCTTTTTGATTATCTGTTTAGAGTTTTGTGCTGCATTTTACCACATACAGTACATGTGAAAATAGTACCAAAGCATTAAAAAAAGGTACAACGGTAAGCCCGTTAGAGGGAGCTACACTTTCCCTATAACCTATTACAACCAACACCAGAACTGTCCAGGTATGAGAAAATTAGTAATTTGCTTCACGAGCTCAGCTAAATATTATCCATCCTTTTCTATTTCCATTACATATCTTCCATCCCTCCAATGGTCCCCCACTGTACTGCTTTTTCTCTGTTCCTTGCCAGCTGTTGCTGTCCGTATCTCTCCACTAGGACTGCCCCTGTGCAACAAGTTATAAATAAAATGCCAAGAAGTGCATCCCAGCAAGACATTCAGCCGTTGTGTTGTTTAAGCAGCTGCACACTGTCAGTCCAATCGTTCTATTAGAGAAGGAGGAGAACAGCTAGGGGTGGGGGAGAGGAGAGAAGGAGGAGAACAGCTAGGGGTGGGGGAAAGGTGAGAAGGAGGAGAACAGCTAGGGGTAGGGGAGAGGAGAGAAGGACGAGAACAGCTAGGGGTGGGGGAGAGGAGAGAAGGAGGAGAACAGCTAGGGGTGGCGGAGAGGAGAGAAGGAGGAGAACAGCTAGGGGTGGGTGAGAGGAGAGAAGGAGGAGAACAGCTAGGGGTGGGGAGAGGAGAGAAGGAGGAGAACAGCTAGGGGTGGGGGAGAGGAGAGAAGGAGGAGAACAGCTAGGGGTGGGGGAGAGGAGAGAAGGAGGAGAACAGCTAGGGGTGGGGGACAGGAGAGAAGGAGGAGAACAGCTAGGGGTGGGGGAGAGGAGAGAAGGAGGAGAACAGCTAGGGGTGGGGGAGAGGAGAGAAGGAGGCCAGGGTGAGTCAGGGAGGAGACCTGCCCTGGCAGCCTCCACAGAGTGCATGCTGGGAGAGCCAGACAATGAATGTGTGTGGGGATGAGACCACCAGCAGGGTTGGCAGTCTATATGATCCATGGGTCATATTAGATTTAGTTTCGGGTACATGAGGAGGGTTGGGGTCACAGTGACGCCTTATTACCAGCAGACTCTCCATGCTGTTAAAATGTGATTGGGTTGTCCATGGGTGAGTCATAATAGAGAGGGCATCATTAGAGATACCCTGGAGGACATGTATGAGTCAAAAACAAGGCTCCATGTCAATTAGCCTGAAGGAAGACAGTGATGACTCATAGTTACCTTGAAGTAAATTGTCTTCTAATTCAACATGGATTCTTCATTCATCAGTAACCCCTGCTTAGATAAAGGGTTATGGTTATATTCAGCATTTCAGCTGGATATTTAGAGTGAGTGAAGATTGCCCAATGCCCCCCCCCCTTCCTCCGTACTTAGCACGTCTAACTTGTCTTGTAACTCACTATCATTACATTCCTAGCCATCAGTTTTGTCATTTATTGTGTCATCTAGAGTTCTGTGGTCTCTGAGGTTTTTTCCAGGCGGTTCTCTCTGATGCCTCAACTACCAACTGTCTGGATGCAGCTGGACGTGACAGTTTAACAAACATTTCTTATCAAGTGGCTGAACTCCCCTCTATGTTGTTCCAGACCAGACACAGGTCAGTTAAAAAAACACAAGTACATGCACAGCAATGTGAAAGCTTAAAAAAGGGATGCAGCTGCTTTTCAAGCCAGACCTTTTGAATCAAACCAAACAGGCGGGTGATTTACAGTGACAGGGTCAGAGTTCAGCCTAAGAGGCTGGGTCAGGGTTTCACACAGCCAGTTAGATGAATGCCAAAATAGACCTCTCCCACTGAGTCTATCTATCTCACTCATCATATCTGTCATAGAAAAACAAATGTAAATGTTAAAGTGCTTTGAGTTTCCTAATTAGGCCTCTATTGTAAATAATACGATCAGCCACTGATGGCTTATTCAAGGCATTTCGTCTCGTATGTTAACTGCTTTGTTAAATGATAATGTCGCGTTAGCTGCTTTAGCCAAGTGTTTGGTTCATACATGCCATACGTTCAATGGATTCTCAAGTCAAAAATAGTGTGGAGGTGCGAGGTCAGTTTGTTTTCCGAAGGACCAGCATTAACAACACTATGACCATAAACAGTCCATTCCACAGTGCTACTGTTATAGACACCTGCAGACTACTGGCAGTGTTCTTTGTGTAGACTGTCTGTGACTGTCAACTCCTGTGGGTCACAGTGGAACTGTGGTCACCCGTGGGATATCAGGTCAATGATACAAGGTCAACCAAGACTTGGCTAACTAATGCATAAACCAGGGACAACTCCCCTGGCCATAACATGCTGGTCCAAATGCCAGAAATGTGGCAGGACATTCTTCATGTTGCCCATGGGCCTAGCCGGAGATGATGTAGGGAGAGAGTGAATGTTTTTATGCCCAGTATGTGTTAGTCAGAGCAATGCACTGCCTTCTAGCATGAGCAAACAAGCAAAGGCCAAGGAAAAGTGAGTAACGTACTTATTACACACGTATTACAGACAACAGGAAAGCCTGGTCACTAGGACACATTGGCTGGTGACCGTCACAAGGTAGCCTGCTGAAATGCAACCATAATGGGAGTATAAAATTGATCATATCATCCTCACCATGGATTAAGATATCTCTCTGATGGCTATGGGGGTCAACATTTACTTCATCATCCCGTTGCCAGTCTCTGGATTGTTTGATAGGATAATGGATAATTACTATATGCTTTGTCTCAGGTGACTGCATGTATAGTACTAAGTCAGGTAATACTTAATAACTGCTCATTTCATTTTTGTGAAAGAATGATTTTGCTATTACACTGAATAAGCCGTGGCAAACACTTAAACATTGTCCACAAGGGAGAAGCTGACTCCTTTAATGTGTTTAGATATTAGCGCATTATAAGGCCTGTGGAATGAACCTGCAAACTGGGAAACATGTAGATATCTATCCCTTACATATACTGTAACCACACACAGACACAAACACACTTCCTGTCCTTTGGATGAACTGAGCGGTGCTGTAAGCTGTAGAGGAATGTGCCGGTTGGGTCTTCTCTCCCACGGTCAGGGTCAGATTCAATGCTCTTCCCTCCCTGGCTGGCTCTCCAACTACTCTCTCTGGCCAGGTTTGCTTATTCAGCCGTACGGACCAGATACATGTTCCACTTCCTTTAGAACAGTTACTCTCAACTGCTGTGAGTTATTAGGTATTTCATCACACACCCCTCTCTGTTTGTACAGTTCCACCCTTTAGACCACAGAGTGAGGACAAGGAAATGGACTGATGACTTTCTCCACTCCTCCCCAGTGTGGCTTCCTGTCTGGAGTCTCTACGTACATATTGTGTAAAGGATTGGCCAGAAAACGCTCCTGGTATTCTAAACAAGATCTATCCACACAATGAAAATGTACATTTACCGCAGGGAAAAGGGGTCCAGTCAGTGCACACTAAGCAGAGAGAGAGGGATGGCTCTGTTAGAATGTAGTCTTAGAGGGTTATCTTGTTTCTTCAAAGTATGTTTCTTCAAAGGACTAGAATTTATCTCTCAACACACTGTCATTAAGTGCAGGATGTCTGGGTATAAATTAGAGATCTCTCTCCCTGTGCGCTCTGCAAGAGCTGGTCCATGGGAGAGTGTGTTTGCACACAGCTCTCTATACAGAGATAGTATAGGGTCGCTGGGAGGGCAACAATGACTGTCCAAATCCACATACAGTGGCAAGAAAAAGTATGTGAACCTGGATTCTGCATAAATTGATCATAAAATTTGATCTGATCTTCATCTAGGTGAAAACAATAGACAAACACAGTCCGCTTAAACGAATAACACACAAACAATTATACGTTTTCATGTCTTTATTGAACATACCATGTAAACATTCACAGTGCAGGGTGGGAAAAGGAGGATTGACCCTCCTTTGGCAGCAATGACCTCAACCAAACTTTTTCTGTAATTGCGGATCAGACCTGCACAACGGTCAGGAGGAATTTTGGACCATTCCTCTTTACAAAACTGTTTCAGTTCAGCAATATTCTTGGGATGTCTGGTGTGAACTGTTCTCTTGAGGTCAGCATCTCAAACAGGTTGAGGTCAGGACTCTGACTGGGCCACTCCAGAAGGAACATTTTCTTCTGTTGAAGCCATTCTGATTTACTTCTGTGTTTTGGGTCGTTGTCCTGTTGCATCACCAAACTTCTGTTGAGCTTCAATTGGCAGACAGATAGCCTTACATTCTCCTGCAAAATGTCTTGATAAACTTGGGAATTATTTATTTTTGTCGATGATAGCAAGCTGTCCAGGCCCTGAGGCAGCAAAGCAGCCCCAAACCACGATGCTCCATCCACCATACTTTACAGTTGGGATGAGGTTTTGATGTTGGTGTGCTGTGCCTTTTATTCTCCATACATATTGTTGTGTGTTCCTTCTTTCCAAACAACTCAACTGTAGTTTAATCTGTCCACATAATATTTTTTCCAGTAGCGCTGTGGAACATCCAATGCATTTTTGCAAACTTCAGACGTGCAGCAATGTTTTTTTTAGACAGCAGTGGCTTCTTCCGTGGTGTCCTATCATGTTTTACGTATCATAGACTCTTCAACAGAGATGTTTGCACGTTCCAGAGATTTCTGTAAGTCTTTAGCTGACACTCTAGGATTCTTCTTAACTTCATTGAGCATTCTGCACTGTGCTCTTGCAGTCATCTTTGCAGGACGGCCACTACTAGGGAGAGTAGCAACAGTGCTGACATTTCTCCATTTATAGACAATTTGTCTTACCGTGAACCGATGAACATCAAGGCTTTTCAAGATACTTTTGACTTTTGTAAACCTTTCCATCTTTATGCAAGTCAACAATTCTTAATCTTAGGTCTTCTGAGATCTCTTTTGAGGCATGGTTCACATCAGGCAATGCTTCTTGTGAATAGCAAACTCAAATTTTGTGAGTGTTTTTTTATAGGGCAAGGCAGCTTTAACCAACATCTCCAATCTTGTCTCATTGATTGGTCTTCAGGTTAGCTGACTCCTGACCCCAATTAGCTTTTGTAGAAGTCATTAGCCTAGGGGTTCACATACTTTTTCCAACCTGCACTGTGAATAATGAAATGATGTATTCAATTAAGACAAGAAAAAAAATACAATAATGTGTGTGTTATTAGTTTAAGCACAGTGTTTGTCTATTGTTGCAACTTAGATGAAGATCAGATCAAATTTGATGACCAATTTATGCAGAATTCCAGGTAATTCCAAAAGGTTCACGTACTTTTTTCAGCCACTGCAGATGACTTGTATCATTTTAGTCTTTGTCTGGACCTGCAAGTGCTTGTCAACAGTAAGGATACCCAGTCCAGTGGCAGGACATCAATGACAGCAAAGTTCATCAGTGGCTACATTGTTTGTCTGTCTCACTCTTAATGGTGAAATTAGTATAGTTTCTGGTTGTTTCTCTCTCACCTCACAGCTGTGATAAGAAAACCTGGTCATATATTGTCCATGAGTTTAATGTGCAAGGTAATGTGAGCTTGAGAAAGCTGGTTAGAATGCCAATATGAATAAATAAAAATAATAAACCACAGCTAGGCCTCCTGAGTGAAATCACCTGTATCTACAGTATATCCACCCTGTTCACATTCTCTATGCTCATAGTGCCATACCAACAAGCAAATTTAGTTAATATGCAGACACCCAAAAGAAGACAGGAATGTGGAATGGGATGAGAGCCAAGGAATGGAAAAGTGGAAAGGTGCATGTGTGAGAGAGTGAGAGAAAGAGACAAGAGGATAGGTAGCGATAAAGAGAGAGAGAAGGAGAGGGAGAGGTGAGATGGAGGTTAAGAGTAACGCCAAAGAAAAGTAAGAAAGAATCTTGAGGCGATTTCCTTCTCCCCTCCCCTCCCCTCCCCTCCCTCTCTCTCTCTCTCTCTCTCTCTCTCTCTCTCTCTCTCTCTCTCTCTCTCTCTCTCCCTTACTCCTACATGCTTTTTCTCATACTCTGCATGGGTCATGCTGCCTCCTCCCAAACTGTGGGCAGACAAACATAGCACCAGGGAGAGCTATTAGCAGCAGCAGAAGATCACCCAGGAGCTCTAAGATGTTTATTTATTAGAGTCTTCCTGTTGCTTAACGTCCTGACCTCCTCACTAAGCAATTTGGAGTCAATGTGGATAGAATGGCGAATAGTGTGATCAGTTTGTCAACTTCTGAGACCCGTCGGTCTAATGATTATTCTCCTGACTGGACTCCGTACTCACAGTCGTCCCTGCTTAACTGGACAACCAACACACTGTAGGAAACATGGTAATGTAACTGTTGCTCAACATGGCCTACTTTGACTTTATGCCATTCCATTTCATATGTGTTTAGTGTCAGTATTTGCTGTTTTGATATGATTTTCATCATTGTCCATCATGTTTTTACATATTTTACATTTACATTTACATTCAAATGTCTAAATTGTCCCTATAATCTCTGTCATTACAAACACACGTGTAGGTTTGATGCTCCTGTGCTCCCACTTAACATAGCTAGCTACACAGCAAAATGGGGAATTACTGTGCATTCCCAGTGATTTCACAAAACACTCGCTGTATTGGTTGGCCTGCATCTCCCCTTTTAAAAGCAAGGCATGAGTCTAGCACATAGAATTACAAGAAGGATCCATTTGGGAAAAAATTACTGAATTAATGTTTTGCTGTTTCAAGTGCTACTCAGACTCTGGAGAGGGGATGGCTATATGTTTATATTCTTTATAGCTCTGGATGAGAGTACATTGGAGAGGTAGGCTTAGGAACTGAAGTGACCATCATACCAGTATGTTTCCACTGAATCACCACATGAAAACAAAAGTTATTTCTTCAGCAGTAAAAATGATGTACTGTCTTGCCTGGTTACCTCAGTAAGCTCTCAAACATTGAGGTCACTCATGGAACGTCATACAATTCAGGCTTTAAGTTAATGCTCTCTGTGTACTTGTTATATCTGTGATCATGGGAGGGAGGGAAAACTGGCAGTTTGAATAACACTATGTTCAGCTGTGACTTAATTACAGGTAGGACGATGTGCAACTGATCCCCCACTTTTAATATAATGAAGTGTTTTTAAGATCACTGCTACTGCTGGACTACTGGTTTGCCACCAACTTCAAGCCTTTCTGCTGCTCAAGGCATCATAATTAGCATTTGCACGCAAGAAAGGCCACATTTGCAAAGCAAACGGAATATAGCATCTGCTTTTTTAGTGGCTAAGTGATGGTTTAGAGTAGAGCC
Organism: Oncorhynchus clarkii lewisi; assembly: GCF_045791955.1. NCBI lineage: Eukaryota > Metazoa > Chordata > Actinopteri > Salmoniformes > Salmonidae > Oncorhynchus > Oncorhynchus clarkii. Next base: position 57,517,949 of record NC_092155.1, on the reverse strand, counting down.
ACAAGATTAGGCCTGTGTTTATTTTCTCTCATGTCATTAGGCGTGTTCTCATGGAGGGCGTTAGCACGTTCTAACCTGAGGTGGTTAACTAAGATGTTTAGAAAATCTGCTATGTAATTAAATGCCTGTCTGTAAATTTTGCTGTGTAATGCAAGATACTTGCCCTCAGCATGTTATGCGCCCCTGGCCAATTTACTTCAGGTAACATGTAGCATGACTTTGTTCCGGTATTATCAAGGAGAAGTTATCTTTAAATTCTACCTCTATTTAATAATATAGCTAGTTCCATTATTATGGGGACAAGCACAGTTTTCAAGGAGCCAATTTACCTGGAGAGTTGAATTAGTGTGTAAAAGTGCAGCAGTCAGTCTGCCCCCCTCAGGGTAACCATTTATGGAACCCAAAAGACACTAAACCTACACCGCTCCTGATTAAGTGTCTGTAATGATTCGGCAGTGTGTCTTTAGTGCAGTTGGGCTGAGTTTTGTTTCAAATTATGCAATGAGATCATTCTGTTAACTGGCCCGTAAATTAAAACAATGTTACAGCAATATTGATTTATTTAGATCACAGATATGAATGTCACGGCACGCCAGTACATTTAAATAGTCAAAATCTGGGCACAAAACCCAAACAGCACAGATGATTGAGCTTACAAAGAAAACTTGTTAAGTACTGTGTTAGTTTGCATTATTTGCCTTAAGACTAAAGCACATAAGACTAAAGCACATCATCAACACAGAAAAAAAATGAACGCCAGTGTACTTTTCTTACTGATTCACTCCCATATTTTATTGAAAGAGGTTCCTTCTAAATACAAGCGCCGTGGCTTTATGTTAAGGTCTTATACTTTGGATACATGGTAGGTGCTTCTCAGCTTCTCAACTGAACAGATGTATAGCATCTTGGTTGGTTATTGACAGGCGGCTCATCCCAACTAAACAATACACACTTTTGTTCTCATCTCCAGTGTGAAGCATTCCTAAAAAGCTAGTATGTGTTGGTTGCTTAGTGGTTGCCACAGCAGGCTATAATTTGATTCAAAAGCAGTCACACAGAACTGACCCACGTGCTAAAATGTTGAATAGAAACGTGAATAATGTAACAGAATGTAGGATATCAGAGATACACAGGGACGGATGCTATAGCAACCCTCTATTGGTCAAGCTGCTATTCCAGTTCACCATTCATTTTGTGTGTTTGTGCCTGTCTGCCCTGGAGAATCACTGAGAAGGATGTGTGGTATTTGGACGGTCATCCTGGGGGTGGCTGACAGGACAGTGTTATCTCCTGATGACCATTAGAGAGCTGTTGCTCAGACATCACAAAGTTAGTTGGTCTGGTCTGGGAGAACCTGCATCCGATTTGTTGAACTTAAAAAAAAAACAGATAACACAGGAAATGTAGCTTTTGAAGTTATATTGGTGTCAGAAATGGCTCACATGCTCTGCTAAATTACATAATCCATGGGCTCGCTATTATACATAGTATTTCTCCCAGACATTATGTATACAAGATAATTTATACTGAAATACTTGAAGATACTTCAAAGTCCGCCACCGGCTTAGAAGGAGTTGTTTGGGTAAGCTGGTAAGTGAAGAGAAATGTTAAATATCAGAATGTACTCTACCCACACTGGGATATCCTAATGCAATAAACTGCAATCTGAGACAAGACATTTATTTTAGTGACCGAGTGTGAGGGATGTGTATTTATTTAGTCCCCAGTGTTTCTTCAGCAAAATGTCAGCACTCAGCAGCAGACCGTTAGGCAGGCTTGCTGTTTACACCCACAGGGTGCTCTCTTGTTGCTCAGACATAACAGTAACCATGAGTCATGGACCTGCTAGCCCTGCTAATGCCACTTTCCCACATTACAAACCCTTGGATGCGCTCATTTTTTTTTCATTTCAAACCTGCAGTGACCTGTCATGCTTTTCTTAGAGCTTGTCATCATGCCTTGATAAAATAGCACTGTAGGGCAGGTTACTTATGTGCAGAGATCAAGAAGCATTCAACCATAGTATGACATAACACAAGAGCTTTATTCAGAACCCCCTACAGGTGCTGGAAAAGTGTTTTCAGGTCAGTGGCATGTTCCAATGGTTCAGCCCAGGATATGATTTTCTATTGACCCATCATCAAGCTCCACCCTGCATCACATCCCACTTGGCACAGATGTCAGTTTAACGTCTAGTTTGGATTTACACTCGGTTGAGTTGTGAATTAACGTGAATTCAATGTGAAATCAACCAAAAATGTCTCCCCGTCATTGGATTTAGGTTAAAAGTTGGGTGAAAAAAAAGCCGAAAATTCCCTTACACTTATGACTTTCTGCAAATCCAATCAGTTTTCTGCGTTAATTCAACGTCATCACATAGAATTTTTGGGTTGAAATGACGTGGAAACAATGTTCAGACTATGAAGAACATAACAATCTTTCACAGAAACTCTCTGGACCCCGAAGCAGGTGTTTCTATCACCTTCAGGAGGAACACAGCTTTCCAAGACAATGATCCAAATATTTATAAAATGAAAATCTCACATGTACGGAATCTCCACCACATTCTGAATTCTAAATAATTATGAGCCCACCATCGGATACAGGGGACCCCAGTCCAGTGTGATGTCCTACCTCCTCTACACTTTACTGGGGAACGGTCTGAACTGTGGTGACCCAGACCCAAGCCAGCAGCTACTCTTCCTGGGGTCCGGCAAAATTAAGGCAGTTATACAATTTTAAAACATTACAATGCATTCATAACAGATTTCACAACACACTAAGTGTGTGCATTCAGGTCCCTACTCCACTACCACATATTTGCAACATAAAATCCAGGTCTGCGTGTGTGTATAGTGCGTATGTTGTATGAAGACTGCCCAAATGTGCTTAATTGGTTTATTAATACATTTTCAAGTTCATAATTGTGCGCTCTTCTCAAACAATAGCCTGGTATTCTTTCATTGTAATAGCTACTGTAAATTGGACAGTGCAGTTAGATTAACAATAATTTAAGCTTTCTGCCCATATCAGATATGTCTGTGTCCTGGGATTTTTGTTGTTGTTATTTACAACCTCATGCTAATCACATTAGCCTACGTTAGCTCATCCGTTCCGTTGGAACGACACCAATCCCGTAGAGGTTAAGCGTTGCAGTCATTTCAGTCTCTGTAGTAGCTGACGTGTATAGTGTTTAGTCATCCGCCTTTACTCAAACCAGTGGCATGTCGTTAGTAAAGATTGAAAAAATTAAGGGGCCTAGACAGCTGCCCTAGGGAATTAGACAGGTAACTTTATAGCAGGGGGTGTAAAGCCATAACACATACTTTTTTCCAGCTGCAGACTCTGATCGATAATGTCAAAAATCACACTGAAGTCTAACAAAACAGCTCCCACAATCTTTTTATCATCATTTTCTCTCAGCCAATCATCACTAATTTGTGTAAGCTTGTTGAATGTCCTTCCCTATAAGCGTGCTGAAAGTCTGTGGTCAATTTGTTTACTGTATAATAGCATTGTATCTGGTCAAACACAATTTAAAAAAAAACTTTACTAAGGGTTGGTAACAGGCTGATTGGTCGGCTATTTGAGCCAGTAAAGGGGGCTTTACTATTCTTAGGTAGCGGAATGATTTTTGCTTCCCTCCAGGCCTGAGGGCACACACTTTCTAGTAAGCTTAAATGTAAAAGAATAATAATAATAAATTAAAAAGGCAAATAGGAGTGGCAATATCGTCCGCTATTATTCTCAGTAATGATAAGCCAAGATAGTAGCTACTAAACAATTGGATACCACGAAATTGGGGAGAAAAAGGGGGGTAAAAATTCAACAAACAAAAAAACACAAAAAAAAAGTTGTCAGGTGTTTTGTCATTATTGATAGACAACAATCATTTTTTCACCTCGTCTACACTCACTTTACAGAATTCAAAATTAAAATGTTTGTCTTTCATAATTTGGTCAAATATACTTGATATGTAGTGTCAGCATTTGTTGCTGGCAGTCATGCCTACGTTTGCTAATCATGCCAATTAAGAAATAATTAAGTAGTTATATCAATATCAGTCGGTTTTGTGATGAATGAGCCATCTGATTCAATTAATGATAAAGCTGAGTTTGCCTTTTTTCCCAAAATGTAATTGAAGGTGCTCCAAAGCTTTTTACTATCATTCTTTGTCTTTTATCTTTGTTTCATAGTGTAGTTTCTTCTTCTTTTTATTCAGTTCAGTCACATGATTTCTCTGTATGTTTGCCAATCAGTTGTGCAGCCAGACTTATTTGCCATTAATTTAGCCTTATCCCTCTTAACCAACCAATTTTTCAATTCCTCATCAATCCACGGGGAGTTTTTACAGTCATTTTCTTAATGGGTGCATGCTTATTAGTAACTGGGATAAGCAATTTCATAATTGTGTCAAGTGCAACATCTGATTGCTCCTCATTACACACCATCAACAAATATTATTTACATCAACAACATAGGAATCACTACAAACCGTATTGTATGACCTCTTATACACTATGTTAGAACCAGCTTTGGAGCTTTGGTTTTCCTAGATATGGCTAATATATTGTGATCGCTACATCCGATGGATCTGGATACTGCTTTCAAGCACATTTATATAGCATTAGTAAAGATGTGATCAGTACATGTTGATGATTTCATTCCTGTGCTGTTTGTAACTACGCTGGTAGGTTGACTGAACCATGTTAACCTGAACCAGGTTGCAGGCACTGGTTACTGTTTGAAGCTTTTTCTTGAGTATGAATGTCATACGTTACAAGCAAGTGATTCATTTCATGAACCTTGTTTCTTAAGCTACATATGTTAACGTGGGCAATTTTTTGCACTTTTCTGGGATGCTTGTTTGTTTTCATTGCTTTACTGGGAAGCTTAGTAGATATTGTCATGTTATTTATGTTAGTGCAGGGTGATCTGCACACAGTGGACTACCTACTAGGGCACACAGCCTCAGTGCTAACAGCATAAATCTGGTTCATAGGCACATGATTGCTGCATACAATAGCTGTAGGATCAGCAGAGGCATGCAGGGCAGTTAGAGGGACATAAATTACGTTACATGTACATTTGCTAAAGCGTTACGATGACTCAGCGACACAATGGTAGGGATTAACTGAGCTGAGCTTGGGTCATTGATAAGTCATTGTCTCAACACAGCCTTATAAGGCTCTGAAAAGATCCAGGAACCCAAATGATTTGGGTGGATCCCATCCTCCTTATAAAACGTGTTGTTTCCAAAAGGTATCAAAATTGTCAACAAAAGTTACACCTATTGAGCTTCAATAATCACGTAGCCAGTTGTGAAGAAGAAACCTGCTAAAGTGTTCAATGCCACAATTCAGAGGGCCAGATATAGGGCCAGATATGATGGCTATTTTATTAGTGTCTAGCAGAGAGTCAATCAGCTCTTTGATATCCAGTTTCAACTGCTCAGAGCTGCCCTTCATAATGTCATTAAAACCCACATAGACTATGATAGAATCAATGTCCATGTCCTGGCGTAGTACATTCTGGAGCAGCTTAGTAATGTAATTTACTCCAGCTCCAGGATAGGACATTGTTTTTGCACCAGGAACAGTCACATTCCTTACCATGGAGCTGCCCAAAATCAGGGCTGGCAAGAAAGACGAGGAAATCTGCCCACTCCCATGCTTCACAGGATTCTGAGAACCCTTTAAGGACAGGCAAGAGGCAGGATAACTTGAGTCCGTAGTTCCCGGCGCCTGGTGCAGGACTCCGACAGATGGAGAAGCCTCGCTCGATCCAGAGCAGGGACAGAAGGTTGCCGACGTCGATTTTGAAATCGTAAGGGAAGGAGTAGGAGTAAGCCGTGCGACCACAGACACAGATACCCCCAGCGACCAATGTGCAGGAAGATCAGGCTCCAGGGCGGTGAAACTATTCGTTGTTTGTATCCACTCCAGGCCTCTCTTGCTGTGTTCCTTCGACTCCGCTATCGGATGGGGGAAGAGAGGCAGGAGATGCCTCCCCTGGCGAACGAACTCTGGGCAACACCGGCCAGCCTGATAACAACAAACGACAAAGGTTAGGTTTTTCTCCTGTCCAACATAGACTAGTAGATGGAGTAATAACGGAGAGCTTTAAAGGAAGTAGGCTAGTCAGCCAGACAAGGTCCAAAGGGATCATTCTGATCACGACCTGATATGCCCAGACTCTCCCTCCATCTCCACACCGGAGCTGGGATGCACTGAGTTCTGTGGAATGGTCTGTGGAATCATCACAGTGGTATTTCTCCATTCAAGGTGCATCTTCTTTGATGCACCTTATGTCTAAACTTCTTTACAGTGAAATGATCTTGATTGGTGATCTCAACTGGTGTTGGTTAAAGCCGGTGTCTGGTGAATTAAAAATGTTTTGTAATTCTATGAATCTTACCCAGTTGATTAACTCACCCACTCGCCCAAATCTTAAATGCCCAGATAAATCTACCCTGATTGATTTGATATTGACAAATGTTCCACATAAATATTCTGCGGTTGGTGTTTTTTGTAATGATTTAAGTGACCATTGTGCTGTTGTTGCTGTTAGAAATAATAATGTTCCAAAGACAAACCCACATTTTATTCGTAAGAGAAATTTGAAGTGTTTTAATTAGCAGGCTTTTTTTCTTTCATGATTTGTTTTATTTTGACTGGAGCAAGATTGAGCTTATCCCTAATGTGTTTTTTTCCAAATAGTTAACAAACATGCCCCATTCTGCAGGTTCAGGGTTAAAGGGCGGAATAATCCATGGTTTTCTTCTGAGCTGTCTTTTATTATTCACGACCGTAATCTAGCCTGGACTAAAGCAAGGAAATAATGTTCTGATAGTGATTGGCTTATTTTTTGGCAGTTACTAAACAAGTGTTATTTTCTTCTCAGGAAGGCCAAGTCTGAATATTTTATGTCTGTTACCACTGATAACCTGAATGACCCTAGAAAGATTTGGAAGGCTATTAAGTCTATGTCTGGTAACAGTAATGTTCATGAATTATCGTCATGTGTTTTGAAGGACTCTGTTGCTGTATATGACAAAACTGAAATGCTGAATTGTTTCAATGAGCACTTTGTATCGTCTGTTAGGCTGTTTGATTCAGTGTTCTCTGTCTCTGTACAACCCTGTGTGGATGAACCAGTGAGAGCTGGTCAAACTTTTAGCTTTTTGACATTCTCAGTGCAGGTGGTACATAAAGCCCTGAAATCCTTAGATCAGAGAAAGCCTGCAGGTCCTGATCTTTTGGATCCCTGCTTTTTAAATCTGGCAGCTGATTTCATAGATGAACCACTGACATATTTGTTCAAACTAACCCTGGAATGTAATGAAATTCCAAAAATCTGGAAATCAGCATTTGTGCTACCACTTTTAAAAGGGGGAGATCCAACTCTTTTAAATAATTATAGGCCAATCTCAAAGCTATCACTCCTGGTGAAAATACTTGAAACCCTTGTGAGTGAACAGCTAAAAGAGTTTTTATTTACTAACTATATTTTATCAATGTACCAATCGGGCTTCAGGAAGAAGCATAGCACAATTACAGCAGCCATGAAGGTTTTAAATTATATCACTGAAGCCCTTGACAAAAAACAGCAGTCTCACTTTTTATTGATCTCTCTAAGGCTTTTGATACAGGAGATCATGCTATACTAAGGCAGAGATTGCCGAGTGTAGGTCTTTCAGAGCATGCAGTTGCATGGTTTGCTAACTATCTGTCTGATAGAACTCAGTGCACTCAATTTGATGGGCTTATGTCTGTTAAATTGTCTGTCTTTAATGGTGTGCCCCAAGGCTCTGTACTTGGTCCTCCCTTATTCACTATTTATATAAATGATTTAGACAAAAATGTCCAAAATGCGCAACTTCATTTTTATGCTGATGATACTGTTATTTACTGTTGTGCCTCGTCTCTTACAAAAGCTTTCCAGAACTTGCAAACTGCTTTTGATACTGTTCAACATACCTTGTGTCAATTTAAGCTTATCCTCAATACTGACAAAACAAAACTAATGGTGTTTTCTAAAGCAAGAAATAGACCTCTGAACCTTTCACCTATTACTACCTGTCAGGGCAAGGATATTGAGGTTGTAACCTCTTATAAATATCTTGTCATTTTAATTGATGACGGCCTCTCTTTTAAATTGCATATTCAACAACTTACAAAAAAATTGAAGCTGAAATTGGGATTTTATTTTAGGAATAAGGCCTGTTTTTCTTTTGAAGCCAGAAGGAGGCTAGTATCAGCTACATTTATGCCTTTACTTGACTATGGGGATATTTTATATATGAATGCTTTCGCTCAGTGTTTGAGATCAATTGACACCCTTTACCATGGCACTTTGAGATTTATTTTAAACTGCAAAACCCTTACGCACCACTGCATTTTGTATACCAGGGTGGGCTGGCCTTCTCTAGTCACTCGTAGGCTCAGGCATGGGTATACTTTCATTTACAAAGCCATTTTGGGTTTACTACCTTTTTATTTGGGCATTTTTATTGTTCAGAAATGTGGTGGGTACTCTCTTCGTTCTCTGGACTTTATCCTGCTAACTGTTCCAAATGTCCGAACTGAATTTGGTAAAAGGGCTTTTATGTACTCTGCGCCATCGTCTTGGAACTCCTTACAAAATACTTTTAAACTGGAAGAACTTGTCCCGATTAGTATTTTAAATCACTGATGAATGATCTTGAGACTGATTCCCTGACTTGTCAATGTTTTTAATTAGCTGTTTTTTATTTTGTTATACTCTTGTGAATTCTATGGTTTTTACTAGCATACTTTTAGTTTTTCATGTTGTTTGTCTGTAATTTTTGTAATGACTTGGTGCTGCCTATCTTGGCCAGGACGCTCTTGAAAAATAGATTTTAAATCTCAATGAGCCCTTCCCAGTTAAATAAAGGTTAAATAAAAAATAAAAACTAATTAAAAACAAACTCATCACTATGAGCAAGTAGGCAACATATTTTCCCATTGAGGAAAATGTGTATTGTTAATAAAATGGCTTCATAACTCTATTGTGTAAATGTATTCTAATTCACAATCTGTTGAAATATAATTGAACAATAAAGAGGGTGGTGTCTAGTAACATTTGCCAGTCATAATATCCCTACAATTATATTGAAATCAGTCTACGTAGCTTGGCAAGGCATGGTAACCACATTGCACCAGGGACCATAAGAACCATGTTTCCTCCTACAGAGACTCTCCATTGAGACAAGAAACATCCACATATACATTTACCTCCCACAGCAGATGCATGGCTTTCACAAAGCTAAATTAAGCAGGGCCTAAAAGTGGTTGATGGGTCACCATGGAGGTCAGAGAGAATGTGAAACCATAAACCAGGCCTCTCCTCTAGCAGAGACCCCCAGTCTGTTTATGGATGCTTGGTATCTGCCGAAATGCTGCTTATGCTGCTCAAATATCTCATGTGATACTGTAGCCACCCTGACATCCACAGCAACTTTGTCCTTGTCAACGTCTCTGGTGAATGGTTATGGATTGTTCTGTGTGAAGGAAGAAGGAAAAAGATCTGAGGTCTTACTGGAAACATACTAAGGGATGCCAGGAACAAAGGATAGCAGACAATGGTGTTTGTGTGTTTTATGACCTTATGGATGTCAATTAAGCTTTTCTTTAAAGGGATGCAGAACTGCTTTTAGATGTTCAAAATTCGATATGTGATACAAATGTACCGCAGCCTATGTATGTGAAAAACAACTCCTGTCTGTACCTAATCTTTATCTCCATCTTTTCTTAGGCCAAAAAAAAACGTTTGAATATTTTAACTTATGTTTGTGCTGACCTCAGGCCTGTCTCTTATGTTAATAGAACCCTGAGTCTCTGGACAGGTCCATCCAGAACACCCTCTCAGACCTCTACCCTCCCTTCGAGGCCACAGCCCCCACTGTCCTGAGCCAGCTCTTCCAGGTCATAGAGGAATGTTACCAAGGAGACGCACTCAAGTGTCTGCTGGACTTCCTCATTACAGCCAAACACATCCTTGAGAGTGTTCAGCAGGCTGCCTGTGTGAGTCAACAGCCTCCGAGTTATACACATCAACACAGATGCTATACAAAAAATATATAAAAGTTCACCATACACATTATATACAGGCATTTAGGCTCAAATAAAGACCACCTACACAAAACAAAGTTACCTCAATTACAAAGCTTGCAAAGTCATGCTAAGTGTAAAGACAAATGAAATGGTAAAGAAACGTCTGTCATTTTTCCTGTCAGGCCCAGTACTCTGATGTGGTGTTCCGCTGTGAGGGCTGGCCTCTGTGTCTGCATGAGAAGGTGGTGATCCAGCTTGCCTCCATCAACCCCCTATTGCTGCGCCCAGGGGACTTCTACCTGCAGGTGACACCCTTTTCTGAACAGTCCGCCCGCATTGTGGTCCGGAGCCTGCTGGGGGAGGAGGAGGGACAGGGTCGGGAGGTAGAGGAGACACCCATCCCTGAGACCTCCTACCCCTGCATCTTCACTGAGGACTGGCTGGGGGAGCTCAACCATGGCCGCCATGGCACCCTTCTCAGCCACTGTATCCTCTCCACAGACCAGGGCATGGTGAAGGTGCCATGGGCACAGGTGGCTCTACCTGAGTTTGTGGATAAACCCAGAACTATGGCCTTGTCATCTCCTAACCCTGCTGCTACTCAACAGGAGAAAGTGGCAAGGCCAGTGCCCTCGTTGGCGCTGCCTCCGCCTGCCTCTGGGTACTCTGTGGAGACTAGGATCTCTCCTGCTAAACATGGCATTGCGGTGTCGCTGTGTCTGGTGGACAGTAACTGCTCCAGGCTGGTTAAGGTGGATCAGGATAGGCATGTGGCTAAGCCCATCGGCTGGGTGTCTCCCAACACATGGGACAGCCGCAGCAACAACACCTCTGAAGTTGAGGGGGAATACATAGACTTGGTGGAGTTCACTAAGCAGAAAGAAGCGTTGCTCAGTGGGGCTCACAGTCACACACACCCCAGAGCACCCATATTTAGGCCTGTTACCCTCAACAGGCCTGGTGTTCCTTCGGCTCCAGCCCTGCCCCCGCCCCCGGCCTTGGCTCCTGCCCCCCACCGGCCCCTCAGGGAACCGTTACACTGTGGCCGGACCGTCCGATTCCCCGAAGACCCCCCCTGCACCCCTTGCATGAGGAGGAGAATGGGCCAGGTGTCCAAAGCACAGGAGATCAGGTGCCGGTACAGAGAGTCTTACCATTCAGCACTGCAGAACCCTGTTACCTTTGAGAGAGACAATAGACTGAATACACTGGCGGTTCTGGAGGAGTCTAGTCTATGTGAGGGGAGACTGGGACCAGAGGGTAAAGAATCATGTCCTGGTCCCTCCCAGCAGTGCTACTATCCAGACCCAGGTCACCATAACCAGACTCCCCCTGTTAGCACGGTTCCCTGTTGGAAGTCTGGAGAAAGTAACACTATATCCAGTGGAATTTTACAAGGCCTGAATGACACCATAGAGGATGATGGGAGATGTCCCTCCTCTCTGTCGACCACTATTGTGGACATATCAGAGAAGTGTGAAGTTGTGATACAAGGAAGAAAAAGTAGGGACATTGACTTCAATACAAAGATGATTCCCAGCTTACATGTAGTGAAATGTAAAAACACGACAGCTTTTGGACTGGTTTCCCCAAAGATGAACAGGCGGAGACTGCCCAACCAAGGTAAGAGGTCTACAGCATGGCATGTTGTTGTTATTCTGTAGTATATTAAATATATCACATACCTCTGTATGATCCCTCCTTCCTAAAGATGTCTCCCAGGCTGGCCAACCCTTCATACCTGTTACAAACGGACACCAGACCCCTCCACTTGAAATTACCCAGCAGCCCCTGGGTCACTATGCTGTGCCCAGTTCTAAGGTCCTGTTACCAGCCTCAGCAGAACACAGCACTCACCATCTCCAGATGGGAGTCGCATGTCTAACTGGTATTGAAAACCTCCTTACATGGTTTGCCTCAGAGACAGAGGTGTATGATATCTGTCCAGGGAAAGTGTATCAGATCCTCATGTTCCCCTCTCCCATACTCAGGTGGCAGAGACAGGACAGGTCGGTTGGTGGTTGAGGTGCACGGAGACAAGGAAGGATGGAGATCTCCTTTAGTGTCAAGTCTGGAACTCAGCAAACTTCTGCTCTACCTCCACTCTGTAATCAAGTATGTATGATACCCCCTGGGCTGGTCCCTCTCTTATGTAGCCTGAACCATTGGATTGTATTCTTAATTCATTGTTTTCATCTTCATAATTTATAGGCGAGAACTAAGAGAACTTGGAATGACACTAGTTATTGATGCTCGGAAGACTCCACCTCCACCACAGTTCAATAAGGCCTTGTTGGTGGTTCAGGTAAGGTTCATCCATTCATTTGTTCAGATGCACAATAACCACTTCATCAAGGAGCCTTGTGGCTGCATTGATCGCAATGCACTCCTGGGGCATGTCTCCCAGGCTGGCCCCCAAGACCACAGCCAAACGCATGAAAGGAACAACACAGCTAAATTGGCTAGTCTGGTGAGCTAGCTAGCTAGGTAGTCTTGTTAGCTAGCATGTTATCTATGCTGGTTGTTAGCTTGCATAACAGATATGTTTAAAATTATAAGAGACACTTGTTTTGTGGATAATATTTACATTTACTGTGGGTGAGCTCCATTCAAGACAGGCTGATCAAATTCAATTTCAGCCTCTAAGGCTGAAAAGTCAGGATGCTGCGTTGTAGGCTGTTTTATAATTAAGGCTCCTTGCAGGCAGATTAACTGTAAATGCTTTATAGGCAGATGCATATAATCCAGAATGGCTGAGCTCAATTCCTGGCAGGTTGATCAGATTCAATAGTTGCCCCAGAGGCTGATCAATCATAATTGTGCCTTTGCTGACAGATTCCAAGGCTGAAATTATCAGCCTCTGAGGCTGAAATTTAATCTGATCAGCCTGTCAGGAATGGATACAGCCACTTTGTAAATGTAAATATAATCCATAAAACATTAAGTGTCACTTACAATTATACACATACTGTATGAGTTATGCAAGCCAACAACCAGAATAGTTAACAAGCTAGTCTAGCTAACAGAACTCCCTAGCTAACTAGCTAGCTCGTACTCATTCACTCACAAATCTAGCCAAGTTAGCTGTGTTGTTGCTTGGGGGTGGCAAACAGGCTTTGCCTGTCAGACATCGTTCAGGGGTTAAACGCCTCAGGTAAGGTAAGGGACATTTAACTTGCTAACATTCTAAGTTATACACTGATAATGAGCGCCAAACACAAATGAAAGTGTGATGTTAGCATGAAATGTACCATCCCTTAGTGTAGCAATCAATATAAACGTATGCGCTGATCCACCATGGGCTCTGCTGCCTCAGCCATACTGTCAATCTGTCATCAATACATCCACAATATGTCCACTCCTATTTTGCTATGTCGTGATCATGAGAAAATTATTGTGATCTCGACAAAATAACTTTCGTTATGTAGTGATCATGAGATACATAAATTGTGATCTTGACATAATGAGGTAATTATTTTATTCCTACCCGGACTCTGGACTTTTCCCTCTGTTTATTCTTGTCTTTACTCCCCAGATTGTGCTCAGTTTTACCTGCAGTTATAGGCTACTGTATTTACTCATACCTATTTATTACTGTGAGGTCTCCTATTTGGATTATGTTACAGGAGCAGATTCCCCATGCAATACACAGTGTCTTGATCCTAGTGGAGAAGGAGAGCTGCCATCGCATAGAGAAATGTCCTAGACTACAGGTCAGATCTGAATCAAGGGTTTCCTCTAATGATTTCCATCAAGCTTAGAATTTTAGAAATAGTTAATGCATTCATTCTGGGTGGCTTGCTCTCTGATGTCACTGACTGTGCCATTCTCTATCTATAAGTAGATTGCTGTGGTGACCTCACTGAAGGGGTTGCACAAGCTGGTGGAGGGGAGTCAGCTGACCTCAGGCCTAGAGGGCACCCTTCCCTACAACCACATTGACTGGCTGCAGCTCCATCAGGTAGGCCCCTAGAGGACACCATGTCCTAAAGCCACCAGGACTGGCTGCAGCTCCATCATGTAGGCCCCTAGAGGACACCCTGTCCTAAATCCACCAGGATTGGCTGCAGCTCCATCATGTAGGTCCCTAGAGGACACCCTGTCCTAAAGCCACTAGGACTGGCTGCAGCTCCATCATGTAGACCACTAGAGGACACCCTGTCCTAAAGCCACTAGGACTGGCTGCAGCTCCATCATGTAGGCCCCTAGAGGACACCCTGTCCTAAAGCCACTAGGACTGGCTGCAGCTCCATCATGTAGGCCCCTAGAGGACACCGTGTCCTAAAGCTACCAGGACTGGCTGCAGCTCCATCATGTAGGCCCCTAGAGGACACCCTGTCCTAAAGCTACCAGGACTGGCTGCAGCTCCATCATGTAGGCCCCTAGAGGACACCCTGTCCTAAAGCCACTAGGACTGGCTGCAGCTCCATCATGTAGGCCCCTAGAGGGCACCCTGTCCTAAAGCCACTAGGACTGGCTGCAGCTCCATCATGTAGGCCCCTAGAGGGCACCCTGTCCTAAAGCCACTAGGACTGGCTGCAGCTCCATCAGGTAGGCCCCTAGAGGGCACCCTGTCCTAAAGCTACCAGGACTGGCTGCAGCTCCATCATGTAGGCCCCTAGAGGGCACCCTGTCCTAAAGCTACCAGGACTGGCTGCAGCTCCATCATGTAGGCCCCTAGAGGGCACCCTGTCCTAAAGCTACCAGCACTGGCTGCAGCTCCATCATGTAGGCCCCTAGAGGACACCCTGTCCTAAAGCCACTAGGACTGGCTGCAGCTCCATCATGTAGGCCCCTAGAGGGCACCCTGTCCTAAAGCTACCAGGACTGGCTGCAGCTCCATCATGTTGGCCCCTAGAGGGCACCCTGTCCTAAAGCTACCAGGACTGGCTGCAGCTCCATCATGTAGGCCCCTAGAGGACACCCTGTCCTAAAGCCACTAGGACTGGCTCCATCAGGTAGGACAGTCAGAGCATCAAAGCAACCTCAGACTAGGTTCTGTTTGCTCCTCGCAGAACTCGTCTAGGCTTTAGCGCACGACTGTGATTGCATACTCCCTTAGAGACCTTCCCTTGAAAAATGACCAGTTGATCAATCACCGACAAAGGGGGCTGATAGGTTATAAATTTGACTAAAGTATACTTCGCCTACCAAACGTCAACTTGCCTTGAGAAAATAAATTGTGTGCGCCGAAGAGCAACAAAAAAAAACACCAAAACGAACAAAACTGGCACAACATTTAGTCACGGTTCGACTGGATATTATGCCACGGCCTTTTAACAGACACTACAGACCTCTTGTTTGTTCTGCTTTGACGTCTGATGTTCAGAACATTTATCTTTCAGAAACTTCATCCCTTTATGTCAGATCTCCAGGAGGCCTCAGGTTTGCTACTAACAGCCATCAGGAAACTAGAGGAAGACCGTAAGATTGACACAGTGCAGGTATTGGATTTAACCTTGACGACATTGTATTATTGAAAACATGTTGGAATGGACTAGAGGTTCTTATTACCCTCAAACTCTTCTCTCCCTGTGTGGCAGGATGTACAGAGGTGTATTCTAGAACAGAGAACTCTGATGAAGGATGTTCTGGAGGACAGACGGTTGGTCGTTTTGCAAAGGGAGGGAGGAGCCATGCTGGCTAGACTGAGAAGGGAGAGTGACCTCAGATACTCTCACTGTGAGGATTACAGGTATACTACCTCTCACTGTTTATTATGAGCAGGATAATTGTGGGCCTTCTTCAAAGGATGCTTATCAATGTATTATTCCCTTGACCTATGACCGCTTTGTGCAGTGATGCAGTGGATTCTGTGACCTGCATGTACAACCATGTAGAGGAGCAGGCCCATGTGCTGGTGCACAGATCCAACATGTCCCTGGAGCACCTTGAATACCTGCTCCAACTCAGAGAAATGGAGGGCCATTTCTCTAAGGTACATTCAGAGGCTCCTCATATGGTATACATACTTTATATCCATTAGGTAAACACTTAGGATATTTAGTAACCCTCCTCCCTTCTGTAGATCAGGGAATGGTTTGATGCAGAAGGGGAACGGCGGTTGTTGGAGGCAGAATCCGTGGAGGACTCTAGAAAAAGAGTGGAGCAGACTCTCCATAGTTTCAGTGCATTCCTCACTAAAGCCAATGTAAGTCAGTCTATCTCCACTCACCCAATGACGCAAAGTGGTGACACTGTTTCATGCAGAAATGGAAGTGCCCATGAAAGTCCATGTTTCAATTGAATCACATATTTACTGTAACTGTCCATTAGGAGCAGAAGCACACGGCTATGGCCCTGGTGACGGAGGCAGAGAAGATCCAGGGCCCATCCCCATACCCTGAGACTGAGGTGTTCAGGACCATGGTCTGCACCTTCAAATCTGGCCTGGCTGACTTCCTTTCCCGGGCAGAGAGGTGCTGTAGTGAGCTGGAGACTATGGTCACTGTGTGCAACTTCTGTGAGCAGGTTGGTGTCTATACTGAAAACTGGATTGGTTGTTGTTCCACGTTGTTTAGTAAACATTTCAGTCAACTCTGTTGTCTCTTTCAAGGTTTTTGAATAGGCTGAGGCTGCGGATCTGACATTTCTGGACCTGAATTTTGGCCACATGAAAGAAAAATGTGACCATTTGATCTCAATTATCCTAAAATCTTATAAGAAATTAGGTGGTGTTTTTGTCTTACAGTAGCAAGGTTATGCTATTATATTCGGTCCTGTTATGTAGAATACTATCATTGTGTGTTCTTGCAGACATTGATTCAGCTTTATTAAAGGGATACTTCTGGAGACCCCTTGTCTATTTCCCCAGAGTCAGATGAACTCGCGGATACCATTTTTATGTCTCTGCTTGCAGTTTGAAGGAAGTTGCTAACTAGCTCTTGTACAATTGCTGGACACAGGGAAAAAAACATGTTATCTACAAGTTCATCTCACTCTGGGAAGTAGATAAATGGGCTCATTGCCAAAATCACAAAGGATCCCTTTAAACAAGCACCATTCATCAGAGTAGCCTGTTCTCTACGAGTAGAGCAGAGACTGTGCGTAAAGTAGAGAATCACACAGACACTTCGGTAACTTTAGCTGTCGGGAAGAAAGTTCCAGAAAAGTCGGATCCACAGCCACTCCATTTGGATAAGTATTTTGCCTTTCTTCCAGGCTACTGAGCTGGCCAAAGACTGCAGACAATACCTGGACCAGGTTGTCAGACGCCCAGAGACGGATGATGTCTCTACACTCCAGATGTACCAGGAGAGCTTTGTCCAGTTCTCCCCAGAGCTCTTCCAGGAGGTGAAGGGCCAGGCGTGTGCTTTGAGGGGCTCCAGGGGCATGCGGGTGTGGAACGTAGCGTGGCTAAAGTGTCAGGAGGTTAGGCAGCAGCTAGAGGAGAGACTACAGGATGTGGAGAGGGCCTTGCGGAACACAGGCCCCTGGCATGAACAACTTAGAGCTGGTGAGGATGAGGCCTTGGTTCATACAGTGACTCATCATGATGGAGCTCTGGTACTGCCCAGACCTGGTCCACCACACTGGTACAATCCCCCATCAGGCTCTATGATGGGAAGGTATCACGGGGCCTTGGAGAGCAGGAACAACTCTGTGACCTGCTGTAATATAAACTTCAAGCCTGAGAATAACAGACCTTATAAACGGTCAAAGACCACCACAGTGCCGGCCTCTCCCCATATCAGATCCATTAGGAGAGCGGAGAGAGAGCCCAGTGGGAGAGAGGCCTGCCGAGGGAGGAGCACAGAGGCCGCCACCCTTGCCGACTTGCACACTGTGGGCTGTGAGTGGTTCCCGTGGCAACGTGGGGGCCTGGGCCGGTCCATGAGCGAGGACTCGTGTGCGACCGCCACGTCCAGTCAGTCTGAGTCTTGCGTCCAGACGCCTTCCTGCTCCCACGGGAAACCCTCCTGTCGGATCCTGCAGGCCGCTCAGAAGTTCCAGATCTCACGGCATGGCAGCTTCTGCTCAGAAGAATCCTGTAGTGTCCGAGAGGGGGCAGAGAGGACCTCTTCAAGGAATACTAGCCCATCAGTGAGGAGGTGTGAGGGAACAACATCATTGGCAAGTTCAGAGGAGAAGGCTGGCAATATTATGTGAGTTCCTAATGGAGCAAGACCTTCACCTTAGATTGACTCAATGTGTTTTTACTTTTGCTTCATCTACTCTAAGCTTGCACTATCTTGACAAAGGTACATTTCAATGATTCATTTTCTATTATTTCCAGAGGACTGAAAATGTGTGTTTGGTGTAACTTTATCTGTAGAAAGCTGCAGCGGATCATGGCGGAGCTACTGTTAACAGAGAGGGAGTATGTGCGCTCCCTGGGTTACATCCTGACTCATTACCTCCCCCTGCTGGAGAGGCCTGACGTGCCACAAGACCTGCGGGGCAAACGTGGAGTCATCTTTGGGAACCTGGAAAAGCTGTATGACTTCCACGGCCATTTCTTCCTCAGAGAGCTGGATGCCTGTCAGACAGAGCCTTTACAAGTGGCTCGCTGCTTCCTGAGACACGTGAGTTACATGTCTGTGTCCTATAACTCTGTTTAGCTGAATTTGCTACTGAAGTTGAATACATTTAATATTCCTGTTGTGACTGTAAACTCTTCCTCCTATATGTAGAGAGACAGTTTAGGCCTCTATGCTCTCTACAGCAAGAACAAGCCTCAATCGGATGCCTTAATCCTTCACCATCGCCCTGACATCTTCAAGGTGAGGTACTCCCATCAATGCTCAATGTCAAAGATCAATGCTCACGTCGTATCAATGCTCTCGCCATCCCTACTGTGACCAATCCTCTGTCTCCTCTCCTTCCACCCCAGAGGAAGCAGCAGGAGCTGGGGGATCATATGGACCTGTCCTCCTACCTGCTGAGGCCCATCCAGAGGATCAGTAAGTACAGCCTGCTTCTGCAGGACATGCTGGGGATGTGTGGGCCTCAGAGAGACAGGGAAGAGCTCCAGGCTGCAGCCGAAGTGGTCCGCTTTCAGATGCGTCATGGCAACGACCTCCTCACCATGGACGCCATCCAGGACTGTGACGTAAGTTTACCATCCACATCATCACAACCTCCAAAATGTGTCACTTAAATGTGGGCATATAAGTGGGAAATGATCACCCATTATTGAATGAACAGTATCAAGGATTTTCAGGAATAAACATGGATGTATTTGTCTCCACTCCTCCCTCCGCCACCAGGTGAATCTGAAGGAGCAGGGCCAGCTGATTCGCCAGGATGAGTTCATCGTGTTCTTCAGAAAGAAGAAATGCTCCCGCCGTATTTTCCTCTTCCAGGATCTCATCCTCTTCAGCAAGACCAAGAAGACCAATGTGGGCAATGATGTGTACATCTACAAACAGTCTTTCAAGGTGTGTATACCATATTATAAAAAATGTAAAAACGAACATAAGACCCAATTTACAGAATGGATTTTGAGCATTGTAATTATTGTTCAACAAAAAGAATGCTATCTTAACTGCCTTTATGTTTGCTATACAAAGACCAAGTCATCCAGCCCTTATGTTGACATTGGTAACAGCAAGCATTCTTTCTTTAGTATTTATTTCACTTCTGTTTCTGTCTAGACATCTGATATCGGGATGACACATAACTCTGGAGAGAGTGGTTTCTGTTTTGAGATCTGGTTCCGGCGGAGGAAGTTCCAGGACACTTACACTCTGAAGGCTGACAGGGCGGAGGTGAAAAGGGCCTGGACCAGAGACCTGGAGCAGATCCTCTGGGAACAAGCTGCCTACAGCAGAGGTGAATCCTCATTTTGGGGGGGGAACTCAGTCTGGCTTTCAACTTAATCTTGAAAGTTGTAATAGTAGAATCACAAGGTGCTATTTCTAAATTGGGTCGTGCATCATCAGTTCCTCTTGTCATGTTAGTCATGACATACCTTAGAGAGATATTTATAACTTGTTATAAATGTCCAGATCAACTAGCCCATGTCAGCTAATGTTCTGTAGCTAGGTTTTTTAGCCCATCGATTTTCTTGTAATGTTTGAGTCACTCAGATATCACACGAATAAACATTAGACATGGAAAAATGTATAGAAGTGCAAGAAAATGTGCTTAAAACTGCACTATTTTCTCTGCACACCATGACAAAATGTGTAGAATTGCAGGAAATAAGCTTTAAACCTACACATTTTTCTCTCCGCCTACAAGAGGGGTGCGAACAGTGTGTCATGAACAGTGATTGTGTCCATAGAAATAGATGTGGTGCCACGTTGGGGATTTTCCCCAATGCTGGAATGGGAGCCCGAGTGAAAAGATTTGGGAACCCCTGTGGGGGTGCAATTGTAAAGAAATGCTATATCAGACACTAAATACATCCAATTGATGTTTTGGTTGAGTAAGTTTGAGCATTAAGACAGATGTTGTGTTTGGTGTGTTGTAGAACTGAGGATACAGGAGAGAGTGTTCATGGGCACGGGGAGGAACCCTTTCATGGACATACAGCCTAACGAGGCAGCCATCTGTGACAGGGCCACCAACTGTGTCCTGCTAGGAAGAGGTAACAAGTCCACAGCCAAGTCCCATACCCAGGAACTGACAACACAAATGTGTAATGTACTCACTGACTGAATTGCCTCTTTGCTTTGTCAGCTCCTGTGCCGTCTTTTCCACAAACAGATCTTGAATGTCTCCGGCCCAACTCCATTGGTTCAGGCAGTAGTGCCTCTACCTCCTGCAGCCACTCATCTTCCTCCTCTGGACGAGGTTCTTTACCTCCTGTAGGTTACCCTGGTAACCAGATACAAGGTGGGGAAACCAATCACATTGTCTATTCCTCCCCGGAGACTGTGACTGAAGATAACCCCAATAACCATCACAATCACCAGAAACAAAACCTTCATCTTCTCAGTGAGTTTTCTTGTTCTTTCATTAGGGCCCTGTGTTTTGGCTAATCGTGCCAAATTACCTGAATTTTAACCTTTGCTTTAAGTCTTTTCTAGAAATGAGAATTAGACCAAAGTAAGTAAGTAATTGTCTGAGGATGGTGCTGGACCATCTGACATAAAAAGAAAGGGGACAGTGATGAAAAATCTTTAAATAAAAGGTTGAAATCCAGGTAATGTGACATGATTAACCAAAACACAGGGCCCTATGCATGGTGCATGACTGCAGACTAACACAAACAGACATACAGAACATGACACTTGATATGTGCAAGCATGTGACTAAACGTGGGTGATGCCATATCTACTTACCTTTCTGTTGATTCCAGTGGACAGCATGGAGTCGTCAGGTGAGAGTGGCAGTGTGTTCAGCAGCTCGGAGTGCAGCTGCCTCTCTGCCATTGGTGGAGAGGTGGAGGACTCGTCATCTGTCCTGTCCCAGAGCTCCCAGTCCCGTGTCACCCAGAGAACAGCAGCACCCAATCTCAGGAAGAACAGCTCCCCTGCTACGACCAGGAAGAAGCCCTCCATTGCTCCCAAACCACCAGTGCTGGCTGCTCCTCAGAGCCTGCAAAAGGTGTGGTGAAATGATGTAATCATGCCAGTAATTGGACCTAATAGTAAACCTTCATAATAATTACACTGTACATTTTCAAATGGATCATTTTAGTTACATATTTTACATAAAATCTCTATAAAGATCAAAGAAAACTTACAGCCAATAATTTCTTCACAGGGCAAAAAAATGTTTGCTATAGGAAAATCAACAGAAGTTTAACCAGTGGATTTAATGGGTGAGTTGAGACCAAATACAGTACTTTTTATTACCATACAAGGTGCATACATGTGCAATGTAGTTGTTTAACATATTATGGGATTGATTTCCTTCTAGATGGTTCATCCTGTGGATCTCTGAGCAGTGATGATGGAGAGCAATCAGGCTGACAGTCAATTAAAAACTATGATAACAGACTGAATGGACCACTCGTTGACAGGCACTGAAGAGAAAGTGACTTTTTGTCTTTGAAGAACTAATGTATCTGGAATATTCTAGCTGAAATATCATGAAAAGGAACACATGATGGATTGTGGTCAGTTTTTAAAGTACTTATGGTGTCCATTTATCTAATAATACTTCTTAAGCAACCACTTCTTTATCAGATACTGCTTTAACTGAATGGCTATTGTTTTGCTGTCATTGGTTCATAGAACATACTTTTTTGTCTTTGTAATACTAGTAGTATTTCAGCTGTTAACTTTTACAAGGGATTTCTTTGGAATTTACACATCATTCTCACCATGTCATGTTGACTCTCTTGATGACCCCATATTGATCACCCCATCTCTTGATGACCCCATATTCCCATGAAATGTCAAATATGGGTTAATGTTTTTTTCTTCAAATTACACACATTTAACACGGTTTATAATGTACCGGTACACATGTCAAACTCAAACAACTGACTATAGAAACACTTGTTCCCATCAGTATTCTCTGCAGGCTCAGGACAACTTGTCAGTGGCACTCTGACATAATTTCCTGCCCAGATGTATAGATAAATTAGGGATCAACTATTGATGTCCAGGTGGGATAGCAGAGGAGCAGCAAGTTACTTAATATTTTTTCCCATTTTCCCCAGCGTTGTACTATATTGCTGTGAAAAATGTCTGGAAAGGGAGAAAACCACTAAATTGGAATAATTTAAGGGGTCCATCTGGCATTTTCAACTCATCAGAAACCAGTGTCTTCAGATTTCTCCAGTTGTTCTAATAGTCAACATATTAATTTACAATATTCATTACAAACCATGTATATTATTGAGATCTTTCTTTTCTGTGAAAACTGAATGAGCAATTTTGCTTAGGGCTAGGTTCTGGGGGGGGGGGGGGGGGGGCTTCATGATGAGTTCAGATTTTTGTGCCCCCCACCCCCATCAAAGTTGCCCATCCCTGTTCTAGGCTATTGTCTACACTTCAAACAGGCTATAAATACCCCCATTCAAATGAACATCGATAGCGCCTACACTTTCTATCGCCGTTTTGAACACACGAGCAGCCGCTCTCCAATTTGTCAACTCATACTGTAGTTACGGCCAACGCAGGTTAACTCTTGATCTGATTGAATCACAGTCTATCTTTTTAACATGTCAATATGGTGAGACTTTCTTTGAAACCACTGTCATCAATGTTAGTTTTGTTCATTGTCCACACTTTTGGGGTTATATTTAGTTTTTTATATAAAA
This sequence comes from Oncorhynchus clarkii lewisi, assembly GCF_045791955.1. Lineage (NCBI taxonomy): Eukaryota > Metazoa > Chordata > Actinopteri > Salmoniformes > Salmonidae > Oncorhynchus > Oncorhynchus clarkii. Next base: position 57,494,711 of record NC_092155.1, on the reverse strand, counting down.
CCTAATGTATATAATTCTCACTGAAAAGCTATTTATTATAGGATCAGTGCCATTTTTGTAGAGAATTTTGTACTTTTTCCTGTATTTCTCCAGCAGCTGGTTTGAACATCAACTCACACTGATGTTGTGCAATCAGAAGAAATGGGAACAACATCCTTCAGTGGAATGTGAATCCTGACACAGAGGTCACAGGCCATGACTAAACATTGTGACCTGACTGACCAAGCGTAGCCCTTTTGGTCAGCACATAGCCATCGGTTAACCATCAGATAACATTGTTGTGTAGGTCACCCTGTTGAACTGAACGCTCCTCTACCATAGCCCCCCTCCACTGTCCTGAACAGTTTGTGTCACAAATGGGTTACATACAATATCAGTAAACAAATTACTCATTGAGATATTCTTTATTTACATTTGGTTAGTCAGTTAATTATAACCTCTGTGTTTATTCATGTATGTGACATAAAACAATAAAAGGTTAATGAATTTTTTAAAAGTTAGTTATTCTTTTTCGGAAGTTAAAAAAAAAGTTGTTGTAAAGTATATGCAGACCTGCATGCAGGTGTGAAGTTTAGATGTGAGTCTTTCATATCTGAGATTCTTCAAAGTAGCCACCCTTTGCCTTGACGACAGCTTTGCACACTCTTGGCATTCTCTCAACCAGCTCCACCGGGAATGCTTTTCCAACAGTCTTGAAGGAGTTGCCACATATGCTGAGCACATGTTGGCTGCTTTTCCTTCACTCTGCGGTCCAACTCATCCCAAACCATCTCAATTGAATTGAGGTCGGGTAATTGTGGAGGCCAGGTCATCTGATGCAGCACTCTATCACTTTCCTTCTTGGTCAAATGGCCCATACACAGCCTGGATGTGTGTTGGGTCATTGTCCTGTTGAAAAACAAATGATGGTCCCACTAAGCGCAAACCAGATGGGATGGCGTATTGCTGCAGAATGCTGTAGAAGCCATGCTGGTTGACTGTGCCTTGAATTCTAAATAAATCACAGACAGTGTCACCAGCAAAGCTCTCCACACCATCAGACCTAATCAATGCTTCACGGTGGGAACCACACATGCGGAGATCATCCGTTCACCTACTCTGCGTCTCACAAAGACATGGCGGTTGGAACAAAAAATCTCCAATTTGGATTCATCAGACCAAAGGACAGATTTCCACCGGTCTAATGTTCATTGCTCATGTTTCTTGGCCCAAGCAAGTCTCTTCTTCTTATTGGTGTCCCTTAGTAGTGTTTTCTTTGCAGCAAATCAACCATGAAGGCCTGATTCACGCAGTCTCCTCTGAACAGTTGATATTGAAATGTTACTTGAACTCTGTGAAGCATTGATTTGGGCTGATTTTTCTGAGGCTGGTAACACTAATGAACACATCCTCTGCAGCAGAGGTAACTCTGGGTCTTCCTTTCCTGTGGCGGTCCTCATGAGAGCCAGTTTCATCATAGAGCTTGATGGTTTTTTGACTGCACTTGTAGAAATGTTCACGTCTTAAAGTAATGATGGACTGTCGTTTCTCTTTTCTTATTTGAGCATTTCTTGCCATAATGTGAAATTCCACAAATTAACTTTTAACAAGGCACACCTGTTAATTGAAATGCATTCCAGGTGACTACCTCGTGAAGCTGGTTGCGAGAAGGTCAAGAGTGTGAAAAGCTGTCATTAAGAGAAAGGGTGGCTACTTTGAAGAATATCAAATATATTTTGATTTCTTTAACACTTTTTTGGTTACTACATGATTCCATATATGTTATTTTAAAGTTTTGATGTCTTCACTATTATTCTACAATGTAGAAAATAGTGAAAACAAAGAAAACTGCTTGAATGAGTAGGTGTGTCCAAACTTTTGACTGGTACTGTATAGTAAGTGGTATAGCTTTACAATAGGCTGAATTTACAAACTTACGTTTCACTATGGCATCTTTATGTGATGAAAACCATTTGAACCATGTTGAGGAAGGAACTAACGTGACCAAAAAAAGCTTCAAGGAGGACGTGGCTTGACAGACAAAATGGTCATATTACAAATACTACAAGTATCCCTGGAGTAACATTGAAGCGAGGATATCATCAAGCACACTCTCTAGACCAGTAACACCAGACATTATTTAAACTATTGGATCAAGGTACAGACTTACTGCCACGCTCTGATCTGTTTCACTTGTCCTTGTGCTTGTCTCCACCCCCTCCAGGTGTCGCTCATCATCCCCGGTGTATTTATCCCTGTGCTTTCTGTCTCTCTGTGCCAGTTTGTCTTGTTTGCCAAGTCAACCAGCGTTTATCTCCTAGCTCCTGTTTTTCCCAGAAGCACGTTTTTCCTCGTCCTACTGGTTTAGACCCTTGCCTGTCCAGGCCATTCTTCCTGCCCTGACCTCGAGATTGTCTAATGCCCTGTACTGTTTGGACTCTGACCTGGTTTATGGACTCTCGCTTGTACCCGACCTGCCTTTTGCCTACCCCTGGTGTTATAATAAATATTGGAGTTCAACCATCTGCCTCCTGTGTCTGCATATGGGTCTCGCCTTGTGTCCTTATACTTACAGTAGATAAAAACGTACTACAAAGAAATGTCTGGTGTTTACTGATGGAAACACTCCAGGGTTGACACGTTGGTTGACAGGTTGTTAAACAATTGATGACTTATTTTGCAATGAAACACCATCAGCAGAAAATAAAATGTACATTTTGTAAGTTGTTGCAGATGAAAATTGATGTCACTTGTTTAATCCACTTCAAATCAGTGTAGATGAAGGGGAGGAGACAGGTTAAAGAAGGATTTTAAGCCTTGAGCCAATTGAAACATGGATTGTGTATGTGTGCCGTTCAGAGGGTGAATGGGCAAGACAAAAGATTGAAGTGCCTTTGAACGAGGTATGGTAGTAGGGGCCAGGCGCACCGGTTTGAATGTGTCAAGAACTGCAACGCTGCTGGGTTTTTCATGCTCAACAGTTCCCTGTGTATATCAAGGATGGGGGGGGGGGGTTGCAACTCTATATTAGGAAGGTGTCCCTAATGTACATTACTACTTAAGAAAATGGTCTTCATACGATTGAAATGTTTTTTATTTGGCTTCTTTCACAGCCTTGGATATAGAACAATGCATTTCGAGAGTAAAATCAGCATGACTGCTCACCACACCGAACAGAATGGGTTTGACCAACTGATAGTGAGAAGAGGCCTGCCATTCACCATCACTTTGCACCTAAAATATGGGAGTCACTTCCAAGCAGGCGTCAGCACCTTCAGGTTCATAGCAGAGACAAGTACAGTACTGTGGACACAATATAAAGACCTCATTAGTCGGGGAATCCTTGCTTGAACATTCAGTATTTAGACAGCAAGACTGTAGATATGACTTTACAGATATGTACTTTTAGGTGTCTCCTTTCTGCATACGGTCCACTGATATGTCCTGAACACATCTGTCCTGTGTATCTTTCTACAGGGCTGTTGCCGAGAGAGGAGTTAGGCACCAAGGCTACCTTCAGCCTGACTGACTCTGCATCAAAGACAGGCTGGAGTGCTTTCGCTACTACTCCCTCTGGGAATGTCATCTCAGTATCTGTGTCCTCTCCTCCTGATGTCCCCATTGGACTGTACTTCTTGACTTTGGACCAGGGCCAGAAAGTCAAACTGTGGGAGTTTGTACTGCTGTTCAATCAATGGTGTGCCAGTAAATCACATTATTTTTAATCTCTGGTGTGCCTGTAAATCACAATATTTTGTTACAAAGTGCCATACAGAAACCAAGCCTAAAACCCCAAACAGCAAGCAATGCAGGTGTAGAAGCACGGTGGCTAGGAAAAATTCCCTAGAAAGGCAGGAACCTAGGAAGAAACCTAGAGAGGAACCAGGTTCTGAGGGGTGGCCAGTCCTCTTCTGGCTGTGCCGGATGGAGATTATAACAGATTATAACAGTACATGACCAACAGGGTCAAATAATAGATGACCAACAGGGTCAAATAATAATAATCACAGTGGCTGTACTGTAGAAGGTGCAAAAGGACCTCAGGAGTAAATGTCAGCAGGTGCGGTAGAGAGAGAGAGTCGAAAAGCAGGTCTGGTACAGGTAGCACTTCCGGTGAACAGGTCAGTGTTCCATAGCTGCAGGCAGAACAGTTGAAACTGGAGCAGCAGCATGACCAGGTGGAGTGGGGACAGCAAGGAGTCAGGTAGTCCTGAGGTAGCCCTGAGGTAGTCCTGAGTAGTCCGAGGCATGGTCCTAGGGCTCAGGTTCTACGAGATAAGAGAGAAAGAGATAGAGATAAAGAGAGGAAGAGAATTAGAGGGAGCATACTTCAATTCACACAGAAGATAAGACAGGATAAATACTCCAGATATAACAGACTGACCCTAGCCCCCCGACATAAACTATTGCAGCATAATTATTGGAAGCTGAGACAGGAGGGGTCGGGAGACACTGTGGTCCCGTCTGACGATACCCCCGGACAGGGCCAACCAGACAGGATATAACCCCACCCACTTTGCCAAAGCACAGCCCCCTCACCACTAGAAGGATATCTTCAAACCACCAACTTACTACCCTGAGACAAGGCCGAGTATAGCCCACGAAGATCTCCCCCACGGCACAAACCCGAGGTGGGGCGCCAACCCAGATGGCATGGAAGAGCACCAGTAAGCCAGTGACTCAGCCCCCTTAATAGGGTTAGAGGCAGAGAATCCCAGTGGAGAGAGAGTGGAACCGGCCAGGCAGAGCAAGAATGGTTCGTCGCTCCAGTGCCTTTCCGTTCACCTTCACACCCCTGGGCCAGACTACACTCAATCATAGGACCTACTGAAGAGATGAGTCTTCAATAAAGACTTAAAGGTCGAGACTGAGTCTGCGTCTCTCACATGGATAGGCAGACCATTCCATAAAAATTGAGCTCTATAGGATAAAGCCCTGCCTCCAGCTGTTTGCTTAGAAATTCTCAATCAAATCAAATTTATTGGTCACATACACATGGTTAGCAGATGTTAAGGCGAGTGTAACTAAATGCTTGTGCTTCTAGTTCCGACAGTGCAGTAATATCTAACAAGTAATCTAACAATTCCCCAACAACTACCTAATACACACAAATCTAAAGGGATGAATGAGAATATGTACATATAAGTATATGGATAAGCGATGGCCGAGCGGCATTGGCAAGGTGAAGTAGATGGAATAAAATAGAGTATATACATGTGATATGAGTAATGTAAGATATGTAAACATTATTAAAGTGGCATTATTTAAGGTGGCATTGTTTAAAGTGACTAGTGATCCATTTATTAAAGTGGCCAGTGATTGGATCTCAATGTAGGCAGCAGCCTCTCTGAGTTAGTGATGGCTGTTTAACAGTCTGATGGCCTTGAAGCTGTTTTCAATCTCTCGGTCCCAGCTTTGATGCACCTGTACTGACCTCACCTTCTGGATGAAAGCGGTGGGAGCAGGGAGTGCCTCGGGTAGTTATTGTCCTTGGTAATCTTTTTGGGTGCTGTAGGTGTCCTGGAGGGCAGGTAGTTTTCCTGATACTAAAGTGGAGATGTTGCTATTCTAACTTCCGCGACGCATATAAGGCCCTCCCCCACCCTCCTTTCGGAAAAGCTGACCACGACTCCATTTTGTTGCTCCCTGCCTACAGACAGAAACTAAAACAAGAAGCTCCAGCGCTCAGGTCTGTTCAACGCTGGTCCGACTAATCTGATTCCACACTTCAAGACTGCTTCGATCACATGGACTGGGATATGTTCCGTATTGCTTCCAACAACAACATTGACGAATACGCTGATTCGGTGAGCGAGTTCATTAGAAAGTGCAAGATGTAGTTCCCATAGCAACGATTAAAACATTCCCAAACCAGAAACCGTGGATTGATGGCAGCATTCGTGTGAAACTGAAAGCGCAAACCACTGCTTTTAACCAGGGAAAGGTGACCGGAAACATGACCGAATACAAACAGTGTAGCTATTCCCTGCGCAAGGCAATCAAACAAGCTAAGCGTCAGTATAGAGACAAAGTAGAGTCACAATTCAACGGCTCAGACACAAGAGGTATGTGGCAGGGTCTACAGTCAATCACGGATTACAAAAAGAAAACCAGCCCCGTCTCGGACGAGGATGTCTTGCTCCCAGGCAGACTAAATAACTTTTTGCCGACTTTGAGGACAATACAGTGCCACTGACACTGCCTGCAACCAAAACCTGCGGACTCTCCTTCATTGCAGCTGACGTGAGTAAAACATTTAAACGTGTTAACCCTCGCAAGGCTGCAGGCCCAGACGGCATCCCCAGCCGCGTCCTCAGAGCATGCGCAGACCAGCTGGCTGGTGTGTTTACGGACATATTCAATCAATCCTTATCCCAGTCTGCTGAACCCACATGCTTCAAGAGGGCCACCATTGTCCCTGTTCCCAAGAAAGCTAAGGTAACTGAGTTAAACGACTACCGAACCGTAGCACTCACTTCCGTCATCATGAAGTGCTTTGAGAGACTAGTCAAGGACCATATCACCTCCACCCTACCTGACACCCTAGACCCACTCCAATTTGCTTACCGCCCAAATAGGTCCACAGACGATGCAATCTCAACCACACTGCACACAGCTCAGCATTTAACACCATAGTACCCTCCAAACTCGTCATCAAGCTCGAGACCCTGGGTCTCGACCCCGCCCTGTGCAGCTGAGTACTGGACTTCCTGACGGGCCACCCCCCAGGTGGTGAGGGTAGGTAACAACATCTCCACCCCGCTGATCCTCAACACTGGAGCCCCACAAGGGTGCGTTCTGAGCCCTCTCCTGTACTCCCTGTTCACCCACGACTGTGTGGCCATGCACGCCTCCAACTCAATCATCAAGTTTGTGGACGACACTACAGTGGTAGGCTTGATTACCAACAAGGACGAGACGGCCTACAGGGAGGAGGTGAGGGCCCTCGGAGTGTGGTGTCAGGAAAATAACCAAGTCAACAAAACAAAGGAGATGATTGTGGACTTCAGGAAACAGCAAAGGGAGCACCCCCCTATCCACATCGATGGGACAGTAGTGGAGAGGGTAGTAAGTTTTAAGTTCCTCGGAGTACACATCACGGACAAACTGAGTTGGTCCACCCACTCAGACAGCGTCGTGAAGAAGGCGCAGCAGCGCCTCTTCAACCTCAGGAGGCTGAAGAAATTTGGCTTGTCACCAAAAGCACTCACAAACTTCTACAGATGCACAATCGAGAGCATCCTGTCAGGCTGTATCACCGCCTGGTACGGCAACTGCTCCACCCACAACCGTAAGGTTCTCCAGAGGATAGTGAGGTCTGCACAACGCATCACCGGGGGCAAACTATCTGCCCTCCAGGACACCTACACCACCCGATGTCACAGGAAGGCCATAAAGATCATCAAGGACAACAACCACCTGAGCCACTGCCTGTTCACCCCGCTATCATCCAGAAGGCGAGGTCAGTACAGGTGCATCAAAGCTGGGACCGAGAGACTGAAAAACAGCTTCTATCTCAAGGCCATCAGACTGTTAAACAGCCACCACTAACATTGAGTGGCTGCTGCCAACACACTGACTCAACTTCAGCCACTTTAATAATGGGAATTGATGGAAATTGATGTAAAATATATCACTAGCCACTTTAAACAATGCTACTTAATATAATGTTTACATACCCTACATTACTCATCTCATATGTATATGTATATACTGTACTCTATATCATCTACTGCATCTTTCTGTAATACATGTATCACTAGCCACTTTAAACTATGCCACTTTGTTTACATACCCTACATTACTCATCTCATATGTATATACTGTACTCGATACCATCTACTGCATCTTGCCTATGCCGTTCTGTACCATCACTCATTCATATATCTTTATGTACATATTCTTTATCCCTTTACACTTGTGTGTATAAGGTAGTAGTTTTGGAATTGTTAGGTTAGATTACTCGTTGGTTATTACTGCATTGCCGGAACTAGAAGCACAAGCATTTCGCCACACTCGCATTAACATCTGCTAACCATGTGTATGTGACAAATACATTTGATCTGATTTGATTTGTTTCATACCTTCACCACCTGAGGGCAGCCCGTCAGAAAGTCCAGGACCCAGTTGCACGGGGCGGGGTTAAGACCCAGGGCCTCCAGCTTGATGATGAGTGTTGATGATGGTGTTGAATGCTGAGCTGTAGTCAATGAACAGCATTCCTACATAGTTATTATTTTTGTCCAGATGGGATAGGGCAGTGTGCAGTGTGATGGCGATTGCCGGTAAAGTGGCGCTGATATGATCCTTGACTAACCTCTCAAAGCACTTCATGATGACAGAAGTAAATGCTACAGGACCTGGTTATTACACTATTACACTATTGCATACAGACTAATTGCATTAGTCTGTACAAAGTTAGAGGTGCGCTATTTGATAGATTCCCCCGCTCCCACTACCTCGGGCTTCCAGTAGGGAGACCTGAGGTCCACCTACCCCCGCCTCCTCCCCATCTCATACTTCTGAGTGGGAGACCTTCCCAGGCAGTAGTCTGCCTAGCTCACAAACTAGAATCAGGGCAACAACTCTGACAAAGTTAATTGACCCACAGTCCCACACGCTGGAGAAATACGCAGATTTAAAGAGGAGCTCGTAACTTGCTTTCTAATGCTCATTAACTTTTCATCAAAGAAGTTCATGAATTTATCACTGCTGAGCTGACTACACTGACTGTGCTAGTGGCAGACTCCACTAAGCTGGCAGGCTGGCTAACAGCCTGCTGCCTGGCCTGCACCCTATCTCATTGTGGAGCTATGAGATGGTACAAAGTAAAAGTGTTTACTTTGCACCATCTGTCGCCATCATTAGACCAAGGAGCTGTGTAATGAATATGATCTGTAACCCAGATGTCTATTTTTCTTGGCTACAGAGGATGCAGTTTACATGGAGGAAGAGAGTGACAGGTAGGAGTATGTGTTATCCCAGGCTCGTCTCAACTACAAATTTACAACGAAACAAATCAAAGCCTCTTCGTGGATGTTTTGCTAGGTACAGGAGGTTGGTGGCACCAACCTGTAATTGGGGAGGACTGGCTCGTGGCAATGACTGGAGCGGAATCACTTGAATGGTATCAAATACATGGTTCCATGTGTTTGATGCCATTCAATTTGCTCCGTTCCAGGCATTATTATGAGCCGTCCTCCCCTCAACAGCCTTCTGTGGCACACATGGTGCTTCCATCGAAGATCGTTATGTGATAGATACAATAAATTCTGCACACATCATGGGGAATCAGAATGACGTACATTAGAAGACAAGCCATAGCAATCTTCCTATCATCCCTGTGTCCTGGTTCTCCCTCTGCAGTTTGAGCATGGGATGCTGGATGTGTTCTCCTGGATAATGTCAGATGCTGATGCAGACTGTTCTGGAAGGAGAATGTGAGTTTATGTGAGTCAGTACCATGGTAGGTGTGAGCACTAAAGTACAAGGATTTGTATAAAATCCGTATATTAGGAAAAGGGAGAGGAGGATACCTAGTCATAGGCATCAATGACTGTGTAGCAGTGGTCAGAGTGCTGATAACAGCTTAGCTTCCTCCGCTGTCCGACTGCCGCATACCCAGATGAATCTGGTAATGAATAATGTAGCTCTTGAGAATGTAGAGGAGACTAAACTTCTTGGTGTTGCCTTCATGGTCAATGCATATTGATTCTGTTGTTGGAAAGATGGAGAGAAGTCTGTCTGTGATAAAGAACATTTTAAACATCACATTCAACCAAACAAGTCCCGCAGGCTGTGGTTTTTATCACATCTTGACTATTGCATGGTTATATAGTCAGGAGCTGCGCAAACAGACCGAGGAAAGCTCCGGTTGGCTCAGAACAGAGCAGCACGTCTTGCCCTTCACTGTACACAGAGGGCTAATATCAACAGCATCCATGTCAGTCTTTCCTGGCTCAAAGGAGTAGAGAATTGACTGCATCATCTCTTGTAAGAAACATAAATGTCTTGAAAATTCCAAATAGTTTGAATAATCAACTTACATACAGCTCTGACACACATACTTACCCCACCAGACATGGCACCAGGGGTCTCTTCAGTCCCCAAATCCAGAATGCACTCAAGAGTACTCACAGTATTGTACCGAGCGATGGTCACATGGAACACTTCCAACTCGGGTCACTCAGGAAAGCAGCAAAACAAAGTGAGGTAACACCTCACGGCACAATGACTCTGACTTTGTACGACCTAAACAGTTGTGTGTACAGTATCTGCTGTACATGAATACGTTGTGTGTACAGTATATACTGTACCTGAATATGTTGTGTGTACAGTATATACTGTACCTGAATGTGTTGTGTGTACAGTATATACTGTACCTGAATATGTTGTGTGTACAGTATATGCTATACCTGAATATGTTGTGTGTACAGTATATACTATACCTGAATATGTTGTGTGTACAGTATATACTGTACCTGAATGTGTTGTGTGTACAATATATACTGTACCTGAATATGTTGTGTGTACAGTATATGCTATACCTGAATATGTTGTGTGTACAGTATATGCTGTACATGAATATGTTGTGTGTACAGTATATGCTGTACTGTACATGAATATGTTGTGTGTACAGTATATACTGTACCTGAATATGTTGTGTGTACAGTATATGCTGTACCTGAATATGTTGTGTGTACAGTATATGCTGTACATGAATATGTTGTGTGTACAGTATATGCTGTACTATACATGAATATGTTGTGTGTACAGTATATGCTGTACTGTACATGAATATGTTGTGTGTACAGTATATACTGTACCTGAATATGTTGTGTGTACAGTATATACTGTACCTGAATATGTTGTGTGTACAGTATATGCTGTACATGAATATGTTGTATGTGTAACATTTTGTCACCGGAGGTGATGGCTGCCCTTTTACGGGCTCTTAACAAATTGTGCTATTGTGTGTTTTTTTCATGTTATTTGTAACTTATTTTCTGCATAATATTTCTGCCACCGTCTCTTATGGCCGAAAATAGCTTCTGGATATCAGAACAGAGATTGCTCACCTTGTACTGGACAAAGATTTTTCTTTAACGAGTCGGACACGAAGGATTTTCATACACCGACCAAAATCCCTGTCATTCGTATGAAGAAGAGACAGAGATATAGGGGACACAGGCCGTGGTGCCTTATGTTTCACAGTCGTGGCTGAAAGATGACATGGATAACATACAGCTGGCTGGGTTTACGCTGCATCGGCAAGATAGAACAGCTGCCTCCGGTAAGACTGGGGTGGCGGTCTGTGTCTATATGTCAATAACAGCTGGCGCACAAAATCTAATATTAAGGTTTTGCCTGCCTGATGTAGAGTATCTCATGATAAGCTGTAGACCACACTATTTACCAAGAGAGTATATTTTTCATAGCTGTCTATTTACCACCACAAACCAAACCTGGCACTAAGACCGTTCTCAACGAGCTGTATAAGGCCATAAGCCAATAAGAAAATGCTCATCCAGAGGCTGCGCTCCTAGTGGGCGGGGACTTTAATGCAGGGAAACTTAAATCCGTTTTACCTCATTTCTACCAGAATGTTACATGTGCAACCAGAGGAAGAAAAACTGTAGACCACCTTTAGTCCACAACACAGAGTCACGTACAAAGCTCTCCTCGCCCTCCATTTGGCAAACCTGACCATAACTCAGAGATCTGGCAGTGTGGTGCCATGATAACAACCTCTCCCTCAATGTGAGCAAGACAAAGGAGATGATTGTGGACTACAGGAAAAGGAAGACCGAGCACGCCCCCATTCACATTGACGGGGCTGTAGCGGAGCAGGTTGAGAGTCTCAAGTTTCTTGGTGTCTACATCACCAACCAACTATCATGGTCCAAACATACCAAGACAGTTGTGAAGAGGGCACGACAAAACCTTTTCCCCCTCAGGAGACTGGAAATATTTGGCATGGGTCCTCAGCTCCTCAAAAAGTTCTACAGCTGCACCATCGAGAGCACTCTGACCAGTTGCATCACCGTCTAGACTGTAATCTGCACCTACTTGTAATATATTCACTGCCTTTATGGGTCAAGCGATATGAAGCACACATTTAATATCTCTTTGAGCATGGTGAAGTTATTCATTTGGAGGGTGTATCAATACACCCAGTCACTACAAAGATACAGGCATCCTTTCTAATTCAATTGCCGGAGACAAAGGAAACCGCTCAGGGATTTCACCATGAGGCCAATGGTGGCTAAAAAACAGTTTCAGAGATTCAGAGTTTAATGTTTGTGATAGGGGAAAACTGAGGATAGATCAACAACATTGTAGTTACTCCATAATACTAACCTAAATGACAGAGTACAGGATACAATTATTCCAAAACATGTATCCTTTTTTACAATAAGGCACTAAAGTCAAATTGAAAAAATGTTGGCAAAGAAATTAACTTTATGTCCTATAATTATATTTGGGGCAAATCTAACACAACACATCACTGAGTACCACTCTTCATATTTCCAAACATGGTGGTAGCTGCATCATGTTATGGGTATGCTTGTCATCGGTAAGGACTAGAAATAGAGCTAAGCACAGGCAAAATCCTATAGAAAAACCTGGTTCAGTCTGCTTTCCAACAGACACCGGGAGACGAATTCACCTTTCAGGAGTACAATAAGCTAAAACACAAGGCCAAATATACACTGGAGTTGCTTACCAAAATGACATTAAATGTGTTAGTTTCGACTTAAAATCGACTTATAAACCTATGGCAAGACTTAAAAATGGCTGTCTAGCATTGATCAACAACCAATTTGACAGAGCTTTAAGAAATTTGAAAATAATATTGTTGTACAATCCAGGTGCGCAAAGCTCTTAGACTCACCCAGAAAGACTCACAGCTGCAATTGTTGTCAAAGGTTATTATAACATGTATTGACTCAGGGGTGTGAATACTTGCATTTGTGAGCGCTACTTTCAAAACTACTGGTTGAAATATACAAAACCTATATAACACATCGTTAATAGAGTGCCACAGTATGAGTCATAATACCTATAAAACCTAGCGGCCAAACAGGGAAATGGTTCCAATCGTTTTTCCACCATTCATTTTTCCCATAGGGGATTTCAGAATTTTTTAAAAAAGGGCTGTGTTTTGTGTAGGCTTACCCTGGCGTGGGATTTTGACACCCTTGTAAATCTTCTCGGACAAGGTGACATTTATCAATGTTTGCCTGTACGCACTGCCAAATTCTCTAAAATGACTTTGAAGGCAGCTTATGGTAGAGAAATAAACATATTCTCTGGCAACAGTTCTGGTGGACAATCCTGCAGTCAGCATGCCAAATGCACACTCAAAATTTGAGACATATGTGGTATTGTGTTGTGACAAAACTGCACATTTTAGTGTGGCCTTTTATTATCCTCAGCACAAGGTGCCCCTGGCTAATGACCATGCTGTTTAATCAGCTTTTTGATATGCCACACCTGTCAGGTGGATGGATTATATTGGTAAAGGAGAAATGTTTACTAGCAGGGATGTAAACAAATTAGTGGACAAAATTTTAAGAGAAATAAGCTTTCACGAAAAAAAATGTATATATTGTGTATATATATATATATTTTTTTTTTTCGTGAACGCTGTGAAAGAACGCTGTGAAAGATGAGTGACGCCACCTGTCGGAAGACGCTGGTGAAAGTCGATAGATTCCAAACGTCCACCCCAAAAAATTAACAGGTCCAGCGTATCAATGTCACATTACTCAGAGTATAAACCAGTCAGCACAGCTCTTTCCAAATGGTTCCATTTTATTTCTATCCATGGAATTATTCTATAAGTGAAATGACTGCTGTAGTAAAGAATCGGCAGAGAGAAATACATGCCACACAGGTCTACCATCTGTAGTAAAGCATCGGCAGAGAGAAATACATGCCACACAGGTCTACCATCTGTAGTAAAGCATCGGCAGAGAGAAATACATGCCACACAGGTCTACCATCTGTAGTAAAGCAACATTTCCATGGGCAGATGTCATATTACTATTCTTCAACATGGGGAAACACTTCTCTCTCAGGTCTGTGTCCATAATCCAAACTAGTGACAGAACAAACCATGTTAACTTTCTGCTACTCTTCAAAAAAGTCTGAATAATGCTGAATAAGTAGTGGCCGGGCCAAGTCCTGAAAAGCCTCTTAGTTTGACATTTGTACCAAGTGATACAATCATCTGTGACAAAGGATGACATCAGCAGAGCTCAGCAAAGACAGTGAGCATCTCAATCTGCCCCAAGTTTGATCAAATAACTTCAATCAGTCACTTGTCTGAGGGCTAAACTATTTCACAATGGATTGAGAAACACCACTACATGGATGAAATGTTATTGACCAATGATTGGCCACTCAGTGCTATGTATGACAAACCTGAAAGGTAAGGATATTGTTGTGTGTTGAACTGGAATTACAGAGAATGGTAAATAATGACAACCTACATGGAAAAACAGGCCCCCTCCCTACATACACCCTAACAAAAAATCACCTGAAATTTCATCAACATTAAAAAGCAACCAACTTAAAGCCGTTAAAATAAATGTGATGTGTCTCTTCACAAAGCTGTCTCGACGATCTAGTGCAGGGGTGTCAAACTCATTCCATGGAGGGTTTTTGCTTTTCCCTAAGACACAGAAACAAGGTGAGGGGATTTCTTTACTAATTAGTGACCTTATTTCATCAATCAAGTACAAGGGAGGAGTGAAAACCCACAGACAGTTGACCCTCCGTGGAATGAGTTTGACACGTGATCTAGTGTGTGTGCGAGCCACCATCTCACTATATGAACACAAAAATGGGGATTGGCTAATGACCCAACATTTATCTTCAACACAGAATCAGTTAGCTAGCGTTTGACTGGCGTTCAGAATAAAAATGTAAAAGAGATTTGTCCAAGCTGGTGGAACGGAATCTTCCACAACCATTGTCTCTCCCACCAGGGATGTCCCCAAGCTTCCAATGTCCCTCTCAGTCTCTCCCTAGGGTTCAGTAGCTAGTGAGCGGGTTCGACAGGGAGTGTGTGCCCTGGCGAGAGGCAGGGTGTGACAGGGAGCAGGAAGCTCAGTCGGTGGAGAACAGGTCTCCAGCAGAGGGTAGAGGGGCCAGGCCTCCCGTCACATTGGGCAGCAGAGAGAGGTCAGGCAGGCTCTGGATGTGAGACTTGAGCTCCTTGCGCACCTGCGTGACTCGTGCCAGCTTCTGTTTGTACTCCTGCAATACAAAGAACAGTACCCATGTCAGAAGATACAGTTCCAGTGGGTCCACTTTCTTCTTCTTTTAAACAATCCCAAGTGACTCACAAAGCTGCTCTAGTTGGATAATGGGAAAATATACACTACCATTCAAAAGTTTGGGGTCACTTAGAATTATCCTTGTTTTTGAAAGAAAAGCACATTTTGTCCATAAAAATAAAATTACATTGATCAGAAATACAGTGTAGACATTGTTAATGTTGTAAATTACTATTGTAGCTGGAAACTGCACTTTTTTATATTTATTTATTTATTTATTTTTTATTTTTTACATAGGCCCATTATCAGCAACCATCACTCCTGTGTTCAAATCAAATCAAATCAAATTTTATTTGTCACATACACATGGTTAGCAGATGTTAATGCGAGTGTAGCGAAATGCTTGTGCTTCTAGTTCCGACAATGCAGTAATAACCAACAAGTAATCTAACTAACAATTCCAAAACTACTGTCTTGTACACAGTGTAAGGGGATAAAGAATATGTACATAAGGATATATGAATGAGTGATGGTACAGAGCAGCATAGGCAAGATACAGTAGATGGTATCGAGTACAGTATATACATATGAGATGAGTATGTAAACAAAGTGGCATAGTTAAAGTGGCTAGTGATACATGTATTACATAAGGATACAGTCGATGATATAGAGTACAGTATATACGTATGCATATGAGATGAATAATGTAGGGTAAGTAACATTATATAAGGTAGCATTGTTTAAAGTGGCTAGTGATATATTTACATCATTTCCCATCAATTCCCATTATTAAAGTGGCTGGAGTTGAGTCAGTGTCAGTGTGTTGGCAGCAGCCACTCAATGTTAGTGGTGGCTGTTTAACAGTCTGATGGCCTTGAGATAGAAGCTGTTTTTCAGTCTCTCGGTCCCAGCTTTGATGCACCTGTACTGACCTCTTCTTCTGGATGATAGCGGGGTGAACAGGCAGTGGCTCGGGTGGTTAATGTCCTTGATGATCTTTATGGCCTTCCTGTGACATCGGGTGGTGTAGGTGTCCTGGAGGGCAGGTAGTTTGCCCCCGGTGATGCGTTGTGCAGACCTCACTACCCTCTGGAGAGCCTTACGGTTGAGGGCGGAGCAGTTGCCGTACCAGGCGGTGATACAGCCCGCCAGGATGCTCTCGATTGTGCATCTGTAGAAGTTTGTGAGTGCTTTTGGTGACAAGCCAAATTTCTTCAGCCTCCTGAGGTTGAAGAGGCGCTGCTGCGCCTTCTTCACAATGCTGTCTGTGTGAGTGGACCAATTCAGTTTGTCTGTGATGTGTATGCCGAGGAACTTAAAACTTGCTACCCTCTCCACTACTGTTCCATCGATGTGGATAGGGGGGTGTTCCCTCTGCTGTTTCCTGAAGTCCACAATCATCTTCTTAGTTTTGTTGACGTTGAGTGCGAGGTTATTTTCCTGACACCACACTCCGAGGGCCCTCACCTCCTCCCTGTAGGCCGTCTCGTCGTTGTTGGTAATCAAGCCTACCACTGTTGTGTCATCCGCAAACTTGATGATTGAGTTGGAGGCGTGCGTGGCCACGCAGTCGTGGGTGAACAGGGAGTACAGGAGAGGGCTCAGAACGCACCCTTGTGGGGCCCCAGTGTTGAGGATCAGCGGGGAGGAGATGTTGTT
Source organism: Oncorhynchus clarkii lewisi (assembly GCF_045791955.1). Classification (NCBI taxonomy): domain Eukaryota; kingdom Metazoa; phylum Chordata; class Actinopteri; order Salmoniformes; family Salmonidae; genus Oncorhynchus; species Oncorhynchus clarkii. Next base: position 57,477,786 of record NC_092155.1, on the reverse strand, counting down.
GCTTACCCTCACCACCTGGGGGCGGCCCGTCAGGAAGTCCAGTACCCAGTTGCACAGGGCGGGGTCGAGACCCAGGGTCTCGACCTTGATGACGAGCTTGGAGGGTACTATGGTGTTGAATGCCGAGCTGTAGTCAATGAACAGCATTCTCACATAGGTATTCCTCTTGTCCAGATGGGTTAGGGCGGTGTGGTTGAGATTGCATCGTCTGTGGACCTATTTGGGCGGTAAGCAAATTGGAGTGGGTCTAGGGTGTCAGGTAGGGTGGAGGTGATATGGTCCTTGACTAGTCTCTCAAAGCACTTCATGATGACGGAAGTGAGTGCTACGGGGCGGTAGTCGTTTAGCTCAGTTACCTTAGCTTTCTTGGGAACAGGAACAATGGTGGCCCTCTTGAAGCATGTGGGAACAGCAGACTGGTATAGGGATTGATTGAATATGTCCGTAAACACACCGGCCAGCTGGTCTGCGCATGCTCTGAGGGCGCGGCTGGGGATGCCGTCTGGGCCTGCAGCCTTGCGAGGGTTAACACGTTTAAATGTCTTACTCACCTCGGCTGCAGTGAAGGAGAGACCGCATGTTTTCGTTGCAGGCCGTGTCAGTGGCACTGTATTGTCCTCAAAGCGGGCAAAAAAGTTATTTAGTCTGCCTGGGAGCAGGACATCCAGGTCCGTGACTGGGCTGGATTTCTTCCTGTAGTCCGTGATTGACTGTAGACCCTGCCACATGCCTCTTGTGTCTGAGCCGTTGAATTGAGATTCTACTTTGTCTCTGTACTGACGCTTAGCTTGTTTGATAGCCTTGCGGAGGGAATAGCTGCACTGTTTGTATTCGGTCATGTTACCAGACACCTTGCCCTGATTAAAAGCAGTGGTTCGCGCTTTCAGTTTCACGCGAATGCTGCCATCAATCCACGGTTTCTGGTTAGGGAATGTTTTAATCGTTGCTATGGGAACGACATCTTCAACGCACGTTCTAATGAACTCGCACACTGAATCAGCGTATTCGTCAATGTTGTTGTCTGACGCAATACGAAACATGTCCCAGTCCACGTAGTGGAAGCAGTCTTGGAGTGTGGAGTCAGCTTGGTCGGACCAGCGTTGGACAGACCTCAGCGTGGGAGCTTCTTGTTTTAGTTTCTGTCTGTAGGCAGGGATCAACAAAATGGAGTCGTGGTCAGCTTTTCCCGAAAGGGGGGCGGGGCAGGGCCTTATATGCGTCGCGGAAGTTAGAGTAACAATGATCCAAGGTCTTTCCACCCCTGGTTGCGCAATCGATATGCTGATAAAATTTAGGGAGTCTTGTTTTCAGATTAGCCTTGTTAAAATCCCCAGCTACAATGAATGCAGCCTCCGGATAAATGGTTTCCAGTTTGCAAAGAGTCAAATAAAGTTCATTCAGAGCCATCGATGTGTCTGCTTGGGGGGGGATATATACGGCTGTGATTATAATCGAAGAGAATTCTCTTGGTAGATAATGCGGTCTACATTTGATTGTGAGGAATTCTAAATCAGGTGAACAGAAGGATTTGAGTTCCTGCATGTTTCTTTCATCACACCATGTCACGTTAGTCATAAGGCATACGCCTCCGCCCCTCTTCTTACCAGAAAGATGTTTGTTTCTGTCTGCGCGATGCGTGGAGAAACCCGTTGGCTGCACCGCCTCGGATAGCGTCTCTCCAGTGAGCCATGTTTCCGTGAAGCAAAGAACGTTACAGTCTCTGATGTCCCTCTGGAATGCTACCCTTGCTCGGATTTCATCAACCTTGTTATCAAGAGACTGGACATTGGCAAGAAGAATGCTAGTGAGTGGTGCACGGTGTGCCCGTCTCCGGAGTCTGACCAGAAGACCGCCTCGTTTCCCTCTTTTTCTGAGTTGTTTTTTTGGGTCGCTGCATGGAATCCACTCCGTTGTCCTGTTTGTAAGGCAGAACACAGGATCCGCGTCGCGAAAAACATATTCTTGGTCGTACTGATGGTGAGTTGATGCTGATCTTATATTCAGTAGTTCTTCTCGACTGTATGTAATGAAACCTAAGATGACCTGGGGTACTAATGTAAGAAATAACACGTAAAAAAACTGCATAGTTTCCTAGGAACGCGAAGCGAGGCGGCCATCTCTGTCGGCACCGGAAGCACGTTGTGTTAAAACGGCTAGTTGATCATTAGAAAACCCTTTTGCAATTATGTTTGCACAACTGAAAACTGTTGTTCTGATTAAAGAAGCAATAAAACTGGCCTTCTTTAGACTAGATTAGCTAGACAAAGGAGTGATGGTTGCTGATAATGGGCCTCTGTACGCCTATGTAAATATTCCATTTAAAACAAAATCTGCCGTTTCCAGCTACAATAGTCATTTACAATGTCTACACTGTATTTCTGGTCAATTTGATGCTATTTTTATGGACAAAATGTGCTTTTCTTTCAAAACAAGGACATTTCTAAGTGACCCCAAACTTTTGAATGGTAGTGTACATTTTTCACATTCTAATTGCTTGTTTGTAACAGCAAAACAATGATTTTGATGGTTTAGACTTGCTTCTAGTTTCTTCTCCCTCTCTGTGAGGGCTTCCTTCTGGCTACCGATGTACTCGGTCAGCATGCGCGCCAGCTGCCTCCTGTCCTCCAGCTCAGCAGCCAGACGTCCGTTATACTCAGCCAGCAGTAGACAGGCCTCATCCACTGTCTTGGAGAGTTTATCAGCTGCCTCTTTATCTATAGGGACAGGGTGAGTCAAGTCAAATAGGGTGGAGTTTTTACCTACATAATATTGAAACAATTGAATAGAAACAACATTAAGTTTGAGAAAACACAATCCCTTAGGCCTACAATACACATTGAGGTTGGAGAAAGCTGGAGGGTCAAGTTCCCTTGTGCTTCAGGTACCATGAAGGCTTCCTTACCGGTGATCTTCTCCAGCAGGGACACATCCTGCACCTCCTGTGGCAGAGAGGCAATCTTCTGGCGCACCGCAGCATCACCCGAGGCTGCATTCTCCAGGTCCTGCAGGGCTTTGACCAGCTCCTCCGTCTGAGGGGAGAGGGAGGGAAGGAGAGAAGGGTATGTGAAAGCTCTGGCCAACAATATCCAATTTTCAAGCTTGACCATTTTTCTAAACAACAATTCACAACCAGAGCACAAACTACAATATATAATCTTCCAAATCAAGAGTCCATGGGACAATCTTTGTATCACTGACACCTAGAGGAGAGTTGGGAGATAACTTCAGCTGGTGTGAAAAGCTGTCACAAATTGCAGTGTAATAGACAAAGTACTGGTGAATGAGCTAAAGGCTTATGGAGTTGTGTTTGTTCAGCCTACCAGCTGTGGCCCTGAGAAGTCTGAATTCTGTGGGGACATGTTGCCCCTGTAGTCATCTTCTTCCTCTTCCTCCGGCTCTTGGATCATCTTCTGATAGGTCCGTTTAGGGGCCTTCTTCTCCTCTGCAAAAGATACCACAGATTTAGAAAGAAAACACCCATATTCACAAAAACAACAAATTCAACGTGCATGTTTCTTGGAAATTCTGACATCCAAAATGCCTACATAGGAAACAAGCCTATGTAAAGCTGAACTGTCAGTGGAGACCCAGGGGACTCTGACTGTACCTGTGGGTTGGTGTTGGGGGCTGTTTGAGTCTTCGATAGCGAGCTTCAGCTGCTGGATGAACTCTGCCTTGTAGAGGCTGCGCTCCTGCCAGATAGTGAGCAGCCTGTCGATGGGCCTTCTACAGCCATCATCTGCCTCTCTGGAGGGAGAGAAAGAGACAGAGATTCATCATGAAATTCAACTCTTCCTCACCGAGCAACTCAATAACTTATTTGATCCTCTTTGTTCTTGTCTTGTTATGCTGCTGTAGAAGACAGCAGCAGTGTAATCCATTTACCAATGTTTTGAAGCAGGTTAATGTCTACCCAGGGCCTAAAATTAACACCCCCAGGTAAATTTTGGCATTGTAAAATATTGTGTTCTATAGCTTGCAAACAAATGTGACTCTAGGTGACAACATAGGGCTGTTTTTTTCCAACACAACGACTGTTTTCCTTAAGACATTAAGTCTGCTTGATGTTTTGTTTCCTTTGCTTCTTTACTTCCTAGTATCACGATATTGGTATCGTGACAACATTAATTAGCCATATACTATAAACCCCTGAGGTGACTTGATGCTATTATAAACTGCTTACCAACATAAATAGAACAGTAAACATGTATTTTTGCATCATACCCGTGGTATAGTGTCGGATACACACATGGCTGAAATGCTGTTGAAGCTAATCAGCATCCGGTACCCTAGCTCTCAAAAACTCTAGGCGACATTCTGCTTTCTACCTACAGTTTTCAAGTTTTCAGCCATTATCTTTGCCCACGACTAACTCATGTGAACTACAATCCCGACGCTATGCTTTAACGTTTCGTAACGTCAATAATCATTGCTTGCGATGCGGCTTTCGAAACATATGGTCCTTATCTTTCATCAGCGAGAAAGAACATTAATTAAAAAAAGGTACACTTACTGTAGCAGTTTTTCACAGATCCATACAGCTATGGGTTCCTTCATCCGATGACACTACACTTCCGAATTTCTCTCACAAACAGGTGTTCGGAGCATGCCATGTACCTAATTGTATGTAAACTTTATTTAACGAGGCAAGTCAGTTAAGAACAAATTCTTATTTACAATGACGACCTACACCGGCCAAACCCAGACAACGCTGGGGCAATTGTGCGCTGCCCTATGGGACTCCCAATCACGGCCGGTTGTGATACAGCCTGAATTCGAACCAGGGTGTCTATAGTGATGCCTCAAGCACTGAGATGCAGTGTCTTAGACCGCTGCGCCACTCGGGAGCCCCTAATTAGCACAGGTGCTCGCCTCATCTTCCATAAACAAGCCCTGTAACATGGAGATATGGCCATGTGAGAACACTAATCCTATCAAGGTGTGTATCAATTTAACCTTTTGATTTTTGAAACATTGTAGCTGATATTAAAGTCCTTATGCTTCCAAAACCATACCGCACGCGATGGGTGTTAATGTTCAGATTGAGCGTAGGGGCTCTTACCAAAACTCCCATGTACAGAAGATGCTTTCGTCTAATGACTTATGTGTAATGTAATGGAACTGAGAGTCCTGATCAAGGGCTACAAGTACCCAAACTACCCAGTTTACAATAAAAACATAGGCCTGCATCACAAACCTGCACATTTCAGTGCTAGACAAGTTTAGCCCTGAAACTGTATCATACCAGACCACATACCTTGCAACATGAGAGCAAGCGTCAACAAGGACTGTCTCAAAGTCTTTGGCGAACTCTGGACCTTTCTTCTTGCTGTTTTGAATCACGTCATTGGCAAGATACAGGAAAGTCAACTTCCTGCTGCTTTTTGCTGAAAGACAAATACAGAACGTAGACCGGGTAAATATGGTTTGGCATACTTCGTGTGACAACGTTTCAGTGTGTAAATAGCAGTTAAAGAATGCTGTCGAGGTGGCAACGTTCATAAGTTCTCACCTTTCTTCAGTTCTCTGTGCCATACTTTGACGATGAGCGGCGAGTGTTTGCGATGATGAATGATCCACAGAGACAGCGTCTGTACGCTTTGCTGAGAGTTGCTGAGCTCAGAAAGCTTCTTCTCCAACGCAGACTCAGAAAAAGAAGACATGATGTGCCCAGAAAGTACTCTTTGATGTACCGTTACACACCCCACAACTTTGAGGTTAACTGAGGAAACCAACAATGTCCACAAAAACAAAGTTCCCGCCAGTTAAACACGCAACCTGCTGCATAAAACTGTCTAGCTACTCGTTAGTAGCTAATCGTCTGTCTATGCTTCTCTTCGCTAACAGGATAGCTACGAACCCGTGTAAAATATACATGCGCATTTACATTGATGAGTGTGTAAGCTTGTTTACCTAGCGAGACAACTATAATAGCTATCTGTTTACAAATGGCCAACTAGAAAGTCCTAGATAGGTAGCCTAGCAAGCTAGCTAATCTATCCACTTGCTTTGTTTACTAGCTAGCTACTACGATACTAGATGTAAGTTACTTACCAATACATCTATTTATAATTTAGTAATGTGCCGTTTGAATACATGTAGCTGTAACGTTACTTTGAAACGTACGTTTCTTCGTTAGCTACAGTACTAGTATAGTAGCTAGTTAACTAGCATTCTAGAAACCACCACAGCTCTCTGGGTCGCTTCAAAGATGGCCGCTTGACCTTTCACCCGACACACAGGGTTCAAAGTCTGTTCAAAACCCTTTGTGAATCTTTTGAAATTAGATCATGACTATAAACATTATTCAAACGACTTAAAATGACATGCAAAGTTGCTAGCTAGATCAACCGACGTCGGTCAAGACTATGCTATTATGTTATTGACTGTACGTTTGTTTATGTGTAACTCTGTTGTTGTTTTTGTCGTACTGCTTTGCTTTATCTTGACCAGGTCGCAGTTGTAAATGAGAACTTGTTCTCAACTGGCCTACCTGGTTAAATAAATGTGACATTTAAATTTTTTTTTAAAGACAAGTACAGTATCATCAGCAAAAATGTTGCGCTAGCTAGCTTACTGTTAGTAAGTTAGCGTAGCCAAAGAGTATCTCCGGCTACTCGCTTAGCTACCTGGGCGAAGTGAACTTTGATCTGAAAACCGTTGCAATATCTTTCTTTTAAAGTATGAAGTGCACCAAAGCTCGCTAACAAGCATGGGAAGCATTCACAACTGTATGCGTCGCAGAATAGTGACGTCCTACAGGAAATAGTGATGCTTGTGTGACGGACAGCAGGGACCATCAGTGGCTAGGACAGCTAGCCTGTCTTCATTTAGTTTCAGTGCTGTATCTCGAAATGAGTTCGTCTCAGATGTCCGTCACTAAATATATACTAGCAAAGGTATTTTTTTTTAAATCTGTTGTAATAACATATTAAAACATGTAATGACGCATTCACTGACTGTTGTCTGCCTGGGCTTAACCATACAATTTTGGCTTGCACTCTGTGTTATACCCTCCCTCTCTCTCTGTTTCTCAATATACTAACTGCACGGGAAACCCCCACCATGGTGGCAGAATAAGATAAAACACACTGACAACCCATAAATATACACTGCTCAAAACCCTTTGGGATGGGCTCCAAAGACAAAGAACTCTGTCGAGAACCAATGGGATACTGACGCCAGGCTGGAGAGGACTGTCTATCACCTACGAACAACCAACCAGGAGCCAGAACTACCAGAATCTACCTACGTCATTTCAATGTATAAATGAACTGCCCAAATATGTTGTATGCCTCTTTTTCCGAAAGCTCCCTAAGGGTTGGACGAATAGGAGCCGTGCTGCACGTTTGCCAGATATTATTATGCTTGATTAAAAGGCCTCTAATATACCGTATCCGCCTTGTCCAGAGTCTCATCTTGGTCTTGTTTCTCCAATAACTAATCATTTACAAATCTTACTTTGTTAGGTTGTTCTAGCTTTGTCATTTAAGCATTCCATTAGCTAACCAAGATAGCTCGATACTGTATATCTGGCTAGCTAGCTAACTAGCTTTAACAATGATGGTAACTAGCTTTAGCAAGGGTGGTCAGGCAAAGTTCTGCTTTGGGTGATTAGCAACAGACCAAATTTGACTTATAAAATGAACGTTTAGGTAACAAAGATATACCTCTAAGCTATTATCCTGATAAAATTAATTTGCTAGAGTGCATTGAGCAGGCATACTGCTGAACAGCATCCTACTACTTTCCTAAAGGGCTTCGTCCTGGAGAACACCTGTGTACGGAGCTGGGAGACGCTGAGGGATCTCCTTTCTGAGCTTCTGCCTCTGCTCCCCCATGGACTCAAGGAAGCCAGCACCCGCCTCAGAGGTGCTGAAAGCTGCAGTACTGAGGTACATGGATGCTCTGCTGCATGCAGCCTACAGTGACGTGGTCTTCAAGCTGTTTGAGCCCGCCATGCTGCCTAGTCTAGTGGCCGCTATCTGTCTGCTGCTTGCCCTGGGAGAGCAGGAGAAGTCCCTCGCTGCACTGAAATGCCTGCAGGCCCTGACCCTCCAGTGTGACTGTTCTCTGGACCATGTGTCAGTGGGTCAGTAAGAGAGGCATATCCTAGGCAACACCGTGGCTTCTTTTTTAACTTGGATCGCTGTGAGCCATGTGATCACTGGGAATATTAGGCATGGACATGCTGTTATTGTTAGGGCAATAAAGGTGTGGTTCAAGACAGTGGGACTGGTGATGGCTGACGACCAGCTACAGAACAACAGGGCTGGGAAGATACAGCCCTGGGAGCTGGGGAGAGTAGGGGAGCTAGTAGTGCAGAGGACTCGGGACTGGGTGAGAAACACCCCTGGGAGGCTAGCCTTAATGTTTAAAAAAATTATAATATCCTGCACCTCAGCTCATCAGCACTGGAGAGTGAGGCTTGACATGGTCAAATTCTCAGACCACCAGCCGGTGTCCAAGTTCCTGATACAGGTGTTGGAGTTGAACGTGATGGATGTCCGCATCGTGGAGGAGAGGAACTCTTTGGTTACCATGGAGACAGGGCCCCACGGGGCACATGCTCAGAAGAAACATTTCCTCTACTTCAGAGACCAAAGGATCTTCTCCATTCTCAAGGAGATATACAGGATGTTAGGTTACTATGGAAATGTGTATCTCCTAGGGGATCACTTTATGGATCTGTACAAGTAGTCGTCGGTCTACAGGAAGCAGGCTGCCATGGTGATGAATGAAATGGTCACAGGGACAGCGAGCATCGGGGTGGCAGGGGGCACGGACAAGCAGGGTTTGCCCAGTCAGGAGGACTTGAAAGCAGCATTGGATTCCATCATAGAGGAAGGAGTAAACCAGCCTGAGCCACTGGCACCTGTCAACCCTTATTAGTGAGGAGTCTGACAGAGGGGCACAGGAGCAGCTAAGTCAGTCTAGTCTCCTCTCCATTTCTAATGGGGTTGAAGGGAAAGGGAATCCCCTCCAGTTGGTCCTAGTAGTCCACAAGAGCTCCACAATCCACGAGCTGAACAGCAGCATCTGGCAGATATGCATCCAGTTGGAAGGGATAGGCTGCTTCACCCAGGCCTTGGGGATGGACTTCCATCTAATTCTGATGACATCACTATACCCGGTTCTGGAGAAGGCCGGGGATGAGGTGCTGTTGATCAGCCAGGCAGCACTGAATGCCATGTGGGACATTAACCAGGCCTGTGGATACTCCTCCTTGAAGGATCTGATCAATGAGAACTCTGGCTACCTGCTGAACAATGTGTCTCTGAACCTCCAGAGGCTGGGCGTCCGCCCCCAGGGTCCTCACCGTCATGTTTAGCCACTCCGACCCCAGCCTGCTGCCTCTGGTGGGGGGGACATCCTCCAGGATGTGTTTCTGGCTCTGGACATGAGTTACGACGAGATGTCCCCTCTGTTCTGCACTGTGCTGCACTCACTTATGAAGGCTCTAGGTAAAGTTTCCATAACTACTTAAATGTTTTCCCTAGTTTATAACATTGTTATCACCATGTTATGCAATACTTTTAAATAGGAGAACTTAGAGGAAATTGAAACACAGGACAGAAAATGACAGCCTTTAGCTATAACACAGCCTAAGTAACACAATCTTAATCATGTTTCTTTTCAACCACAGCGAGATGGTTCCTCTCTAGTGTTGGGGGAACCAGCTGAATGTGCACCGGTTTCTCCTGGACTACCACAAACAGAAAGATCTGGTAGAGCAGTGCACAGAGCACCCAGGTTAGTTGGGGCTCTCTCTTTCTGGCTGCCACACTATTCCCCTGGGAGATCATTTCTCACACTGATGCACAACATTAATGCTATGCTTGGTGAAGCTTCTTAGTACTACTGTGCCATGTCAGACCTGAATAAGTTTCACTCATGCTGTTTTCCTCACAGCTGGGTCCCAAGTCAATGCTCGGCTTTTTAGGGATCGGCAGATTTTGTGTGGTGTACTTCTCCCAATTCAAGTCGTGTTTCACAAATGTCTATTGAAAGCTGTTCTACAGAAATCAGAATCCATCAGTGTTATGACTCGCTACGTTCCTTGCACTGCATTGAAGTGTTCTGTGGTTATTATTTCAGAGATCCCACCTCCGGTGGATTTTGAAGAAGACATTGATGGTCCTGATGTGAAAGCTGAACTCCCAGCCCACATCGCCAAAGAAGCCATGGAACGCTGCATTCACCTGCCCACCGACCCCCGACTCAGCCTCAACATACAGTTGTAGAATGTTTAGCACTCAAACATAAGGAGCTTGAAAACTGAAAATGCAACTAGTTTTGCCACCACATGTTGCTGTGTGTTTAGTGACACCAGAGCAGTTGGTCCCAGGCTCTGTAGAGCTGACCCTGTGTGTGTATTGCAGGTCGTGGATGTGCTGGAGCTGTGTGTCTGTGTGCTGATTGAGAAGGAGAATGAGCTGCTCACCGCTGCTGGCCTGACCTGCTCCGACTCACTGCTGATGAGCCGTTAGTTGCCCTCCAAGCCTTCAGGGTATCTCACTACTTCCACCACTCTGATTACTAGTACACTACTATTTAACTCAGTGGAATAATTATAATTTCATGATTGTTTATATAGTTTAATAATTGATGACACCTGTGTGTCCAGAGGTCACCAACACACTCTCACTTCTTTATTCTGGGTCACACTCAGCTCTTTTTTTCATAATTGTATTGGGAATGTTAAAACTATTTAAACTCAGCAAAAAAATAAACATCATCTCACTGTCAACTACGTTTATTTTCAGCAAACTTAACATGTGTAAATATTTGTATGAACATAACAAGATTCAACAACTGAGACATAAACTGAACAAGTTCCACAGACATGTGACTAACAGAAATGGAATAATGTGTCCCTGAACAAAGGGGGGTCAAAATCAAAAGTAACAGTCGGTATCTGGTGTGGCCACCAGCTGCTTTAAGTACTGCAGTGCATCTCCTCATGGACTGCACCAGATTTGCCAGTTCTTGCTGTGAGATGTTACCCATTCTTCCACCAAGGCACCTGCAAGTTCCTGGACATTTCTGTGGGGAATGCCCCTAGCCCTCACCTTCTGATCCAACAGGTCCCAGACGTGCTCAATGGGATTGAGATCCGGGCTCTTTGCTGACCATGGCAGAACACTGACATTCCTGCCTTGCAGAAACTCACGCACAGAACGAGCAGTATGGCTGGTGGCATTTTCATGCTGGAGGGTAATGTCAGGATGAGCCTGCAGGAAGGGTACCACATGAGGGAGGAGGATGTCTTCCTTGTAACGCACAGCGTTGAGATTGCCTGCAATGACACCAAGCTCAGTCCGACGATGCTGTGACACACCGCCCCAGACTATGACGGACGCTCCACCTCCAAACCAATCCTGCTCCAGAGTACAGGCCTCAGTGTAACGCTCATTCCTTCGACGATAATCGCGAATCCGACCATCACCCCTGGTGAGACAAAACCGCAACACGTCAGTGAAGAGCACTTTTTCCAGTCCTGTCTGGTCCAGCGACGGTGGTTTTGTGCCCATAGACGACCTTGTTGATGTCTGGTGAGGACCTGCCTTACAATTGGCCTACAAGCCCTTTGTCCAGCCTCTCTCAGCCTATTGCGGACAGTCTGAGCACTGATGGATAGATTGTGTGTTCCTGGTGTAACTCAGGCAGTTGTTGTTGCCATCCTGTACCTGTCCCGCAGGTGTGATGTTGGGATGTACCGATCCTATGCAGGTGTTGTTACATGTGGTCTGCCAATGTGAGGACGATCAGCTGTCTGTCCTGTCTCCCCGTAGCGCTGTCTTAGGCGTCTCACAGTACGGACTTTGCAATTTATTGCCCTGGCCACATCTGCAGTCCTCATGCCACCTTGCAGCATGCCTAAGGCACGTTCACACAGATGAGCAGGGACCCTGGTCATCTTTCTTTTGGTGTTTTTCAGAGTCAGTAGAAAGGCCTCTTTAGTGTCCTAAGTTTTCATAACTGACCTTAATTGCCTACCATCTGTAAGCTGTTGGTGTCTTACCCACAGTTCCACAGGTGCATGTTCATTAATTGTTTATGGTTCATTGAACAAGCATGGGAGACAGTGTTTAAACCCTTTACAATGAAGAGCTGTGATGTTATTTGGATTTTTACGAATTATCTTTGAAAGAGAGAAATGTCCCATTTTCAGGACCCTTTTTCTGCTGAGTTTATTTTTTTGGCCACTAGGTGTCAATCTTGAACTGTTTTTGAATTACAAAGTGTGTGTCCGATAGACTGCATTGAATGGTGTATGTGCATGTAAATGTCCCCAACAGAGCTCCTAAGTGAAAAAGACATCGCTGCTGCCTTAATCAAGGGAAATGGAGACACACACAAGGCAGAGCCACCATGATACCCACTGGTTTTCAACAGTAGATCGGTTTGGATACACTTCAACTAGCTGAGTCGATACATGGTCTTCCTTGGTGCTTGAAGATGCTGCCTATTTCCTCATCAGCCCCAGAGGAATACAGCTGGGTAGGCTGAAGTTGAGACATGGAGAGACAGAGGCTGCAGAAGCAGTACAAGAACACACTGGTAAACATTGGCTCCACCTCACCGCTTAAACGTCTCCAGAAAGGCAATTACTACCCAGGCCACAGAGAAAGAGAAGTTCTCCTAATGTGATATGCTTTTAGCTTTATTTACCCCATAGAGAAACTCCTGGGCTGGACTCTCCCTCAGTATTTCGCTGTGTTTCCCTCCTGTTTCCACACGAGACAGAAGGGATAGGGATACAGGATAAAATGAATGCTGAAATAATCCCATTTACCTTTTGAAATATGCACCAATGTATTCAGGCTTGTTTTTCAACCGTGTGGGTTGAATTGCCAAATAAGCAAAGCGTCGCTAAAGACCTTGAGGAAGATGCGATAAGACTTATTTTGAAATGATGTTTGAATGGTGGCCCAGTTAGGAGCTTAGGGAATATGTGTCTGTGGGGTGGGGGCTACTACTACAAAGTGATGAAGTTGCCATGACTATGAAAGGTACTGAGAGTGGGGAGTGGATGTGTGAAATCTAGGGCTGGAGACAGGCTGCTGTGAAATTCCCAGGGGATTTCAGCAGTTTCTCCTCAACACACTCCATTTTTTCCCCCTGTTTTTTTTTCTTCTTTCTTTTCCTCGGTTTTCCTTCTGGTATATCTCGGCTGCAGACAGCCACCCAAACTGCAAGAGGCATGTCTCAGGTATACGTGTAAAGCAATAATACATCTAGAAGTACAATATATTACAAGGCCTTGTCATCAACTATATATACAAAAATATGTGTACACACCCTCAAATGTGTGGATTTGACTATTTCAAGTCATCAAATGCTGACAGGTGTATAAAGTTGAGCACACAGCCATGCAATCTCCATAGACAAACATTGGCAGTAGAATGGCCTTATTGAAGGGCACAGTGACTTTCAATGTGGCACAGTGACTTTCATAGGATGCCATCTTTCCAACAAGTCAGTTTGTCAAATGTATACCCTGCTAGAGCTTCCCCAGTCAACTGTAAGTGCTGTTATTGTGAATTAGAAACATATTGGAGCAACAACGGCTCAGCCACGAAGTGGTCGGCCACACAAGGTCACAGAACAGGAGTGCTGAAGCGCGTAGCGTGTAAAAATCCCCTGTCCTCAGTTGCAACACTCACTGCAGAGTTCCAAACTGCCTCTTGAAGCAATGTCAGCACAAGAACTGTTCATCGGAAGCTTCATGAAATGGGTTTCCATGACCTAGCAGCCGCACACAAGTCTAAGATCACCATGTGCAATGCCAAGCATTGGCCTGAGTGGTGTAAAGCTCACTGCCATTGGACTCTGGAGTAGTGGAATAGCGTTCTCTGGAGTGATGAATCACACTTCATCATTGGGCAGGCAGAAGGACAAATCTTATGGCGGATGCCAGGAGTACGCTACCTGCCCCAATGCGTAGTGCCAACTGTAAAGTTTGGTGGAGGAGGAATAATGGTCTGGGGCTATTTTTCATGGTTCGAGCTAGGCCCCTTAGTTCCAGTGAAGGGAAATCTTAACGCTACAGCATACAATGATATTCTATATGATTCTGTGTGGCTTTTTGCGGCTGAATGGAAGCAAGTCCTCGCAACAATGTTCCAATATCTAGTGGAAAGCCTTCCCAGAAGAGTGGAGGCTGTTATAGCAGCAACGTGGGGACCAACTCCATATTAATTCCCATGATTTTGGAATGAGATGTTCGATGAGCAGGTGTCAACATACTTTTGATCGTGTAGTGTATTTTAATACATCATACGTTGTGGTTCAATTTATGACCTTATTATCAGCTTTCTATTATAATTTTAATCAGTTAAATGTGCTATTCTGTGTCGTGTCTTCCGGCACCTGATTTGAGGTGGACCCTGATGCCTTTTGGTTGACTCTGAACGTTCTCTACTATCCCTGCTCCTACACCCTACCCTGACCTGCAGCCTGTGGAGCTGAGTGGGATGGGCCTTAAGAAGACCGAGTACACAGACATCCTGAAACTCTTGGGAGGATTTTGGGTTAGCTCTGGACACACAGCCAGCAGCAATAGAGATCCAGTGATCTGCACCAATAAAGAGTTCCCCAGGCGGAGGAAGGAACACTACACTGACGACAGCCACAGGACCACAGCGTGTCCTAGTCTTCCCCAACCTCTTTTCAGGGACTGTACCTTGCAGACATCATCCTATAGTTTAACAGTGACTTTGAAACACAAATGTTAAGTGCTTATTCTGTGCAAGTGTTGTGTTGGGTAAAGGTGTACATATTCCAATGTGCTCACAAGGGATGGACTAAAGGCCAGTATTTTGAATGTTAAAGTAGTAATTAAGTTTTTATTATAATAGATTTTTTTTAAATGCCTGACCTTCATTGTAACTGCTTAGCCTTTCATACAAGTAGATATAACAATCGATGTCATATGACCTTTTCCACCATAAGTAGAATGGCAGAGCATTCATTTTGCCTTCCATTCCAGCTTCAAATTCACATCTTGGTTCCATTCCTCCTTTAATAACCAGACGTCATGGTCATCCCACACAAACCTCCCATTGATTCACACAGAATAGATCTGCTACTTGCTGCACAAATGCCTGATTGAAAGTTGTAGCATGATTTTGAATACAACTTGAACTCCCCTGAGGGTTCAAGTGTAGGTTACAGCCCGGGCTTGTTTGTCAAGTCTTGTTTAGACTGAGGGGTCTGGAAGAATCTCTGTGACATCATAATGAATGTGCGTGCGGGGAAATGGGAACAGGGTTGCCACGTGTTTTGCGTTGGTGAGGGAGCGCTTTATCTCCTCCGTACTTTGCTATTTATCCAGCTGACAATGCTGACAATAGCGTCATTACTCATCAACCATGGAGGGCCTGTCTGGCAGCCCATAAAAACACAGCCAGGGATAGGATAATGCGATATCCCCCACAACCAGGCTTTTTATTCTGTTAATCATGAAATCATCTGACACAAGCATGGCTTGACTGATTAGGCAGGCACTGCTTGGCACACCAATAGATAAATAATACAGTTCTGAGAAAATGACATACTGTAAGACCGAATGTGTTGATTGCTGCTCAGGATACATGGGCGTGAGGAAGGGTGAATGAGAATGTGTGACTGCCTTATGAGGTAACTGTGATGGAGTATTCTGAATTTGAATAATTATGTCTTTACAATGGCAGCAGATAAATGATAGCAAGGTCAGACGTCAACTTTTCAGGAATGTAATACAAACATTTTCGATCTATCAACGTCTCAAGGGCTTACATATTACTGGTACTGAATTATTAAATATATTCTGAAGGCAGATCACATTCAAGTCGCAATAGATAGGTTCATGTACACTTTATTTAATTTGATAAAGGCATACATTTAGTGCGAGACCAACATCCTAGAAGACATTCTAAAATGTACAACATTTTTACAATGATTTCTTACAAAACATCAAAGCAAAGGTTAGAGCAAGAAACAATTCCATTATCCATCAGGTCCTTCTCACAGCCACATTATCTGCTGGGAAAGCACAAAGCACAATGAACAGGTTTTACTTTAGAAATATTGGTTTCCATCCAGCTCTGGTTGGATGGAAATCTGGACTTATCTGAACTCTGGATTTACCATGGAGAAACAGCGAATGAACTGCTCAGAAAACAAACCCAAATGAATAAAGCAACAAGTAACCCTTCCAGCTTATACATCCTCTTAGGTGATTGAAAAAGTTTGTAAGAAAACATGTTAAACATGCACTTTTTATCATTATATACAGTAACATGTACAGTGTAGACAATCTAGAGCAGGGATGGGCAACTGGCAGATCAAACCCAAAACAATTGATTGAAATAAATAAATAGGAACTAATTCGGGGGAATTGACTGTTGAGAGTTAGAAATGGCTGATGCACAACCTATCTTATGTCAGTCACTGAAACTCACTCAATTAGCTACACATTTTTAGATTAGTAAATGAGTCTAGCCAGCAATCTAAACATAGTAATCATGGCCCCCCATCAATTATTTTTTTTGTCACTCTCACTCAGATATATTAACATGGCATAAGTCAGAACACAATGTGTAGAATTGCAGGAAATTAGCTTAAACACGGCTAATATGTCTCCACCCCATGGCTAAATGAGTAAAATTGCAGGAAAGTAACTAAAACAAACCACAAATTCTCTCCATTGTTAAAAGTGGGGGATGCTAAAATGTTTTGCTCGCAGGGTGGGGGGTCCCCCAACAAAATGTAGCTTAGGGTGAAAAACACTAGGGCCGGCTCTGACTGCATGTGTGGGTATGGATGTGGGTGCGCACACTGTGGCCACTCAGGATGAGTTCAGATTTTTTGTGGCCCCCATCCCCATCAAAGTTGCCCACTCCTGATCTAGAGGGTTGTGGTAAAGAGAAGGGGTGGGAGAGAGTTTGGCCTGGGAGAGGACTTGGGATGTTTTTGATGGGACAGTGTGAGGGCAGAGGTCAGAGATATAGGACTGAGGTGGCACTGAGATATAGTCCCTTTGGTGTCTGGAGCAGTGGTAGGGGTGGGTGAGCAATCAGCTGGGATGAATCAGAGGTCTGGGTACATTGCGCTGCGGCCCTCCGGGACTGGAACTACCCACCCGGGGAGTGGGGCTGAGGCCAGACCAAACAGGCAGAGGAAGCTATGGGTGAGCTGTGAGGTGTAGAGGACAGCTGTCAGTACAGTCAGTAGCGCTGCCAGTCTCTGCAGACCTCTTCCTCAGCTCCTTGCCAGTGCCTGTTGGTTTGTGGTGGCTGTGGTGGGCTGCTGGCGAGTGCTTGCCATGCTCCGGCTGGTGCCTGCTGCTCGCCAGTCCCTTGGTGTCCTGGGGTTGGAAGTTTTCTCCATGGTGGCGCAGCTTCGGGTTCTGGTTTCTCTCTGACTCCACCTGCAGGTAGGCCCTCACCTTGTGGTGGCGGGCGTTGCTGTCGGTGTCGCTGAAGTCGATCACGCGGCACTCGTATGTGCCCTCGTCAGACGGCTTCACACTGGACAGACAAAGCTTGTGGGAGATGTTGCTCCCGGCAACCTTCACCACCTGCAAAACAGACCAACAAAATTATATTTCATTGGTTGACATCCAAGAGTTAAATTATACATTTTGGTCCATGACTGTATACCCTATCTATTACAAACAAAAACTAGAAATCCTCACATCATGATAACTCAACCCTAATTTGTCCTCCAGCTGAATTTCTCATTCAGATCTGAAAATACTGTCTGTATCTGTTGTTATTCAATTTGCTCCAAAAAACAATAAACTTCCTTGTGCATCTCCACCATCACCCTCTTCTCTGTCCCTGCATCCTCTGTGTGTGTGTGGATGAGCCAGGCTGACTGGTCCGGATGAGGCTGGCAGACAGCTCTGTAATGAAATGCTGGCTGCGTTACCACAGATGCACCACAGTGCAACACTTACAGAGCAGCTGCCCCTGCCTCCCCAAGCCCTGTACTGCTGGCAGCCCCACCGAGCCCAGTAGTGTCCAGCCACCCGGCCCCTGCGCTCAATAAAGCTGTCTGGCAACCAAACAGATTGAGTGGGCATGTGAGGAGGCATGTACACACACACACTCAGAACAATGTCCTATTATAGGCGCCAGTCCCTTTGTTTCCATGTTGCAGACAGCTGTTCCATTTGCTCCCTTGAACAAATGAGGAGATGCTGTGCCCTGCATGCTGTACATACAGAACATGCCTTTACTGGGTAAGGATGTAATAGTTCAGGGGCTTATAAAAGGCTGTGAAAAATATATTTTATGGTGTCAGATCTTAGATAACACAAAGTGATCACATGCTGTGGGAATGTCATTGGTTGTGACGCACCAGGATATAAATCCAGTTGTCTTTATTAGCTCCCTCCCATTCAGGTAGTGTACCCAAGGCTGATGATTTGTCTGTGGCTGTCTATCTCTATTAGCAGTCCAGTGTCCTCTAGGCTTACAGGGAAAATCACACAATCACATTCAACCTTAAGACCAATAAAACAGACCAAAATACTATTTTAGGACTATAGTTTGTACAGTGCCTTGCAAAAGTATTCATCCCCCTTGGCGTTTTTCCTATTTTGCTGCATTAAAACCTGTAATTTAAATGTATTTTTATTTGGATTTCATGTAATTGACAGATGCAAAATAGTCCAAATTGGAAAAATGAAATTTAAAACATAACTTGTTTCAAAAAATTCTACAAAATAATTCTAAAAAACCCCTTTGCTATGAAACCCATAAATAAGTTCTGGTGCAACCAATTACCTTCAGAAGTCACATAATTAGTTAAATAAAGTCCTGTATGCAATCTAAGTGTCACATGATCTCAGTATATATACACATCTGTTCCGAAAGAATATGGCACCACAACAAACCTGCCAAGAGAGGGCCGCCCACCAAAACTCATGGACCATTCAAGGAGGGCATTAATCAGAGGCAACAGAGACCAAAGATAACCCAAAAGGAGCTGCAAAGATCCACAGCGGAGATCTGTCTATGGGACCCCTTTAAGCTGCACACTCCACAGAGCTGGGCTTTACAGAAGAGTGGACAGAAAAGAAGCCATTGCTTAAAGAAAAACATAAGCAAACACGTTTGGTGTTCGCCAATAGGCATGTGGGATACTCCCCAAACATATGGAAGAAGGTACTCTGGTCAGATTAGACAAACATTTTGCTTTTTGGCCATCAAGAAAAACGCTATGTCTGGCGCAAACCTAACACCTCTCATCACCCCGAGAACATCATTATGGTGGTGGCAGCATGGATGGCGCTAAATACATGGAAATTCTTGAGGGAAACCTGTTTCAGTCTTCCAGAGATTTGAGACTGGGACAGAGATTCACCTTCCAGCAGGACAATGACCCTAAACATACTGCTAAAGCAACACTCAAGTGGTTTAAATGTCTTGGAATGGCCTAGTCAAAGCCCAGACCACGATCCAATTGAGAATCTGTGGTATGACTTAAAGATTTCTGTACACCAGCGGAACCCATCCAACTTGAAGGAGCTGGAGCAGTTTTGCCTTGAAGAATGGGCAAAAATCCCAGTGGCTAGATGTGCCAAGCTTATAGAGACACACAGCTGCAAGTCTCTTGGGGTAATTGCTGCAAAAGGTGTTTCTACAAAGTATTGACTTTGGGGGGTGAATAGATATGCACGCTCAAGTTTTCTGTTTTTTTGTCTTATTTCTTGTTTGTTTCAAATAAAAAATATATTTATACAACCCCCCCCCCCAAAAAAAAAAATTTTTTAATTCCAAGTTGTAAGGCAACAAAATAGGAAAAATGCCAAGGGGGTGAATACATTCGCAAACCACTGTAGGCCTGCATGGTTTAGTATAATCTCATAGCATCAATAGAACATGAAAATACTTAAACTCTTAAGGCCATATACAAGGTGCCGAAAAGCTTATTGGTGTTTTCAGTCTGGTTGATGCCATTAGCTATACTTGTGGGGAAACATGAAAGGCTGGTATGCATCCATGTCTGCTGGAACCGATGACTCTGGGCTGGAACTCACGACACCGTTTTACCAGCTGAGCGATGGCCCAGTGGCATCCTCTTCCACACCACAGCTGGTGGTTTCATTATAGTTAGTCAGCAGCAGCTAGCCAGCCAATAGGGAATTGAACCAGGGAGGAAACATCAGATCAGAGATAGGCTTAATCTTTTCCTGGAGACAATGGAGTAGAGGGAGAACCTGGTTTATACTCCTCCACACACAGCAAGATGAATAGCTGCTGTTCGAGCACAGAACTAGCTGTTAACAAATCATTACCCTCAGTCAGCCTGGTGGCAACAAGGAACTACCCCACGCCAGATGAGCTATCAAAAGATCCGTTGACTCTCTAATCATTCTTCAGCAGGGAGCACGCAGTCTCTCTTTTTTTAAATTAAGACAGCAGATCGCACTTGTAAAGACAGCACTTGTAAAGTTTGGCCCATTCATGCTTTACTGAGAGAAGAAAAGAAGACCTTACTGCACTGTAGCCTCTGTTTCCTATAGATCTGAAACACACAACTGTAGCAGAAGCAAGTGTACTGACAATCAGCTTCCAAGAAATTTCAATATTTATTGATTACTTTAAAAAAAAAAAATGATATTTTATTTAGGGAGTAGATCAGCTTTAATATTGCAGATAGATTGTGGCTTCCATCAATGTAATTGTCTGCATATTTTCCAATCCCCCATATATATATTTTGTAAATACATATATACAGTTGAAGTCGGAAGTTTACATACTCGTTTTTCAATCACTCCACAAATTTCTTGTTAACAAACTATACTTTTGGCAAGACAGTTAGGACATCTTCTTTGTGCATGACAAGTCATTTTTCCTACAGACATATTATTTCACTTATAATTCACTGTATCACATTTCCAGTGGGTCAAAAGTTTACATACACTAAGTTGACTGTGCCTTTAAACAGCTTGGAAAATTCCAGAAAATTATGTCATGGCTTTAGAAGCCACTGATAGGCTAATTGACATCATTTGAGTCAATTGGAGGTGTATCTGTGGATGTATTTCAAGGCCTACCTTCAAACTCAGTGCCTCTTTCCTTGACATCACCGAAAAATCAAAACAAATCAGCCAAGACCTCAGAAGAAAATGGTAGACCTCCACAAGTCTGGTTCATCTTGCGAGCAATTTCCAAATGCCTGAAGGTACCACGTTCATCTGTACAAATAATAGTACGCAAGTATTAACACCATGGGACCACGCAGCCATCATACTGTCTCCTAGAGATGAATGTACTTTGGTGCGAAAAGTGCAAATCAATCCCAGAACAACAGCAAAGGACCTTGTGAAGATCCTGGAGGAAACAGGTAAAAAAGCATCTATATCCACAGTAAAACGAGTCCTATATCGACATAACCTGAAAGGCCGCTCAGCAAGGAAGAAGCCACTGCTCCAAAACCTCCATAAAAAAAGCCAGACTACAGTTTGCAACTGCACATGGGGACAAAGATCGTAGTTCTTGTAGAAATGTTCTCTGGTCTGATGAAACAGAAATAGAACTGTTTGGCCATAATGACCATCGTTATGTTTGGAGGAAAAGGGGGAAAACTTGCAATCGTGAAGCACGGGGGTGGCAGCATCATGTTGTGGGGGTGGCAGCATCATGTTGTGGGGGTGGCAGCATCATGTTGTGGGGGTGGCAGCATCATGTTGTGGGGGTGGCAGCATCATGTTGTGGGGGTGCTTTGCTGCAGGAGGGACTGGTGCACTTCACAAAAGAGATGGCCTCATGAGCATGGAAAAGGATGTCGATATATTGAAGTAACCTCTCAAGACATCAGTCAGGAAGTTAAAGCTTGGTCGCAAATGGGTCTTCCAAATAGACAATGACCCCAAGCATACTTCCAAAGTTGTGGCAAAATGGTTTAAGGACAACAAAGTCAAGGTATTGGAGTGACCATCACAAAGCCCATACCTCAATCCTATAGAAAAATGTGTGGGCAGAACTGAAAAAGTGTGTGCGAGCAAGGAGGCCTACAAACCTGACTCAGTTACACCAGCTCCTTCTAGGAGGAATGGGCCCAAATTCCACTTATTGTGGGAAGCTTGTGGAAGGCTATCCGAAATTTTTGACCCAAGTTAAACCATTTAAAAGCAATGCAACCAAATACTAATTGAGTATGTAAACTTCTGACCCACTGGGAATGTGATGAAAGAAATTAAATCTGAAATAAATCATTCTCTCTACTATTATTCTGACATTTCACATTCTTAAAATAAAGTGGTGATCCTAACTGACCTAAAACAGGGAATTTCTACTAGGATTAAATGTCAGGAATTGTGAAAAACTGAGTTAAATGTATTTGGCTAAGGTGTATGTAAACCTCCGACTTTAACTGTATATAATAAAAACATGTATATGTAAATACATATATATACACACATATACACATATACATATACATACACACATACATACATATACATACATACATATTTGTTTTTCCCCTAACCCTACCATTTATTGTATAATTTTGGTAATGAGGCCTCTATTGGACACTAAATGACCAACAAGACAAACAAAGGTGTAAAAGAGACACCAGACAGGTAGGAGATATAACATATAATGCAGTAAAGACTCACACTTATTTTGGTAGCATCCTTTGACATCTCATCCTGGGGTACAACCTGTAGGAAAATATTTCAAAGAATGAGAAACATTAGACATACTTTTATAACAATTTCTTCATTGCGTAAAAATGCCTTACATCAATGAGTCCACTTCCAGACCATTTGATCAGAGCAGAACAATGGGCCTAATAATGCCCACTTTACAGGTAATTGCATCAAAAAGGTACAGCTGGACTCAAAATGACATAAACCCAGTGTTCCTCTGTGCATAGTCTGCATACTGTATGCGGAGAATCACCACTCTATTCAGAGCAATAGATCTAGAAGTGAGACCTGTGTTTCCCCCCAAGGTACTCATCTCCACATTCATGGCATAACTCACATTTATAATATGAATTCAAAACCCAAAAAAGTATGCAATACATTTCAACCTGAGAGGAACCAATATATTATCCTGTAGACATGGTTCATCCAGGAAAATAGTGTAGGCCTGACTACATTACAACACAGACTGTACAGTATTCTAGGCCAGTAGCACCACCTGGCCCACGCTCCAGCAAGGGAGGCATGGTGTAACAGCCAGTCCTCCAGGGGCACATCATGAATAATGAATCTGAGTGAGGTGAGAGGAAGTTTCTTTACATTTCTCCCTTTTCCAATAAAAAAGTGTCGAAAGACAGCAGGAGGCCTGGAAAACGTCACGTCCTTATGGAAAACCTGCTCTGCTTTGCACAGCTCAGGTAGTCCTCCTGATGAAATATTTCCTCAGCCTCCTCTTCTGTTCTTGTGCCTCCGGGGCACCTGGGGAACCTGCTGCTATTTCTGCCTACTGCAGTGATTCATGTGTGGTTTGTTACGTGCTGCTCACCTCACTCAGTTTAGCTCTGTGTACTTTATTAGTTGGTCCTGATTCTGACCTGTATAGCTGTGCACGATGGCAAACTAAAGATTGAGACTGAGTAAAGGAGTTTGTGTGCATATCCTACACTACTTACTGCTATTTGCTATTTACATTGGGATTTGCAATGAAGGAGAATAGGAAGACTGTTCCACAACTATCCATGCTCTGCCGCATTCCTGTGATCACTGATCACAGAACACCTCCTCAGCAACATTCTCTAAGCAGTGACAGAGAGCGAGCAGTCCCTTAATGTGTTGAAAATCCCAAATTGTTTGCATTGTCAACTTCCACACAGCTCCGACACACACTTACCCCTCCAGACATGCCACCAGGAGTCATTTCAGAGTCCCCAAATCCAGAACAAAATCAAGAAAGCGTACAGTATTATATAGAGACATTATTGCATGGAACTCCATTCCATCTCATTTTGCTAAAAAAAAACAGCAAATCTGTTTAAAAAAATAATTAAAAAAGCAATACCTCACAACGCCTCTCCCCTATTTGATCTAGATAGTTTGTGTGTATGTATTGATATGTAGGCTACGTGTGCCTTTAAAAAAAAGTTGATGTATTTCCGTCCTTGAGCTGTTCTTGTCTATTAATGTTCTATATTATGTCTTGTTTCATGTTTTATGTGGACCCCAGGAAGAGTAGGTGCTGCTTTTGCAACAGCTAATGGGGTTCCTAATAAAATACCAAATACCAGTCTAGCTACCTGATTGGTGGTCCAGGGCTGTTTCTCTGTCCAGTCTCTGTGGTTTCTGATGTACCACCACTGGATCTCCAGGGAGTAGGAGGGGCCTGCCCCCCGGAAGGAGCACGCCATCTCCACGTCCTGACCACTCTGTGCTGTGATGTCATGGGGAACCTCTGTGAACACAGCTGTATGGAGAAAAAGCAGTTGGCTATGAAAAATATGACCCAGTTCTCTCTGAAGACAATATCACTGTTTTGCTCTTTGATTTACAGTGATAATACACTGTGATTGTAAAAGTCTCAAATAGAATGTTGAGTAAACCCTAGTAATAGTGTGCATAAAGAAATTGTATTTCCATGCTATAGGCCTACTGCAAATACAACACTCTTTAAGGAACACAATCCATAAAGACTTGTGTTTCTAAGCAACTATGGGGAATTTAAATCATAAATCCTCATTTACTAGATAAAACATTTCTATTTTGATGAATCTCATTGTGCTCACCTGGCTTGCCATTTAGTTAGTGTAATTAT
Source organism: Oncorhynchus clarkii lewisi (assembly GCF_045791955.1). Taxonomy (NCBI): domain Eukaryota; kingdom Metazoa; phylum Chordata; class Actinopteri; order Salmoniformes; family Salmonidae; genus Oncorhynchus; species Oncorhynchus clarkii. Next base: position 57,453,046 of record NC_092155.1, on the reverse strand, counting down.
TCAATGTTTGTAATAAAAAGTGTTGGTATTAATATTACCACTCTGCATGTAATCTAAAGAAGGCATTACTGTCAAAACAGCTCCCTTGTTGCTGTTAAAGAAGCAATACTATTGTTTTGTTTTTTTCAGTTAAGATATAGCTTTGAACTATAACAGACAGCTTTGGTATATTTTCAAAAGTTGTTCTGATAAGCAATGTCATAACTGATTAGTTCAGCCTTGCTGAAGGGCTGGCAAACTAAAGAGGACTTGGGTGTCTCTCTCTCCAGCATAAAACCACACTCAATCTGTGATGGAGTGCTTACTAAACAAACGCTCAGATAGTTGTGAATGTGTTCACAAACACAAAGTGTAAATATGCAGTGCAATAATAATACAGTTTACATAGCCTGTCATAATAATATAATGTAATAATACAGCTGCAAGCAGCAATGGACGGGGTTCACAGGATAACAGAAAGAACACAAGATCAGTTGGATAACAAAGCAAGCACTCTATCATGTATGAACTATCTTAATTTATGTGCAATCAGTGAAAGCTTTACAATGTTTATCTCAATACCACAAGCATGACACAAGTGAAGTTTAGTCTAGTGCTCTAGGTTGGTTTGAATGCAGCAGGTAATCATTCTTAAAGTCATCACTTAATGTATTGAGTTTATATACTGAACAAAAATATAAACGCAACATGTAAAGTGTTGGTCCCATGTTCCATGAGCTGAAATAAAAGATCCCAGAAATGTTCCATATGCACAAAAATATTCTTTAAAATGTTGTGCACAAATTTGGTTACATCCCTGTTAGTGAGCATTTCTCCATCGCCAAGATAATCCAAAGTCACAAAAAACTCAGATGGGTGTGGCATATCAAGAAGCTGATTAAACAGCGTGATAATTACACAGGTGCACCTTATGCTGAACGCCACTCTAAAATGTGTATTTTTGTCAAACAACACAATGCCGCAGATGTCTCAAGTTGAGGGAGTGTGCAATTGGCATGCTTACTGTAGGAATGTCCACCAGAGCTGTTGCCAGAGAATTGAATGTTAATTTCTCTACCAATGTCGTTTTAGAGAATTTGGCACTATATCCAACCGGCCTCACAACCGCAGACCATATGTATGGCTTCGTGTCGGCGAGGGGTTTGCTGATGTCAACGTTGTGAACAGAGTGTCCCATGGTGGGATTATGGTATGGGCAGCCATTAGCTACAGACAACAAATACAATTGCGCAATTTTATCGATGGCAAATTGAATGCACAAAAATACTATGATGAGATCCTGAGACCCATTGTGAGCCCATTGTTTTTAAGGTATCTGTGACCAACAGATGCATATCTGTATTTCCAGTCATGTGGAATCCATAGATTAGGGCCTAATGATTTTATTTCAGTTGACTGATTTCCTCATATGAACTGTAACTCAGTGAAATCTTTGAAATTGTTGCATGTTGCGTTTATATTTTTGATCAGTATATATCAATTCTGGGTTCAATTTGATTAATGGATTAGTGTTATTTTCCTGATATTTCACATTCTAATGTACTTGTCCTCTTGCTCAGTTGTGCACCGGGGCCTCCCACTCCTCTTTCTATTCTGGTTAGCCAGTTTGCGCTGTTCTGTGAAGGGAATGGTACACAGCATTGAACGAGATCTTCAATTTCTTGGGAATTTCTCGTATGGATTAGCCTTCATTTCTCAGAACAAGAATAGACTGATGAGTTTCAGAAGAAAGTTCTTTGTTTCTGGCCATTTTGAGCCTGTAATCGAACCCACATATGCTGATGCTCCAGATACTCAACTAGTCTAAAGAAGGCCCGTTGTATTGCTTCTTTAATCAAGACAACCGTTTTCAGCTCTATTAACATTGAAAAAGGGTTTTCTGATGATCAATTAGACTTTTAAAATGATAAACTTGGATTAGCTAACACAACGTGCCATTGGAACACAGGAGTGATGGTTGCTGATAATGGGCCTCTGTACGCCTATGTAGATATTCCATAAAAAAATCTGCCGTTTCCAGCTACAATAGTCATTTACAACATTAACAATGTCTACACTGTATTTCTGATCAATTTGATGTTATTTTAAATGGACAGAAAATGTGCTTTTGTTTCAAAAACAAGGACATTTCTAAGTGACCCCAAACTTTTGAACGGTAGTGTACATAGTCAAAAAAGTGAATTGTTAATAGTTTCCTTATTTTTTAAGATATGCCAAACTTAACATGGTTCATCATGGCAATGTATATGATGACCCCCAAACGTTTTAAGTTCATAGTTCATTGTGGAGTGGATGTACAAAAGATGTAAATAGACAGGTAAAATCAGATTTCCTGATTCGTCAATAACTCAGCCATCTCTTAAAACTAGAACCCTTAGATACATTTTTGGACTTAATGAATTATATATAACCATTGATTCTTATAACTTGCCACATGAGCTTAGTTCAACTGTCGTACCCCATCAGAAAAAATATAAGTTTGTTTAACTCCGATGTTAGTAAAATTAGTAAATGTAAACAAACACTGTATAGCCTCAACAGATGGTTAAAACTATAATCATGGAGGGTCATCATCGCTAGCTCTGTCTATGAATTTGAGAGTGGTTACATTTCCCCGGGCCCATCCCACAGCTTTTTTAAAACCAAAATAAAGGTGGGGTGACCCTTTGTTATTGTTTCAATTAAGAATTCTGGCTTTAACCAATCCCTTAGCGTTTCTCAAACTAAGTTAACAGATGTATTTGGACATAGGTTTCATTAGAATATGTTTTTCAAAGGTTTTCAAAAATGTCCTAGGAGGGAAATCCTGACAGACCTTATGGGCAAATTTGTTCATCATGCACACAAAGTTTCAAGTCTTTAGGTCAAACAGGGCAACGTACTGTATATGTGAGACTGCTCATAACAGTGCCCCTTATAGGTCAATTGGTGCCATTATTTTTGACCAAGTTACTCATGGCCTCTAGGTCTTACTCTTTTCTGTGTGCCAAATTAGAAAACAATTTACCAGTCTATGCTTGAGTCATTTGACCATGTTAAGAAAAAAAGTGAATAAGAATTCAGACAATAACAGTGTGTTCACAGCTTTGCTGTGAACCTCTAAATATATGCCATTTAGCACACACTTTTATCCAAAGCGACCTACAGTCATGTGTGCATACATTTTACACATTCGTGGCCCCGGGGATATAAGCCTGCATTAAATGTTTACTCTTGCCCACGTGGATATCAGCTAACCTACTGAATGTCAAAAGAGCGTAGCACATTCTGAAGTAAGAACATCTTCTGTTTCCCACTGTAATTCACATGGAAGTGGAGCTAGATATGGGCCTCCTTCCAGACATCTGCCTGGGTGGGAGGAGAGCGGGGAAGCTGCCTGGGCTGAGCTGGCTCCTCTCCATCTATAACACGGGCTAAAATCCCCCACATGGGTAAACTAGCTTTAGCAGAATGAAGACATCAGTTTTTCTGATCGCAGCACATCTGCCTAATAACTGGGCCCAAATCCTCTTAAACACTCTCTTAAACACATTTTTAATTTGTAGCTAATCCCCTTCATGGTGACGGGGGCTCAGAGGAAGCAACCACACAACCCCACTGGTGTACTGCTGCTCACACTGTTTGAAATCTGTCTAACACTGGTGAAAGTGTCTTTCCTCGGCAGACAACGGAGTCAGCATGGCAAACCATTGTGTTCTAGAAGTAACCTCCAAAAAGTCACAAAAAACTCAGATGGGTAGCACAATATCAAACTCTAGCAATGCCTCAAATAGTACACTTTCCACAGGGAAGTGCTGGAACATAATCACATCAACCTTGAGTATTCATGAGAGACAGAACTGAGAGAATGAGAGACAGAACTGCATTCAATGTGAGACACAGAGAGCAGGAGCTGGCCATGGTGCTGAAAGTCCGGTGCTCCTGCTAGCTTATCGTTAGCTCCCAGGTGGTAGGCCTATTCAATCTCCACTAGGATACCGGAGGACATTGCATAGAGGCAATAAAGAAATTCCATTTCTTCTTCAAATTTCTATCTAACATTCTTTGTAATCCACCGCTCCCAAGTATTAGTTTAATCTAAATATCTGGACTAAATGTGCACACAGAGAACACAATGTTTCCCACTCCGGAAAGCTACAAGCCCTCAGTCATATCTCACTTGTAAATTGATCAAACCCCTTTGTATTTTTCATTTGCCAGACACAAAACACACTTTGCATTGATTCAGCATTACATGGTGGGAAGTGGAGGAGCAGCAGCCTAAGGGCTCTATTCAATCAGATTCGCTTTAGCCAACATCTGCATAGTGGTTGTTTTGGCGGTGGAACTGTGTTAGAGTCCACAAGCGGCTACTGGTATTATACCTAAAGCGGACATTGCCATTAAGAGAAATCCCATGCATTAAGAGTCACATTAAGAGAAATCCCATGCATTAAGAGTCACATTAAGAGAAATTCCATGTAGCCTTGCTTACAAGTTTGAACACTGGAATGTGAGATGTAATCTACACTTCAATTAGGCTGATAGAAATCCTCATTATTTAGTTTGATGATTTTCAATTTGAGCGTCATTATTTCTATTTAGCCTACACTTTGTCATTGTGAACTTGTAACAGGAGTGTGACAGGTGTGGCTTTGTGACAAGATCAAGAGCAGCTGTTCACTGATTTGACAGCTCCAACACAGTTACACCTCAAAAACATTAAGCTATGTGGGTGTCGGCTATGGACGGTTAACGTTAGATCTGATTCAATCTAGGCCTAAAGATTTCTTGTATTCAAAGCATTGATGTAAACGGTCATTAAATGGATAGGCTCTCTGTAGTGGTTGTTGATCACGTTTCTGTATGAATCGGGATGACACATTTGTATGACATGATGCCAAATATGGGTTTAGAGGGAAAATGTGTGAATGATTGACAATACAACAGTCTGTGTATATTTATTTGATCAAAGCCTACATGAATGACTACATTGATTTGGATACAATGCTAATTCAAAGATGGCGTGTCTAATAATTAACACCCTATCTGCATATTTTAATTAGAGGCCTCAATGGACTTTAGAAATTAGATCTGAAATGTCTGGAGTGATAGAATAAACAAATCACTTCAATAATTGCTGGAAAAACTGCAACAGAAAGACAGACGAAGTGGAGCAGGATAAGATGGAGAGGAATCTTTTAGGTTTGAGAAATCCTGGGAGGACTGCTGTCTTCATCTTCCGTTGAAATGTGGAGTTATTATTGTGCGTTGATCAAAGCTAGAGGTGGCTCATCATGGTATTGTCTTAATGCAGAATACCTCAACACTCTAACTTTTTTTGTAAGATTTCACTAATGACAGACAAATAGAGATTCACCACTTTCTCACTGCACGTAACCTTTTCTTAAATCTTTCTATTTTCTTTGTGGTTATCTTGAGAAAATGGCCGAAAGGAAGGGGGATTGCAGCCCACACTATGCTGTAAGTGGAGAGATGGATATCTATTTGATTGGACAGTATGAAAAATAACTGAGCATGGCTGGGATGGGAAATAAACCATTTATATCATCTATTCCCGTGAGATCTAATGAGCGAGGCGAGCTGTGTGGTAACTTGCTTATTAAGAATCTACAGCAGCAGCTTATTTGAACTCAGGTGGAGGAATTCCGCTCAAGTAATAATTCCAAGTTGCAGTCTGATAGTCACACTGCACAGCACAGACAACATCACGCCATTACACAACCATCATTTGCATTTTCCTATTCTGATCCATATTCTGGGCTGGAAGTTGCTGTACCACAACAACTCATCCAAATTCCACTCTCACCCCCATTGAATTCCATCACAACAGTCTTCCCCTTTCACTCTCTTGCTTTTTAAATATCTCATAACACTGCAACCACAGTCACTAGGTCCACCTCTGAATATAAATGCTTCTATTCTGTGACATGGTTATGAGTTTGAAAGTTTTGAAATGATCCTTCCCTTGTTTTGGTGGTTAGACAACAGTTGGTAGACAACATTTGCTGGGATGGTGGCCAGATGAGGACTGTGTGTTCGTTGCTGGTTCTCCCCGGTAGCAGAGAGCGAGAGCGAAAGAAGTCCCACTGGCTTTGAACAACCGATTATGGAGCAATAATTCTGATGCTTTAACTTCAGCGCTGTCTCTCATTACACCCAGCAGTACCATCCACATCCTTGACTTGGGCTTCTCCTAGATACAGTGCATTCGGAAAGTATTCAGAGCCCTTTACTTTTTCACATTTTGTTGCATTACAGCCTTATTCTAAAATTGATTAAATTGTTCCCCCCCCCCCCCCCCACCCCCCATCAATCTACACACAATACCCCATAATGACAAAGAAAAACATGTTTTTTATACATTTTTGCAAATTTATTACAAATACAAAATGGAAATATCACATTAATACAAGTATTCAGACCCTTTACTCAGTACTTTGTTGAAGCACCTTTGGCAGCGACTACAGCCTTGAGTCTTTTTGGGTATGTTGCTACAAGCTTGGCACACCTGTATTTGAGTTTCTCCCATTCTTCACGTACCGCACATACACAGACAGGGGGAGTTATCCATTTTAGAATAAGGCTGTAACGTAACAAAATGTGAAAAAATTCAAGGGGTCTGAATACTTTCTGAATGCCCTGTATGTACATATAACTAGGAATAAAAGTAACATATAGTAAACAGTAGCAGCAGCGTATGTGAGGCTGACAAAAATGTTAGTGCAAAAAAGGGTCAATGCAGGTAGTCAGGTAGCTATTTGGTTAACTATTTAACTATTTAGGAGTCTTATGGTTTGGGGGTAGAAGCTGTTCAGGGTCTTGTTGGTTCCAGACTTGGTGCATCAGCACCTCTTGCTGTGAGGTAGCAGAGAGAACAGTCTATGACTTGGGTGGCTGGATTCTTTGACAATTTTTAGGGCCTTCCTCTGACACCGCTTGGTATAGAGGTCCTTGATGTCAGGGAGCATCAATGGTACAGCTGTATAACTTTTTGAGAATCTGAGGGCCTATGCCAAATCTTTTCAGCCTTCTCGGGGGAAAAGGACTTGTCTTGCCCTATTCAGGACTGTGTTGGTGTCTTTGGACCATGATAGAGCCTTAGTGTGTGGACATCGAGGAACTTGAAGCTCTCGATCCACTCCACTACAGCCATGTCAATATGAATGGGGGTGTGCTCGGCCCTCCGTATCCTGTAGTCCACAATCAGCTCCTTTGTCTTGCTGACGTAGAGGGAGAGGTTGTTGTCCTGGCACCACACTGCCAGGTCTCTGACCTCCTCCTTATAGGCTGTCTCATTGTCGTCTGTGATCAGGCCTACGACCATCATGTTGTCGGCAAACTTAATGATGTTGTTGGAGTTGTGAGTGGCCACACAGTCGTGGGTGAACAGGGAGTACAGGATGGGACTAAGCACACACCCCTGAGGTGTCCCCGTGTTGAGGTTCAGAGTGGTGGATGTATTGTTGCCTACCCTCACCACTTGGGAGTGTCCTGTCAGGAAGAACTTTGTGCGTGGAGTAAAGGTAATTAGAGTTTTTTTCAGCTCTATTTGCACAGAGGACCTGCTGGTAGAAATGAGGTGAAACGGATTTTAGTTCTCCTGCATTAAAATCACAGGCCACTAAGAGTGCCGCCTCTGGATGAGCTTTTCATGTTTGCTTTTGGCCCTATACAGCTCATTGAGTGTGATCTAAAAGTGCCAGCATCGGTTTGTGGTGGTAAAAAGACCGCTATGAAAAATCTAGATTAAAACTCTCTTGGTAAGTAGTATGTTCTACTGCTTATCATGAAGTATTCTAACTCATCGGAGCAGAACCTCGAGACTTCCTTAAAAGCTGCTGTTAACAAAGACACACCCATCCACCTTGAGCATAACCGACGCTGCCGTTCTGTCCTGCCGATGCATATAGAAACCAGTTACAGTATATGTGTATTATCCATGTCCTTATTCAGCCAGGTTTCCGAGAAACATAGGATATTACCGTTCTTAATTTCGTCACCGGCGTAGCTTCATTAAGGTGCCTGCACGCCCGCCTCTATATCGCCGTCTCTTTCTCTTCCAGAGTCTCGGGGATTAGGGCCTTGTCCGGGGTGAACAGTGCTATATGTCCTGTGCATTCCACTAGTTGAAGTAGAAATCTTCATCCAAATCGAGGTTAGTGATCGCTGTTCTGATGTCCAGAAGCTTTTTTCGGTCATAGGAAACGATGGCGGAAACATTATGTCCAAAAAAAAGTTTGGATTAGCGAAAGAAAACACAAAATAGCAGGAGCCTGCAAACCGGCCGCAATACATTCCAACGCCATTCTATAACATTGGGCAATGGATTTTGCGTGTAGTAACTCTTTCCAGTGTGCATCAGCAAGAGGCAGTTTTTTTGCAGTATTTTTTGTAGCTAACATGTGATGATAAATACCCACTGGATTGATGTAAACAATCATGATATCATTCTGCCAGGTAAGCATAGGCTACTTTGTAATTAACATTTCATTGAGAAGGTTTTTGGGAAATTGTTTCCATCTACCAGAAGACTTTTCATTAGTATCATCGCTAACGGCTACACAAAGTGGTAGATGCACATACAAGGGGAGTTCTCGTTGCCTCTTCAGAAAGTTGCAGGAAATACGAATCACTGATACATTCTGTTCAATATATTAAATTGATTCACTACTGTTCAATGTATTTTTTTATTATGTTAACTTCCAATTTAATATCTGGATTTCGTCCGCGTTCTTTGTATTGTAGATTTTATAGGGCCTTAAAATCTGTTGTTTCAGCCATCATCCACAGGGCTGAGGATTGTTGAATGTTGTATCAGTAACAGTGACAGGTACATGTAAAACCCCAGCTCTCAGAGCCGTGATGATCCATGCTGGGGGTCTGCCTCTAACACTTAGAGCTTCTGCTACTGTAAGATGAAGTATGATGATATTGTTCCTTACAGCACAGCCTGTCTGGTATCTATAAAGCAATCGAGTGATGTGAGTAATGCCATCATCAGGCCTCTACATAAGATGTCAGTGTTCTACATTACACAGGGGGAGCTCTAATGAACTACACATTTCTACTGATCTGGAGCCAGAAACTCAGGGATTGTAGATGACACTTTGGAAAATAGAATGTAGGTGCGGGGAACGGAAGCGAGGGTGAATAGAGAGAAGGTGTGTGGGATGACAGAGATCACAAAGGGAGCGAGAGACGGAGAGAAACACACCACGGGTGAAGATGGTGTCAGGAGAGAGAAAGAGAAAAGTGAAAAGAAAAGGGACAGTTAAATGAAAAAGAGGATCTGGAGATGGTGGAGAACAGTGACATTTAAAAAGACGGCATTGTACTCAGGTACCACATTCAGGGCCCTGGGAATATAAATGAACTTACAAAGAATGCAGAACTCTGTACACACAAACTAGTGCATTGCGTTTATAATCTTGATACTTTTAACTAAACAACACTCATCCAAATGACAGTATCTACACACAAAAATAACTAGGCAGTAAATTCAGCTTTCAACCCTGGATAAAAAAAGAGCAGGAAAAACCTGTTATGAGAGTGATGTGCTTTGATACTCTCTCCCTCCCTAGATGATAGCTGGCCTAGCAGATTCATTAACCTCTGGAGTTGCCCCCACAGACCCAGGCAGAGAGAGGCAAGTCTCTGAGCTCAGCCTCTGCCTTTGATTTCTCACTTACCACTGGCAGGCCAGTTAGCCAGCTCCATCCACTCCACTAAAAGAACTGCCTCTTCTAACGATGCTCTCTTAAAATAATGTAAATAGCTGTGTCCATTTTCAAAGACACCTGTAAGCTTCTTGAAGACACAGTAAACAGACAGCGACTGACTATCCAAAGGTAATTTAATGTATATTCCCCATTCTGAAATGAATCTTTCCTGAATGTCTTTTGCTTTCATTCTTTTCAGCTGAAATGCTATGTAGATATTTCTGTTTGTAATAAATAGCCTACATGTTTAGGCCTAGTCACTTTCCAGGGAAAAGGTACTGTACATCTTTTGGAGAACAGTGGAAACCGGGGTAAGTCAAATCAAATATGATTACAATTCCAATTAACAATTTTGACACAAGACAGAGTTTGGATTTACGCAGCTGATTACAAAAAGTCAACAGTTATCGTACATAACCTCATGAAGCTGGTTTGTCACCTGGAATGCATTTCAATTAACAGGCGTGCCTTGTTAAAAGTTAATTTGTGGAATTTGTTTCCTCCTTAATGTGTTTGAGCCAATCAGTTGTGTTGTGACAAGGTAGTATACAGAAGATATCCCCATTTGGTAAAAGTCCATATTATGGCAAGAACAGCTCAAATAAGCAAAGAGAAATGACAGTCCATCATTACTTTAAGACATGAAGGTCAGTCAATACGGAAGATATCAGAGTTACCAGCCTCAGAAACTGCAGCCCAAATAAATGCCTCACAGAGTTCAAGTAACAGGCCCATCTCAACATCAACTGTTCAGAGGAGAATAAGGCCTTCGTGGTCAATTTGCTGCAAAGAAACCACTACTAAAGGACACCAATAAGAAGAATAAGAGACTTGCTGGGGCCAAGAAACACGAGCACTGGACATTACACCGGTGGAAATCTGTCCTTTGGTCTGGAGTCCAAATTGGATATTTTTGGTTCCAACCGCCGTGCCTTTGTGAGACGCGGTGTGGGTGAACAGAGGATCTCCACATGTGTATTTCCAACCGTAAAGCATGAAGGAGGAGGTGTGATGGTGTGGGGGTACTTTGCTGGTGACACTGTCTGTGACTTATTTTGAATTCAATGCACACTTAACCAGCATGGCTACCACCACATCCTGCAGCGATACGCCATCCCATCTGGTTTGGGCTTAGTGGGAATATCATTTGTTTTCCAACAGGACAATGATCCAACACACCTACAGGCTGTATAAGGGCTATTTTACCAAGAAAGAGAGTGATGGAGATCTGCATCAGATGACCTGGCCTCCACAATCCCCCGACCTCAACCAAATTGAGATGGTTTGGGATGAGTCGGACCGCAGAGTGAAGGAAAAGCAGCCAGCAAGTGTTCAGCATATGTGGGAACTCCATCAAGACAGTTGGAAAAGCATTCCAGGTGAAGCTGATTGAGAGAAAGCCAAGAGTGTGCAAAGCTGTCTTCAAGGCTAAGTGTGGCTACTTTGAAGAATCTCAAATATAAAATATATTTAGATTTGTTTACTTTTTTGATTACTACATGATTCCATGTGTTATTTCATAGTTTTGATGTCTCCACTGAAAATAGTAAAAATAAAGAAAAACCTTTTGAATGAGTAGGTGTTCTAAAACTTTTGACCGGTAGTGTAGGCCTATATTACACCACAATGAGAGATGTGTAATATATTTTATAGACCTTTTTTAAAGCATGGATTTGGGTCACAACCAGTTACTATAACAAGCACAAGCAACATCTAAATGGTTATAAAACAGTGATTAATGGCCTGGGATGGTTAAAATGATCTAGTAAAAATGCCAATGCTTTATAATCCAGTCATTGATAGTAAAAATAGCTACTTACAACATATCTAACAGTCAAAATAGTGATATTCAGAATGATCACATGATAATTCCACGAGACTATTCACTTCAGTAATTTACTGTGAGGTGTTCATTGGTTATTGTTGTGCATACGAAGTACTTTTCTTATTACGGCACTTGGGAGAAATTGGTTAAAATACCATCATACCTAAATGGATTAAAAACCAACACTGCTAAAATTATCCAATGGGAGAATATGTTAAATACTTTGTCACCGTTTCATGGAATGTCTGAGCTAAAAGGACAGAAAAATACAAAGCATGTTCAACTTGGCTAAACACAAATGAGTGGGATGAATATAGGTGGTATCATTTTTTTCATCACATGACAGACACACACTGAGCCCCATGCTGTGCTGCCTGCATAACAATAAGCAGTATGCTTTGAGACATGTAGGGCTCTGGGGGCTTTTGAGTCCATTGACATATGCAAGTCGTGTCTCCCCCGTCGTACAGTTCCAACTGTGTTTTGGCCGTCACGGAGAGCAATTAAATAGCCTCCCCACAACAATCAATGAATTCAGAGGCAAATACCTCACCTCAGAGATAGGACAATCAATAATCACAACAGTAGTGCCTAGTAAAGGAATCCAGAAGCTCTATCAGGACTCAGTAAACATGTATTCAAAAAGCACATGTAGCAATACATCCACACACAACAGCCTACACAGCTAGTTAAAGTTGTGAAATCCACTGACATCTTTTGAAAACTAAAAAGGAAAATGAAAACCAAAATGAGCATGCTCTTTAAATCTCCCCAGCCAGCTAGCGAGCCAGCGAAGCCAGGTCTCTGGGGCCAGATACAAATGGTGTGATGCAGCGCTACGAGAGATATCAGCGTTTGGTATCTAATCTCCTCGCCCTCCTAATGCACCCAGGAGTCGCTCTCTCCAGCAGCTGAGACAGAGAGGGGAGCTGACAGTTCAGAGAGCCAGCCAGGGCCAGGAGAGAAGGAGAGGAGCTGAATGTGTACCCGACAGCGATGCTGAAATTCACCTCCACCTAAATCTGCTTCTCCTCCGTTCCCAAAGGGATTCTCATTGGGCGGCCTGACACCAAAAATAAGAAATAAACGGCCTTCTTCGATAACATGTAGTCAAGGGGATTCAACAAAACAGCTCTCTTTTTCTTCTCCATCCATTTGTGGTGACTTTGATGAATGATGTAGCTCACTGCTTATGTTTAGAGCTCATCTGAAATGAATGGAACCAGACAGGAGCAAGCAGGCGCACTGCAGATACCGAGTCAGAAGTCCTATATAGACAGGAAAGTCTTGTTGGAACATTCCAGGTTATCGAATACAATAGCAAACAGTGATTTGCTGTTTCCGAAAGGTAAAAACAAGATAGGGAGAGATTTTTGTTAAATGTGTACTTTTATTACACATTTTCAACATGATTACAACCATGACTTAAAAAGTACAGTTAATACCTGGATTTTATTTTTACATTTCACTGTTATTCTTATACTCAGTCCTAGCATACCATGAGCTCCATCATTGATGAGCTATCCTATTTAATGACTGCAGAATACCAGCCAATATCCTTCACAAGAACAGAACGCCAGATAAATAAAAGACACCCGTCCTACTTTTTCATTCCATCCATTTAAAATAAAACACTTCTGCGAACTCTGAGACAGAGACTTTCTCTCTGTCCTTGAAAAGCACAGAACACCATCCGGCTTTTCAAGAGTCTCTCTCGATGCCACATCAGTGGCGCCTTTGACAGTGTGGCTGTCGAGAGAGCGCAGCGATGAGTTTGACGTGCCATATTAATAAGAATAACAGCCATGAAAAGTGTCACATTTGATTGGCCGAAACACATCAACTGTCTGCAGAAAAGTCCCCAGACATCCTGAGAGGGTGAATATGACATCCTGATAATAATTTATCTGCAGCAGGATGTATAATATCTTGTAGCTAAATGTATTTCCCTTCTAAACATTGTCCTCCATTGATGAAAAAGCCTGGCCAGCTAAAGTGATGACAAGTTCAATCACGTCTAACAACTGGGGGGGATACGCTAGCTATTAACTGCTCATCACAGCAGTGCACTACACTCCAAAAATGCCTACATGAATCTAAACTTGTGTGTCACTGCACCGAGTAACCCTATGGTCATTATCTTTTAATATCACACCAACATCTCACACTCATTCCCCCCCCTCTCCATCTTATTCATTTGAGGAGCTGCCAGGTTGTTTTCCAGTCTGACAGTTCAAGATGAGCGTGAACTTTACCACTGACACAGGACAGCTTTGCACCTGTCACAGCTTGTCTTGCTGAGGGGGAGCAGGTGCCTCTGCTGGTTATGGCAGACACAGAGATGTCTATGGAGTCTACTTTAAAAACCCTATAAAACCTCTTAGCACCTCCCCAAGACCCCACAGCTAGTCAGACGGGGGTTTATGGATCTGACAGATTTGAGATGCATAGGGAAATGTTGATTTGTTTCAGATGATAGATGCTCATCTGTTTTCCTGGTTTAGAATGACAAATACCCCACAAGCATAAAATATGCCTTAATGTTATGGTATTGTATAATTTTGTATGATATGATAGCCAGATGGCGATCTAATTACATGTAGCAAAAGCCCTATTTGGTGTAATGAGGAACGGTGTGTCCTTGGATAAAGCACCCATCTAATAACAAAGTAACTGGGTAGAGACAGCACCCAAAGGGAGATGCTGGCATTAGCTCTGAGCTACAGGAGGTGTGTGCAGTCAAGCAATACAAAACCACCAAAAAATATAATTTACTATTCTACATTACTGATAGGTGCAAGCCATCCAGCCCAGCAGCCTTTTGAAATACCAAGTAGCCCCTCAAAGGTTTCTGACAGCAATTAGAGGGACTGGTGAAAGACAGACACACTGAATATGAAAGACAGGAGCTCTGCATCGCTGGCAGACAGCAGAAATAACACTACTGGTTGGTATTCAAATGATGCTGTGAATAACGTGCAGATATCAATTCCCTGTATTAATGCTTGGTCGTCATATAGCCTGTCCTAATAAACTGCTCACAGTTATTCCAGCGTTTCTACACGTTTATCTGCTCGTTGTGTAAAATGCAGCCTTGTATATCATTAAAACTATGAAAATATCATAACACCATGAGACACATTGTAAATACACAGAGAAACAGAGTGAGTCTCCTGTGTATTCCCATCTCCCCCTCTGGGTTAGTCAGTCCACTCCCAGAATGAGATGATTGAACAGCATTGCTGGGTCTCCATTCACCCACTGTGCGTGAACTAGCCGCTCCACAGCAGCATAATTAGGGTTGGTCACTTCACAGAAATAGAGACATTATAATGGATGTCCCTGTCTCAACATGGCCCCAGGCCGGCCTTCTAATTGAGCCAGGCCTCTGATATGATGTATGGGAACATGGTGAATGGTTAACGTTGTATTTCCACCATGATAACATTGTTTTTTTTAACACTGTGTAGGCTACCAGACTAAATAATACTGGAAGCTAGCCTACATACTTTCAATAGCTACATACTGTAAGCAAAGCAGTTACATGAATATGGATCTATATTGTTTGTACTGATGTGACCCAAATCCATCTCAATGTGTTTTTCTTCAAACCCTTGAATGTTGTCTAATGCTGATAATGGGTGCCCATCAGCCATGTGATACTGATGTCAAAACCTATGAATCATCAAGAGTGGGCAAAGTAGTTTCCATGATGGTGAAGTGTCCAACTCAGTGCATATGACTGTTATTTAATGACGACTTCAGACCTAATACTGACAAAAAAGGAAGAGCTTCCAACCTTATAAAAGCTATTTATCACACTCAAAATAATTTTATGTGTGGCTTGTCCTTATAAACAAAATAGATATTATACTGAAAAAGGAGGAGCTTCAGACCTTACAAAAGCTATTTATCACACTCAAAAAACATACATACATACATACATACATACATACACATATATACAGTTGAAGTCAGAAGTTAACACCTTAGCCAAATACATACATTTAAACTCTGTTTTTCACAATTCCTGACATTTAATCCTAGAAAAAATTCCCTGTCTTAGGTCAGTTAGGATCACCAATTTATTTTAAGGATGTGAAATGTCAGAATAATAGTAGAGAGAATGATTTATTTCAGCTGATATTTCTTTCATCACACTCCCAGTGGGTCAGAAGTTTACATACCCTCAAATAGTATGCCTTTAAAAAGTATGCCTTTAAATTGTTGAACTTGAAGCCTCCCGGGTGGCGCAGTGGTCTGCATCACAGTGCAAGCTGTGCCACCAGAGACTCTGGGTTCGCACCCAGGCTCTGTCGCAGCCGGCCTCAACCGGGAGGTCCGTGGGGCGATGCACAATTGGCCTAGTGTCGTCCGGGTTAGGGAGGGTTTGACCGGTAGGGATATCCTTGTCTCATCGCGCACCAGCGACTCCTGTGGCGGGCCGGGCGCAGTGCACGCTAACCAAGGTTGCCAGGTGTGGCTTGTCTTGTTTGGGTTGTGTTTTGGAGGACCTTTGTCTCTCCCGAGCCCGTACGGGAGTTGTAGCGATGAGACAAGCTATTTGGATACCACAAAATTGGGGAGAAAAAGGGGGTAAAATGTAAAAATAATAATGATGTACTTGGGTCAAACGTTTCGGGCAGCCTTCCCACAATAAGTTGGGTGAATTTTGGCCCATTCCTCCTGACAGAGCTGGTGTAACTGAGTCAGGTTTGTTGGCCTCCTTGCTCGCCCACAAATTTTCTATAGGATTGAGGTCAGGGCTTTGTGATGGCCACTCCAATACCTTGACTTTGTTGTCCTTAAGCCATTTTGTCACAACTTTGAAAGTATGCTTGGGGTCATTGTCCATTTGGAAGACCCATTTGCGACCAAGCTTTAACTTCCTGACTGATGTCTTGAGATGTTGCTTCAATATATCCACATAATTTTCCATCCTCATGATGCCATCTCTTTTGTGAAGTGCACCAGTCACTCCTGCAGCAAAGCACCCCCACAACATGATGCTGTCACCCCAGTGCTTCACGGTTGGGATGGTGTTCTTCGGCTTGCAAGCCTCCCCCTTTTCCTCCAAACATAAGGATGGTCATTATGGCCAAGCAGTTCTATTTTTGTTTCATCAGACCAGAGGACATTTCTCCCAAATGTAAGATTTTGTCCCCATGTGCTATTCTTTATGGCAGTTTTAGAGCAGTGGCTTCTTCCTTGCTTAGCGGCCTTTCAGGTTATGTCGATAAAAGTACTCGTTTACCTGTGGATATAGACACTTTTGTACCTGTTTCCTCCAGCATCTTCACAAGGTCCTTTGCTGTTGTTCTGGGATTGATTTGCACTTTTCGCACAAAAGTACGTTCATCTCTAGGAGACAGAACGCGTCTCCTTCCTGAGCGGTATGACGGCTGCGTGGTCCCACGGTGTTTATACTTGCGTATTATTGTTTGTACAGATGAACGCGGTACCTTCAGGCATTTGGAAATTGCTCCCAAGGATGAAGCAGACTTGTGGAGGTATACCATTTTCTTCTGAGGTCTTGGCTGATTTGTTTTGATTTTCCCATGATGTCAAGCAAAGAGGCACTGAATTTGAAGGTAGGCCTTGAAATACATCCACAGGTACATCTCCAATTGACTCAAATGATGTAAATTTTTCTGGAATTTTCCAATCTACTTAAAGGCACAGTCAATTTAGTGTATGTAAACTTCTGACCCACTGGAATTGTGATACAGTGAATTATAAGTGAAATAACCTGTCTGTAAACAATTGTTGGAAAAATGACTTGTGTCATGCACAAAGTAGATGTCCTAACCAACTTGCCAAAAGTATAGTTTGTTAAGAAGAAATTTGTGGAGTGGTTGAAAAACAAGTTAATGACTCCAACCTAAGTGTACGTAAACTTCTGACTTCAACTGTGTGTGTGTATATATATATATATATATATATTTTTTTTAACGTGTGGCTTGTCCTTATAAACAAAGAGGTATTATACTTCAGAAATGAGCTCAAGCTGCTGTCTTCGTCGGTTTGTTTTGGGACACCCATAGGGGTAAGCAAGCTATTTGGAGAAGCAAATATCAGCTGGACTCCACTAAAGCAAATCAACACGACTCCACTCCTCATGCAGACAGCCAACAGATGAGCCCAGCCAAGCCCTCCCCAGGAGGTCTGCAATGGCCACCACAGCAGTCATGTGTTTAATGTGAGACAAGATTGCTCACTCTTCCAACCAGAGCCCAGAAAGTTCCCTCCATCCACTCATCTTAATATCAAGATTGGAGGAAATATGGTTCAGGGAAAGCCAGAAAATCGGTGACTCCCAGAGACACTGGCATGAAAGGGACATAAGAGAGACTCTCTGACTCCGTATCGCCAGTTGAAAGGGAAATAGTTCCTTCTCCAAGGTGCTCTGGGAATATGTTTGACCAGAGATATAAGGACATGAAAGGGAAATAGTTCCTTCTCCAAGGTGCTCTGGGAATATGTTTGACCAGAGACATAGGACATGAAAGGGAAATAGTTCCTTCTCCAAGGTGCTCTGGGAATATGTTTGACCAGAGATATAAGGACATGAAAGGGAAATAGTTCCTTCTCCAAGGTGCTCTGGGAATATGTTTGACCAGAGACATAAGGACATGAAAGGGAAATAGTTCCTTCTCCAAGGTGCTCTGGGAATATGTTTGACCAGAGACATAGGACATGAAAGGGAAATAGTTCCTTCTCCAAGGTGATCTGGGAATATGTTTGACCAGAGATATAAGGACATGAAAGGGAAATAGTTCCTTCTCCAAGGTGCTCTGGGAATATGTTTGACCAGAGATATAAGGACATGAAAGGGAAATAGTTCCTTCTCCAAGGTGCTCTGGGAATATGTTTGACCAGAGACATAGGACATGAAAGGGAAATGATGAGGAAAATATCTGTTCACTTTGAGGCGCTTACACTCCACAATAACCATCAGAACTGAGTACTCAGAGAGAAAAGACATTGAATGACTGTTTGCTGACCCTACAGTTTGTACTGGGCTGTGTTTGAGGTGGGCAATCTAGAGAGAGAGGAAAGGGAAAAGGAGAAAGAGAGCAAAAGAGAGAAATGGTTGTATCAGGAAGACTATAATAGGGGCCCTGCTCATTCAAGTACTTTGTGCTCCTTATGCTGCTGGACATTATGGTCAATCCACTGCTACTGTAGGATAAATGGTGGTAGGCTATATAGAACCAAAAATAGTTAAATGGTTCGCTTCATATAAGGCCCTCAAAATACACACACAACACAGTTGTTTTTTTTTGTTGTGTAATTACTTTACATCTAAATGTCTAATATATATCCTCCCACTCAAATAACAGAGTGAATTGGAGGTGTGTCATTCAGAGCAGCTTATACAGCCTGGTCAGGCTGTGGCCTCAGTCCCCTTCCCAGCAGAGGGACATCTGTCCCAGGAGGATTCCTCCTGGTTGGGCCTGGCAGGGAGAGGAGAAGTGTTGATACCAGCCCAGCCCAGCCAGGGCCCCACCGCTGAGAGCAGGTCAGAGACCAGCCTGTCAGCCTATCCTTCTCAGCATGAGCCTGGCTAATGAATAGTCAACACAAACTGCTGAGGCTAAAGCAGAAGTTAGTTGAGGGCTCGAGCAAAGAGCAGAGAAAGGACATAGACGTTTGGTGGCTGTTTGTTTGTTTTATAGCAGCCCTAACTATTGTTGAAGAGGAAATTCCATTTATTCAATGGCCTATTGGGTTGAAATAATGTTACTGTTACAGTGGGGCAAAAAAGTATTTAGTCAGCCACCAATTGTGCAGGTTCTCCCACTTAAAAATATGAGAGAGGCCTGTAATTTCATCATAGGTACACTTCAACTATGACAGACTTTTGTCTGAGAAAAAAAAATCCAGAAAATCACATTGTAGGATTTTTAATGAATTTATTTGCAAATTATGGTGGAAAATAAGTATTTGGTCACCTACAAACAAGCAAGATTTCTGGCTCTCACAGACCTGTAACTTCTTCTTTAAGAGGCTCCTCTGTCCTCCACTCGTTACCTGTATTAATGGCACCTGTTTGAACTTGTTATCAGTATAAAAGACACCTGTCCACAACCTCAAACAGTCACACTCCAAACTCCACTATGGCCAAGACCAAAGAGCTGTCAAAGGACACCAGAAACAAAATTGTAGACCTGCACCAGGCTGGGAAGACTGAATCTGCAATAGGTAAGCAGCTTGGTTTGAAGAAATCAACTGTGGGAGCAATTATTAGGAAATGGAAGACATACAAGACCACTGATAATCTCCCTCGATCTGGGGCTCCACGCAAGATCTCACCCCGTGGGGTCAAAATGATCACAAGAACGGTGAGCAAAAATCCCAGAACCACACGGGGGGACCTAGTGAATGACCTGCAGAGAGCTGGGACCAAAGTAACAAAGCCTACCATCAGTAACACACTATG
Source organism: Oncorhynchus clarkii lewisi (assembly GCF_045791955.1). Classification (NCBI taxonomy): domain Eukaryota; kingdom Metazoa; phylum Chordata; class Actinopteri; order Salmoniformes; family Salmonidae; genus Oncorhynchus; species Oncorhynchus clarkii. The sequence goes on along the minus strand of NC_092155.1, from coordinate 57,433,056 downwards.
CCGCCAGGGACTCAAATCCTGCATTGCCAGACGTGTCCCCCTGCTTAAGCCAGTGCATGTCCAGGCCCGTCTGAAGTTTGCAGAGAGCATTTGGATGATCCAGAAGAAGATTGGGAGAATGTCATATGGTCAGATGAAACCAAAATATAACTTTTTGGTAAAAACTCAACTCGTCGTGTTTGGAGGACAAAGAATGCTGAGTTGCATCCAAAGAACACCATACCTACTGTGAAGCATGGGGGTGGAAACATCATGCTTTGGGGCTGTTTTTCTGCAAAGGGACCAGGACGACTGATCCGTGTAAAGGAAAGAATGAATGGGGCCATGTATCGTGAGATTGAGTGAAAACCTCCTTCCATCAGCAAGGGCATTGAAGATGAAACGTGGCTGGGTCTTCAGCATGACAATGATCCCAAACACACCGCCCGGGCAACGAAGGTGTGGCTTCGTAAGAAGCATTTCAAGGTCCTGGAGTGGCCTAGCCAGTCTCCAGATCTCAACCCCATAGAAAATCTTTGGAGGGAGTTGAAAGTCCATGTTGCCCAGCAACAGCCCCAAAACATCACTGCTCTAGAGGAGATCTGTATGGAGGAATGGGCCAAAATACCAGCAACAGTGTGTGAAAACCTTGTAAAGACTTACAGAAAACGTTTGACCTCTGTCATTGCCAACAAAGGGTATATAACAAAGTATTGAGATAAACTTTTGTTATTGACCAAATACTTATTTTCCACCATAATTTGCAAATAAATTCATAAAAAATCCTACAATGTGATTTTCTGGATTTTTCCCTCATTTTGTGTCATTAGTTGAAGTGTACCTATGATGAAAATTACAGGCCTCTCTCATCTTTTTAAGTTGGAGAACTTGCACAATTGGTGGCTGACTAAATACTTTTTTGTATACAGATCATGAATATACAGTGGGGCACTGTTGGCTCTCAGTATCTCAGTCTCTACGTGGTTGTTTTCTTTCCTCTTTAGCACTTCATTGATTAATGTCATTGATTGACTAGATAAAACCCCCTCTGGATATTCCTGGCCTAAATGAGGATTTAATTGAAAAGTAACAACCAAAACAGTTGTTGATGCAGACTGCATAATTCAGAAAATCTGTAGTGAATTACAAATATTTTTACTTTCACTATGTGATTTTCAGCTTCGGGAAATGCTAACCGACTCTCTGTCAACAGCAGGGGCACTATAATACTTAACCCACCTTGGAGCCCTCCAGGTCTAGTGTTCCCCACCCCTGCTTTATGCTAAGTCCCTGTCACATTTAGGTAAGAGGCAGTGGGAGAGTCATGCACCTGTAGAGGTGTTTGTCAGCCTGGTTTGTCTGGGTCCAGCCCACAGGCCAGAGGTTGACCCACACACCCTGGAGGAGCAGGTAATGAGCTGCTCACACCCTGATGAGGGGCTCAACTTTTTTCTACAGATTCATTTTTGGACACCAAGATGCTTCCCGTTTTTAAACTGGTTTACCCAATGATGTTTTACCAGGGCAACATATTCCATGGTGGAATAACATCAGGCAGTTTTCCTCCCTCTGCTTTTCCTTGGATTAAAAGTTAATGAGTCAGAGGGATCTCACTTCTGTCACTGATCACACAACCCAATCAGAGAACTGATACCATGCATGTTATCATACTAGTATCTGCTAGTAATACCAGTGGGCACAATGGTGATGGTAGAAGAAGATTTGGCAGAAGTAAGCCTCTGATATTCACTTTGTTATAGGGGATCATCAGTATCTTGCTCAAGGGCATGGAGGCACTTAGCCCCACACGCAATCTTCTCTTCTCGACAGTCCATTTTTCTAACCATGCCAAACGTCTGCCCACACATCTGCTGAGCTGACAGCCAAGCAGTTGGGATTCCAAACACAAGATGATAAAGCCAGACAATACACATTTAGCTGAATGATGCAATTGTAAAATAGACAAGAGGAAGCCAGATACAGTGCTGGTGCAACATCAGAGTATGAGTCTCCAGCACAGATATTTTGGCCCTCCAGCTAAGTAAGTCTTTTGACTTATTTGCATTGTTGCGGGGGAACGAACGAAGGGGCCTCCTTCACCAAACTAAAGTTGGCACTATGCATTTGGGCAGGTAGCGTTCTCCTGGCATCCGCCAAACCCAGATTCTGTCAGACGGCAAAGCGTGATTCATCACTCCAGAGAAAGTGTTTCCACTGCGCCAGAGTCCAAAGGCGGCAAGCTTTACACCACTCCAGCCGACACTTGGCATTTTGCATGGTGACCTTAGGCTTGGGTGTGGCTGTTTGTCTATGGAGATTGCATGGCTGTGTCCTCGATTTTATGCGCGTCAGCAATGGGTGTGGCTGAAATAGCCGTATCCACGTGTCCACATACTTTTGTAGATACAGTGTATTTCTGCTTCCACTCTTGTACTGCCATGAGCATTGTCAGTGTACTAAATGTGAACTATTATTTGACAGAAAACGGTAGGCTATGTAGATTTGACCATAACAAAATGTAGTTCAATAACTGTGCATATAAAGAACATGAATTAACCCAAGGCGCTTAACTGATATTAATGTACAAAATACATAGCTCATCCTCCTACCTCAGGTGTTCCCTTATAAAGAAAAACACTTTCGCATCACTTGCCTCCACTCTGAACACACTCACTCCCTCTATACCAGCAGCATCTTCCTAGTGTTTACAGTTTCATTTCTGAATTTTGCTCACTCATATCATTACAATTGAACCAAATGAAACATTAGAGCGCAGAAACATACCGTTCCCGGAGATGTGGTTCACTAACTCTGCGTGTCCACCTTGCCTTGTGGAGGCAGTAAGTTGGATGTAGAGTCCCATGTAATGTAAAGTCCCTACTATCACCCCAAAGGCACCCATCTCTTTTGTCTGAGATTCCAGTATTCTTTGCCACTCTCTCACATTAGGTGTAGTAAGTTTACAAAATAAAATCCAGTTAACGTGTTGTAACGGTTTGAGACTAAAGCACAGGTCGCTGATTAGAAGCGGTGTGATGGTGCAGCCGCCCGCTAGTTCAAGTCGCTGATATGTCTCTTCAGCTTGATCGGCTTTGGATGCGACTGAGCAAGATTTTCCTTCACACAAAAAGGGGAGTGCCTCGGCTTGCAATGGGGAATATCAATTAGACGGAATGATCTGAGCGAGTGATTTATTGAATAAACTTTTACAAGACTGTAATTCTTAGAGCTGTAGAACCATCCGTCATTGACAAACTATCCGTCTGAACTGCATAAGCATAAAGACACACGATGCAAAGCGAAAAAACAAATTATGACAATTGACTCAACAAAAGTACTTGGTCAATTAAGCCTGTTGGATATCGACAGGTGGACGATTAATTAATGTATTTGCCTTCATCAGCGACATGTTGCTAATCTCAATTCGAAGGCAAGTTTTAATGCGATTCAAAAATAAATAATGTTATGACTGGTGTATTTAGGTTTTGGAGGTCTGACTGCATGCTGTGTGGTATTGCGCTCATATGATCCCCCTAAAGCGAGTGACAGAAACATCCTATCACTGCTTTGCTATCATCAAACATTCCATGCGCCGCAAAACTCAAGCAATGTTAATGTTAATGTCAATGTTAATGTAGGCAGCTCAGCATGACAGTTAATATGGAATTTGAGAAAGAGGTATACTGAGGGCAATTTATAGTTTTGGGAGGAAATATTTTCCTGATCGTCAAGCCTAACATAGGCTATTGTCTCCGGTTTGGTCGTAAAAGCACACAAAGGCATCAATGCCATTTCAGCACCAAATGAACAGGATGAGCCCTGCACCCCGAATGCAGCTGCACACAGCACATAGTGAACAGACTATGGGATAGCATAGCACCATTGGGAATGGAATTGCTTCAATTATCTTCTCCATAGAAATATAATAAGTAACACACTATGTAAATATTCTGTTGCAGCCAGGAACATTGAACAATGTATTCCTTCTCATTAACTTTGTCTTATCATGTTCAGAGATAGTGTTATTTATTTTGTTATAATAGCCATTCAAGGCAAACAGTCTAGAACAAGAATCTGGTTAATAATGGTAATTCAGTGTCCATTCCATGAGATAGCTCCTTTACCATGAAAACTGTAATGATTTAAGGGTCTTACATTGAATCTTCCACCAGAACTCAATATATTAAATAACATTCAAGATACAGTTTGTCTTCCCACTATGTACACTAAGGAGGCAGGGACAAAAATCACAGCACAATTCTATTCAATCACTTGTAAAACACAATTATTCTACCTCCTCTCAGCTGTGAAAATGCTGTACAGCAACTGTTAACATGGAGGCGTCATAATCACTGATAAGAGATACATAGGGTGTGTTCCTGAGAATACAATATGCAAATGACCATTCTCTAGTTATAAGCAATATTAGAGCGTAGGTTGCAGAGCAGCTGTTACGCTGTTGGAGAATGGCCTCCTATGTCTCCTCCCTGTCGTGACGCCGCCACAGCAACCCGAGACATGAGTGATTGGCATGGCAAGATTGCTCCCACATGCTCTTGACAAGCATCACTATGGTGATGTCCTTGAGTCGCTGCATGAGCCTGGGCCGGTGGCTCGCTCTCATTTGCATGTTAAGTTCGATGCTGTGGCAAAGAGAGCATCAATAAAAATGCACTCCCTCATATGACACCCCCGATCACATATGGCCTCTAACGCATCACACACACGCACACAAACAGGATTTATTAAAACTACTTTAAGATTCTAGTTACCAGGGAGATGGCAGTAATTGAGTGTGAAAAGTGTTGGGATATCTTGGAAATCCATGACCTATTGCACCAGCAGAGCATTAGACTGAACAGCTGTGAGCAATATGAAGCATTCCATTTCTAAAACTGAATTTTTTTATGTTAACATCTATGCTGAGGAAAGTGGCATTAGGGGAGCATGGGGCATAAGCACTGAAGAGTAAACAAAGACATGGGACAGAAAGCTGTACTATTGAAGAATAAGCATAACAATTTTCTGCATCACATTAGCCAGGAGGGAGATGTTTTGTATGAAAAGGCTCTGCAGGCCTTGAATTTGAGAGAGGGAGAGAGAATGGTCTGCCCAATGTAGCTGTGTGTGCTTAGCTATTCTGCTTCCTTCAACAACGGCAGAATTGCATGAAATCCCTCGTTACTCTCCCAAGGACAGTGCAGACAAGGTAGTGTGGGTTGACAAGGATTTTCACACATTTGCACATGATCAAACCACAGAGCCCACATATAGGAATGTTTTCCAACCACATTTAATTTCTATTTTAAAGCAAAAATGTTACTTTAGTTTTTTTTATTTGAATAAGATGTGCGAACAAAGCCAACCCGGCCTATTCCACTGGGATTCACTGGGAAATAATATGAAAATACATGGTGCAGTATGATACCGGGGCATTTATGCCATCATGGGAATCCCAGGCATCAGACCACATTACCACTCTATGTGCAGGATATGTCCCCCCTGTGACTTCACAATCCAACGGCAGCAGTCCTTCTGTGTAGAAGAGGCATATATTCAGACATCATTCTCCCTTGAAGTGGAGATACAGCAAATGCCATGTTTAAAAACATTACATGTGTATACTTGAAATAATAATACCATTCTGGTCTTACCAGTTGATGGCAAAAGGCCTGAGAGTGGATGGCTAGGCATCTTTTCAGGTTGTAGGTCATCATGCCCCTGGCCTACACTGGTCTTTCCTCAACCTCGCTTACTGCAAATACAACCCTGCCAACAGTAACAAAAGTTGGAATGCCATGTAATTCATCTGCACAAAAAACTAATCTAACTAATCTTTCTACCTTATAACTTAAGTATTTTTCTCAAAATAATAACTGAAATGAGGTGTAAATGAGGGTTTTGTTTTCACACAAAAAAACATCTTATCCAGATAGGATTTTATTACCAAATGTTTATTATAAAACACACAACTCAAAACACCACAAAGCTTAAGACTGCGTATCTTTGTTAATATATTTTGAGTCACTATGGTCCATCACATGTTCCAGCCCAGAGAGAGCAATCAATACACCTTCTCTGCACTTGCTGGACCCTGGTATCTTCTGTCTGAGTGTGTGGAGACCCCCCGTCCATGTCGAAGCTGACCGCTGGTCAGGTCACTCCCCCCAGTGGTTGGTTAGGGTTAGAAGTTCTCCAGCAGGTCCATGATCCTCTTCTGCTCGCTCTCTTTGAACTCCTCACTCTTCCCATCACCAATGTTTTCAGCATACTCTGAAAAAGACACACCCCCAAGTTGAGTTTGGCTGACTATGAGATCTTCATGTAGTCTTCTTTTAATCAAACCTCTCCATGGGCATGGATCCTGTAATCCACACACATCAAGGGAACTCAACCCTAGGAGGATGTTCCTGAATTACAATGACAACTCCCACTCTTTTCCTCTCTCTCACATCCAACCCCAGCATTCGTGTGTGAACACAGAGCACACACCCAGTTCTCCATACGTGAGTAAAATAACCCAGAGTTTTGTACCAAGACCAGACTACAGAAAGGAGAGATTTGGAAATGCTGCAGTCTAGAAACCTAGAAAAATAATTGGTGGTATACCTTGTTTAAAAAAAACTGAAACTGTATCTCCAATGTTCTAGCCTGTCAATCCAGTGTTATCAGTGCAGTATACTAAATTTTTATTGCTACATCCCCTGACTTACACATCGTCTCTCAGGGGTACATAACTTCAGCCTATATCCCCCGACTTACACCTCATCTCTGAGGGGTACATAACTTCAGCCTTTATCCCCTGACTTACACCTCGTCTCTCAGGGGTACATAACTTCAGCCTTTATCCCCTGACTTACACCTCGTCTCTCAGGGGTACATAACTTCAGCCTATATCCCCCGACTTACACCTCGTCTCTGAGGGGTACATAACTTCAGCCTTTATCCCCTGACTTACACCTCGTCTCTCAGGGGTGCATAACTTCAGCCTATATCCCCCGACTTACACCTAATCTCTGAGGGGTACATAACTTCAGCCCATGTTCCCTGCCAACTCACACTATACTAGACACTTCTCTGACTGAGGCAAACTCGCTGTGGAAATCCTGTCACACAGGCGTAGCCTCAAAGCAGCAGTCCATTTGTGAGTAATGTGAAGGAGAGTTTGCAGAGGCCAAGAGTAGGTAGCTCCCACTTGCAGGATTACCAGTTAAGCCCTGGGACCTTGAGAGAGGATTGCCCCCAAAAAAAACATTTTAAAATGCCAGAAAATAAATAATAAATTAGTTTTTCTGACAATGGCCTGGGGCAAGAGGAAAAACATGCCTCCAATAAAATTCTAGGGTGAATCACAAAAAGCCTGCACACAGAGAAGACTCATCTCCTCATTAATTTCACTGTCCACAGCCACGACCATGAGCAGAAATTCAACACTAGACACAGTGGTATCAAGCAGTAACAAAAAAAAGGATTCCAAATTGTTTATTGAAGTCCAACAGTCTACATCGCACCTTGCTCATTCAGCTCAAATGTGTGTGTGTGAGCTAGCAGGGTTCCTTAAGTCACCCACACAATTCCAACATCCCCTGGAATTAGCTTCAAGAAGACAGACTCAGAACCACTGGCTGGCATTCTGAGGCACTCCTCCTGTCACCGCGGCAACCAGGCTGAGGGGAATATGGCGTGACAAACGCTGCCACCATTTGCCGGGTCACCAAATAGTGCTTCCTGCTCGGTCACAAATGTCAAACTTAATTTTCGTGCAAGTCTCACTGTTGACAAGTAGGTTAATCATCAAGGACATCTTGCAGAATGGAGAAACCTTTGAAAATGAATGTCTCCTGACAATTTCATCTGACTCCTGACACTTTCAACTGTCACCTCTGATGTGTCACTGATGAGGTTACAAACTGAAGATAACAGGGCGTGCAGACTGCTGCAGTGCTTGTCAAGACACTGGAGAACTGCAATGCTACATTTCCACCAAGAACAACACGTTTACATCTGTAGTTAGTAGTCTGGAAGACAGAGGACATGACAGTCACACACAACATGACCATGGGATCATTATGATTCTGGATGGCACCGTCCACCACACAGACTTCACAGGTTGGGCCCTTTTACTGAGCTTGCTGTCGATCTGAGCTAGTCTACGAGGCCACAGCTGGTGCTGGGTAATTTGAGAAAGCTACATTCTTAATTCCCCAACACAGTTTCATTGATACCTTGCTTTCACAGAACCTCCCAGACTGAGCTGAGGGCCAAAAAGCCCCATCCGGTGGGAGCGAGTCAGACAATAAGGTCATTTGACCCGGCATGGACACTGGGGCTGCTGGACAATAGAGGCCTGGACATACAGTGCCTTTGGAAAGTATTCATAGACTTTTCCACCCTCAAAATTACGTTACAGCCTTAATCTAAAATTGATTACATTTTTTTTATCTTCAGAAATCTATACACAACACTCCACAATGAGAAAGCAAACAGGTTTTTAGATATCTTTTAATTATTATTATTATTATTATTATTATTATTATTAAAATGTATACAAAATAAGAAACAGAAATACCTTAAGTATTCAGACCCTTTGCTTTTGTGACTCAACAACAGGTGCATCCTGTTTCCATTGATCATCCTTGAGGTGTTTCTACAAATTGGAGTCCACCTGTGGCAAATTCAACTGGTTGGACATGATTTGAAAAGGTACACACCTGCCTATATAAAGGTCCCTTAGTTGACAGTGCATGTCACAGCAAAAACCAAGCCATGGGGTTGAAGGAATTGTCTTTAGAGCTCCAAGACAGAATTGTGTTGAGACACAAATTTGGGGAAGGTTACCAAAAAATGTCTGCAGCATTGAAGGTCCCCAAAAACACAGTGGCCTCCATCTTCTTAAATGGAAGAAGTTTGGAACCACCAAGACCCTTCCTAGAGCTGGCCGCCCGGCCAAATTGAGCAATCGGGGGAGAAGGGCCTTGGTCAGGGATGTGACCAAGAACCCGATGGTCACTGACAGAGCTCTAGAGTTCCTCTGTGGAGTTTATTCCAGAAGGACAACCTTCTCTGCAGAACTCCACCAATCAGGCCTTTATGCTAGAGTGGCCAGATGGAAGCCACTCCTCAGTAAAAGGCACACGACAGTCTGCTTGGAGTTTGCTAAAAGGCCCCTAAAGACTCTCAGACCATGAGAAACAAGATTATCTGGTCTGATGAAACCAAGATAGAACTATTTGGCCTGAATGCCAAGCATCACGTCTGGAGGAAAACTGGTACCATCCCTATAGTGAAGTATGGTGGAGGCAGCATCATGCTGTGGGGATGTTTTCAGCGGCAGGGACTGGGAGACTAGTCAGGATCGAGGCAAAGATGAACGGAGTAAAGTAGAGAGAACTTTGACGAAAACCTGCTCCAGAGTGCTCAGGACCTCAGACTGGGGCGAAGCTTCACCTTCCAACAGGACAACAACCCGAAACACACAGCCAAGACAACGCAGGAGTCCTTGAGTGGCCAAGCCAGAGCCCGGACTAAATGTAATATTGTAAATGTGATATTTCACTTATTTTTTTAATACATTAGCACCAAAAAATATATATACTGTTTTTGCTTTGTCATTATGGGGTATTGTGTGTAGATTTGAGGGAAAAAAACGATTTATTCCATTTTAGAATAAGGCTGTAACCTAACAAAACTTGGAAAAGTCAAGGGGTCTGAATACTATCCGAAGGCACTGTATATCCTGCATCATCTGGAGCAGACAGAATGTAATATGCCTAGGGTTTCCCAAACTTGGTCCCGGGGACCCCAATGGGTGCATGTTTTGTTTTTTCTCCAAGCACTACACAGCAGATTCAAACAATCAATTGATCCTAAAGCTTTGAACATTTGAATCATCTGTGCCGTGTTAGGACAAAAACCAAAACGTGCACCTCTTGGGATCCTGAGGACCGAGTTTGGCAAACTCTGGCCTAGTGTATAATGGAATAAAACTGATTACATAAGTATTAATTAAAGAGCCATTGACATCCTCACTGCATCTATTTAACCTTTTCATACTGCCATTTCCAATGCAGGAGTCAGCCTTTTAATTGGGGAGGTCAGGGGTGAGCATCCCACTCTGTGGGCGCGCACACACACATCTGAGCATGAATATAAAGTATCTCGAGGGACAGGAGACCGGGGATGAGGGGCTCGTGCTGCAGATCAACATGACATTCGCTACCCTGTCCAGGCTGTGACACATGACGGATGGCTCCATTTACACCACTACATGTCACCAGGGCTGAAAGAGCCATGCAGTCCACAGCTTCCCAGTATTAGTTGACAATGACATACAAGTCAATAAATAACTGAAAATACAATAACATGAATATATCAACTAAAACCAGAGAGGACAGATGTATTTATGACCTTTAGGTGAAGAAGGAAAGAGTGAGGCTGTTAAATATACTAGTGTTGTATGGCTTCGGAGTAAATCCATGTCAGTGCTAGTCTCTCTGCCTCTAGCAGGGTGGGGAGTGGACTCTCACCTCTCATGATGTGCCGCACCACTTTGACAGAGCCTCCCCTCAGGTTGAGGATCTGATGCACCCTCTGCTGCAGCTGAGAGGAAAAAAGGAAAGACAGGGTCATGACTTTCACCGAATCCCTGATAACGGTAGCGGACTGTACACTGTGACATACAGTTACACTATTTCACTCAGAGGTTTCGCTAAGAAGATAACTAGAAGGTACCAGAAGCAGGAGCTGAATCTCGATATACATTGTGCATACAGATATCCTACCTGGGATATCCCAGAGTTGCTGATCTCCACCATGATATAACAGAGGAGCTGGAGGACAAACAGTCCAGCATCCAGCCTCCGTAGGTAGAACTCATCCTCCATCACATCATCCAGAATCTCACCACGTTTAACCATGTCCTGTCACACACACACACACACACACACACACAAAGGGAGGGATACAAATTGAAGGAATCATTAATTCAAGTGTTGTTTCTCAACCTTTGCACATTCAATTTCTTTATTGATCATGTCAACACGCAAATCAATTGATTAAAGAGTTAAGTGGCTAGAGGGTCTGCTCTGTTGGCATGCACACCTACATAGTTATCAATCTTAACAAATCGGTCCGTATGCCAATAATGTATGGCTGTCAATGCACGACGGCCACATTAATCATCATTCTGAGCCATTGAAACAGACTGAGAAGGGGCTTCTAGCATGTGGTGCCTAACTCCTAACAATGACGACTTGACAGTGAAGAGCTTCAACAGAACTCTGATGTGCATGTTAGCCATTACCCTGCTTCCAGCCCAGGTGGGGAACATGACAGTTGGCATTCTTTAATGGATATAATCACACTGCTGGACATTGGCCTTCTCCCTCAGGACTAAATCTCCTTTCAAGGGATATTCTGGCATCAGAACCCCTTGGAGAGGGAGTCATATTTCTGGCATGCACACAGCAGCAAAAGTGTGCTTTAGTAGACGAACAAAGGGCATCTAACAGGAAAATGAACTCAACGCTCTATATATGTGCAAACAAATAGAGGATCCTTTAAAGGGGTTTGTGATGAAAACAAATTGCTCTTCAAATGAGGAGCCAAAGGGTAATACTGTGTGCTTGACATTTAGATTCAAATACTGAAGCTGGTCTGTCTGTTGGTTTGAATTTGAAAGCATTACAACATTTAAGGGCTTCATCAATTCAAATAAATCATATCAAGACACAATTCAAGCTAGAAAAATGTATGACGTTAATCTTACAATATCTTTAGTCTGTTTCACAGCATAAATCCAGATAACTATTTTGGGAACTTGCAAGAATTTGCAACTCTAGCCTGTTTAGATGTAAAACAATAGGCCTGCCCATGATTAAAAAAAACTATCTTAAATAAAACCATTAAAATGGAGGAAAACTTTTCCTCTGGGGAGAAGGCTGGTGCAGCTTTCAGAACAAGTCGGTCCTCTCACGCAGGCTTGCTACTGCATCAGATCCAGTGGATAAAAATGGCTGTATATGCTAATGTATAGCAAACCCTAGAGACAAGGGGACTAGCAAACATACCAGTTAGTCCGTCCTCATTACACAGTAAATTATTGGAGTGAAGAAAAACATTTTCAAAGGAAGCCTGGATGACTCAATTAAAGGCATAAAGGTCTGACAACCGACTGCCAAGGAGAAAGTAATAAGGACAGATTCTTATTCTTTTCCCTTTCCACATCCTATTCCGGCGCAGGTGTTAATATGACAACAGCAAAATGGAACGAACGCTGGCTCCATGCTTTTCCTCTGGTGGGATGCAAAGACTGAATTAATGTGACTTCCTTGTCAGCACCTCCTTTGAGCTTACTGTAGCCGTCTGTAGGGCTTACTGAATCCTTTCACTTGTGTTGTGTAAGAGTAGCTGAGGTAAAGGGAGAAAAACATGCTAAGAAGGAGAGAGATGCTGATTTTCCCTTTTGATAATCGCACAGATGACCATGTAGGTCAGGGATCATCAACTAGATTTCTTTCTGGAGTGGATGGTCTGGAGGCCGGAACATAATTACAAATAATTTGTAGACTGCAAATTGACCGCAAGAAGCCCAAACAGATATCCTATTTGACTAAAACAATTATTTGAAATCTTGCTTAGATTTATATACATCAACATATTATGCAGGGGAATACTTTGGAACACATTTCCAAAAGTAAAATCTCTTGGAGTTGATTTGCTGGTGTTTTTACAGTTCTTTTATGTCCAACAAATCAAATAAAAACTTGGGGGGCCAAATAAAGTCAAGGGCCTGCATCGCCAGTTGGGGAACCCTGATTTAGGCTTTTCAGAAATCAAATGGCATTTTCCACTAATTTGATCTAACCTAGGTAATAGAGTCCCAGAAATACAGGCAACCACCCACACACAAACATAGCTGTCTACACACACGCGCACACACACACTTTAAGCAATCACAAGGCTCAATAAGACTCCAGCAGTTGGCTGGGAGATGAGTCAGAGTTATAGGACCTTTCCAGGCCTGATCCCTACCCAGCTCCCATCAATCCCTCAGCACACAGCCAGAGCCCTCCTGCACACAGAGGCTGAGGTAATGGATGTCTGAGCTACAGCTCCATTCCCTTAATGAGGCAGGAGCAGGTCAGGGGAGGAAGACAGGAAGCAGGGAGAGAGAAGAGCAAAAATAGCCAATGCATTGAAAACCAACCACGTACACTTAAATTGGAAGAAAGGTATGGTAGGCTATAGGCAAGGTGGGGGAAGGCGAAAGCAAGTTGCATTTCTGGATCCTTTGAAATCCTTTCTCCTTTGAAATCCTTTCAGCATTGAAACGCCCAGTTATGAATGTAGTTTGCAAGCCGAATGTGCAGGGTGTGCATGTCTACATCTATAGCATGATCATTAGGATAGTGTGGCTGACTACTAGAGTTAGTGGTAGTTACGACTCCTCCTAGGTCCCTGCCTGCAGTCAGTAGAGACCTGACTAACCTGACAGTGGCTGCAGCAGGGTTTCTGTTAGGAAAATGTGTCGCCAGACATTTGACCGGCAGCGTTTTATTTTATTGGACATTTGAGAAATTTACCGGATCTATAAGCATTGCGTGTGTAACCTAATTATGCCGTTCACCCACGGTGCTCAGAATGACAGAAACCACATTTGGGTTATTTTAATTCATATTAATATGCAAGTCGAGGATGCAACAATGTGTGGTGATTCTTGTGCACTTTAAAGATATTAGAACAACTGATCACATTTACTTTTCCTCGGCCAACAAGACGAGTAACAAACAGCAACATCACTATCCTATTTCAATCTACTATCCCCCATAGTTGAACATTTTACCTATTCTATTGGTCAGTTTGACAAGAAAGAAATAGCCTATTCCAAACAGACACTTGTACAGATTATACACCAAGTATATAAAACATTAGGGACACGGTCCTAATATTGAGTTGCACCCCAACCCTTTTGCCCTCAGAACAGCCTGAATTCGTCAAGGCATGGACTCTACAAGGTGTCGAAAACATTCCACAGGAATGCTGGCCCATGTTGACGCCAATGCTTCCCACAGTTTTGTCAAGTTGGATGGATGTCCTTTGGATGGGAGACCATTCTTGATACACACAGGAAAATGTTGAGCGTGAAAAACCCTGAAGTGTTGCATTTCTTGACACACTCAAACCGATACACCGGGCACCTACGACCATACCCCGTTCATAGGCACTTCAATCTTTTGCCTTGCATATTCACCCTCTGAGCGGCACACATACACAATCCAGTCTCAATTGTCTCAAGGCTTAAAAATCCTTCTTTAACCTGCCTCCTCCCCTTCATCTACACAGACTGAAGTGGATTTAATAATTTACACCAATAAGGGATCATAGCTTTCACCTGGTCAGTCTCATGGAAACAGCAAGTGTCCTAACGCAGTAGGCTAAGCATTAAAGTTTGTTCCATAATGCAATTAGCAGGAAAACCACATTGTCAAAAGCACACCGCACACAGGAGTGGTTTCATGTGACATCTAATGGATATTTTCATCCCTATTTAGAAAGAGGGGAGTTCTAATATGCAACAACTAACCTGAGCTGCTAATACAGTGCCTTGCGAAAGTATTCGGCCCCCTTGAACTTTGCGACCTTTTGCCACATTTCAGGCTTCAAACATAAAGATATAAAACTGTATTTTTTGTGAAGAATCAACAACAAGTGGGACACAATCATAAAGTGGAACGACATTTATTGGATATTTCAAACTTTTTTAACAAATCAAAAACTGAAAAATTGGGCGTGCAAAATTATTCAGCCCCCTTAAGTTAATACTTTGTAGCGCCATCTTTTGCTGCGATTACAGCTGTAAGTCGCTTGGGGTATGTCTCTATCAGTTTTGCACATCGAGAGACTGAAATGTTTTCCCATTCCTCCTTGCAAAACAGCTCGAGCTCAGTGAGGTTGGATGGAGAGCATTTGTGAACAGCGGTTTTCAGTTCTTTCCACAGATTCTCGATTGGATTCAGGTCTGGACTTTGACTTGGCCATTCTAACACCTGGATATGTTCATTTTTGAACCATTCCATTGTAGATTTTGCTTTATCTTTTGGATCATTGTCTTGTTGGAAGACAAATCTCCGTCCCAGTCTCAGGTCTTTTGCAGACTCCATCAGGGTTTCTTCCAGAATGGTCCTGTATTTGGCTCCATCCATCTTCCCATCAATTTTAACCATCTTCCCTGTCCCTGCTGAAGAAAAGCAGGCCCAAACCATGATGCTGCCACCACCATGTTTGACAGTGGGGATGGTGTGTTCAGGGTGATGAGCTGTGTTGCTTTTACGCCAAACATAACATTTTGCATTGTTGCCAAAAAGTTCAATTTTGGTTTCATCTGACCAGAGCACCTTCTTCCACATGTTTGGTGTGTCTCCCAGGTGGCTTGTGGCAAACTTTAAACAACACTTTTTATGGATATCTTTAAGAAATGTCTTTCTTCTTGCCACTCTTCCATAAAGGCCAGATTTGTGCAATATACGACTGATTGTTGTCCTATGGACAGAGTCTCCCACCTCAGCTGTAGATCTCTGCAGTTCATCCAGAGTGATCATGGGCCTCTTGGCTGCATCTCTGATCAGTCTTCTCCTTGTATGAGCTGAAAGTTTAGAGGGACGGCCAGGTCTTGGTAGATTTGCAGTGGTCTGATACTCCTTCCATTTCAATATTATCGCTTGCACAGTGCTCCTTGGGATGTTTAAAGCTTGGGAAATCTTTTTGTATCCAAATCCGGCTTTAAACTTCTTCACAACAATATCTCGGACCTGCCTGGTGTGTTCCTTGCTCTTTATGATGCTCTCTGCGCTTTTAACGGACCTCTGAGACTATCACAGTGCAGGTGCATTTATACGGAGACTTGATTACACACAGGTGGATTGTATTTATCATCATTAGTCATTTAGGTCAACATTGGATCATTCAGAGATCCTCACTGAACTTCTGGAGAGAGTTTGCTGCACTGAAAGTAAAGGGGCTGAATAATTTTGCACGCCCAATTTTTCAGTTTTTGATTTGTTAAAAAAGTTTGAAATATCCAATAAATGTCGTTCCACTTCATGATTGTGTCCCACTTGTTGTTGATTCTTCACAAAAAAATACAGTTTTATATCTTTATGTTTGAAGCCTGAAATGTGGCAAAAGTTTGCGTTCAAGGGGACCGAATCCTTTCGCAAGGCACTGTATGACTAGGATTGTGCCTTTGGCTACTGGACAATGAAAGAACGTTTATATAAAATAATTCCACAGATAAGGTATGATTTTGGCTAGGCTACTTTGAAGCAAGGTAAGATACGCATCATAATATGTAGTAAAGCGTTCAGGTTTCAAACAAATATATGTTTTCAAAATGCATACTGTCTCCAGCTCATTGCAAAGTGCTGTGTAACACGCTGGTGAAGCCTGCCTTCTGTTGCCTACGCATTTGCTGTTTGAGATGCTGATGAAGCCTGCCTTCTGTTGCCTACGCATTTGCTGTGTGAGATGCTGATGAAGCCTGCCTTCTGTTGCCTACGCATTTGCTGTTTGAGATGCTGATGAAGCCTGCCTTCTGTTGCCTACGCATTTGCTGTGTGAGATGCTGATGAAGCCTGCCGTCTGTTGCCTACGCATTTGCTGTGTGAGATGCTGATGAAGCCTGCCTTCTGTTGCCTACGCATTTGCTGTTTGAGATGCTGATGAAGCCTGCCTTCTGTTGCCTACGCATTTGCTGTTTGAGATGCTGATGAAGCCTGCCTTCTGTTGCCTATACATTTGCTGTTTGAGATGCTGATGAAGCCTGCCTTCTGTTGCCTATACATTTGCTGTGTGAGATGCTGATGAAGCCTGCCTTCTGTTACCTATACATTTGCTGTTTGAGATGCTGATGAAGCCTGCCTTCTGTTGCCTATACATTTGCTGTTTGAGATGCTGATGAAGCCTGCCTTCTGTTGCCTATGCATTTGCTGTTTGAGATGCTGATGAAGCCTGCCTTCTGTTGCCTATGCATTTGCTGTGTGAGATGCTGATGAAGCCTGCCTTCTGTTGCCTACGCATTTGCTGTTTGAGATGCTGATGAAGCCTGCCTTCTGTTGCCTACACATTTGCTGTTTGAGATGCTGATGAAGCCTGCCTTCTGTTGCCTATGCATTTGCTGTTTGAGATGCTGATGAAGCCTGCCTTCTGTTGCCTACGCATTTGCTGTGTGAGATGCTGATGAAGCCTGCCTTCTGTTGCCTATGCATTTGCTGTTTGAGATGCTGATGAAGCCTGCCTTTTGTTGCCTACGCATTTGCTGTTTGAGATGCTGATGAAGCCTGCCTTCTGTTGCCTACGCATTTGCTGTTTGAGATGCTGATGAAGCCTGCCTTCTGTTGCCTACGCATTTGCTGTTTGAGATGCTGATGAAGCCTGCCTTCTGTTGCCTACGCATTTGCTGTGTGAGATGCTGATGAAGCCTGCCGTCTGTTGCCTACGCATTTGCTGTGTGAGATGCTGATGAAGCCTGCCGTATGTTGCCTACGCATTTGCTGTGTGAGATGCTGATGAAGCCTGCCTTCTGTTGCCTACGCATTTGCTGTTTGAGATGCTGATGAAGCCTGCCTTCTGTTGCCTACGCATTTGCTGTTTGAGATGCTGATGAAGCCTGCCTTCTGTTGCCTATACATTTGCTGTTTGAGATGCTGATGAAGCCTGCCTTCTGTTGCCTACGCATTTGCTGTTTGAGATGCTGATGAAGCCTGCCTTCTGTTGCCTATACATTTGCTGTTTGAGATGCTGATGAAGCCTGCCTTCTGTTGCCTATACATTTGCTGTGTGAGATGCTGATGAAGCCTGCCTTCTGTTACCTATACATTTGCTGTTTGAGATGCTGATGAAGCCTGCCTTCTGTTGCCTATACATTTGCTGTTTGAGATGCTGATGAAGCCTGCCTTCTGTTGCCTATGCATTTGCTGTTTGAGATGCTGATGAAGCCTGCCTTCTGTTGCCTACGCATTTGCTGTGTGAGATGCTGATGAAGCCTGCCTTCTGTTGCCTACGCATTTGCTGTTTGAGATGCTGATGAAGCCTGCCTTCTGTTGCCTACGCATTTGCTGTTTGAGATGCTGATGAAGCCTGCCTTCTGTTGCCTATACATTTGCTGTTTGAGATGCTGATGAAGCCTGCCTTCTGTTGCCTATACATTTGCTGTTTGAGATGCTGATGAAGCCTGCCTTCTGTTGCCTATACATTTGCTGTTTGAGATGCTGATGAAGCCTGCCTTCTGTTGCCTATACATTTGCTGTTTGAGATGCTGATGAAGCCTGCCTTCTGTTGCCTATACATTTGCTGTTTGAGATACTGATGAAGCCTGCCTTCTGTTGCCTATACATTTACTGTTTGAGATGCTGTAGCAGCAGCTCTCGTGCTGTCTGACAGATTTTCCGCTCAAAAGGTTCCGTATCTTTATGTTGTACGCGTGTGATTGAGATACTGAACAAAATATACTGTACACACACGCCAATTAAATTCCACTAAATTAACCTATAGACCGATAAGCATGACCAGTCAAATGTATTTCCATCAATGAAGAGGCTAAAAAGCATTATTTCGAAAGAGGATTTTTTTCTTCAACTCCCGGACAATTGGCCTGCGCCTATTTTATTTATTGGCTTTTCTAATAAATAAAAAAACTGCCAAAAGCTAGCTATTACTGGCTAACAGAAACCCTGGGCTGCAGCAGTAATTACTTGTCAGCGCCAATCAATTGCACAGCAACTTAGCACTTTCTGTCTGCCTCCCTCCCTCTGCCTACCTGCCTTGCAATAAGACATGAGAGAGTGGGGGGCGGACGACAACGTGGGGACTAATTCCAATTCACAGTGCCTTTCTTAACACAACCATTAAATAGAAGATGAGATGAGTTTCATTTGTTGCAAACAGACAGACCTTTCTGGGTTCTCAATACCGCACTAAGGAATTTTGCTCTATGCATGACAGATTGACCAGGTGAATCCAGGTGAAAGCTATGATCCCTTATTGACGTCACTTGTTAAATCCACATCAATCAGTGTAGATAAAGGGGAGGAGACTGGTTAAAGAAGCCTTGAGACAATTGAGACATGGATTGTGTAAGTGTGCCGTTCAGAGGATGAATGGACAAAATATTTAAGTGCCTATGAACAGGGTATGGTAGTAGGTGCCAATAGTAGGAAGGTGTAGTAGGAAGGTGTTCCCAATGTTTTGTACACTCAAAGTTAACCAATTGATTCTTGAAGAATAGAACTTAAAGTGCCTCATTCAACTGCCATACCCCATCAGAACCCAAAATATAAGCTTGTTCTTACAGCAATGTTAAAAACAATGTTAATGTAAACAAACGCTGTATAGCTGTAAAACATGGTTAAAACTATCATTTTGATAGCATGGACGGTCAGCCATTGCATCCATAGCTCGGTCTATAAATTTGAGAGTGGTCACATTTCTCCAGATTCCATCCTTGAGGTTTTTGCCAAAACAGAGGCGGGGTGTCAACTTTGTTATTGTTTGAATAAGGGACTCTAGTTTTAAATCGCTCTCAAATAGCATCCTTACTATTCCCACCACCAAGAAAAAGCAAGCCTGGCGGAATAAGGAGCTTATTAAATCCAGTCCTCAGATGCTGAGAAGTATACTCCTGTGGAATATCTGCTCATAATATGTTGCAGAGAGGAAAAGATTTAGCTTACCACCCCAAAATAACATCCTAACGAAAGTGGAGTGATAAAAACAGAACTGCTGATGGCAGCCAGTTGTACAAAACAAACGAAGTGGAGGAGGGAGATCAGGACACAGCAGGAAATGTCATCTTTATAGATACACCATATATACAAATGTATGTGGACACCCCTTCAAATTAGTGGATTGGGCTATTGTAGCCACACCCGTAGCTGACAGGTGTATAAATCGAGCACAGTCATGCAATCTCCATAGACAAACATTGGCAGTAGAATGGCCATACTGAAGATCTCAGACACTTTCAACGTGGCACTGTCATAGGATGCCACTTTTCCAACAAGTCAGTTCATCAAATTTCGGTCCTGCTCAAGCTGCCCCGGTCAACTGTAAGTGCTGTTATTGTGGAGTGGAAACGTCTAGGAGCAACAACGGCTCAGCCGTAATTTGGTAGGCCGAACGGGACAGCCGAGTGCTGAAGCAACAGCTCACTACGAGTTCCAAACTGCACCTGAAAGCAGCGTTAGAACAGTAACTGTTCGTCGGGAGCTTCATGAAATGGGTCTCCATGGACGAGCAGCCGCACACAAGCCTAAGATCACCATGCGCAATGCCAAGCGTCGGCTGGAGTGGTGTAAAGCTCGCCACCATTGGACTCTGGAAGAGTGGAAAGGTGTTCTCTGGAGTGATGAATCACGCTTCACCATCTGGCAGTCCGATGGACGAATCTGGGTTTGGCGGATGCCAGGAGAACGCACCTGCCCCAATGAATAGTGCAAACTGTAAAGTTTGGTGGAGGAGGAATAATGGTGTGCTTCCAACTTTCTGGCAACAGTTTGGGGAAGGTCCTTTCCTGTTTCAGCATGACAATGCCCCCATGCACAAAGCGAGGTCCATACAGAATTGGTTTGTCGAGATCAGTGTGGGAGAACTTGACTGGCCTGCACAGAGCCCTGACCTCAACCCCATTGAACACCTTGGGGATGAATTAGAATGCTGACTGCGAGCCAGGCCTAATCAGCCAACATCAGTGCTCGACCTCACTAATGCTCATGGCTGAATGGAAGCAAGTCCCCGCAGAAATGTTCCAATCTCTATTGGAAAGCCTTTCCAGAGGAGTGGAGGCTGTTATAGCAGCAAAGGCAAGACCAACTCCACTCAGTGACCAACTCCATTAATGCCAATGATTTTGGAATGAGATGATGTTTGACAAGCAGGTGTCCACATACTTGTAGTCATGTAGCGTACAAGACAACATCCTAGCCAGGACTGAAACAAGATACTCAAAGAAATTGTTACCAGTTTCTTCAACCTATAACTAAACATTTGAACAATGAAATAGGGGTATCCATGTGCATCAAGATAGTGAAGACAGAAAATCGGCTCTTTGGTTATACTTGCCCTCAAATGAATGTCAAGCCGTGTCAAGCTGTCCCGCTTTTTTTGCAAAGAATTAATCTCTCATCAGATATGAATCTGAAAGCTATCTCCCTCTTAAAACTCTACTACCTTCTCCTGCCCTCTCTCTCCTGCTGGAGAAGAGACTCCTCATCTCTTATCTCGCTCCTTCCACCTGTCTGAGTGAGCCCAGCCTACAGACTAATCTGGACCTCACACATTCTCTAGGACCACGGGGCATCAAACTGAAACACTGCCTTGTTTAGCTGAGGCTGATCGGATCTTATTGGCAATCTCTGTCCGTAACAATGGAGAGGGATTCAAGCGACAACAAAGAGACATCACCCACTCACACCGCAGCATATTCTGAGTGGGTCCATGCAGTAAGAGGTGGAGAGCTTCTTAATGTAGACAATGACTTAAGGCACTAGATTTGAATCAAGGATTCCAGCCCCTCTCCAAGCTAGCCTCTAGTCCTGAAGTTGTGACAATTACAAGCCTCTCTAAAAGGACTTCTTATCTAGACACTTGGAGCTGCTCTTGTTTCAGAGATATTGCCAGTCAAGGTTAGAATGCAAGCTGTTGATAGCAGGGGGAGGTGTAGGACTCCTACGTGTTTCTCTCCTTCTATCCTCTTGTCAGCCAACTGAACAGCTTCCAGGTACTTAAAATGCAGCTCCATCAGTCTATCAACCTGTAGGACAGAGGGAGAAGACATCAGACACCAATGCAAGGCGCTATGCATACAAAACCCCATGGAGGGAGAAAATAGGATTCAGACAGCCAGAGGCTAGCATGTAGTATGTCTATAACCATGTATGCGTGTCTGTAGCACCACTCAAGTAGCAGAGGGACTGTTGTCTCTATCACTGGTGGTGATAGAGACAACAGAGGATCAATATTTTAGTCGTTAACAGTGACCAGTCACAGGCTGATCAATACATACTCACACATGTACAAGGGGATCTCTATCAGGGAAGTGAATATGTAAAACCTAATTTTTCCTGATTTGCTTTTTATGAAATATTGCTGTGAAAATGATCTGCCAACAGTGGTGGATCAGTGAAGATCTCACCTTCTCACAGTCGTTCTCAGTGAACTTGCTAAGGAGCCTCGTCCTCTGCTGGGCTTTCAGGTTCCGCAGGCAGGAAGATATGATGGAACACACATGTTCTGCAAAGGGAGGAGAACAATATCAGTGCCACTGAGGCTTCATCAAGGTAGCTCAGCTTCATGGGGGGTTAGAAGTAGCCTAGTGTTACTGAACCCACAGTGATGGGAGCCAATATTATACTGTATGTGAAAATATTATGCATTTTCAGAATTCATAGGAGTAATAGACTATTGTAAAAACGTATATTCCAAGATCAGGTTATCGTCAGTCGCAGGAATAGAAAAATATGATTACAACTGATCATTTGCTGGAGAATATTAACAGGGAAAACATTTTAAAAAGTTATGACAAGTAAAAATCTATTTTCATTAAAAGGTTGTAATGCTCCACAACTGTTATTCTTGTCATCGAATTGAATTTCTAGTGGTGATAAAAAACAGCCTTCTGTAGAGGGTGTGTGCTCATTTAATGAGCTTGGGCTCCAAAACATCTGGTTAACAGACAAAATCACTAACAAAGAGGCAGTTGGTCCTAGAACTAGCATCACAGAACATTTACTCTACCCCAGAGATAAAGAAAATATGGAGTAATAACAGTCACATGTTGGTATTAATTAGAGGTCCAGTTTTAAGTTCAACTCATCTTGGAAGTTGCTGAGCAACAAGCAAAAGACTTGATTCTTGATATTAAACCGTGTCTTCAGCAAGGTGCTCAATACTGCTCTTCCATGTGCCATTCATTAAACACATTTTGAAGAGAGATAAGTGCCACACAAAGCAAGCTCACACCTCTATTCATTAGTGTTATCATTTACTGTTTGTGTTCATTATGAGAGTTAACTACCATTGTAATGTCACCAAGTGGACTGCCCCTCTACTGTGTGCACATAATGAAAGGAATGCAACTTCCGGGGACACTAATTTGTCAACATAACCCGAGTAGCAATTGTAGTCAGCATCTTGACACCACAGTGGGAAGTTACTGATCGCTACTCCACATACAGAACACGGTTTCCTAAAAATTTGGGGGCGTCTGGCGTTTGTTGCTCAAAATCGATGATCGATGCTGATTAAGACACTTGTCATCTGGTGAGGGAGGAGTTAGACTACCGATGGCATGAGAGGAGCTGCCGTCACCTCTCAAGCTTTAGGAGCTCACCTATGCTGACAAGAAATGAGAAGAAACATACAGCTTTTCTATGAAAACGAACAGCCAAATAATTGAGCAAGACAAGTGTACAGGACCAAACAAATATTATAAATAATAATATTTCAAAGGAAAAAAATCAGCCATCCTCTTACTAATTATAAACCCAACAGTCACAGTGATAAGCCTGTACAATCAGAGGGATTTCTAATTCAGGAAGTACACAAACAGAAAAACAGCATGTTCATCAAACAGCAGCACAGAGAAGAATTGCCATCTCAGTTCTTGCTCTCCTGCCCTCCAGAGGACCAGTGTCACATGGGCACAGTGGGGGTGTGATGGATAAATTAGGACATTATTAGAGGCTGAATAAATAGTGTTTCTGCTGAAGGATTGGGACCGCTGCTAAAACTCTCCCTGGGCTGGAGCATGCTGTGGGAGACGAGCTGGACTGGAGAGTGGCAGCTCATCTCTGAGATAGATTCTGTCTTACATACAGTCTATGCCCTGGGCTTCACTGTAGGCCAGGCCTGCCCCTCTCTGTTACGAGGGTAAAAGGATAGGGTGTGTGAATGAGTTAGCTCATTAAAGTGCCACCAGACCACGGCACGCTCCAGAGCCCCTCAATGAGAAAAGCCATTAGCAACAGGGTCATGGTTGCAGTGTGACTTTCCACAGCCTGATGATTACATCCCAAGTGTGATAGAAGGCATCAGCTTCAACACCTTAGTGCAGTAAGCATGGCTCCATTACATGTATGTAAGTAACTCAGTCACAATATTATGAATTGCTGCCTGTAGCAGGTTGTTGGCCTACATACCACATTTAATACCATGTGTGACCTGTTTGGTTCGAAGGGTTGAGGTTGAGACATGTTCCTGTTAAAGTCATTTCTATACCCAAACTTGGTTGGTTCAACATGGTTGGTCCAACTTTGAGGGGTTATGTTTGGCTAAATGTGGTCACAAAGATGATAAAGCTCCAATGTAGTTATTGTAGGAATAGGTGAATGTGCTAAATTAGTGAAATATGGTTGATTAAATGTATCGTCAATGATTTATCCACTTCTCTCCTTATCACAAATCTATAAAACATAAGGCAGATAAATGCCATTTCAATCAGTGAGTCAAATACAGCTCCCTGTGCTCACTAACAAACCATTAGGCAAACAAAATGGCTGTCAGTTCACTTAAATACAGATTCATTTGTGTTAATGGAATCATGCAACTGGTAAAGAAAATGGCTGACAAGATTGATGGCACCAGTGCGGGAGATGTAAGTAAATTACCCCATTACCCTCGCTTTTACACAACCAACAACAAGCAAACCACCAAGAACAAAGAGCAGCAAAAACAGAATGGTATATCAAATACAGGCACGGTGCATACCAAAGTCACACATAATAATGACAGTTTAACCCCATTCACTCAATACAGGAAGGCTGCATTGGCCAACTGTTCATTAGATGTGACCTAGAAAAATGATGCAGCTCTATTACCCTTATCAAAGGCACATCACAATAAGATATAGCATAGACTGCAATATTAGTCTTAGGTCTCCCAACTGATAGAGGACCAGCATGGTTGATGTTGCCGGTTTCTCAGAGAGTAGCTCAATGCTGCAGTGTGCTTTTACAAGCTCCAACGGCATCCTCCCCTCCTTGGTGAATGATGGGAGGATATGCATGTTGCACATTGCTGGTAGATCTCATCATGAGCTTAGACAACACATAGGCTATGCCACCACCCTGCTCCCTCTACCACAATCCCTAGTTCCCCCTCTTCCATAAGTCAGCAGCAGCAGAGACTGAGAAAACAATGCTTCCCGTATCACAGCCACTGCAGCACAGAGTGAGGGACAAGTGAAAAACTTTCATGAGGAAATAATACCCGTCTCTGGGAGAGCTAGGGTAGCGCCTGTGAACAGTCTCAGTCTAGAGTGGTGATCATATTCATGAGCACTAGAGACTTTCTGTTCCATGTCTAATGGAACCACAACCAGGTGACCCAATTTGACAAAAAAAATGGTCCATGTGTAACCGATGTGAAATGGCTAGCTAGTTAGCGGAGTGCGCACTAATAGCGTTTCAATTGGTGACGTCACTCGCTCTGAGACCTTGAAGTAGTTGTTCCTCTTGCTCTGCAAGGCCCGCCACTTTTGTGGAGCGATTGGTAACAATGCTTCGTGGGAGGCAGTTGTTGATGTGTGCAGAGGGTCCCTGGTTCGAACCCAGGTAGGGGCGAGGAGAGGGAAGGAAGCTATGCTGTTACACATGCTACTACTTACTGTATTAACATCATCAACATCGGTTGAAAATCTCATCTGCATGAAAACCAGAACAAATACCACACTGAACAAAAATATAAACGCAAGATGTAAAGTGTTCTTCCCATGTTTCATGAGGTGAAATAAAAAATCCCAGAAATGTTCCATACGCACAAAAAGCTTATTTCTCTCAAATTGTGTATACAAATTTGTTTTAGCGTTGCCCCCGTCTAAGAAAAAATGTTGGTTGACCGAAAGTCATCTGTTCTTTCGACCAATCGATTGCCTTTTTTTTTTATTACGTTTTTATGCATATATATATATATATATATGACATTTTAATCAAATCTACTATATGCATTGAACTTGTCTGATGCTTTAATCTTACAGTTTGATGCATCAAGACGGTTTCAGAGATCTAGATAACCAAAATTTAAAACTTAACCTGACCAAACCATTCTCCTCCTGCTGGCTTTCGCAGATTCTGCTATTACTCTCCTGAAGTTGCCAGTAATAGGCTACATGAGGAGTCAACAACCTTTCTCATATGGAATGCCAATTTATCTTACCATTTCTACTGATCAGCGCGCCAGTTACGGTTTTCATATGCACATTTTCATGAAAGTTTAATTTAATTTATAATAACATCTTCATATCGCAAACTCATTGTCATGTGGTTAATGAAAATTCTATCCAAATCTAAATGAAAATGATACCAACCTAAAGTTACTTTTATTGCCAACTACGTAAAAACAGCCCACAAAGCCAACAAATAAAAGCATTGCAGCGTATTTCCTATGAATCACATTGCCTACACATGGCCTGTCTGCAACGAACTTGAAACATTGTATCAACTATTAACTTGGGTCAGGCCAGAAGCTAGAGCTACCGAACTTGCAACATTGTATAAAATATTCTAGGCCCTCAGAGTTTCCTGCACCAGTGAGCTCAGGGCAGACACAGCTATAGGCTATTTGCGAAAGGGATAAAAAGCAGTGCTTGACTTGGGCAGGAGTTCACCAGAACGGAGTACCTGCACCTCAAATGTTCTACAGCTTGAGCTCCTTGTTCCTCGTGTAGAATATTAGCTCAAAAGTATTGTGGCACTCCTGCACCTAAATATAAACAGTACGAGCCCCCAAATTGAGTACCGGACCCTATTTAAATCCTAGTCGAGCACTGATAAAAAGCCTATTTTATGGTGTTTTCACTGGATCAGAGTATGACATTTTTCTCTTTCACGCTGAGTGATTATCAAAAGGGAGAGAGGTGGAAAGGTTATTTAAATACATTGAGGAACTATTGTAATTTTCAATGGATGTAAAAAAAAAAAAAAAATTAATTACATTTTCTTGAGACGAAGAACGTTTGAGACGAAGAAAACATTACTTTGAGAAGCTCGACAGGGGGTGGTGCGTTAAGCCAATCAGAAATACTATCAGAGACCTTCTAGAGCAGCAGCGCCCCATCAAGGTTCTGAGCCTGTCTGGCAGGGGTGGTCCTGCAAAGCCACAGCCCCCTGATGGGAGAGCATAATATACAAGGAAATTCTCAAAGCTGCTAATGAGATCCTTGACGACCTTGTACCTAGCCGGTGGGGATTCCGGTGGGGTGCCCCCACCCAGGCAGTGGCAGAGCTAGCAACACTAGCTGTAGTAACCCATGGGGGGGTCACACTCGGACATTCACGGAGGTACAAAATCAAAGGTCTGACTGCATGGCGATGCTTGGGAATACGGTCACTACGGGGGACCATGTTGTAGGTGTTTCAGGGGATAGGGGGATCTGACCTCCATCAGGCATCAATGGTTAATAAAATCTCCCCATTTTTTGCTCAGATTTGCAGGCCTTCTCATACAGTTGCAACTATATACATTCGTAAATCAAGACCTTTCTTGAGTTGGGTTCTGGGATGGTGCAACTGCTGAGAATCTGTGTATATGGTTGTTGTGGGGGAAAGGGGTGGAGTGTGTATCCCACAACTGTTGCGAGGGAGTAAAAGATGTTAGGGACAATATAGGATGAATCACAATAATCTTTTGCTAACATAATAATTGCTTGCCATAATGTAATTTTGTTAATGGCGAGAGGTAAAAATCCTTTGCATAAACTGCCTACATTACTACAAATGTGAATAGCTAATTATGGGGGGATAAAAAGATAAACAGGATTAGAAAATATATATATATATATATATATATATATATAATATATATATATATATATATATATATATATATATATATATACACATACATACATACAGTGGGGCAAAAAAGTATTTAGTCAGCCACCAATTGTGCAAGTTCTCCCACTTAAAAAGATGAGAGGCCTGTAATTTTAGGTAAACTTGTGTGTGTGTGTATATATATATATAAAAATATAAATAATACAAATTGAGGTGAGGGCAATGAAAATGCATTTGGCGGTTGATCTGCTTCTGTTCTGTGGGTGGCACTGCTATTTTCGAAGAATGGTACCCGGTCTTTCCGGGGTGGTCTGCCGGGCATTGGGATGACAACCCAACTCGGGATGAGGGGTTTTAGCGGGTGGAATAGTGGGGACCAATTGGAGGTTTACTTAGTAGCAATGTAAATATCAAGGTACAGCTATATAGACAATCATGTTACTTTTTAATGGTACATCTAAAAACAATATATTATGATAAATAGAATTGAAACTTATGTCTCATTATAGTAATTGGTTAAATAAGTATAGCCAGTTATAATTGTAATGGCTTAGCAGATAAGAAAAGAAGATCAGTACTTACCTTTATTTATTTTTTATAGTACTTACCTGGCTAAAAGAGAAGGAATATAATATCAATTGTTTACAGGAAACTCATTCAACAATTTTAGATTCACTTTTGTGGAAAAATGACTGGGGAGGGGGGGCAAAGAAATTGAAAAGGGGTGATGATATTAATTAACAGTAATTTTGATCCAAATGTGCAAATTGTCCAAACAGATCCTCAAGGAAAATGGATGATTTGAAATGTTATTGGACCATAAACAGATATGGCTTATTAACCGATACGGTCCAAATAATGATGATCCAAGCTTCTTTGAAAATATATATAAGAATTGATCAACTCTACAAGCAACACTAGACTATTATTATGGTTTGAGATTTTAATACGGTTTTAAATACCTCTATGGACCGTAAAGAAATCAAAATACAAACGATCATCCCCAGACACTTAAGGAAATCATGAATGTCATGGATATATTGGAATTAGTGGATATATGGAGGCTTAAATACCCTGACCTAGTGAGATATACATGGCGGAGGCGTAATCAAGCCAGTAGTCTTGATTACCTTCTTATATCACTATCTCTGGCACCAAAAGTTTAAAAAGTGTTGAAAGGGGACAGAATGCTGTCAGACCATCACATATATTCGACAATTGGAAATTTAATCAAAGCATACTGGATGATAACTTGTTTTTAACTAGGACAGAAGAATTTATAACTTGCTTTTTCCGACATAACATAGGTACAGCAGAACCCCTTATTGTATGGGACACTTAAAATGTGCCTTTAGGGGTCTTGC
The DNA here is from genome assembly GCF_045791955.1 of Oncorhynchus clarkii lewisi. Taxonomy (NCBI): domain Eukaryota; kingdom Metazoa; phylum Chordata; class Actinopteri; order Salmoniformes; family Salmonidae; genus Oncorhynchus; species Oncorhynchus clarkii. The sequence continues at coordinate 57,403,889 of NC_092155.1, read as the reverse complement.
AATTCAGTACTCATCTATAAAACAAAAGCAACTTAGGGTAAAAGAGTCCATATTAAACAAATTCAATTGAAGGACTGACAGTACAGATAGATAGCAATAAAAACTGTACCATAAAGGCACAGAATAAGTTGGAGGAAAAACAAAAATAAATGGTGGAACTTATCAAGAAAGATCCAGTGTAATATATTATAAAAATAAAGCAAAGTGGATGGAATATGGGGGAAAATGCACCAAATTATTTTTTAATCTTCAACATAGAAATGCTACCAAACATGTATTGAATCTTGTTACAAATTAAGGGAGTCACTCATGATTACTTTAAGAATATGTTTTCGTTTCAGTCTCCTCCTTCTCCACTAACCGAAGCTAATTGTATGGATTTTTTTACTATTAATAATGTAAAATTAGCATCTATACAGAAAGACTCATGTGAAGGGCAAATTACAGAGGAGGAACTTCTTGATGCAATTAAAGCCTTTAAGTCCAAGAAAACTCCAGGGCTGGATGGCATACCCATGGAAGAATACAACATTTTTTTTTTTTTTTAACTCAAGAGGACTATTATTAGCATGTTTTAACCCCTCCTATATAAACGGTATATTATGAGACACGGAACAAGAAGGTCTGATATCATTATTACTGAAACAGGACCCAAGTGGTATATATAATGATCCAGTCCATTTAAAAAATTGGAGGCCTTTTACACTTCAGTTTAGTGATTAGGGCTGACGGTATTTTTAGTTTTTGAAAAATACAAGTTGTACATTTGCTTTATGAGTAGTGAGTGAGTGATCCTAGGGTGGCAAAACATACATTCTGAGTGATTTCAATGAGTCTTTCTCCATTCTGATTGTTTTATACTGTTCAATTCAAATGTCAACACTTTAATAATTTCTGCATTTCCTGCACTCAACTGCAGTGGTGGAAAAAGTATCCAATTGTCATACTTGAGTAAAAGTAAAGATACCTTAATAACTTGTTAATAGAAAATTACTCAAGTAAACGTGAAAGTCACCTAGTAAAATAGGACTTGAGTAAAAGTCTAAAAGGTATTTGGTTTTAAATATACTTAAGTATTAAAAGTATAAATCATTTCAAATTCCTTATATTAAGCAAACCAGATGGCACCATTTTCTTGTTTTTTTTTTAATTTACAGACAGCCAGGGGCACACCAACACTCAGACATAATTTACAAACCAAGCAATTGTTTTTAGTGAGTCCTCCAGTAGATGACCAGGGATGTTCTCTTAACCACGGCGTGAATAGGACCATTTTCCTGCCCTGCTAAGCATTCGAAATGTAAGTACTTTTAGGTGTCAGGGAAAATGTATGGAATAAAAAGTACAGTATTTTCTTTAGGAATGTAGTGAAGTAAAAGTAAAAGTGGTCAAAAGAAATAAATAGTAAAGTACAGATACCAAAAAAACAACAAGTAGTACATGAAAGTATTTTTTACTTAAGTACTTTACACCACTGCTCAATTGAGATAATATCCGCACTGCCACGTAGGGCTCCACGATATGGGCAAATAATCTAGGACTTATTCTTGACCAAATGTTGCAATTGCAATTTGACTCACAAATCTGAGCAAAACTGTTGAAATCATGGATATATAATGACTATTATATAGTTAGAATACAGTGTTGTTTGAGATGACAACAAATTAAAATGCCAGGGAGGAGTTATTGTGACAGGTTAGGAACTAAAGTGTTGGTACGTGTTTCCTAGGGGACCCTATAAGCTTTGGCTACATTGCATGTTGTTTTCTCTTAGCTACTTCATGTAGCAAACATATTCTTGCTTTGCATATTCCTATGTGATTTAGAAGATACTGTTGCACAAACAACATGCTGATTTAGGTCTATACCATCACTGGTATTATCAAACTATATTAGCTAGCTACGTTTGCTATTACCCAGTACATGTATTTGCTAGCTAGCTATTAGTGGCTAACAATTAGCATCTCACAAGATTTAGGGCAACTTGCTAAGGAAAGACAAACTGTTCGCTGATGTAAGAAGCAGAAACGAAGTGTCATTATAGAACGCTAATGGATTTATATTAAGAAGCAAAGTGAAAATAGCATTGTTGTCATCAACAATGTTGCATGTGCTGCATTGACCATGCAGACCGAACACAAATTACTCGTGATTGAGGAACATCAAATGCGCTCCTTGATGGCTGATGATACCACCATATTTTTAAGAGACAGGAATGAGATTTCTAAAGCAGTTTCCTGTATTGAAGACCTTTCCTTAGTTTCGTTTTTGAAAATGAATATCAATAAGTCAGTCTTATTTCCACTCAAGGATTGTGTTTTACAGGAAGTATATGGTATCCCAATTAAAGATAAGGTTACTTATCTTGGAATTGTTATATGCAAGGATGAAAAACAAAGGAGTGAATTGAACTTTAACCCCATTATTAAGAAAACAAAGAAGAAATTGAACCTCTGGTTGATTCGGTTTTATTCTCCAAAGCTGAAGGGTTATCCAGATCGGTTTATGTCTCGTTATCACTTGACTTATCCCCTAAAATTGTAAAGGACTTAGATAAGATTCATAATTTTATTTGGAGGAACAAGCCTCACTATCTACGAAAAGATATTCTCACTAATACCGAAGAACAAGGAGGTCTTGAGGTTTTATATTTCAATACTCTAAATAATACTTCTAAAATAAATTGGATTCTGAAGTATGTTAATAACCAGAACATTATTTGGAATGTCTTCCCTAAGCATTTATTTGACTCTGTTGATGGTTTAGAATTTTTGCTTCGATGTAATTTTGATGTTGATAAAATCCCAGTAAAGTTGGCAAAATTCCATAAGCACGCAATTTTAGTTTGGATGTTAGCATATAAACACACATTTTCCCCTCACAGATACATTTTATGGAACAACAAAGATATTTTTAAATTGTATAAGACTCTTTTCTTCATAACTGGTTTGAGAATAAAATTATTTGTTGGTCAGTTACTGAATAAGGATGGATATCTACTCTCATATGGGGAATTTCTTTATAAATTTAAAATTCCAATAACCCCAAAATAATATGCAATTGTTTTTGATGCGATTCCAAGGGGGGTTGTATCTCTTTTAAATTCCCCTGTGGTTGATGTAAGTAACATAGATTTACATGAAAATACATTTATTGGCAATATTAACATCAAAGATAAATGTAGTAATAAACAGATTAGGAATATTGTTTAAGATACTACAATTCCCTCAGCAAGATTATTTTGGTCAAATATCTATGGTGATGTACAAAATGGGGGAAAGCATGGAAAATTGCTAACAAATATTGTATCAGTAACAAAGTAAAGGAAGTTTAATTTAAAATGTTACATAGAATTTATCCTGTGAAACATGTTTTGGAAAGATTCAAGCTGAATATTTACGATACCTGTGATTTATGGGGAATGGAGGAGGAGACAATTTTGTATTTGTTTTTTTGCCTGTATTTATAGTAAACATTTTGGGATTGACATACAGAATTTTGTTACAAAAAATAGGTCCAGTTATACTATTTAATGGTTTTGATATGTTTTATTTAAATTCTGACATAAAGATGTAGTATATTTAATTCAACTGCTAATAATACTAGGTAAATTTCATATTCACAAAAGCAAAATGGTCTAATTCACAACCAAACTTTTTTCACTTATAAATGAGTTTAAACAATGGCACTACTTTACCTAAAATAAAAAACAAAAAAGGCAATTAAACTTGTTTTATTATTAATTAATATGATTTGTTTAGGATTCCTGGCAATGTAAATAGTTTGTTTGTATGCTTGTTTGCATGTGACTATTCCTCTTGTGTTTTATGATATTTGTTAATAAAAAATAAAAATGTGCTCCTTGAGTGACAGGGGGTGTGGCTAAATCTGTGTAGAAAGTGGCACGGTGAGAAAGAGCGGAGAGAGATGACTCAAGAAGTGAAGTAAACTATAACAATTGACATTGCACATGGCGTATCACATTTAACAAACCAAACATTAAAATACCGGTATAGAAGGTAAAGTAAAAACCAAACCCGTCCCTGCATCAATACCGGTATATCATAAAATACGGTATACTGCCCAGCCCTAGTTGTGACGCTAAAAAAGGTTTTGTCAGATATTATTCATCCTAATCAGGCAGGCTTTATTTGAAAATGGAAGATACATTGGAGATAATATAAGACAAGTACTGGAAACAACAGAATACTACGACATATCGGGGAAACCAGGCCTGGTTTGTATAGTAACACTAGGTGTAAAATAGTAAATAACGGCTACATCGTTTGATAAAGTACAACTGGAGTTTATATATAAATGCCTGGAATATTTCAATTTTGGAGAATCTCTTATAAAATGGGTTAAAGTTATGTATAGTAACCCTAGGTGTAAAATAGTAAATAATGGCTACATCTGAGAACGTAAAACAAGGTTGTCCACTATCGGCATATCTATTTATTATTGCCATCGAAATGTTACAAATGTTAAAATTAGATCCCCAACAATAATATTAAGGGATTAGAAATCTATGGCTTACCAACAAAGATGTCAGTGTACGCTGATGATTCATGTAAAAAAACAAACACAATCAGAATCCCTCCACAGCCTTAGAGGATCTAGACACTTTTTCTAACCTCCCTGGATTAAAAACAAATTTGTGGAGTGATTGAAAAACGAGTTAATGTAAACTTACGACTTCAACTGTATGTATGTATGTAATAATGTATGTATGTATGTATGTATGTATGTATAATTGAAGTCGGAAGTTTACATACACTTAGGTTGGAGTCATTAAAACAAATTTTCCCACCACTCCACAAACATCTTGTTAACAAACTATAGTTTTGGCATGTCGGTTAGGACATCTACTTTGTGTGGGACACAAGTCATTCTTCCAACAATTGTTTACAGACAGATTATTTCACTTATAATTCACTGTATCACAATTCCAGTGGGTCAGAAGTTTACATACACTAAGTTGACTGTGCCTTTAAAAAGCTTGGAAAATTCCAGAAAATTATGTCATGGCTTTAGAAGCTTCTGATAGGCTAATTGACATCATTTGTGTCAATTGGAGGTGTACCTGTGGATGTACTTCAAGACCTGCCTTCAAACTCAGTGCTTGAAAACATGGGAAAATCAAAAGAAATCAGCCAAGACCCTCAGAAAAAAAAAACGTAGACCTCCACAAGTCTGGTTCATCTTTGGGAGCAATTCCCAAACGCCTGAAGATACCGCGTTCATCTGTACAAACAGTAGTACGCAAGCATAAACACCATGGGACCACACAGCCGTCATACCGCTGAGGTAGGAGACACGTTCTGTCTCCTAGAGACAAACATACTTTGTTGCGAAAAGTGCAACAGCAAAGGACCTTGTGAAGATGCTGGAGGAAACAGGTACAAAATCTATATCCACAGTAAAACAAGTCCTATATCAACATAACCTGAAAGGCCGCTCAGCAAGGAAGAAGCCACTGCTCCAAAACCGGGTTTGCAACTGCACATAAGGACAAAGATCATCCTTTTTGGAGAAATGTCCTCTGAAACAAAAATAGAACGGTTTGGCCATAATGATCACCGTTATGTTTGGAGGGAAAAGGGGGGAGGCTTACAAGCAGAAGAACACCATCCCAACCGTGAAGCATGGGGGGAGCAGCATCATGTTGTGGGGGTGCTTTGCTGCAGGAGGAACTGGTGCACTTCACAAAATAGATGGCATTATGGGGGGGGGGGGGGGGGGGGGGATTATGTGGATATATTGAAGCAACATCTCAAGACATCAGTCAGGAAGTTAAAGCTTGGTCACAAATGGGTCTTCCAAATGGACAATGACCCCAAGCATACTTCCAAAGTGGTGGCAAAATGGTTTAAGGACAACAAAGTCAAGGTATTGGAGTGACCATCACAAATCCCTGACCTCAATCCTATAGAAAATGTGTGGGCAGAACTGAAAAAGCGTGTGCGAGGAAAGAGGCCTTCAAACCTGACTCAGTTACACCAGCTCTGTCAGGAGGAATGGGCCAAAATTCACCCAACTTATTGTGGGAAGCTTGTGGAAGGCTACCCAAAACGTTTGACCCCAAGTTAAACAAATTAAAGGTAATGCAACCAAACCTAATTGAGTGCATGTAAACTTCTGACTCACTGGGAATGTGATGAAAGAAATAAAAGCTGAAATAAATAATTCTCTCAACTTTTATTCTGACATTTCACATTCTTAAAATAAAGTGGTGATACTAACTGAACTAAGACAGGGGATTTTTACTAGGATTAAATGTCAGGAATTCTGAAAAACTGAGTTTTATTGTATTTTCTAAGGTGTATGTAAACTTCCGACTTCAACTGTATATACGCATGCACGCACGCCCACAGATAAATATACATACATACCTATAAATGATATGTATTTATTACTGTTTGACTAAAACAATCTCGGTTGACAAACAGCCTAACAACCGACCAGTTGACTAATTAGGGTCAGCCCTAATTTTTTTACACCCCTATTTCGCTTTTGCCAAGATAATCCATCCACCCGACAGGTGTGGCATATCATTAAACTGATTAAACAGCATGCTCACTACAGGTGCACCTTGTGCTGGAGACAATAAAAAGGCCACAAAGAATGTGCAGTTTTGTTACACACAGATGTCTCAAGTTGAGGGAGCATGCAATTGACATGCTGACTGCAGGAATGTCCACCAAAGCTGTTGACAGATAATTGAATGTTCATTTCTCTACCATAAACGGCCTCCGCCATTTTAGAGAATTTACCAGTACATCCAAATCCTCACAACTGCAGACCATTTATAACCACGCCAACCCAGAAACTCCACATCCGGCTTCTTCATCTGTGGGATCATATGAGGGGGCGCTGAGGAGTATTTCCAATAACCTGGAGCAGCCATCAGGTTAACATGCAAAGAGGGCCACGAGGCAGGCAATTGAGCTTGGAGGAGGAGGAGCAGTAGTGGAGGTTGACAGTGGCAGGTCCTGACAGTTCTCTGCTGGGGACAGATTGAACCTGAACCAGCCGTGTCCTGAGGAAAGCAATCAACCGAGCCCGGCCAGACCAAAGGCACCCCTGCAGGGTACGAGCTCTCGTCTACACTGTCTGAGGCAAACTTCCACCATACCTGACTAGAATAGTCCAGGGGAAGAAATCACTGACAAGGCTGGGCTGCGTTTCATAAGCTATTTTGATGGTTGACAATCATGTGATGGCTTCATTATGGCTCCTGTCATTGATGGGTATCAGCAACATCAAAATGGACTGACCAAGTTTCAAACCAATTCAAAGATGTATGTATGCAGGTATGGATGAGTTCCCATCATCAAATTCCCTCATTGACAACACCGGAGACTATGAACAGTTTGAGTTAAAAGGAAAGAGACTACTGGTAGATTGGCCAGCAGCTGGCTTGCCTCTGAAGCTAAACAGGGTTGGTCCTGGTCTGTCCCTAGATGTGAGACCAGATACTGCTGGAAGTGGTGTTGGAGGGACAGTAGGAGGAACTCTCTTCTCTGGTCAAAAAAAATATCCCAGGGCAGTGATTGACACTGCCCAGCGTAAGGTGCCTTCTTTCGGATGGGACATTAAACAGGTGTCTTGACTCTCTGTGGGCACTAAAGATCACAAGGCACTTATTGTAAGAGTAGAGGTGTTTACCCCAGTGTCCTTGCTAAATTCCCAATCTGGCCACCTAATCATCCCCAGCTCCCAATTGGCTCATTCATCTCCCTTGTAACTATTCCTCAGGTCATTGCTGTAAATGAGAATGTGTTCTCAGTCAACTTTCCTGGTAAAAAAAGACTCAAATTAGTGCAGTATTTTGCACTGATCACAATATCTGTTAATTAGGCATATTATCTGAAACAAAGTTATAAAAATCTAATTCCACTACAGCTCCTATTCTTCTAATGTAGTTTTAGTATAATGTGAAAACAAGAAGATAGAGATTTTAAAGCACTCAGCAGCGTTAGATCGACATCCAAGGAAAACAAAACAAACTACAAAGGGCTGCAGTGCAGTCAGAACTAATGTAAATGGGGTATTTACTTCTGTTCCATCACACTGTGTGCATCATTAGCCTGCTAAATATAGTCTGCCAGAATCTCATTCTATCTATGCAAAACATTAGGACATGGAAATGAATACAGACCTTAAAAAGGTACGCTATTGTGAGTCATCACATTCTGCAAAGATCCTCTGCAATATTTTTTCTCAAAACCACTGTATGCAAATGTGGTCCGACAATTCACAGCCACTGGGCCTCAGTATATTTTCAGAGGCGATTTAATGGAGATCAATCTCTCTTTATGATGGAGAGGGGTTTGGAGTGCTTTACCTATTAATTACTTAAACTCTCATTTGTGTAGCCCCTGATAGATTCATTAATTATGACTGCATTGTGTTATTTTTGAGAACCACTTTCTTCTGTTTAAAAAAAAATCACTACAGCAGAGGAGACACTAATCACTGTCAAAAACTATGACAAATCAATCATGCATCCTCAAAACAATATCAAATGAATTGTAAAACATTGCTGCTATGAAAAAAGCTGTGACTTTCAAAAAGTTGAAAAAGTGGCAAATAAAGCTAACACTAAATAATTGGTCATCACTCACAATAATAAATAAAATACAAACGATGTAAGGACAAACATAACTAATGCTTAGTATCATCGTCATTTAGTAAATAGGCCTATCTCAGTCAAGAAATTATGCAATGCATTAGGGACATCTCTAGGAATATTATGGTCCAAAGGTATGTTACGAGCTGTAGTCCACTGCTCTATAGCCTAGATGCCCTCCGGCCTCAGCCCACAATTATAGTGAGCATTCAAAGCTGCACACAGCACAGCAGCGTAACCACACTTCATGGCAGTTTGGCTTGGCTGTGACTAGTAGGAGGTCTATCAGTGGGAGCACCAGGGGGATAAGCTTTAGCGGGCCCTGTTATGTCTGGCCCCTACTCGGAGGTTCAGGCAGGTCTCAGGTTAATTAATTCTGTCCCCCAGATGAAGGAGACAGACAAAAGAGGCCAATTTGTTCACCAAGGGTGGGCCGTGCGGACGTATGAGATATAATTAAAAGACAGAGAAGGCAGTGTTTCCCCTATATTCATTTAGCAGTGGCGCCGCTGCTAAATCGAGGCAGCCACTGCAAAACCAAAAGGGGGGAAGGGAGGGGTGGCTGATAAGCGCTGATGCTTTCATTATCTTATTTCACAACTCAAGAGTGGATTCTGAGAGGAACAGGAGAAAAATCAATCAAGGTTAGATTGATAACTTAAATCGACAGACGAAAAAGCCATTAGACAAACCTGATTAGATCTCCTGCCTTGTTAAATTGTGTTTTGGGTACAGACATTGGACAACTGTAAGCAATTGCCCTAAACTCAGACAAGCAAAAATATTTCATTGTTTATAAAAGGAAATTTGGAGAGTATAAACATTTGCAAACCTTCATGTTCTTTGTCTGCGGCCCCAGCTTTCCTCATCTTCTTGGGGGTCTTCATGAACAGGGGGAAAATGGTCCTCAAGCCCAGGATGTCCACAAACTTGTGGCAGTTATCAGAACCCTCTGGGCCAATCATGCCATGGTCTAAGACCCTCAGAGCGCTGGTCCGAGACATTTTCTTTTCCCTGGGAAGAGGCAGTGCAAAAATAATAAAAAATTATAATAACTATAAGGGCTCAATTATCTCAGGCACAACAGCATCAAGGTCATGATTGTATTTTGCCAGGCACACAGACTGCACTATATATACAAAAGTATATGGACACCCCTTCAAATTAGTGGATTCGGCTATTTTATTTTTTATTTTATTTTATTTCACCTTTATTTAACCAGGTAGGCTAGTTGAGAACAAGTTCTCATTTGCAACTGCGACCTGGCCAAGATAAAGCATAGCAGTGTGAACAGACAACACAGAGTTACACATGGAGTAAACAATTAACAAGTCAATAACACAGTAGAAAAAAAGGAGAGTCTATATACATTGTGTGCAAAAGGCATGAGGAGGTAGGCAAATAATTACAATTTTGCAGATTAACACTGGAGTGATAAATGATCAGATGGTCATGTACAGAGTTGGTGTGCAAAAGAGCAGAAAAGCAAATAAATAAAAACAGTATGGGGATGAGGTAAGTAAAAATGGGTGGGCTATTTACCGATAGACTACTTCAGCCACATCCGTTGCTGGCAAGTGTAGAAAATCAAGCACACTGCCATGCAATCTCCATAGACAAACATTGGTTGTAGAATGGACTTGCTGAAGAGCTCAGTGACTTTCAACGTGATTCTGTCATAGGATGCCACCTTTCCAACAAGTCAGTTCGTCAAACTTCTGCCCTGCTAGAGCTGCCCCGGTCAAGTGTAAGTACTGTTATTGTGAAGTAGACAAGTTGAGGAGCAACATCGGCTCAGCCGCGAAGTGGTAGGTCACACAAGCTCACAAAATGGGACCACCGAGTGCTGAAGCGCGTAAAAATCGTCTGTCCTCGGTTGCAACACTCACTACCGAGTTCCAAACTGCTTCTGGAAGTAACGCCAGCACAAGATCTGTTCATCAGGGGCTTCATGAAATGGATTTCCATGGCGGAGCAGGCACACACAAGCCTAAGATCGCATGAGCAATGCCAAGTGTCGGCTGGAGTGTGTAAAGCTTGCCGCCATTGGATTCAGGAGCAGAAGAAACGCATTCTCTGGAGTGATGAATCACACTTCACCATCTGGCAGTCAGACAGACTAATCTGGGTTTGGTGGATGCAAGGAGAACGCTAACTGTCTTAACGCATAGAGCAAACTGTAAAGTTTGGTGGAGGAGGAATAATGATCTAGGGCTGTTTTTCATGGTTGCACAGAGCCCTGACCTCAACCACATTGAACACCTTTGGGATGAATTGGCATGCCAATTGTGAGCCAGGCCTAATCGCCCAACCTCAGAAATACTCATTGCTGAATGGAAGCAGGTCCCCGCAACAATGTTCAAACATCTAGTGGAAAGCCTTCCCAGGAGAATGGAGGCTGTTATAGCAGCAATGGGGGGAACCAACTCCATATTAATTCCCATGATTTTGGAATGAGTTGTTTGACAAGCAGGTGTCCACATACAGTACACTACATTACCAAAGGTATGTAACCTAGCTACAAGGAGTCCCTTGCAACTTGCAGTCCTTTAAGAAGCTTATGAGGAAGTAATTTTTTAGACAAAGTTAAACAGTTTTAAGAATTCAGATAGAGGCAATTATAAAGATGCCTTCAACCGTGTTCCTAAGCTCATATTGCAAACCCCTTGATAAATCCTAACCTCTACAAAAATAGAGAAAACTATTGAAGCAGAGGTGCAGAACTTATGATTCTGTGAATCTCAAGAGAAGTAAAAAGAGAGAGTTACGTGTTGCTCGCTAGATAACCTATTCTGAGAGACTTCTGTGGATGATTTAAAAGCGGGTTTTGCATCGCTAGAATTAGATATCGATTTTGGTTTTAAATCGGTCTGCCTGCCAGGCGTCGTCGTGATGATTAGAGCTTGGGCATGGAGGGTTTCATAAATACATGTAATGTCTCTTTATTGCTCTTTAAGGTCCCGTCGTGGTGCTGCAGCGCTCTGTCGGCTGATTGATTGGACTGGCAGCTGAGCAGAGCCAGAGACATGCTGTGCGAAAACAAAGACATCACTCAACCCTGCCACTCACTAGGGTTCATGGTGCGCCCTCTGACAGCCTTAACAGCAAACAAAAGTTGAGTTCAAAGAAATCAATTGACATATATCCCTACTGCGTAATGATATCAGATCACCAGTGACCCGTGTGAATTGAAAGGAGGGTTGAAATTAGAAAAGGACTACAGCCAAGCCAGGGGAACTGTCCATCTCTACATTAGGCCTCCATTGAGGTACTTGGATGAAGATTTGTTTTAGCTGAAAAGCTTAGGATATTAAATTATTGAAACATTCAAACTCAGCTGTGTGTGGAGACTCATTTCTTCAGGTGGTGTTAAACATCTGGGTCTTTACCTAAGCATGAGGTTCATGAGCTGCAGACCCTCTCCCCTGAGGAAGCGATCCCGGTTGGAAGCCAGCATCAGACAGGAGCACATGGCATCAAACAGGTTCTCCATCATCTCCTGCTCCTCCGCTGTGGCTGGGTTGTGGCGTTTGAACACCTGAAGGAGAATGACACCCACACTTCTACTGTCTATCAACTGTGATGCTGGTAAATTCAGTTTAAATTATGAGAGTTTCAACAGTGTAACTGGAAATCATTTTGGGGTGTGTATGAATCACCTCACATAGATAGACCAGTATTCAACCAAATGCATTTTAGGTGCAATGCTGTGTAGTGCCCTGAGAACTAAGGACACACTAAAAGCTTGCAACCAGCATCGCCAACAGAGTAAGAGACTTACAAAGCACAGCAGAAAATCTGTCTAAACATCAAGTTACACTTCTAAGTCTTATTCATTTGCGTCAGACATCATTATTACTACAGGCCTTGAATATATCAAATAGTATAATAATTAGCCAAAAGGCTAATTGGCCGACGTCTTTTCAATTACATTTAGTTGGGGTTTTTGTGAGCCTAGAGAGAAATTAAGTCAAGAACTGTGGGATGCTGGGCTGAAGGGAGTTGTGTTTTCATCAAGCAAATATTCCTAGAAGTTCAGGGCATAAATGTTGCAATTAACCACAATGACCAAAATCCATTGCCCTAGTTCTTTCCGGCTTGGACAGAGATGGATATACTTTTACACCTGCTACGTTAGGTTAGATAAACACAGACTGCATGAGAGAGGAATGTACACAACGAAAGAGACTGATAGAGACTGTTCATGAAAGTATGTACTTTGATGAACTAGTCAAATGATTTTACCAGACAGCTCTGCAGAAGACTTAAGCGGTCAGCATGCTTTAAACCGCTTTAGTTCGGCTGGCGCCTTGCCGAGTTGCGAACAGAACGAGTGTGCTCGCATCGTCCGGCAATAGTGCTGTTTGTCCATTTTGAGTCGCCGTAGCCAGTATACACGTCCTCAAAATAGTCAGAATGAATCTCAAATAACGCAAGAAAAATGTTAACGTGGTTTGCTGAGGAAATCTTAGTTGCGCAATTCTACGTCTAACAAAGACTTTAGTGCAGTATTTCTCAATGGAAAAAATGTGCATGAAAACAAGTCATCTCTCGTTGAATGACAACAAAGACAATTTTGTATTTATTTTATTTCACCAGGTAGGCAAGTTGAGAACAAGTTCTCATTTACAATTGCGATCTGGCCAAGATAAAGCAAAGCAGTTAGATAATAATTATAATATAATTAAGAATCCGTACTGACCAATCACCGACAAAAGGGGCGTAGACTTCGGCAACCGACTTCAGCTTGCCTCAAGGGGAAAAAAAATGTGTCCCCGAACAGCCAAAAACGCCCTTACCGAAGTCCAAAACGTCACAGAATAGTCATAATATGTTCACAAACGGACGCCTCTAGACTGGCTAGTTTAGCTAGATAGGATGACTAAAGACAGTACAGTATGGGGAGCACAGAGATAACGTTGTCTGGCTGGCTGCTACTGCCTGAGTAGAGATGAGATGACGCCTTTAAGGAATGAAAAATAAAAACTCATCAATTAAAAACTAAGTAATATACACAACTGAAATAGTGCATTATTTCATAAGGATTTCCTGTATTTCTATTGATGTCCTCTCAATGTGGATTTTTCCCCCAATGTTTTGGCAATTGGATGTTCATTATTTTTCCATTAAAAAGCTCTAAAATATATATTTTTACTGCAAATATATTTTAAATAATCAAACAAATCTAGAAGCGACCTCAAAAAGCACTAATCGCTCAGCATGATGTGAAGAAGGAGGACATACAGTCGTGGCCAAAAGTTGAGAATGACACAAATATAAATTTTTAACATCTGCTGCCTCAGTTTGTATGATGGCAATTAGCATATACTCCAGAATGTTATGAAGAGTGATCAGATGAATTGCAATTAATTGCAAAGTCCCTCTTTGCCATGCAAATGAACTGAATCCCCCAAAAACATTTCCACTGCATGTCAGTGACTCTCTCTTTAACACAGGTGTGAGTGTTGACGAGGACAAGGCTGGAGATCACTCTGTCATGCTGATTGAGTTCGAATAACAGACTGGAAGCTTCAAAAGGAGGGTGGTGCTTGGAATCATTGACCTTCCTCTGTCAACTATGGTTACCTACATGCCGTCATCATTGCTTTGCATAAAAAGGGATTCACAGGCAAGGATATTGTTGCCAGTAAGATTTCACCTAAATCAACCATTTATCGGATCATCAAGAACTTCAAGGAGAGTGGTTTAATTGTAGTGAAGAAGGCTTCAAGGCACCCAAGAAAATCCAGCAAGCGCCAGGACCGTCTCCTAAAGTTGATTCAGCTGCGGGATCGGGGCACCACCAGTACAGAGCTTGCTCAGGAATGTCAGCAAGCAGGTGTGAGTGCATCTGCACACACAGTGAGGCAAAGACTTTGAGGATGGCCTGGTATCAAGAAGGGCAGCAAAGAAGCCACTTCTCTCCAGGAAAAACATCAGGGGCAGACTGATATTCTGCAAAGGGTACATCGATTGGACTGCTGAGGACTGGGGTAAAGTCATTTTCTCTGACGAATCCCCTTTCCGATTGTTTGGGGCATCCAGAAAAAAGCTTGTCCGGAGAAGACAAGGTGAGCGCTACCATCAGTCCTGTGTCATGCTAACAGTAAAGCATCCTGAGACCATTAATGTGTGGGGTTGCTGCTCAGCCAAGGGATTTTTTGCCTAAGAACACAGCCATGAATAAAGAACGGCACCAACAAATCCTCTGAGAGCAAATTCTCCCAACCATCCAGGAACAGTTTGGTGATGAACAATGCCTTTTCCAGCATGATGGCGCACCTTGCCATAAGTCAAAAGTGATAACTAAGTGGCTCGGAGAACAAAACATCGATATTTTGGGTCCATGGCCAGGAAACTCCCCAGACCTTAATCCCATTGAGAACTTGTAGTCAATCCTCAAGAGGCGGGTGGACAAACAGAAACCCACAAATTCTGACAAACTCCAAGCATTGATTCTGCAAGAATGGGCTGCCATCAGTCAGGATGTGGCCCAGAAGTTATTTAATAGCATGCCAGGGCAGACTGCAGAGGTCTTGAAAAAGAAGTGTCAACACTGCAAATATTGACTCTTTGCATCAACTTCATGTAATTGTTATTAAAAGCCTTTGACACTTATGAAATGCTTGTAATTATACTTCATCATTCCATAGTAACATCTGACAAAAATATCTAAAAAGACATTGAAGCAGCAAACTTTGTGGAAATGAATTTGTGTCATTCTCAAAACTTTTGGCCACGACTGTACAGTTCTTATGATCTGCTGAAACTTCAACAGTGTGAGGTGAGTTTGAGACATGGATGAATCAGAGAGAGAGAGAGAGAGGAGGAGCTAGGGTTGGGCGGTATCAAGTTTTCCATACCGTTCCTGTACCATACCGGGGAATATGGTATTACCGGCACAATTTCTACCAAACATTTGTTTTGTATGTTGGAAGATATTGCAGATGCTAGCTAAATACTAACAAGCGAACATAAACTAAATGCAAAGTCAGACAACACAGCTCATGAAATTATACAACTAGCTATCTCAAAAGGCTCCTCACACTTAATCCAGGAGGAGTTTGATTGTCTCTGCTGTAACCAAGAAGCTTAATCTTGCAAGCTAGCCACCTATAGCTAGCACTATTGGTTAGAGCCTGTAAGTAAGCATTTCACTGTAACGTCTACGCCAGTTGTATTCGGCACATGTGACAAATTAACTTTGATTTGAAGTTAGTAAACCAAATGCATAGCTGGAACACTGAGCTGGAGAAAATGTATTTGGCACATCTTAGACCGTTAACTTATAGAGTTATAATACGTTTAGCTGGCAAACAGTAGTGAACTTTGATCTCTTTTGTGCTGCTCAACATTGGATTGTCACATTACGTTTGCTCCATGTGCTCTTTGAAAAACAAACATACCATGTGACATGTTCATATGAATTTTTGTTAATACAATTTTTATAAATAATAATACTTTTTGGGATGGACATGGTATTGAAAATCATACAGTCAGTACTTCAAAATACTCCGGTATAGGGTATATTGCACAAGCCTAGGAGAAGCAGTAGAACATGTGATAAGACAGGCTTACAGAGAGCTGCTGCAGTAACACGTCAATTCCATCCAGCTCCCCCAAGAGCTCCCTGGTGCCTGGAAGTAGAGTGAGAGAGAAGAGGTGGGAGGAGAGGAAAAAATAGAAGGGGAGGATGCAGGGAGTGGAAAGGAGAGAGAGGGAGAGAGAGATAAATGGAAGGAGAGAGAGAGACAAACTGTTGAAGGAGTATGGCGCATAAACATTGAAAAACATGGTGATAAAAACCAAGGGAGAAGATGAATCGATCCAGCTCTTGAGCTGCTATATGCAACACAGCACAACCAACCCAGGTAGCTAAACTCACTCAGAGGGGAACAGAGAGGAAAATGAGATTGATATTATTTTTGAGTTCTATGTATCCCAGTCCATTACTGATCTGGACATGGTGCATGTCTGTCGTCCTGCAGCACTCCAAGGCCTTCTAGACCCAGCCACTCAGACAAATAGTATACTTTAACCGGTCATGATACTCTACTATTTTGGTCCACAGCCACAACAATCACCTCTACGGCTGACTACATTAGATGAAAACCATTTTCATCACATTGTACAGCAACTAGAGAAAAGGGCTGGAAACGTACTGTCATTGTTTTGAAGCAAGATAGCCAAGACTTCACTGCAGTACAGCTTGTTAGCATCGAAAGGAATCTTTGCCTGAAAGAGAGAGGGGCAAAATCAGTGATAACATGACAAAATCTGTGACAGCATGAGTAATTGAAAGCCTATATACACCATACTGTAGGTATAGTTCTATAACAGACATTTCAACCAGACATATCGACGCAGACTACATACGGCATCAATAACCAATGGAATGTGTCATCTTCAGTTATAGCCTGACCTTGATTCTTTTTAGCAACCACTGCATGAGTCCTTGCTGAGCTGCTTCTGTGCACAGGCCAGGCCTGAACTCTGCCATGTTCTCAATGATGGCTGATGGAGAGAAGAGAGAGGTGAATATGGGACTATCAAATTATGACATTACCTCCTGAGAAGTATAGAGGTCTCAGATACCTTTGCTAATATTTGCATTGTAAAGCCGTCTGAGACACCTCAATCATTCAGCAGAAAGGCGACAAAACCCCAATGGAAAAAAAAAGAGAGAGAGCGAGAGAGAGGAGAGACAAGTAGTGGGAGAGATGGAGAGAGAGAGTGAGTCAATGAGTGAGAGACACACAGAAAGAGAGACCTGTTGGAGGAGAAGGAAGCCTTTAGCACTAATTCCAAATGAACAGACACCATCCTGAGGACATGAGCCTGTAAGCCCCAACCAGGAGGCAGACAAAATACTTATTCAAGCCTGGAGAGCTGCCTTGATATACGCCATAAAAACAAGAAGTACTGAGCCCAAATTACATTTTACAAAGATAAATAATCCCCATATTTTGTCCAATCATGTACACATTGTGCAGTGCGGCTTACCTAACGTGTTGTAGACTCCATCAGCTTCCTCCTTCACCTGCTCATCCAGTCTCTCCATGTTCTGCACCAGAAGGGCCACAACCTGTCCCTCCAGCTACAGTTAGAAAAGGAGACAGGTTGTCATCACAGGATTATGGGATACTGTGTCGTGTGTGACAACATTAAAGGCTCATGCCTCATTTCCGCTGCTAATTTATAAGTCGTGTAAGACCAGAGCGATTTCACCTTTGCCTCCATGGACTTTTTATGACGGGGCACTCAACCTTTCCCAGAAAATGGCGAATGACTTTGCTGCTGTCAAAGTGAGTGCAAAGGGATGGCTAAAATAGACCATTTTAACTATGGCCATTAGCTGGGATTGAATGTGCTTTTTCTATTGTGTTCATTATAATCAGCATCAATATGGTTGTGGATGCATGAGAAATAAGAAAATACCAGAACCAAAATGCATGCATTGATTGTATACAAACAAACTGGACTCACCAAAGAGTCTATGAGTACTTCAGCCCCCTCCTCACTTTCATGAAGTGTGTCGATGTCTGTCAGCTCTTGTAACAAATCAACCACTGCAATGGCTATATGTAGGAAAGGCTAAGGATTTTTTCAGTTTATCCTGGGTTCAGTCAAATGCATAGAATAACATAAATACAGGTAAATTAACTGAATTAAAGAGTGAAGGATGCTTAGTAAGCCATCTTTGAAGGAAAGGATATCTGTGTTCTCATGGCTGAGTAAACCCAGCAGGGAATGGACAGCATTGAGCTCCACCAACAGGTGGTAGAGATCAGGCATGGTGGCTATGACATGCATCTCCTGGATGATGTCATTCAAATCCAGCTCTGTTTCCATGAACCTGGACAGCGGAATAATAAAATATGTTGTACATGGAAACTAAGTCGTCTTGTTGAATGCAATGTCATGTTATTGAAGCAGCAAGTCAATTTACTCTTACCATAGATGGATAACTTCTTAAGCAATGGTATTTAATGTATAGCTGAACTTAGGATGAATGTTTCCCTCTCATTAACTTACCTTCCTGGGGTGTCTGGGAACTTTATCCTCAGCTCTTGGTTCTTGTAGGACCTTTTTTCAAAGGTCAAGATCATTTTCTTCACTGAACTCTCATCCACTGGTTCACCCTGTATAATTACAACAACAACAACAAAAAAAGAGTGCCCTTTAGTGAAAAGTGTTACAAAGACAACAAAAAAAAGTATTTTAGGAACAAGATCAGCACATTAAGCTATGTATGCATGCATTATCATGTCACTTAAGCTTTTCCCACCTCTTGGTCATCTGCGTCCTCATCATCATCCATGAGTTTCTCCAGTATTCTCTTCCTATCCCCACTCGGGTCTTCACTGTCATCTCCCTCCAGGTGTCTGGCCAGTTCTCTGCCGGCCTTTTTGTTTCTGGGGTCATCATCATCATCATCACCAGCCCGTAGACGTTTTGCCCCCCTGTCAGGCTACAATGAGCATTAACACATGTTAAGCAGGTACATCAAAACAGGAAGGTCATATGGCTTTGTAATGTATCTAAGCGAAGAGTTGGCCAACCAAAAAGTAAAGAATGGAGAAAATTAAAATGCATTCATCGTCAAATGTAAATAGTACTTGAATCCTATAACATAATATTAGTTTTTATATTTGATGCTCAAATTATATTCCATGAGAGGGACACTGCTTTACCTAGCTAGCTAGCTAATACAGCTGAACTAAGCAAGAGTTTATCAAACTAGTTACAACAGTAGAGTTGGCTAGCTAACGTTAGTTACTAACTAGCAAAGTAGCAAGACTAACTTGCCTTCTTTTTCATCTGTCACATCCTTAACTAACTTAGCTAGTAAACTTGGTTTATTAGCTAACTAGCAATCATGTTAGCCTGTTCGCTAGCCAATGTGGCTATGGTCAAAGACAATGGCGGTGGCTTAAACATTAATTTTGCTAGCTAGTCAACAATTGCAGCAAACACTAAGGATATGTCTCACTAATGAACGTTACCTGATAATTCAGTAGCTCGCCTACATCCATGATAAAAGGTTATCCAAAACGTGGAAAAATAAACCATTAAATGTTAAGTTATCGGCAACAGTTAGCAAGCTCCAGCTATCCACAATGAATACAGGCTAACATGCTAGTCTTGCAATTTTCCGCTATCAACTCAAAACAGAAAAATCTGTCGTAAAGAACTTCGTTGTCGTGATATTCTGAGGTGTCATGGAAAACTGCAAACATGAGTGTCTGGAAGTGGGTGTGTCAACAGAAGTGGGAGGCTGAACCGAAGTTGGTGTATGGAAAGCGAATCAGCTAATTGGACAGATTTGTTGCCGCTCAAAACCGTTTTGAGTGGCTGCTGTGTGTTTTCAAGCTTTCGGAGTGTGGTCTTGGTCGGCAGAAATGATAGTAAGAAATGTCAGTTAGGCTAATTTTACCATGAACTTTGAGCTGTGTCTTTGATGTAGCTACCTGAGTTCTTTGTAGGTGTATACAAGCTAGCTTTTTATTGCTGCATAACATGAATGTGACTATAATCTACCAACCTAGCCTGTTAAAGTACACTGAACAAAAATATGAACGCAACATGCAACAACTTCAAAGATATTACCGAGTTACAATTCATATAAGGAAATCAGTCAATTGAAATAAATTCATTAGGCCCAAATGTATGTATTTCAGGTGATTGGGAATACAGTTATGCATCAGTTGGTCACAGATACCTAAAAAAAAAGGTAGGGGCGTGGATCAGAAAACCAGTCAGTATCTGGTGTGACCACCATTTGCCTCATACAGCACCACACATCTCCTTCTCATAGAGTTGATCAGGCTGTTGATTGTAACCTGTGGAATATTGTTCCTCTTCAATGGCTGTGCGAAGTTGCTGGATATTGGCGGGAACTGGAACACGCTGTCATACACTTTGATCCAGTGCATCCCAAACATGCTCAATGGGTAACATGTCTGGTGAGTATGCAGGCCATGGATGAACTGGGACATGTTCAGCTTCCAGGAATTGTGTACAGATCCTTGTGACATAGGGCCGTACACTATCATGCTGAAACGTGAGGTGATGGCGGCGGATGAAGGGCACGACAATGGGCCGCAGGATCTCGTCACGGTATCTTTGTGCATTCAAATTGCCATGCAATTTGTGTTCGTTGTTCGTAGCTTATGCCTGCCCATACCACAACCCCACTGCCACCATGGGGCACTCAGTTCACAACGTTGACATCAGCAAACCCGCTCGCCCTCACGACACATTACACACTGTCTGCCATATGCCAGTACAGTTGAAACCGGAATTAATCCATGAAAATCACACTTCTCCAGCGAGCCAGTGGCCATAGAAGGTGAGTATATGCCCACTGAAGTTGGTTACGATACAGAACTGCAGTCAGGTCAAGACCCTGGTGAGGACGACGTGCACGCAGATGAGCATCCCTGAGACTGTTTCTGACAGTTTGTGCAGAAATTCTTCGGTTGTGCAAACCCACAGTTTCATCAGCTGTCCGGGTGGCTGGTCTCAGATGATCCCGCAGGTGAAGAAGCTGGATGTGGAGGTCCTAGAGTGGTGTGGTTACACATGGTCTACGGTTGTGATGATGTTGGAGGTGGCTTATGGTAGAGAAATTAACATTAAATTCTCTGGCAACAGCTCTGGTGGACATTCATGCAGTCGGCATGCCAATTGCACACTCCCTCAACTTGAGACATCTGTGGCATTGTGTTGTGTGACAAAACTGCACATTTTATTGTCCCCAGCACCACAGTGCATGAATGCCGACTGCATGAATGTCCACCAGATCAGCAGTTAATGATCATGCTTTTTAATCAACTTCTTGATCTGCCACACCTGTCAATTGGATGGATTATGCACAACATTTGAGAGAAATAACCAGTTTTTTTTGTTGTTGAATTTTTACCCCTTTTTCTCCCCAATTTCGTGGTATCCAATTGTTGTAGTAGCTACTATCTTGTCCTCCGATACACAACCCAACCAAGCCGCACTGCTTCTTAACACAGCACGCATCCAACCCGGAAGCCAGCCAATGCGCCGGAGGAAACACCGTGCACCTGGCCACCTTGGTTAGCTCACACTGCGCCCAGCCCGCCACAGGAGTCGCTGGTGCGCGATGAGACAAGGACACCCCTACCGACCAAGCACTCCCTAACCCGGGCGACGCTAGGCCAATTGTGCGTCGCCCCACGGACCTCCCGGTCGCGGCCGGTTACGACAGAGCCTGGGTGCAAACCCAGGATCTCTGATGGCACAGCTGGCGCTGCAGTACAGCGTTCTTAACCACTGAGCCACCGGGGAGGCCAGAAATAAGCTTTTTGTGCATTTGGAACATTTCTGGTATATTTTATTTCAGTTCATGAAACATGGGACCAACACATTATATATTGTTTATATTTTTGTTCAGTGTAGTTATCATCACCAAGAGTCCTGTTTGTGGTTAGCGATTGTTAGCTAACGTTATCAACTCATCTAAATAACTAGCCAGCTTGCTAAATAAACTACACTACATGACCAAAAGTATGTGGACACCTGCTCGTCGAACATCTCATTACAAAATCATGGGCTTTAACCCTTGTGTGGTGTTCGGGTCTGTGGGACCCATTTTTAATGTTTACTAAAATAAAAATGAGACAATTTAATAATGTTTTCAAACTGAGACTCATTGGCCTTGCAAATGTTCTATGTAGAACATGTAAAATAACACATTTTCACTGAGTGCACACTGCATTCCCCCACACATTTATATTACAACTGTGGTGTTCAGGTCCACTGGGCCCGAGGGTAATAAAAATGTGGAAAAGTGTGTCTGTAGGTGAAAACAGGTAAAAATTTGAAAAAAAACGTTGCTGTGTGCCTTCACTCTGTCTTCCTCCTCCCTGGGCCTGCTGTTTTAACATAGCATCAATAACCTGTCTGCCTGTCTCCTGCTTTTCTCACACTCTTTACCCTTTGTAGTGTGTGAAACTACACAATGTCTTGTGCAAACCTGCACAATGTTATTACAATACATTATTTCAATACATTGTAAAAATGTCAGTATTTTCCCATACTCCAGCTAGGTGCAAATTGAGGGAGAGACAAATAAATAGCTTTGCGTGTGTGGCTCCTTACCACAATCAATCAGTATGGAAAAAATAATCTCTGCTCAGAGGGCCTTAGAAATCATTTCTGCAGAGAGAGAAGCTGGTGTGGAAGGAGTCCACTTTGGAAGATGAAGAATTTTCCAAATATGAGGATCATGTCTCTTTCAGTTCGAAGTTTGACAGTGAGATGGAAGAAGAGGATGAGATTGACCCTCAGCCAGCCCCAGGACCAGCCCGTCAGCAGCCAGCCCCAGGACCAGCCCGTCAGCAGCTTGCTCATCAGTAGCCTGCGGGAGGAGAAATATGGATGTAAAAAAAAAAGAATGAAATGTAATGGTCTTCTTGCTGAAGGAATGAGCCACCCCGCATGGCTGCCAATGTGATAAGGATACAACCAGGGTCAACACGGATGGTGATTACTCATGTGCAGGACATAATGTCTTCATTTGAATTGTTCATCCCAGACACCATCCCAAAAATCATTCTGCACTGCACTCATTTGGAGGGACGGTGTGTTTTTGGAGAGCGATGGGCCAAACTCATTTACATGCATACTTTGGGGTTCTTGTCCTTGCAGGTGTTTTCAGATCCAATGGGGAATCCACAGAATCCCTGTGGGATGCAGAAGCTGGCAGAGAACTTTTCAGTGCAGCAATGTCTCTGGAAAACCTCCACATTATTTCCAGGATTATCCTCTTCGATAACCGAGACACCAGACCAGCTCGGCGGCAGAGAGACCAGCTAGCTGCAATCAGGTCAGTGTGGGACAAGTAGGTGGACCGCCTTCCCCTTTTTGACAACCCTGGGCCCAACGTTACTGTTGAAGGAGCAGCTTATGCCATTTAGGGGGCGCTGCCCCTTCAGGCAGTACGTACTGTCTAAACCAGCAAAATATGGAATCAAGATCTGGGCTGCCTGTGATGCTGCTTCATCAAATGCGTGGAACTTGCAATTGTATACGGGAAAGCCAGATGGAGGAGCCCCTGAGAAGAACCAAAGGATGCAGGTTGTCCTGGATGTGACACAGGGACTCCGTGGCCACAACATCACATCCAATAACTTTTTTACTTTGCACAAGCTGGGACAGGAGCTCCTCAAGAGGAAGCTGATGATGGTAGGAAGAGTACGAAAAAACAAGCCAGAGCTCCCACCTCAGCTATTAAATACACGGAACAGGCTTATCAATTCCTCTAAGTTTGTGTTCACGGCCGACACGTGCCAAAGAAAGGCAGAAATGTGGTACTCGTGAATACTCTGCATAGTGATGGGAGAATCTGTGGCCAGGAACATCAAAAACCAGAAATCATAATAGATTACAATGCCACAAAAGGAGCGGTGGACAATTTAGACAAGCTGGTGACTGGCTACCGCTGCAATATATATGGTAATATATACCATATATATGGTAATTATACAGGTGATCACTTTTACGGGACTTATTCATTTGATTTTCATTATTTGTTTCCTGCACGTATTTGCAATTTACAGCATTGTAATTACATAATCATAATACGGTTATTAATTATAAAATAATTACAGAGCAATTATGGCATGATGCGACACACACACACTTACACAAATACACATACACACACACTGTGCAGCCTTGACAGTCCTCTATAGATGCTCCACCAGTGTCTGTTTACAACAAATTCAAAATAAAGATTCAGAGCAGGGCCGCATGTGAGACAAGCAGAAAATCACCTTTTAAATCTGCGTCATTCAGGATTTATGAGTGTTGTCTGGCAGGGGCCTCCATCTTGTCGCCCTTCACTGTGACCAGCGATCTGTGACAGTAGTGCAATAGCAAAAACATCCAAACAGGAGGCCATTGTAAACCAGTCAAGCTTGAGATCCCATCAACTGCCAACGTGATCTCAGGGCAATTTATATTTGTTTGTAAGTAAATGTGTGACACTCCATTTAGTATATGTTAGATTATAAATGGAATAGCGGTCGTACAATATCATATGAATTAGAGGACATATAGTATCATACCTCTTACCCGGTTGTACAATAGCATACGAATTGGATAATGTAACTTATCATACGTCTCGGAGGATAGTATTGCACGTCTTTATCTAAGACACCAAATGATAATTAGAGGAGAATTTACCTTGGTAATGTGAATTTATGTAGCAGGTTAGGTGAATTGGGTTAAGTTTAGAGTAAGTGTTACGGGAAGGGTTAACTACAATGCTACAGTTGTCCCCGACGCGACTCGAACATGCAACATTTGGATTGCTAGACTGTCACAGATTATGCCCACTCATCCTCCTCGACCAATCTCCCTACTTTCGTTTCTGTCTCATTTAAATAGACCATTAGTACTGTAGGTATCGTACGTCTTGGAGGTGCTCAGAAATATGTAAAGTATATTTCGTATGGCTGAGGCCAGGCTGCAGCAACACGGGGAAAAAGAGAAGGAGACGGGGGTAGTAAAATCCTAATATACTGTACATTGAAAGCACAGGCAGTTTGGCAAAGCAAAATATGCACACTTCATGGTGCTGTAATTGATGAAAAATATGTTTGTTCTTACCAATCCAGTGAAGATAATCCTAATGTATAAAAGCAGGGTATTGATAAACATTTGTCGAAAAGGAGAAAAGTGTGAATGGCTCTCGTAACTGGTCAGCAATGTCTCCCTGCTATATATGTAATTAAAATCTGTCTTAACTCACACTCCACATGGAAATATACCATAAGGTCTCTAAGAAACACTGCTGGAGGTGACATCTCTCATAACCATGGCAACTGTAAATGGTTGGCTACTGAGAATTACTCCTTTTGTGCTGTAAGCAGTGTATGTGGTAATTCAAAATTAAATGTAGCTATTTCTATTTCATGGAGTGCACAATTGTTATTTTAACGTGCTTCATGTCTATATTACTTTAGTTTGTCTGGATTCTTTGCTTGAGTAAAAGTTTCCTGCGAAGACATGAGAGATGAACTGTAGATCTACTGTGAAGGCTTGAAGTCATAGAAAGAACCCAGTTGATGAATGGTACAGCATTACAAACCAGGCCCAAGACATATTTTGAATGAAACCATTGGGACATCTATTAAATATGTCAAATTAATCTTTGGCTGAAAATACATTATCCAGAGACCTAATTAGCAAAAACTGTTATGGTTCTCTGAAAAAAAACTGTTATGGTTCTCTGAAAAAAACTGTTATGGTTCTCTGAAAAAAAACTGTTATGGTTCTCTGAAAAAAAACTGTTATGCTTTTCTATTACCTCCCTCCTAAAGCAATAAAACAAGGCCTGATACAGTGCTATTATTTCCTCTCTAGCGACCTCCAGATGTATAACTTGATTAACTGCAGGTAAAACTTTGTTTAATCTTTAATACACAGATACAACATCAACTATTGTTTTAAAGAAGTTTACCTGGTCCTTAACGTAAAGATGGTCAAGGGAACCGTATAAGCCTACAACTGCACTCTATTATATTAATAAACATGTGATGTGGTTACTGATTACCGTTTCCTCCATTCTGTCCTTATGGCATTCAAATCAACATGCAGGAGCATATTCCGAAAAGTGGCTCGGCTCTGACAACAATGTTAATCAACAACCAACTGCAAAGGGGATCCCCTGACAGAAGGAAAGCCAGAACTTTATGTAGTTTGCTTCAAAATTAGTTTATATTCAGCTCCTCAGGTGCCCACACTAAATCGTCCTGCAGAAAGACATGACACACATTGATCTCAAAACGTGAAAAACAAATAGACCTACTGTATGTAGGGATATTATACGAACGGTAGAACCTTGTCAGTGCCATTAGGCATGCATGCCTGAGGAGACAGAGTCCGTGAAAGTCAGGTACTGTAAAACATAAAACAGGAGGACAGGGTTTTTCCTGTATCTACAGCTGCAGTACGTACAGTCATCATGTGAGCAATGAATTTCAAGGACAATTTGGCAAAAACGAATAAAAAAGAAAACCTTGAAATCAATCCACTCTTGTTTCCTCCTGCTGAACCACAAAGCCACCATTAATATCCCCTGTTCAACAGAATGATTAACTTGTACCATGATCCCTGAAGATGTTGGGCCTTTTTATGCGGAGTCTTCTGGCTGTGTTAATAACATCTCTTCCCCCCAATGTATTTGGGCTGTGCCACTGGATCATTTCCATAGAATAAGTTCCACTGAATGATCTATCCTTCCAAACGGAACAATATAATTTCACACAAGCTGTGAGAGCTGATTAACCTAATCCGCTGAGGTCACCAGTGATTGCATCACAGCAGAGCAGCTACACTGAGTGCACCCGAATCCACACTGTGACTCCATTATTTAACATCAGGGTGATCTGGTGGCCTGAATTAGTCAACTACAAAGCATTGTTTAACTCCACAGTCAAATGGTGCAACCACAAATTGCACATTTCACCCTGAGATACATTGCATTCGGAAAGTATTCAGACCCCTTAGCTTTTTCCACATTTTATTACGTTACAGCCTTATTCTAAAATGTCTTAAATGTAAATTTAAAAAATCCTCATCTACACACAATACTCCATAATGACAAAGGAAAAAACATTTTTAGTAATGTTTGCAAATTTATAAAAAATAAAAAACAGAAATACCTTATTTCAATAAGTATTCAGACCTTGTGCTACGAGACTCAAATTGAGCTCAGGTGCATCCCGTTTCCATTGATTATCCTTGTGATGTTTCTACAACTTGATTGGAGTTCACATGTGGTAAATTCAATTGATTGGACATTATTTGGAAATGCACACGCCTGTCTAAGGTCCCACAGTCAAGTGCATGTCAGAGCAAAAACCAAGCCATGAGGTTGAAGGAATTGTCCGTAGAGCTCCTAGACAGGATTGTGTTGAGGCACAGATCTTGGGAAGGGTACCAAAAAATGTCTGTAGCATTGAAAGTCCCCAAGAACACAGTGGCATCCATCATTCTTAAATGGAAGAAGTTTGGAATCACCAAGAATCTTCCTAGAGCTGGCCACCTGGCCAAACTGAGCAATTGGGGGAGAAGGGCCTTGGTCAGGGAGGTGAACAAAAACCTGTTGGTCACTCTGACAGAGCTCCAGAGTTTCTCTGTGGATATGGGAGCACCTTCCAGACGGACAACCATCTCTGCAGCGCTCCACCAATCAGGCCTTTATGGTAGAGTGGCCAGACGGAAGCCACTCCTCAGTAAAAGGCACATCACAGCCCGCTGGGAGTTTGCCAAAAGGCCCCTAAAGAACTCTCAGACCATGAGAAACAAGATTCTCTGGTCTAATGAAACCAAGATTTAACTATTTGGCCTGAATGCCAAGCGTCATGTCTGGACGAAACCTGGCACCATCCCTACAGTGAAGCATGGTGGTGGCAGCATCATTCTATGGGAATGTTTATCAGAGGCAGGGACTGAGAGTCTTGCCAGGATTGAGGCAAAGATGAAAGGAACAAAGTGATGAAAATCTGCACCAGAGCGCTCAGGACCTCCGACTGGGCAAAGGTTCACCTTCCAACAGGACAACGACCCTAAACACACAGCCAAGACAACGCAGGAGTGGCTTCGGGACAAGTCTCTGAATGTTCTTGAGTGGCCCAGCCAGAGCCCGGACTTGAACCCAATTGAACATCTCTTGAGAGACTTGAAAATAACTTTGCAGCGATGCTCCCCATCCAACCTGACAGAGCTTGAGAGGATCTGCAGAGAAGAATGGGAGAAACTTCCCAAGTACAGGTGTACCAAGCTTGTAGTGTCATACCCAAGAAGAGTCAAGGTTGTAATCGCTTCCAAAGGTGCTTCAACAAAGTACTGACTAAAGGGTCTAAATACAAAAAAATGCCATTATGGGGTAATATGTGTAGGTTGACGAGGGAAAAAAACGATTTAGTCAATTTTAGAATAACGCTGTAACGTAACAAAATGTGGAAAAAAGTCAAAGGGTCTGAATACCTTCCAAATACAATGTATGTCCACCTTCCTCTTGCATGCTATCCCTCCCCAAAACAATTTACGTTCAATTGTTTCAGGCCTATACCTGTAAGTGTGTGACAGCTGTCAGGGTGTGTCAATTGAGGAGTCAAATGGTTCCCACTAGATAACACAACCACAAAGTCAAAATGGGTAATAATCGTTAAAAAAAATATGGGATAAAAAAAATGTGCTTTTTAATCCTGTAATTTAAGGATACGATAAGCCTAAGGTTATCAGTATGTTTCAGGATAGGGTTACGGTTAGGTTTAAAATCAGATTTTAAAACAAGACATTTTAGAAATAAGCAGGGTTTATGACTTTATGGCTGTGTTAACTACTGACAACCGATTCACATACACTATATATACAAAAGTAGGTGGAAACCCCTTCAAAAAAGTGGATTTGGCTATTTCAGCCACACCTCTCTTCGTATCACATCGAGCACACCGCCATGCAAGAGCTCAGTGACTTTCAACATGGCACCGTCATAGGATACCACCTTTCTAACAGGTCAATTATTAAAGTTTCTGCCCTGCTAGAGCTGCCCCTTTCAACTGTAAGTGCTGTTATTGTAGAGTGGAAACGTCTAGGAGCAACAACGGCTCAGCCACGAAGTGGTAGGCCACACTAGCTCACATAACTGGACCGCTGAGTGCTGAAGTGCGTAGCGTGTAAAAATCCCCTGTCCTCAGTTGCAACACTCACTACAGAGTTCCAAACTGCCTCTGCAAGCAATGTCAGCACAATAACTGTTCGTCGGGAGCTTCATGAAATGGGTTTCCATGGCTGAGCAGTTGCACACAAGCTTAAGATCCACATGCGCAATGCCAAGCGTTGGCTGGAGTGGTGTAAAGATCTCTGCCATTGGACTCTGGAGCAGTGGAAATGTGTTCTCTGTAGTGATGAATCACGCTTCACCATTTGGCAGTCCGAATCTAGGTTTGGCAGACGCCAGGAGAACGCTGCCTGCCCCAATGCAGTGTGAACTGTAAAGATTGGTGGAGGAGGAATAATGGTGTGGGGCTGTTTTTCATGGTTCAGGCTACCCTTAGTTCCAGTGAAGGGAAATCTTAACGCTACAGCATACAATGACATTCTAGATGATTCTGTGTTTCTAACTTCGTGGCAACAGTTCGGGGAAGGCCCTTTCCTGTGTCAGCATGACAATGCCTCCTTGCACAAAGTGATGTCCATAAATAAATGGTTTGTTGAGATCAGTATGGAAGAACTTGACTGGCCTGCACAGAGCCCTGACCTCAACCCCATCGAACACATTTGGGATGAATTGGAACGCCGACTGCGAGCCAGGCATTATCGCCCAACATCAGTGCCCAACCTCACTAATGCTCTTGTGGCTGAATGGAAGAAAGTCCCCGCAGAAATGTTCCAACATCTAGTGGAAAGCCTTTTCAGAATAGTGGAGGCTGTTATAGCAGCAAAGGGGGGACCAACTCCATATTAATGCCCATGATTTTGGAATGAGATGTTCGATGATCAGGTGTCCACATACTTTTGGTCATGTAGTGTACTGTATATTACAGGGTATCACTGACACTTAATCACTCAATACAAAATATGATGACTAGAATTTGTGGGGAAATAGGTTTGCCAGTTATACTCAGTGGTGTAAAAAGTACTCAATTGTCATACTTTAGTAAAAGTAAAGATACCGTAATAGAAAATGACTCAAGTAAAAGTGAAAGTCACCCAGTAAAACACTACTTGAGTAAAAGTCCAAAAGTATTTGGTTTAAAATATACTTAAGTATCAAAAGTAAATGGAATTGCTCAAATGTACTTAAGTATCAAAAGTATAAAGTATAAACCATTTCAAATTCCTTATATTAAGCAAACCAGATGACACCATAAAAAATATATATATTGACGGATAGCCAGGGGCACACTCCAACACTAAGACATAATTTAACAAACAAAGCATTTGTGTTTAGAGAGTCCGTCAGATCAGAGGCAGTAGGGATGACCAGGGATGTTCTCTTGATAAGTATGTGAATTGGACCATTTTCCTGTCAAAATGTAATGAGTACTTTTGGGTGTCAGGGAAAATGTATGGAGTAAAAAGTACATTGTTTTCTTTAGGAATGTAGTGAAGTAAAAGTTGGCAAAAATATGCATATTAAAGTAAAGTACAGATACACCCAAAAAACGACTTAAATAGTAATTTTAAGTATTTTTACTTAAGTAGTTTACACCACTGGTTATACTGTAAACAGTGGTGTAAAGTACTTAAGTAGTACTTTAAAGTATTTTTACTTAAGTAGTTTTTTTGGGGTATCTGTACTTTACTTTAATAGTTATATTTTTGCCAACTTTTACTTTTACTTCACTACATTCCTAAAGAAAATTCTGTACTTTTTACTCCATACATTTTCCCTGACACCCAAAAGTACTTGTTACAGTTTGACAGGAAAAAGGTCCAATTCACGGACTTATCAAGTGAACATCCCTACTGCCTCTGATCTGGCGGACTCACTAAACACAAAAGTTTTGTTTTTAAATAATGTCTGAGTGTTGCTGTGTGCTGCTAGCTATCCGTCAATAATAAAATAAGAAAATTGTGCTGTCTGGTTTTCTTAATATAAGGAATTTGAAATTATTTATACTTCTACTACTTTTGATACTGAAGTATATTTTAGCCATTCCATTTTTTTGTGTTCTTAAGTATATTTAAAACCAAATATTTTTAGACTTTTACTGAAGTAGTATTTTACTGGGTGACTTTCACTTTTACTTGAGTCTTTTTCTATTAAGGTATCTTTACTTTTATTCAAGTACGACAGCTGAGTGCTTTCCACCACTGACTGTAAACATACGGAGGAGGAATGGTTGAGTGGGGTGTTTAGGGATAGAGGGTTTGTCTGAATATAAACAATTGTATTCTGGAGGCTATGAATGTAGCAATCACTTCACTCGATTGTTACAGAAAGGCTGAAATAAACCTACATTTTAAACCCATATACTGTACATCGTTGACAATTTTGAAAACAAATTAGCTCAGCTAATTTAAATAAGTTAAACTTTCCGTATATACAGGCCATTTGTTTTTCAAGAACATGGATGAATAGGAACCCACTGGGTACAGGCATCAGTTCAATGTTTAGTTTTGATTTACATTTGGTTGAGTTGTCAACTAATGTGAAATCAACAAAACATTTCACCATGTCATTGGATTTGGTTAAGAGAGAGAGAGACTGTTCTTTGGAGGATGGCTAGAGGACCAGGTGCTGTGCTTGGGGCAACAAATCTGCACACACACACACACACACACACAGTCACAGACACAGAGACATGCACAGACTTTTATTTGTTTTTATTTAACCTTTATTTAACTAGGCAAGTCAGTTAAGAACAAATTCTTATTTACAATGACAGCCTACCCCGGCCAAACCCTAACCTGGACGATGCTGGGCCAATTGTGCGCCGCCCTATGGGACACCCAATCACGGCCGGTTGTGAATCACAGCCTGGAATCGAACCAGGGTCTGTAGTGAAGCCAATAGCACTGAGATGCATTTCCTACAGTTTAGAAAAACCAGAGGATAAAACAATCTCAGATCCTTTTGCACAGACACACACAAACACTTCAGTTTCTGGCAAATCCTTGCTGTGTCTATCACCTCCACTCTTGCTGTGGGGTAATTTCAGCCACAAGTGATGCTGATAAATCTCATTTCCATAAGCTTCTATATTTTCTATAAATAATTTACACTTCAAGAATCCAAACCAGTGCCAGACATGAGATGTGGCCAGACATGAGAGGTGGTCTCTGAATCCATTACTGCCCCTAAAAACAAGAACATGCATACCTCGCTATAGCATTTGATAGACAGATACAGTGGCAAGAAAAATTATGTGAAGCCTTTGGAATTACCTGGATTTCTGCATAAATTGGTCATAAAAGTGACAACAGACAAACATAGTGTGCTTAAACTAATAACACACTTATCTATATTGAATACATAATTTAAACATTCACAGTGTAGGTTGGAAAAAGTTAATTGGAGTCAGGAGTCAGCTAACCTGGAGTCCAATCAATGAGACCAGAATGAAGATGTTGGTTAGAGCTGCCTTGCCCTATAAAAAACACTCACAAAATTTGAGTTTGCCATTCACAAGAAGCATTGCCTGATGTGAACCATGCCTCGAACAAAAGAGATCTCAGAAGACCTAAGATTAAGAATTGTTGACTTGCATAAAGCTGGAAAGGGTTACAAAAGTATCTCTAAAAGCCTTGATGTTCATCGGTTCACGGTAAGACAAATTGTCTATAAATGGTGAAAGTTCAGCACTGTTGCTACTCTCCCTAGGAATGTCCGTCCTGCGAAGATGACTTCAAGAGCACAGCGCAGAATGCTCAATGTGGTTAGGAAGAATCCTAGAGTGTCAGCTAAAGACTTACAGAAATCTCTGGAACATGCTAACATCTCTGTTGGCGAGTCTACGATACGCAAAACACTAAACAAGAATGGTGTTCATGGGAGGACACCACTGCTGTCCAAAAAAACCCTTGCTGCACGTTGGAAGTTAACTAAAGAGTACCTGATTGTTCCACAGCACTACTGCCAAAATATTCTGTGGACAGATTAAACTAAAGTTGAGGTGTTTGGAAGGAACACACAACACTGTGTGTGGAGAAAAAAATGCACAGCACACCAACATCAAAACCTCATCCCCACTGTAAAGTATGGTGAAGGGAGCATCATGGTTTGGGGCTGCTTTGCTCCCTCGGGGCCTGGACAGCTTGCTATCATCGACGGAAAAGTGAATTCCCAAGTTTATCAAGACAGGAGAATGTTAGGCTGTCTGTCAATTGAAACTCATTAGAAGTTGGGTGATGCAACAGGACAACGACCCAAAACACAGAAGTAAATCAACAACGGAATGGCTTCAACAGAAGAAAATACGCCTTCTGGAGTGGCCCAGTCAGAGTCCTGACCTCAACCCAATTGAGATGCTGTGACATAACCTCAAGAGAGCGGTTCACACCAGACATCCCAAGAATATTGCTGAACTGAAATAGTTTTGTAAAGACGAATGGTCCAAAATTCCTCCCGACCGTTGCGCAGAAAACCACAGAAAACATTTGGTTGAGGTTATTGCTGCTAAAGGAGGGTCAACCAGTTATTAAATCCAAGGGTTCACATACTTTTCCCACCCTGCAATGTGAATGTTTACACATTGTGTTCAATAAAGACATGAAAACGCATCATTTTTTGTGTATTGTTAGTTTAAGCAGACTGTTGGTCTACTGTTGTGACTTAGATGAAGATCAGATACATTTTTATGACCAATGTATGCATAAATCCAGGTAATTCCAAAGGGTTCACATACTTTTTCTTGCCACTGTACATATACGTACTGTAACATGCTGTTAAAAAGCTGAACCTTCACTTCTAATCAGGGGTTGGATCCGGTTCAGGGAATAAAACCGGAAAATAATAAACATTTTCAAGGAACAGAAACGGGACCGGTAATGAAAGTGATCCATATTCCATACATAAAGTGATCCATATTCCATACAGAAAGTGATCCATATTCCATACAAAAAGTGATCCATATTCCATACAGAAAGTGATCCATATTCCATACAGAAAGTGATCCATATTCCATACAGAAAGTGATCCATATTCCATACAGAAAGTGATCCATATTCCATACAGAAAGTGATCCATATTCCATACAGAAAGTGATCCATATTCCATACAGAAAGTGATCCATACAGAACCGTTATTTTAAAAGCATGGGAACCGGTTATTAATGTTATTTTACATTCCAGGCTATTTCTTTCTAGTCCAACAAAAAAACGCAACAAAGTGCCTATGCAAAGCTCTCTCTGTCACTCAGAAACTTGCCAGCATGTGTATGTGTTTAAGGTACCTGCCCCTCCCCCCTCCGAAGGATAAGCTACTGTACTGACGTTAGAAGCATGATTCAGAAGATTGGCTAGAGAAGAATGGATTCACTCTTTGAATGCTAATTAGGATACTATAGGCCTAGTTATCACATTTCACATGACCATTTCAAAAAATGACCTGCCCTTTTTTCCCCCAATTTCGATCTTGTCTCATTGCTGCAACTCCCCAACGGGCTCGGGAGAGGCAAAGGTGGAGTCATGCATCCTCAAAAACATGACCCGTCTAACCACGCTCCTTAACACCCGCCAGCTTAACCCAGAAGCCAGCCGCACCAATTTGTCGGAGCAAACACTGTTCCAAGTAAAGCCCCCTCGGTCAAACCCTCCCCTAACCCGGACAACGCTGGGCCAATTGTGTGCTGTCCTATGTGATTCCTGGCCACGGCCGGTTGTGGCACAGCTCGGGAATGAACCTGGGTCTGTAGTAACACCTCTAGCACAATGCAGTGCTTTAGACCGCAGTGCCACACAAAATACACAACTTTTATTTTTTTATGATTAAGCTGTTAAAGGCCTCACCTATATAGTAAGGAAGCTAATTGAAACAGATGTGAGGGATCAGGGAGGAACACAGAGCCATCAGCTGCAGGGGCCCAGGGAGCAGGTTTGAGGAGGGCCAGGTCTGGATACATGATGGGACTCACATGTGAGCAGAGCTGGGCAAATCAGGTGTTAAACTGCAATAAGAGCCAGGATGAAAATGTAATTAAAAGGCTGATAAGACAAAAACGTCAAAAAGTATTAAATACATTTTCACTTCGTTTTTTAATGGCTTTTTAAGGCATTAGTGACATTTTATATTATTTTAAATTAGTCTCTGGTGAATCTAAACACAGCTACAAATAGTCACATCCTGTTCTTTCTCTGACAAAGTCAACATTATTCCTGTAAGGTGTCGTCGTTGTTGATGCGAGCCACGGAGAGATCTCCCCTCCTCTGAGAGCACGATCCTGGCGGCATGAAATCAAATGTTGAGAATTGCAGACCCTATCAGAATGCTGAGGAGGTAAGGACCATGGTAACCAGACCACTGTGGTTTGCAACGCCATGGGGCATTGAAGAGTGCATGGCCCTAATGCAAATGCGCCTGCATCTCATTAGCTCTCCACAGGCATATGGAGGGAGGGAGAGCATGTGTTCTTAGGACATACCATACATGCTACAACAAACAAAACATAGGTTTTGTCTTATCTAGCATGTATGTCCTTATATTTACACTGTACAGTTGAACATGCTCTGAACCCAGGAAGGGACTAAGGAGAGGGGCAAGGGCAGAAGGTGAGATGAGATCCCCATCTATGACTGCCTAAGCCATCTCAAACCGACAGGCAGGGAGGAGAGAAGGAGCCTAGATGTGATCTTAACTCAATATGCTGTTGTCCTCTTCTTTTCCACAATATAGCAAAAGCATGTATCAAATATATTAATTATATTACATGGTTTGTTAACACGGTCAGCGTCTCTGACTCTGCATTCAGGTATGGTTATGTCCTATGTGGGTAGAGAATTTAAATATGAAATATTGTAAAACTGTTGACTGCATTTCGAAGCTTCTACATTTAAAAATCCCTGAGTTTGTTTACCACCTGAAATGACTGAGTCATTGCTTTGCAATACTAATGAAGTGAGGATATTGGAAATTGGAAGGTTAATGAGATTTTCACTAAGTGTCCGTCTAGCGGTTTGAACCAAGATTAAATTGACACACTATGATTAAAATTAATTGACCTGTGAAAAGGCTGTGCCCCTGAACAGTTAGGGATTGATATAGGAAAAATAGAGATGGGAGGAGAATAAAGCAGAAACATGGCTGAAAACCTCCTCACCAACCAGCAAACAGGAGAGAGGTTGTAAGGGCCCCAAGGTCACAGGAGTGACCTATACTGTAGATGCTCCCACGCAGGCATGGCACAACCCAATACAATATATTTGCCAACTGTAAATATGAGGAATAAACCAAGTGTGCGTGTAGGTCACTGACATTGCTTAGCTGACACTGCAGCAAAATAAAGCAAGCAAAATAGAAAGGAAGAATCCTCAAGTCCACCTCTTCAAGGGGACTCAAGACATTGAAGTACAAGTGAAAAGTTCCACGAAGGGACAAATGTCTGCGGAGGACGCAGACGGTTATTCACATCTTTCTCTTCCTCTGAAAATGCACATCTTTCTCTTCCTCTGAAAATGCACATCTCTCTCTTCCTCTGAAAATGCACATCTCTCTCTTCCTCTGAAAATGCACATCTCTCTCTTCTTCTGTAACAAAACAAACTCTGTCAGAAAAATAATAATCATACTAGCAGTGTCATAAAGCTGTTTAAGGACTCTCATATCAATGCTTCGCATAGGGCAAGATAATTCTTCACAGATATAACAAGAATCATGATAGTAGGTACTATAGGCCAATGAGCGGGACATTTTTTCCACCCAAGCTATAGTAGCTAAGTCTGAATGGATTGCATTTCAGCTTGAATTTCATGGTTGAAATGGCTTTACTGCAAATCGAGAATTGTCATGGTATGGTGGACTGACAAGAGGCCAATATTTGTTTGAGCTCATTTACATATCTCTCTCTCTATCTCTGTCTTTATCTCTACTACAACATTTTACTTAATGTTATATTAATTTAGTCAACCAGATCTGCCAAAGCAACATTTACACTGTGAACAACAAGTTTTAGCACCAAGCTACACAATATTATTCACAGCCAGGCAAGTATTATTTGTTCGGTGCAACCTTTGCCACTCTGACTTGTTATTATGCAAATCACTTTTTTTCCTCAGTTGGTGGTGACATTGCATAAAGTGAAACGTAGCATGAAAATATAATTAATATGCAAATAAGACATGAAAATGACTGCCGTTCGACTCACATTGTACCGTCTCTGTCATATACCATCTTGTGGTTTGGTTGAAATTCAAATCCCTAGTTGGTTTACTGGTGTGACTGTACGCCTCAGACAGATCTTCAAAGGGAATAAATAGTATTCACATCAACAGGCTAGAGAAACCCATTGAGTTACATTTTAAAAAGATGCATGAAAACCATGAAAATAAAAATCACGCATAACATCTCCCCAGGCACAAATTAGTTGAGTCAACATGGTTTCAATGTTATTCCTCAATTTCTGGATGTATCACATTGGGTCAAAGTTTTTAATGCATTTTTAAAAAGTATCAATATCAGTACAGTGTTCTAGTATACATTTCAAGGTATGTTTAATGCATGAAGCTCTACAAACAATATTTTACATAAAATGCTTGCTTAGACTCAGACAACCAGAGCAAGGATTGATGATGAACAGTTGTTGTCAATGTACTTTATTTACACCACAGGAGGTTGGTGGCACCTTAATTGGGGAGGACTGACTCATGGTAATGGCTGGAGCAGAATGAGTGGAATGGTAACAAATACATAATTTGATAACATTGGCCATTAGTATGAGCTGTCCTCCCCTCAGCAGCAACCTGTGATTTACACATAACAGTAACCCTTTTGTGGTGAGTCACTGGTCTCTTCAGTTCAGTGCAGCTCTAGCTCCATGCAGCACTCCAATGCAACAAGGCAAAAGGTTGGATTGTTGCTATAGTAACATCTGCACAGAATAAAAGTCAGAAGGAGATACAGAGAGCATCTTTGTATGTTAATTTTCTTCTTCTGATTCTTTGTTGCCAAGTGTGACTCTAGGAAATTATAACTATTCACTGGCAGTTTATGACCATACAGCAGGCAGAGAAGGATAATTACTGTAAGTGACAAATTTGACTTATTTGTCCACAGTCAAAATGTAAATGATTAAATCAAACTTGGTACTTTTGTGGCCATAACAATAGGATGCATATGATCCATTGAAATTAACCCAACGCACAGATCAAAACACACAGATAAACTTACATGTTGACCACAATGATTGCCTTATATGCGCGTTGCGATTATTATTATTTTTTTACACATACATGTTATGCAATAATTTAATCCAAACTGCTCACGCACATCAACGAGCGTCTGCGTAGCCAGGAGCTAAAATATTTTTGACTCCTGACCCGCTGCAAGTCCCTCCTCTCCCATCTCCTCATTGGTTTTTAGGAGCACATACCCACATGGGTGATTGAAAGATGAACTGAGGTCCACACTCCAGTCCAGTTGGTGGTGATAATGCACCTTAAAGTTGGTTGCCAACTGCTATATAAAGTCCACAGAAGGAGAAGAAAACTGAAATAGGAGAGATTTCTAGAAATAAACTTGGTTTACCTTTTTATCTGTAGATGAATTACCGGAGAGATTTCTAGAAATAAACTTGGTTTACCTTTTTATCTGTAGATGAATTATCGGAGTAGAGGACCTTGTGCATTTTAGGTAAAATAACAACACAATGTTTATATCCCAGGACAAATTAGCGAGCAAAATGGCCATGAATGTTAAATGTGTTTCGACCTGTCCCCAAATTATTATAGTTGGTTCAGAGTTCGTTTTGATATTTAAACCTGCACATCCTGATCTCGTCTGGTGTGGATGGACAAAATCAACATGCGGGTGATGGCGCATGCACGCTGGTGCCCAGTCTAGTCAGCATGTTACAGGGAAACCAGACCAGCCACATAACGTGTGCGAGCGTTGCAAAATAAATGTACGTGTACGTGTTATTCAATAATTTCATCCACACTGCTCGCGCTCGTTGCGTCTGCATTGGCGAATGCTAAAATAGAACTTGATTCTATTTGAGATGCTTAACGTGCTTCAAGTCCTGCCTCTCCCGTCTCCTTATTGGTTTTCACGAAGATACAAACCCACATGGGTGCTTGAAAGATGAATGGGGGGAGATTAATCAAATATAAGTTTTAAAAAAACTAGGTTTCCTTTTTTTATCAGTGGATTAATCGTCAGAGTAGAGAAACACCTTATTTTGTATGACTCCAGTTCAAAATTGTACAAAGAACCAGCTAAAAAGACCATATGCATGTCAGGTGAAATAACAACTCAATGTTCATCTCCCAGGACAAACTGCTAGCAACAGCTACTTAGCTAAATGTCATGAATGTTCATCTCCCAGGACAAACTGCGAGCAACAGCTACCTAGCTAAATGTCATGAATGTTCATCTCCCAGGACAAACTGCTAGCAACAGCTACCTAGCTAAATGTCATGAATGTTCATCTCCCAGGACAAACTGCTAGCAACAGCTACCTAGCTAAATGTCATGAATGTTCATCTCCCAGGACAAACTGCTAGCAACAGCTACCTAGCTAAATGTCATGAATGTTCATCTCCCAGGACAAACTGCTAGCAACAGCTACCTAGCTAAATGTCATGAAGGTTTTGACCTGCCCCAAAATGTATATAATTGATTCATGATCGCGTCTGGTGGGGATAGACAAAATGATCACGTGCACGCAGACACGCGTGGGGCCGGTTTGGTCATGGTGTTAGCTCTATCCAAATGGGTTGGATCTTTATTATCAATCATGTCTGAACACCCAATAAAGTTTTGCACTTACTGTGTGCCTACATGGATGGTACTTAGTGGTGTGGGTGGTGTGTTGAGTTAAATGACAGGGGATATCACAGGCCTTCCAGCTCAGTTCTCCATCCTAACAGAGGTAATCATTTATCGCTGATGGATTCAGAGAATGACTCTGCTACTGACACTGTGATGAAATGATTTTCTACTTCAGCGCTTTTCAATTCACATTAAGAGAAATGTGCACTGCTTTAAAAATGCCAGAAGGTAAATCGTTCGTTATTAGTCCAAGTCTGGAGAGCTAGACTTCTTATCCCTACCTACATGGCTTCATATTTGGGGCTTAAATGTGCTACTTTGGTCCTCTTACTTTATATTCAAATCATACAGAATACCATGACTAACTCAGGAAATGTCCTACAGTATCAACAAACTGTATATCAGAGGAGGGAACCCCTTCCCAAGGAAGTATCTCTTCCATCCAGGTGACCTTTAAATTGGGTCAGTTGTACACTGAAGATGAGGTTGCTATGGTCACTAAATTGAATTACCCATTTGCTTTGTCCTCTCACTCTCTCTGCTGGTATTGTCCTTAGTTGTCACTGGCACAATACAAATTCCACCTCAAAACTTCAGCATTGATGAAATCACATTGCCCACTGCCAGAAACCATTTTTTTGGATTAGCGCACTCACAGAGATGCCAAGGTACAGTTGGCATCAAGGAGTGACTGTAGGCATTCAGTAGTGGTTCAGTAAGCCCTTTCAGAGAAGATGATTCACAACACAACATGAGACAGAATTATCCCAGGCATTGATATTAGTGATGCAAACTGAGTGTTTTTATTTTTTTTATTTCACCTTTATTTAACCAGGTAGGTTAGTTGAGAACAAGTTCTCATTTACAACTGCGACCTGGCCAAGATAAAGCATAGCAGTGTGAACAGACAGCAACCCAGAGTTACACATGGAGTAAACAATAAACAAGTCAATAACACAGTAGAAAAAAAGAAAAAAAAGAAAAAAGGAGTCTATATACATTGTGTGCAAAAGGCATGAGGAGGTAGGCGAATAATGACAATTTTAGCAGATTAACACTGGAGTGATAAATGATCAGATGGTCATGTGCAGGTAGAGATATTGGTGTGCAAAAGAGCAGAAAAGTAAACAAATAAAAACAGTATGGGAATGAGGTAGGTAAATTGGGTGGGCTATTTACAGATGGACTATGTACAGCTGCAGCGATCGGTTAGCTGCTCAGATAGCAGATGTTTAAAGTTGGCGAGGGAGATAAAAGTCTCCAACTTCAACGATTTTTGCAATTCGTTCCAGTCACAGGCAGCAGAGAACTGGAAGGAAAGGCGGCCAAATGAGGTGTTGGCTTTGGGGATGATCAGTGAGATACACCTGCTGGAGCGCGTGCTACGGGTGGGTGTTGCCATCATGATCAGTGAACTGAGATAAGTCGGAGCTTTACCTAGCATAGACCTGGAGCCAGTGGGTCTGGCGATGAATATGTAGCGAGGGCCAGGCGACTAGAGCAGTGGTGGGTGGCATAAGGTGCTTTAGTAACAAAGCGGATGGCACTGTGATAAACTGCATCCAGTTTGCTGAGTAGAGAATTGGAAGCCATTTTGTAGATGACATCGCCGAAGTCGAGGATCAGTAGGATAGTCAGTTTTACTAGGGTAAGTTTGGCAGCGTGAGTGAAGGAGGCTTTGTTGCGAAATAGAAAGCCGATTCTAGATTTGATTTTGGATTGGAGATGTTTGATATGAGTCTGGAAGGAGAGTTTACAGTCTAGCCAGACACCTAGGTACTCGGAACCATCCAGGGTGGTGATGCTAGTCGGGCGTGCGGGTGCAGGCAGCGAACGGTTGAAAAGCATGCATTTGGTTTTACTAGCGTTTAAGAGCAGTTGGAGGCCACGGAAGGAGTGTTGTATGGCGTTGAAGCTCGTTTGGAGGTTAGATAGCAGAGTGTCCAAGGACGGGCCGGAAGTATACAGAATGGTGTCGTCTGCGTAGAGGTGAATCGCCCGCAGCAAGAGCAACATCATTGATATATACAGAGAAAAGAGTTGGCCCGAGAATTGAACCCTGTGGCACCCCCATAGAGACTGCCAGAGGACCGGACAACATGCCCTCCGATTTGACACACTGAACTCTGTCTGCAAAGTAGTTGGTAAACCAGGCAAGGCAGTCATTAGAAAAACCGAGGCGACTAAGTCTGCCGATAAGAATATGGTAATTGACAGAGTCGAAAGCCGATTTTGCAGGTTTTCCTACTTACAAAGCATGTAGAGGTCTGTAATTGTTATCATAGGTACACTTCAACTGTGAGAGACTTAATCTAAAACAAAAATCCAGAAAATCCCATTGTATGATTTTTAAGTCATTAATTTGCATTTTATTGCATGACATAAGTATTTGATACATCAGAAAAGCAGAACTTAATATTTGGTACAGAAACCTTTGTTTGCAATTACAGAGATCATATGTTTCCTGTAGTTCTTGACCAGGTTTGCACACACTGCAGCAGAGATTTTGGCCCACTCCTCCATACAGACATTCTCCAGATCCTTCAGGTTTCGGGGCTGTCGCTGGGCAATACGGACTTTCAGCTCCCTCCAAAGATTTTCTATTGGGTTCAGGTCTGGAGACTGGCTAGGCCACTCCAGGACCTCGAGATGCTTCTTACGGAGCCACTCCTTAGTTGCCCTGGCTGTGTGTTTCGGGTCGTTGTCATGCTGGAAGACCCAGCCACGACCCATCTTCAATGCTCTTACTGAGGGAAGGAGGTTGTTGGCCAAAATCTTGCGATACATGGCTCCATCCATCCTCCCCTCAATATGGTGCAGTCGTCCTGTCCCCTTTGCAGAAAAGCATCCCCAAAGAATGATGTTTCCACCTCCATGCTTCAAGGTTGGGACGGTGTTCTTGGGGTTGTACTGATCCTTCTTCTTCCTCCAAACACGGCGAGTGGAGTTTAGGCCAAAAATATATATTTTTGTCTCATCAGACCACATGACCTTCTCCCATTCCTCCTCTGGATCATCCAGATGGTCATTGGCAAACTTCAGACGCGCCTGGACATGTGCTGGCTTGAGCAGGGGGACCTTGCGTGCGCTGCAGGATTTTAATTCATGACGGCGTAGTGTGTGACTAATGGTTTTCTATGAGACTGTGGTCCCAGCTCTCTTCAGGTCATTGACCAGGTATTGTCGTGTAGTTCTGGGCTGATCCCTCTCCTTCCTCATGATCATTGATGCCGCACGAGGTGAGAACTTGCATGGAGCCCCAGACCGAGGGTGATTGACCGTCATCTTGAACTTCTTCCATTTTCTAATAATTGCGCCAACAGTTGTTGCCTTCTCACCAAGCTGCTTGCCTATTGTCCTGTAGCCCATCCCAGCCTTGTGCAGGTCTACAATTTTATCCCTGATGGCCTTACACAGCTCTCTGGTCTTGGCCATTGTGGAGAGGTTGGAGTCTGTTTGATTGAGTGTATGGACAGGTGTCTTTTATACAGTTCAAAAAGGTGCAGTTAATACAGGTCATGAGTGGAGAACAGGAGGGCTTCTTAAAGAAAAACTAACATGTCTGTGAGAGACTGAATTCTTACTGGTTGGTAGGTGATCAAATACTTATGTCATGCATTAAAATACAAATTAATTACTTAAAAATCATACAATGTGATTTTCTGGATTTTAGTTTTAGATTCCGTCGCTCACAGTTGAAGTGTACCTATGAGCTGTTGAGCTGTTGGCCGAGGTTGGAGTAGCCAGGAGGAAGGCATGGCCAGCCGTTGAGAAATGCTTGTTGAAGTTTTCGATAATCATGGATTTATTGGTGGTGACCGTGTTACCTAGCCTCAGTGCAGTGGGCAGCTGGGAGGAGGTGCTCTTGTTCTCCATGGACTTTACAGTGTCCTATAACTTTTTTGAGTTAGAGCTACAGGATGCACATTTCTGCTTGAAAAAGCTGGCCTTTGCTTTCTTGACTGACTGCATGTATTGGTTCCTGACTTCCCTGAACAGTTGCACATCGCGGGGACTATTCGATGCTATTGCAGTCCGCCACAGAATGTTTTTGTGCTGGTCGAGGGCAGTCAGGTCTGGAGTGAACCAGGGGCTATATCTGTTCTTAGTTCTGCATTTTTTGAACGGAGCATGCTTATCTAAGATGGTGAGGAAGTTACTTTTAAAGAATGACCAGGCATCCTCAACTGACGGGATGAGGTCAATATCCTTCCAGGATACCCGGGCCAGGTCGATTAGAAAGGCCTGCTCGCAGAAGTGTTTTAGGGAGCGTTTGACAGTGATTAGGGGTGGTCGTTTGACTGCGGACCCGTAGCGGATACAGGCAATGAGGCAGTGATCGCTGAGATCCTGATTGAAGACAGCGGAGGTGTATTTGGAAGGCCAGTTGGTCAGGATAACGCCTGTGTACTGTGTACTGTCCTCACAATGTCAAAAGGATAACAGGGGAACTTTGAATTTCGACCAAACTCTCAAAGAAACAGCAGCACTCACTCTAAGAATTCAGTGCAATCCACAAAAAGAAATATAAACAACAGTGAGGGAAATCATAATGGCAGGGCATGAGCTGAGCTGAAAATCAGTTTAGTGGATTGGACCAGCAGCAGTCCCACATAAAGTTCCTATAAGAACACTACCCTCCTCTGCAGAGCTATCTGTTGGGTAGTGGTAGCCCCTCTGAGTGTGTACTCAGTGGCAGGTCTGCAGGAGGAGAGGGGAATGATGGGAACACAAGGGCCAGTGTAATTACCCACTCTCTACTATGGGACATCTGTTACACTGATAAGCCCTCTGTTCATCTATCTCTCTTAAAAATCAGTTGGCCTTCAGAAAGTTGGCTTGAGGGCTTGGCATG
The DNA here is from genome assembly GCF_045791955.1 of Oncorhynchus clarkii lewisi. Lineage (NCBI taxonomy): Eukaryota > Metazoa > Chordata > Actinopteri > Salmoniformes > Salmonidae > Oncorhynchus > Oncorhynchus clarkii. The sequence continues at coordinate 57,358,926 of NC_092155.1, read as the reverse complement.
GCCTGAACTGGACTGGCCCGGCCTGTTGTGTGTGTGTGTGTGTGTGTGTGTGTGTGTGTGTGTGTGTGTGTGTGTGTGTGTGTGTGTGTGTGTGTGTGTGTGTGTGTGTGTGTGTGTGTGTGTGTGTGTGTGTGTGTGTGTGTGCGTGCGTGTGTCACAGATGTGGCCGTAATTCCACCCCCCTGGAAAGCCCTGAGAAAGCCCTCGATCACACTGAGCACAAACCGGCCACTAATTCTCATTCCAGGTATCCCCTCTGTCTTTCTTTCTGTCTCCATTCAGTGTTTCCACAGTTAAGTACTCTGAATGCTGATTTTAAATACTCTGAATGCAGCAACCCCTAGAGTTATCATATTGAAATATGAAATACTGTATCTTCAGAGCTCACTGTATCTATGCATACGTACAATTCCGTCATTAGGTGTTCAGAAAACAATATATCAAGCAAGATATAAACAATTTGGAAGGAATGCATGTCCTCTAAGAGATTTGACTGACAGAAAAACGTGTTGGAAAAATAGACCTTGCTGCTGTGTCTTCTACCGTACTTCCCATTCTCTTTACTGATGATACCAATTCGATTTTATCACATATACAAAAATGGACCCTACAAAAATGTATTCACTAGTTAATGAAGCCAACCCGGGAATGGCCAGATTTGCTGAATGGTTCCAGATAAACAAATTATCTATAAATTTAAAAAAATTCTACTTTATTGTATTCCCTAGTAAGAATAGGAAATATTGTCAATTGATGGGAATGAAATGGAACAAGTCACGTCCACTAGATTCCTCTGAGTTGTAATTGATGAAAAGTTATCCTGGATCATATTCAATTTGTCTGCAGCAAAGTGATGAAATCTGTTGGTATTACCAGAAGGATTAGTGGTTTGGTTCATCAGAGTTAATTTACCCATATCTCATTTACTGTAATATTGTCTGGGCCAGTACATATGCCTCCTGCCTACACAAATTACTCATCAGACAAAATACATTTGCAAGACTAGCCACCACCTCTAATTACCTGGCTCCATCTGCACGTTTGTTTAAGAAACTCAATATCTTGTCTATTTACGACATTCATGTAAGTCAATTATGCACTTTCATCTACAAATATTCATACCTCCCAGACAGTGTACATAAACTCTTCAATCGATTCTTCCAGGTTGAAATCCATCTATATAACACAAGACACTGGAATAACCTTCACCCTCCCCACAGCCGCACCTCACATAGTCAATTCTCTATCAGATACAGAGGTACCATACTCTGGAATTCTTATCTTCACATTGCCAAAACATCATCATCCCTCAATAACTTCAAGCGAAGACTGGGGGGGTCAGCCTGATGAACCAAACTACTCAGTAATCTCCTCCATATAGCCTAACTCTCACACACTCACATGCACACATACACACCAATGGAGACTAGTGGGAGGAGCTATACGAGAACGGTCTCATTTTAATCATTTTAATGGCTCATTTTAATTTCCTATAGCTCCTCCCTCCAGCCTCCACTGATGCACACACACGTTTAAACTTATTTATTGTATTGTTTGTTTCTGTTGTGGTTTTTATATAAGCCCTTGGGCTTCCAACCACACCTGCACAGCGTATTTTTAATTATTTGTATCTGTATTGTTGTCTAGGACTTGTTTTCTTTGGTGCAAATAAATAAATAAAATAAGAGTCACGGTAAGGTAAAGGAAAGAGCTTCATTGCGGACGTTTCTGGGCATTCTAAGCTCTGTAGCTAAATGTCAACTAACTTGAATACTTCGGTTAAAATCTCTGTCATAATCAATTGAATTTGAAATGTTGATGAAGACAAAAAAGTTCTCCAAAGTAGCTCAGGTTGAGAATCAATGAATCGAGGGATAGATGGATGGCCAGACTTCCAACGAGGCAATCAAGAGTCCATTCTTGTTGGCAAAAACTATGGCAAAAAGTTACTTTGGTTCCACTTACTCTTGATTTGTTCTCTAAATGTGCTAAATTGCAGTAGTGGGTGGAAGTAACATTCTAAACTTTATTTGATGAATTTTGTTTCGTTTCTCCCAAACTTTAAAACATAATGAAGTTATTCCAAGTTCTTTCTGGTCTTAATTACTTTCATTTTTTGGATGCTTTTAAGCTAGAACTATAGGATGCATTGATTTAAATCCCATAATAAGATTCTAAGCAGAAATAGCCAACCCACACCCAACCCACATCTCTCTCTCTTCCTATTCTCACTCTCTTCTCTCTCACACTTTCTTCTCCCCCTCTCGACCCCTCTACCTCTCCCGCTAACTCTCTCACTCTCTCTCACACACACGTCAGAGATACACACATACACGCACACACACACACACACATCACACACACAGACACACACCCCTGCTCTCTCTCTTTCTTTCAATAAATGCATATAACATAACGAAACTGAGTAACACCTTAAAGACAGCATAACAGATTCGAACATAAGCAATATTTCTTCATTTGAGGCAGATTACTATAGAAATCATGGCTCTCTCTTGTCCCTCTGCATCAGACATATGGTGAACATATTCGCAATAAAATCAGAGTCACGAATCACAATACATATCGTATCGGTACTTAAGTATCGTGATAATATCTTATCGTGAGGACCCTGACAATTCCCAGCCCTAGTTGCCAGGCAACAGCCTTATAAAACAGAGATCATGCGGTAATGCAACCTGGCACTCTGTGATTTAATCAGTGCACCCACTAAACCATAAATCATCATCAGCTGTGAATTATTGCACCTTAAGACAGCCCGTCTCTACACCTACCTGAGAGACTCTTAGACCTAAGCCCATTGGCTATGCATGAAGGCCACTAGTGTAGCTGCACACTCTCAGGGAAAAGTGTGAATCAAAAACAACACAGATTCTGGATTGAATACTCAATGCGCTTGGACGTTATGTGGAGCACATTACTATAGCAGCCACACATATCTCTCTACCCTGATCTGCTAATTCATCTACCTGACCACTTTTCCCTGTCTCTCCCCTGCCTCCTCTTTGTGTAACATCGATCATTCATGGCCTCCTGGTTCTTCAGGGTTTGGGGAGGCACAGGTGACTGTACACCTTATCTGAATCCCACAGCTGTGTCCCCATCGCCGGCTGGATCATCTGTCGAGGGGAATTTAGTTGGGGGTGTTTAAAATTAGATTTAGCATCTATCATTTCCCTGGGCTGAATGGGTTTATGTCAGCACTTGGCAGGGGCAATCCTTCACCGGGTGTCCGTCTGTCCTGGCTCAATAGCCCATCAGTCAAGCCTGCAAGAGCAGCAAGGTGACAGAAAGAGGGCCATCTGTGAGAGGAGGGGCATGGGAGATAAAATATCACTGCAGGACAAACCACAAATACACTGCGAAGTAAAACACAAAAGATGCCACTGGACAAGCGAAGCGAATGTCAATGATATGAAAACATTCCTTTCGTAACTCTCAAGAGAATCCACAGGAAGGTTCCTGACATGTGTCTGTGGTCAATGGGAAACAGGGAGGGAGAGAGGGCATAGACAAAGGACTTTATTTGTCTATTCTACAAGGCTTCAGCCATCAGCCAAGAGATACAAGGTAAAGCTGGTCTTAACCTTGATGATCCCTCGTGATAATTCTTCTTTTTAAATGTCATGCCACCTCTCCTGGTCCAGTTAAAAGGCAGATCCCCTCGCTTCCTGTTCCTAAAGTCATCAAAATAATCATCTGTTTTGAATAGGTTGGTTTTGTAAGTCAGTATTAATTGACCATGCAACTGTGTATGATCACAGATAGAGTATAATAAATATTAAAAACCATGACCTATTCCTGAAAGATACATGTATTGATACAGTAAGATGGGGAAACTAGCAGAACACAGCATTTTCCATCTTTAGATGGCCAGCAGAGAAGCTAAGCAGAGATGGTCCTGGTCAGACCTTAGATGGGAGGCCAGATGTTGCTGGAGGTGGTGTTGGAAGGCCAGTAAGAGGCACCCTTTCCTCTGGTCTAAAAAAATATCCCAATGCCCCAGGGCAGTGATTGGGGACATTGCCCTGTGTAGGGCAGCAGTCTTTCAGATGGGACATTACATGGGTGTCCTGACTCTCTGTGGTCACTAAAGATCCCATGGCACATATTGTAAGAGTAGGGATGTTAACCCTTCCCAATCTGACATTCATATCATCATGGTTACCTAATCATCCCCATCTTAAAATTGGCTCATTCATCCCCTGTAACTATTCCTTCTGTTTCTGTAAATGAGAATGTGTTCTCAGTCAACTTACCTGGTAAAATAAAGGATAAATAAAAAGATGGTCATACTATCAACAAACTTTTTGTTGATAAGCAACTGATTATATGTTAATAAGCAACTGCTTAGAATAAGGGTTAGGGCCTCCCTAGTGGCGCAACGGTCTAAGGCACTGCATTTCAGTGATAGAGGTGTTACTGCAGACCCGGCTGTGTCAGAGGAAGGCCCTAATAATTGTCAAAGACTCCAGACACCCTAGTCATAGACTGTTCTCTCTGCTACCGCACGGCAAGCTGTACCGGAGCGCCAAATCTAGGTCCAATAGGCTTTTAAACAGCTTCTACCCTCAAGGGATAAGACTCCTGAACATCTAGTCAAATGGCTACCCAGACTATTTGCATCCCTCCCCCCTCTTTACACCACTGCTACTCTCTGTTGTCATCTATGCATAGTCACTTTAATAATAATAACTCTACCTACATGTACATACTACCTCAAATAACCGGTGTCCCCTCACATTGACTCAGTCTCGGTACCCCCCTGTATATAGTCTCGCTGTTGTTATTTCACTGCTGCTCTTTAATTACTTGTTACTTTTATCTCTTATTCTTATTTGTATTTTTTTAAACTGCGTTGTTGGTTAGGGGCTCGTAAGTAAGCATTTCACTGTAAGGTCTATTCGGCGCATGTTGTATTCGGCGCATGTGACTAATACAATTTTATTTGATAGACAAGAGAAGACTAGAGTGTATTTGAACAGTGAAACTACAGCAGTATATAGATGTCTGACTGTATGTCAACGCTGAGAAATTGATTACACAGAAGAGAGTTGTGAGAGGTAATTATTAATCTAGCATCAGATCTCCTCAAAATATCCTTACGGAAAAGGTTGTTGTGGTCTTTTGGTCCATCACAAAGACATTTTTAATATCAATAGATGTGATGTGCATTTGTTTTTACAAGGATGTATGTATTGCAATTACATCAGCACATTACTCATACATTGATTCACTTGTGCATGTAACTAATCTATCCTTCAACAAACTATGTAACCAACATTAAGTTCCCTCTGTAGTGGATAGGGAGGACATCTCTCCATAATATGCTCTGTAGTTGCATATTCTTGCGTTACAATCTCTCGCCGTGTGTGTGTGTGTGTGTGTGTCTGCGTCTCCTACACAAAGCATCTGTGAGCTAGGTTGCTCCATCCGTTGCTATGGAACAAGCATAATATCAGCCTCTTTTAGCCTCAAGGAGTTTATTGACCTTGGGAGATGTGGCTCTCCCTGCCCGGTTGTTGACATGGATCTCAACATACTGAATGAGTCCATGGGCTTCAGTAGACATTTTCAACCTCTCCCTGACCCAGTCTGTAATTGTAACGGCAGATTTCCTCCTCTTCGTCTGAAGAGGAGTAAGGATCGGACCAAGATGCGACGTGGTAAGTGTTCATGACGAATTTTAATAAGAAAAGCATGAACACTATGAAATACAAAACAAGAAAAGATAACATGAAATAAACTAAACCGAAACAGTCCCGTGGGGCACAAGCACAAACACAAACACTGACACAGGAAACAAACACCCACAAACCAACAGTGAAACCCAGGCTATCCAAGTATGATTCTCAATCAGAGACAACTAACGACATCTGCCTCTGATTGGGAACCATACTAGGCCGAAACAGAAACCCAAACATAGAAACCCAAAACATAGACTGCCCACCCCAACTCACCCGTGACCATACTAAATAAAGACAAAACAAAGAAAATAAAGGTCAGAACATGACAGTAATACCTACATCCCTCAAACTCAACTCTGGACCTCAAAGCCAGCTGAGACTGGTGTCCCAGTCTAGACCTGGGACACCAGGTAGGTATAATTCATTATCAGGTAGAACAGAAAATCAGCAAGCTCCGGACGTTGTAGTGTAAGAGTTGAATTCTTCTGACCAACATGTTTCAAGCAGACCACCATAGTCCCTGTTCCAAAGAACACGAAGGTAACCTGTCTAAATGACTGTAGCACTCACATCTGTAGCCACAAAATGCTTTGAAAGGCTGGTCATGGCTAACATCAACACCATCATCCCAAGCACCCTGAACCCACTCCAATTCGCATTTTGCCCCAACAGATCCACAGATGACACAATCTCTATTGCACTCCACAATGCCTTCTCCCACCTGGACAAGAGGAGCACCTATGTGAAAATGCTGTTCCTGACGGGCCGCCCCCAGGTGGTAAGGGTAGGTAACAACACATCTGCCACGCTGACCCTCAACACAGGGGCCCCTCAGGGGTGTGTGCTTAGTCCCCTCCTGTACTCCCTCTTCTCCCACGACTACAACGCCATCATTAAGTTTGCTGAAGACGTGATGTTGGTAGGCCTGATCACAGACGAAGATGAGAGAGCCTATAGAGAGGAAGTCAGAGACCTGGCAGTGTGGTGGCAGGACAAAAACCTCTCCCTCAACGTCAACAAGACAAAGTAGCTGATTGTGGACTTCAGGAAACAGAGTTCCGAGCACGCCCCCATCCACACTGACGGGGTTGTAGTGGAGTGGGTCGAGAGCTTTAAGTTCCTACGTGTCCACATTACTAACGAATTAACATGGTTCACACACACAACACAGTCATGAATAACCCTTCTTGCCTTCCCCTCAGGAGGCTAAAAACATTGGGCATGGGCCCTCAGATCCTCAAAAAGTAATACAGCTGCACCATTGAGAGCGTCTTGAGTGTCTGCATCACCGCTTGGTATGGCAACTGCTTGACATTCAGCCGCAATGTGCTACAGAGGGTAGTACGTACAGCCCAGCACATCACTGGGGCCGTGCCCCCTGCCATCCAGGATCTCTCTAACAGGCGCTGTCAGAGGAAGCTCCTAAATATTGTCAAAGACACCAGTCACCCAAGTCACATACTTTTCTTTCTGCTACCGCATGGCAAGTGGTACGGATGCAGTCTGGAACCAACAAGATCCTGAACAGCTTCTACCCCCAAGCCATAAGACTCCTAAATAGTTAAATAGTTAACCAAATAGCTACCCGGACTACCTGCATTGACCTTTTTTTGCACTAACTCTTCTGTCTCATCACAAACGCTGCTGCTACTGTTTTTTTTAATCTATCCTGTTGCCTAGTCACTTTATCCCTACCTATATGTACATTTCTACCTCAATTACCTCGTAACCCTGAACATCGACTTGGTACTACCCCTAACCCTAAGTATATAGCCAAGTTATCGTTACTCATTGTGTATTTATTTTTGAGTTATTATTTCTTTCTATATTTTTCTCTCTGCATTGTTGGGAAGGGGCCGTAAGTAAGCATATCAGTGTCAGTCTACACCTGTTTAAGAAGCATGTGACAAAGAACTAGTAATTTGATTATTTTTTGTTTGAATCACCTGTGAGAATATATACTGTAGATGCAGAGGTTAGCGCTTCAAAATGCTATTCACACTTTTAATGAGTTCATATGTACATGTGGTTCTGGACTAAAACGTTGCCAATAGATCTGATTAATGCGTTTAATGGCTAATTGCAGCTAATAAGTAGTCATTAGATCTTAGTCATAAGGCCATCTACCATCAGAGAGTCTGAACATTAATCACCACGGTCAATAGAATTTGTGTCTTCTTTCCCACATTTTTACTTAATCTATGATAGCATCAAGTCACCTTTGTGATAACCTATTCTGAGCACACTTAGGAGAAGAACACAGGGATACATCTGTTATTCTGTCAGTACAGTGTCCTGAATGTGTCACACTCATAAACTCCCCACATACAGTAGTGCAACAAGGTGACTGTTAGCTGACCGCTCGCTCATTACCATGGTGAAACTTACATGAAAGGCTGACATACATACCAGATGACTGACATGATGACTGACAGATGACTGACATGATGACTGACATACATACCAGATGCCTGACATGATGACTGACAGATGCCTGACATGATGACTGACATACATACCAAGGTTTAATTTTGTGACATTTTTTATTTGACACACAAATGTGAGTGCGCGCGCACACACACACACACACACACACACACACACACACACACACACACACACACACACACACACACACACACACACAAACGCACTATCCATCTTAATATATTTCTGACAAGCAGTGTACCTTTGGATCCATGTCAACAAGCAGAGGCGGCAAACAATGACCTAATATTCTACAACAAAGTCAGGGATGATTGATGACCTCAGCATGTGACCAAGACCTGCAACATGCTCTGTAAAATCCAACAAGCCATCCATCTACATCTACATATTCCAAATTCCTAAGTTGCCAGACATGCTTCACTTCTCCTTTAATATATGTGGTTCATCATGCATTTGATTGAAACAGTTCAGTGGTTAGAGTGGACAGTATGTTGATTGAAACTGTCAAAGCACTATAGTGATATTACACAATCTGAAAAACGTGCATGATCATGCGGTTTTAAGCTGATTTCTTTCAGTAACAGTTACTACTTCTCTCAGCTGATGTTTAAAAGCCAGATGTGTACACAGCTAGAATAGTTTTCACTGTGATATACTACCTGCAGTTTGAGCTTGTACTGCTTGGGGATGTGCAAGTGATGATGATATTTTATGTCTATTGATTTCAGAAGAGAGATTTATAGAAAGCATAATGTCTATTGATAGGAATAGATTGGCAGCCAGGGTTATGGGCGGGGCTGGTCCCACTTTCACTCCAGTAAAAAATAACTAACTACCCTAGAGGGCCTAAATCAATGTCTCATTCGTTCTCCTTCAGGTATTACTCTGCTGAAAACGAATAAGAATGTAAATACAAAGATGGCAGAAAGCACTCCATACAGTACTTTGACTTGTGTTTTGATTGCAATCTGTCAATTTAGAAATAAATGAAATTCGTAAAAATCGACGGGACACACTCTTTTTATGGTACTTCGATACAAAGTGATTTTCATTGCAGGTTAGGGGAGCATTTTCCTAACCTACTACGGAAAGAGTTCCCCAAAAATCTACAGCCAAAGCAACAGCAACTTGATGGATGTCCATCCAAAACTCCTTCACACAACGATACATTTTGTATACAAGTCTAATTGTGACAATCCACCAAATTACTGGGGTGTTGCAACACAGCAGGGACTACAAAAGAGGTCTAAAGTCGATATCCTTGGCCGCGAATAAATTGAATGAGCATAATAATAAATCCTCATCAGTCTTTCTCTTTAAGCTAACCTAACGTACCATGAGTAAAATAAACGCCTGAGCAGGGTTCCCGCCATTCAACCCTAGAACATGCCTCTTTTTGCGCTACAATGCCCACAAGCCTTGCAAGACACATCTGAAGGTAACCCAGTACCGGGCAAAAATGAATGGAATTAAATAGGGCATATCCATGTTAAAGGTATACCAGTCAATCCACTGAGCTTTCTTATATCGCTCAAATACTTATTTTTGATCATTGTTTTTACTAAATGTTTTGCCATGTATGAATGTGTTATTCAATGTGTTTCTATGGGTTAATAGCAGTATGGCCAAATTCAATGGGGTCCTACAATTCCAAATCAAATAGCTAATGGTCCATGGTAAGACCATGTTAAAACAATTCCACATGTTAGCTAAGTAGAACTTTGTTGAAGCACCTTTAGAAGTGATTATAGCCTCAAGTCTTCTTGAGTATGGCGCAACAAGCTTGGCACACCGGTATTTTTGGAGTTTCTCCCATTCTTCTCTGCAGATTTTCTCAAGCTCTGTCAGGTTGGTTGGGGAGCATCGCTGCACAGCTATTTTCAGGTCTCTCCGGAGATGTTCGATCAGGATCAGGTCCGGGCTCTGGCTGGGCCACTCAAGGACATTCAGAGATTTGTCCCAAAACCCCTCTTGCGTTGTCTTGGGTGTGTGCCTTGGGTCGTTGTCCTATTGGAAGGTAAACCTTCGCTCCCAGTCTGAGGTCCTGAGCGCTCTGGAACAGGTTTTCATCAAGGATCTCTCTGTACTTTGCTGCGTTCATCTTTCCCTTGATCCTGACTGGTCTCCCAGTCCCTGCCGCTGAAGGCTGCCACCACCAAGGCTGCCACCACCATGCTTCACCCCAGGGATGGGGTGGCAGCATCATGCTATGGAGATATTATTGGCCAGGTGATGAGCGGTGCCTGGTTTCCTCCAGACGTGACTCTAGGCATTCAGTCCAAAAAGTTCAATCTTGGTTTCATCAAACCAGAGAATCTTGATTCTCATGGTCTGTGAGTCTTTTAGGTGTCTTTTGGCATACTCCAAGCAGGCTGTCATGTGCCTTTTACTGAGGAGTGGCTTCTGTCTGGTCACTCTACCATAAATGCCTGATTGGTGGAGTGCTGCAGAGATGGTTGTCCTTCTGGAAGGTTATCCCATCTCCACAGAGGAACTCTGGAGCTCTGTCAGAGTGACCATTGGGTTCTTGGTCACCTCCCTGGGCGCCCAGCTCTAGGAAGAGTCTTGGTGGTTACAAACTTCTTCCATTTAAGAATGATGGATGCCACTGTGTTCTTGGGGACCTCCAATGTTGCAGACATTTTTTGGTACCCTTCCCCAGATCCGTGCCTCGACACATCGTGTCTCAGAGCTCTATGGACAATTCCTTCGACTTCATGGCTTGATTTTTGCTCTGTGGGTGATGATCTGGAAACACAGGAAATTCTAAAAGTTATGCAGTTCAAAATATGGAATGACAGCATAGCCTAGTGATACAGAGTGTAGTGATAATATGTTCGTATAACAAATGTGAGATTTGACATAAAATAACCCACAACTTTAACTGATGTAGCTTCATAGTCCCCTTTCCTTGTTGTTGCTCTAATGTTGTCATGACGTTCATATAATCTAGTGATTTTCTCTTCTGTGGCTGTGCTAATTCTGTTACATTGCTTTATCCTGGAGCATTGAAGACTTGTTGGGCTGTTTTCATTTGCTCTCATTGCTTTTGTTGAAAATCCAAATTTTCTGTTTGCGGCTTTGACCAGGCCATACTTTCTCAGGATGTTGCTTCTGAGCATTTTTGAAGACACTTGTTTGTCCTTGGCACTGCATTTTTTGATACTTTAACTCCGCAACGATGGCATTTTGAACCTATAAAATCCTTCTCAAGTTTTTTGAAGTTCCTTTCATTTGCTGTTTTGTCTTGGTCTTTGGGGAAGCTTGTCTCTCCATTTACTTCATCAGTCAATCATACCTTTTTTGTATTTCTCAGTTTTCCACAAAGCAATATCAAGTTTGACATTTGTCATGAAAAGATCTCTGTAAAAGATATCTTCCAACCTTTTTCCTTCCAGCAGGTATTCGACTACTCATTCCTGTTGCAGACTATTAGGAAGGGGTATCAGAGCGTACATCAGGGGTAGGCAAGTTAGGGGCAGGTATGCTGGCCTCATGTTCTGGCTGCAAGTTATCTGGTGACTGAGGTGGTGTGTTGCTTGATAGGTAGGTGTCCATTGCATCTGTTCTCTTTAAAGTCTGTCTTCTATTCCGTTGCATTTCCGCTACCTTCTCTTGCTTCTTTGTTCTCGCTTTGTAAGCTCAGAGATAGATTTCACTTCTCCTTTTTCTTTTTTCTTCCAGTATCTCTCCCTGTCTTTTGCAGATGTTCCTGGTATCATATAGGATATATATATTTTTTATATCTATATGTCTGTGATCTCTGTGCTGTTTTATGTGGCATCTTCTAAAAACAAAAAAAATACTACTAGTTTTTTGTAACATGTTCTGGATTAAATTAACTTAAAACATTAAATAAGCCTAAAGTTTTTTTAAAAAGTTACAACTAATAAGATAATGGATTTTTGTCATTTCTACCACGTTGTCATTTCCACCACAGTTGAGTTTGTGATGGAAATGACTGTGATGGAAATTATGCTTCTACAGTTTTTGGAGAAAAATTACAGACTCTTTGGCTAGTATTACAGCTAGCATATAGTTTACACAAATTACATAAAATATACATTTTTCCACAAATTAAATAAATTATAGCCTGTTTGGAAATGACTGACAATAAAAATATTCTCTACACGAGCAATATTTAATTATATTTTTCTTTCACTTCTGGACGTCACATCTGGAACAACTGTCTGCTGCAGCCATGTGCTTCAGTGTCACAATACGTTTCCATGGTAACTAAATTAACATTCTCTTGAAAAAAAATATATATTAATGAGGAATGAGTCCTCAGTGGTTGAAATGACACCACTAACAAAGGACAGGTATATTTTGTGTAAAAAACAATGTAAAGGGCAAACTCACAATAAATATTGATATAGATTTGATTTTAATTTACTCTTTCTCTAGTAGATAACCTTATAGAATGTGTCATTTTTAATGCTTTCTCATATAAAAAGATAGTAGTATCTCAAAAGTCTGGGTAAGGGACAGGGGTGTAATAGTGAAATGTAGGTATAAAATGCATCTGTAAAGTAGCAAAAATACTTGATAGAGGGGTGTTAAAAAAGTCTGGAGGGATTGTAGTGTGAACTTAACATATAAAGAATGTAAAAAAATGTTTTACCCAGAGGACATAGAAGTGCCTGCAGTTGCAGAATCACACACCTACAGTGCCTCCACACACCCCCTGTAACTGCCTGCATTTAAAATGGATTAAATTTAGATTTTTTATTTTTTTGGGACTACACACAATTCCCCTATAATGGCAAAGTAGAATTATTTGATTTTTGTTTGGTACAAATTAATTTCAAATGAAAATCTTAAATTTCTTGAGTAAATAAGTGTTCAACCCCTTCGTTATGGCAAGCCTAAATAATTAAACATTTTCTTAACAAGTCACATAATAAGTTGTATGGGCTCTCTCTATGTGCGATAATAGTGTTTAACATTATTTTTGAATGATTACCTCATCTCTGTACCTCACACATACAATTATCTGTAAGGTCCCTCAGTCAAGCAGTAAATTTCAAACACAGATTCAACCATAAAGACCCGGAGGTTTTTCAATGCCTCTCAAAGAAGGGCATCTATTTGGTAGATACAAAATAATATTGATAGATAACAAATAAAAAAAGCAGACATTGAATATCTCTTTGAGCATGGTAAAGTTATTAATTACATTTTGGATGGTGTATCAATACACCCAGTCACTACAAAGATACAGACGTCCTTCCTAACTCAGTTGTTGGAGAGAAAGGAAACTGCTCAGGGATTTCACCATGAGGCCAATGGTGACTTTAAAACAGTTACAGAGTTTAATGGCTGTGATAGGAGAAAACTGAGGATGGATCAACAACATTGTAGTTACTTCACAAAACTAACCTAATTGACAGAGTGAAAAGAATGAACCATGTACAGAATAAAAATATTCCAAAACATGCATCCTGTTGGCAATAAGGCACAAAAGTAATTCTGCAAAAAATATGGCAAGCAATTAACTTTATGTCCTGAATACATGGCGTTATGTTTGAGGTAAATCCAATACAACACATTACTGAGCACCACTCTCCATATTTCAAGCATAATGATGGTTGCATCATGTTATGGGTATGCTTGTAATCGTAAAAGACTGGGAAGTTTTTCCGGATAAAAAAGAAACGGAATGGAACTAAGCACAGCCAAAACTTGAAATTGTTATCTTGCAATGATCAACAACCAATTTGACAAATATGGTACAATCCAGATGTGCAAAGCTCTTAGAGACTTACCCAGAAAGATTCACAGCTGTAATCACTGCCGAAGGTGATTCTAACATGCATTGACTCAGGGGTGTGAACACATATGTAAATGTGTTATTTCTGTATAAAATGTTCAATACATTTGTCAAAATGTCTAAAAACATGTTTTCACTTTGTCATTATGGGATATTGTGTGTAGATGGGCAAGAAGAAAAAAACGATTTAATACATTCTGATTGCAGGCTGTAACACAACACGTGGAATAAGTCAAGGGGTATGAATACTTTCTGACGGTACTGTACATGGGCAAAAACCCATGGTGTCTGTTGACAGCAGAAATCAGAAACAATTCATCAGGGGAGAAAATCTGGTAATGCCGTCATTGATTTACATTTATATTTTGGTCATTTAGCAGACACTCTTATCCAGAGCGACTTCAAGTTAGTGTATACATCTTAAGATAGCTAGGTGAGACAACCACATGTCATAGTAAGTACATTTTACCTCAATAAAGTAGCTATCAGCAAAGTCAGTGCTACTGGGGAGGGTAAAGTGCGAGTGTTAGTTTGTAAAAGGCAAGTTTTTTTAGGGGTGTTTGCAGGATTTCACCTAGAGTGAGAGGGGAGAAAGAGGTCAAGGCCCAGGGTAGTTTCTTTTCAAAGTGGTTGACAAAGTTGGAGGGGAGGTAGGGGGAGGAGTGAAGGACTAAGGAGTTAGGAGAAGGTGGAAAAGAGTTTCCTAGGGTTAGAGGCAGAATCTTAACATTTTGAAAATGGTGTTAGCAGCGGATACAGAGAAAGGGAAGATAGCGAGGAGGAGGTGAAAGGATGATAGGTCCTCCGGAAGTTTGGTTTTCCTAAATTGTCACTCAGTTGCCCGCAGCCCTGCTCTATAAGCTCGCAATGAGTCACTCAGCCACGGAACAGGGTGGGAGGGCCGAGCCGGCCTAGAGGAAAGGGGACAGTGTGAGTCATAGGTTGCAGAAAGTGAGGAGAGTAGGGTCGAAGAGGCAGAATCAGGAGACAGGAGGAAGAGCGATTTAGCAGAAGGGAGAGATGATAGGATAGAAGAGGAGAGAGTAGTGGGAGATAGAGAGCGAAGAATGCGATGGCGCATGACCATCTGGGTAGGGGCTCTGAGTGGGTAGGTTTGGAGGAGAGGGAGATAGATAGAAAAGGAAACAGGGACCTGGAGGGGTGTTGCAGTGAGATTTGTAGGCAAACAGCTTCTAGTAAAGATGAGGTCAAGCGTATTGCCTGCCTTGTGAGTTGGAGAGGACTAGGAAAGAGTGGCAAGGAGTCAAAAGAGGCAAGGAGGGGACAGAAAATGTAGATTTTTTTTTGCAAGTGTAGATGTCAGGAGGTTGAAGTTAATCAATACAATGAGAAGTGAGTCATCTTCAGGAAATTAGCTTATTTTTTAAAACCAGTGTCAAGCTCATTGAGGAACTCTCTAAGGGTACCTGATGGGCGCCAGATGGAATTAAAATGTGAAGATGGACAGGTGAGTGAGGGAGAAAATATAAAATCTCCACTTAGGTGAAATGAGTAGCCACCACCGTGACAACCAGATGCTCTCGGACTATGAGAGAACAGGTAGTCAGATGAAGAGAGAGCAGCTGGAGTAGCAGTGTTCTCTGGGGTGATTCATGTCTCCGTCAGGGCCAAAAAGTCTAAGAACCGAAGGGCAGCATAGGCTGGGATGAACTCTGTGTTCTTGACCGCTGATCAGCAGTTCCAAACGTTTCTGGAGACCAGGAATTCCACATGGGTTGCAGGCAAGAGGTGGGGAGACCCTACAGGGAAAGGAGCGAACAGGTATAGAAAACACACACATAGTTGACAAAGCTACAATGAGCAAAATTAAGTCATCTGAAAATAACTAGGTAAGATACTCAAGTGAGAGAGTGGTGTGGAGCCTTCCTCTCTTTCCTTCCTCGAATAACTCCGCAGAGCAACTTGGCAGAACCGTCTTTGTTTTGTTGATGAGATTTCCTGCTCTAAGGGGAATTGATATAGAACATTTCAACTATCCTTCAGGCAACTAGCTGGAATGAAGAAAAACTCCAAACTCTGTGTTAATTGTTTTTTAAAACCAGTTAAATTAGACTAAATGTAATCAAAACTGCTATCTGCGTAATCCACAAAAGTAATTATTTATCATAAGAGGGCCATAAACAATAACTATTAATGCTGCATACTCCAAGAAATGTTAAAATCTCACCTTTCTGGTGAAAATAGTTCTAACTTGCTGATGTGTAGTCACTTTTGAGGACACAAACTCAAGTACACAGTACACATATGATACAAATCTAAAATATTTTATTTTATCTTATCTTAATATCTTATTCAACAAAACTTTATGAATAAAGCTTGAAATGACTTATACCTGTATACTTTCTAAATATAGTATAATCAAATTATAAAATGACTAACTATAAGACTTCACCTTTCTTATAACTGTCAAATACATATTTGTATGTTTGTGTTTAGAAATGTGCCTATTTCTAAATGTCTCTCTTGATCAAAATGTCTGCCCTTGTCACTGTGAACGTCTCACAGAGCTCTAGCTTAGCCTCCTGAACTCGGTAGGAACTCACAATGTATTTTTTTATTTTAATGTATGAATTATTTTAGATGAATAGCTATATTTCGATCTCTGGATGTGCTACAATGTAATGGTTTGTCAGTGGCTGTTACATAGGGTTCAGCCAGGAGTTGATGGACAGTCGGAAGAGCGAATTAAATGGTAGGAGGGACATCCCAGCTTCAAGTGGTTTCAGATTTCACGTCCTACGGGCTCAGAATACATGCTGCTGTGTCTGTGGGAACCAGGGCTATTGCTCAATGCAAGCCATTTCGATTACAGTGTCCACAGATCGATGTATAAGCGGAAATGTTGGTTGGAACCGTTACCAGAACCACGCAGGTCCCCTAAACAGGGGACTTTACATCTAAGAGGTTTTAAGACCCAACACCATGGAGGAATCAACAGGCCAGACAACACAGAGGAATATGAATGGCACACAAAAGTGGAATGCCCTCAAAGTCAATCTCTTCATATTATATCTGACACAGCAGACAGAGCAAACATCAGTTATACCCCTTCTAAAGCAGAGGAAAAAACATCTAAGACAAGTGAAGTAAACAAATGCCAAAAAAATAACCTCTGAAATAAACTTTTTCTTCTTCTCTCTCCTTTGTGTGTGGCACTTACATTCTCTCTGTTAGTAACTCTTGACAGAAAATTAAACGTTATATTTTCTCTTCTGGCTGGTATCAGGGCATTAAGCGTGAAATTAAAGGGAATGCATTCTGAGTCCAAAATAAATGTGCTCCTCTGATGAGGTTGGAGTTCTTCCAAGCCACTGAGATGAAATGCTTTTACACTTATTTCCCTCATAGGAAAATTATCTCCTGCTTATTATTGTTCACAATTCATGATTCCTTCTCTGGGGAAATGGAACTCTGTGCCAAAGGGAGCTTACTGGAGGAAATCAGACTTTTGGAGAGTTTTACAATTGACTAGTCACAAAATCACTTTATTTCCAGTTTTTCCACATTTCTATTTTGTATAGCATTATAGCTCAGTCCTAAATTCTCACAGTAATCTTTGTTCTTTGAAAATTGTGAATACACATCTACAGTAGTAGCACACATCCATTAATTTACAGTAAATGGTTTATTTGGGTGATAACCTATAACATTATATAATGCGCTTCTGTAAAGACTATCCATTCCTGCAAATTCAGTGTAGCTCATCACAACAGAGGAAATAGCTAAATGTCAACATCTATAGTAAACTACAACTAATTTAGTGGCACGTACAGTACCAGTCAAAAGTTTGGACACCTAATCATTCAAGGGTTTTCTTTACTTTTTACTAGTTTCTACATTGTAGAACAATAGTGTGTCACACCCTGATCTGTTTCACCTGTCTTTGTGCTTGTTTCCACCCCCTCCGGGTGTCGCCCATCTTCCCCATTATCCCCAGTGTATTTATGCCTGTGTTCTCTGTTTGTCTGTTGACAGTTTGTTTTGTCTGTCAAGCCTACCAGCGGTTTTCCCCTTGCTCCTGTCTTTTTTTATAGTTCCTGTTTTCAAATTTTCCCAGTTCTGACCATTCTGTCTGCCCTGAGCCTGCCTGCCTTCTGTTTTTTTTTTTTTTTACTTTGATCTGGATTACTGACCTCTGCCTGCCCTTGACCTGTTGTTTTGTCTGCCCCTGTTCTAGTGATACACTTTTGTTACTTCGACACTGTCTGCATCTGGGTCTTCCCAAACGTGATGTAGTGAAGACATCAAAACGATCAAATAACACATATGGAATCATGTAGTAAGCAAAACAGTGCTTTCATATTTTAGATACTTCAAATTAGCCACCCTTTGCCTTGATGACAGCTTTGCACACTCGTGGCATTTTCTCAACCAGCTTTACCTGGAATGTTTTTCCAACAGTCTTGAAGGAGTTCCCACATATGCTGAGCAATTATCCTTCACTCTGCAGTCCAACTCATCCCAAACCATCTCAGTTGGGTTGAGCAAAGGTGATTGAGGAGGCCAGGTCATCCGATGCAGCACTCCTTCACTCTCCTTCTTGGTCAAATATTACACAGCCTGGAGGTGTGTTGTGTCATTGTCCTGTTGAAAAACGAACGATAGTCCCACTAATCGCAAACAAGATGAGATGGCGTATCGCTGCAGAATGCTGTGGTATCCATGCTGGTTAAGTGTGCCTTGAATTCTAAATAAATCACAAACAGTGTCACCAGCAAAGCAGCCCCACACCATCACACCTCCTCCTCCATGTTTCACGCTGGGAACCACACATGCACAGATCATCCGTTCACCTACTCTGCGTCTCACAAAGACACTGCGGTTGGAACAAAAAATCTCAAATTTGGACTCATCAGACCAAAGGACATATTTCCACAGGTCTAATGTCCATTCCTTGTGTTTCTTGGCCCAAGCAAGTCTCTTCTTATTATTGGTGTCCTTTGGGGGTAGTCTCTTTGCAGCAATTTGACCATGAAGCCCTGATTCATGCAGTGTCCTCTGAAATGTTGATGTTGAGATGTGTCTGTTACTTGAATTCTGTGAAGCATTTATTTGGGCTGCAATTTCTGAGGCTGGTAACTGTAATGAACATATCCTCTGCAGAGGTAACTCTGTGTCTTCCTTTCCTGTGGTGGTCCTCATGAGAACCAGTTTCATATTAGCGCTGGATGTTTGTTGAAATGTTGTTGTTGAAATGTTCCACATTGACTGACCTTCATGTCTTAAAGTAATGTTTATCTTTGTCCTTGCCAAAAGACTTGGTCTTTTACCAAATGGGGCTATCTTCTGTATACCCCCTATGTCACAACCTAGGGGGGTATACACAACACAACACATAGGCTCAAACACATTAAGAAGGAAAGACATTTCACAAATTAACTTTTAACAAGGCACACCTGTTAATTGAAATGCATTCCAGGTGACTACCTCATGAAGCTGGTTGGGAGAATGCCAAGAGTGTGCAAAGCTGTCATCAAGGCAAAGGGTGGCTACTTTGAAGAATCTCAAATATAAAATATATTTAGAATTTTTTAACACTTTTTTTGGTTACTTCATGACTCCATATGGGTTATTTCATAGTTTTGATGTCTTCACTATTATTCTACAATGTAGAAAATAGTAAAAAATAAAGAAAAACCCTGGAATGAGTAGGTGTGTCCAAACTTTTGACTGCTACTGTATATTCTGACAATTATATAGATTTACCTCTAGAATAGGTAGATAGTCTTGGCATGTTGCCTGTTAAAGAACATGAAAAGCATATGCATAACCATTGTAGCAATTGAAAGGGAACAGTTTGGAGATAATGGGAAAATGATTAGATCAGAGGTTGAAATAAGTCTGAGTCTTCACATTACACTGATGATTGTATGTGCGTTTTACATTTCCTGTGTATTTTGCCGCATTTACTGATATTGAAATCAGAAAATACACTGGATACATTCAGTAACAGGATATGAATATTCATAGAAAATATGGGGTAAGTGCAACATAAGACAAAGAAATTACAAGGGTTTGAGTGAGAGGACTAACTGGTGTCTTCAAGTGGCAATTTCAATGCACTTTTATGATTAGAAGAATCTGGGTCAGGTGGGCATGATATGAAAGCTTGTTCTATTGCCAACATGACTAGCTAAGTTATAAAATATGATCTTACAGTGTTAGGCTTTTCACAAGGCAATTCAGGGAAACAGATTGTAATTTTGGTGTGCATAGAAAGGAGTCATCAGTGCATTCAGGTGTGAATACCGTTGCAAATGTTCTTCACAATAAACAAACATAGGCCTTTTCTGTTCAGAACAATCCAGGGTATGACGCCATATCATCTTGTAACTGTACATCAAACATAGTGATCATAAATGTTGACAATGTATATGACATGAGTGTTATGATATGGAAATGTGAAGTGCACATTTGTGTTTGGCTTGCTTGTATGACATCAAAGCAGTATTTATTATAATCCTCAACATCTCATCTTTCAAAATACACAGAGACATCAAAATGTACAGCATTTCCCTTACTAAAGACAACATGTTTTGTTGCAAAAGTTGCCCAATTACAGGGAGGGATGGGGGCAACGTCTTGTCATCTGCGGTGCTCAAGTTCAGAACTGCTGTCAGTCAAAACCAATACAACGCTGTGAAATGCAGAGCCAGAGCTCTGATGTCATGTATTCCATGTTAATGTACAGCCACTACGTTCCAATTTAGGCACTTACAGTATTAGTGCCCAAATCTGCCATTTTCAACCCATATATGGGTACGAGTGTAAATGGCTACATAATCATTCAGACGAGCAACGCTGTGTAGTTTGATGTCATAACCCCAGGGGGACGGGACTGATATACAAACTCGTCAGGCTCTGTTTGGCTCACCTGTAAAGTCACATTCTGATTAATAATCCCTCTATATTAAAATGGGAGAGCCGGGGACTTAATTAAACCTCATGGCATGCTGCTCCATTTGTACAGACACTGCTTATCCTAAAGCTCCCTTTGTATTCTACGGGAAAATGTATTACACTGTACTTATTTCTGGAGGAAACAGTGAGGTATTATTAGAATATTAATGAAATGTAGTGAACATTAACTAGAGAACCTTGATCAATGCTCAGCAGCCTATATGACCCAACCCACTGAGCACAGATGTCAATTCAACATTTATTCCATGTTGGTTCGACGTACTTTCATTAAAATGACGTGGAAACAACGTTGAATCAACCATGGGGAAGGTTATGGATTATCAAGAAGTTGATCTCTTGACAAGATGCTTATATTTTAACTGATGATTACATGAATACTTGGCTACCAATATTTGTTTGGATTGAATTGAATTTTGTTATGCACTTATGCCGTGTATACGTATCCTGTTTTCTTTCTTGACTTAATCATACAAAATGGTCCCAACTCACAGCCCACTTACTGTAATTAATAGTGGGATGATACTGGTTGGTTGGCCAAATTCTGTGTTGGCTCTAGTTCTGCCAATCCTGCCATATTCATCATCCGCTGGTCTAATTGATTGATTAAAACCTTATAAATATAGTGGCTTACAAATAAATGGCTGACTTGCATGTTACAGATGGGAATGATGCAAGTTTTCTATTTCTCTACTGCAATATTGTATTGCGTCACATACTGTATGTCTAAATACATGCTGCTATTCTACAGCACAGAGCATGACAGTGTGGTATCACATGACCCTCTATTGTAACGTAACATCATTTATGATACTAAAAGGAGGGATACAAATTTACATACCAAATCCTACGTAATGCCCAGAGGCCAATTTGGCCTATCATGTCCTGTGGTTCTACAGAGAAGTAATAGCATTAACATGAGAATGTGTTGCGAGTCAAGGCAGGACAAGGTGGGCTGGACAGAGGTCAAAAACAGTTTGTGGCGAGTATTGATTTGGCCATGAACATGGCAACAAATAAGGTGTCGTTTTAGGGGTATCATACTTTGCGGATACGGAGACAATCACTCAAATTACAATTCTTGTCAATGCAGGTGACCATCCCAATCCTTTCCTCCAGCCAAAAAACAGAGACCTGGGTGTGAATGGCAACGTTCCCATCAATTAATTTCCCCTTTGGTATTTCAGTAAACCATTGAGAAAGAACGCTGTTGTCATCCAGACCTCAATCCTGCCTGTGATTTATGGTGGTAAGAAAATAGCCATTTCCACAAACGTCATCCCAGACCAGTCGCCATATCACCAGCCTGAGGACCTGTCTCTCTACAGGTGTGGCTCTGGAGCCATGAAAACCCGGTGATTCAAGATGAGTGTTAGTCAACTACAATAGCCTTTATAACAGAATAGCATTCTGAATAAATACAAAAACAAGCTCCAAGAGAGATAAGCTAAGCACTCAGGAAAAATAGTACAGGCTTTATCCACAGGGTGCCTCGGCCCAGCAGACTGTACCATGGACAGTGTGAACATGACCAATAAAACAAAGCAAACACAGAACAAAGATCTCTGCTAGACCTGGCTATATCTCCATCAATCTGCACCTATTAGCACAGCCCCCAGTAATTCCACTCATATTACCTAGCCTGGCCAGGAGTTGAAACATTTTGTGTCAGAGTAATTTGAATGACCACAGGCGACCCTCTCTTGGCTAATGAAACAATGCAGAGTTAGTATCGGTAGCATTGGAAATACCCTCACTCACCTCTCCAAGCATTCATAGATCATAATGAAACACAGAGATCAATGGCGTGAGAGGAAGCAAGGCAAAGGCAGTGACATAGTTGCAGAGCTAAAAAAATTGACTGTTTGACCAATGCGTGGCACTTCTGGCACATAAGCCAATGTTAATAATTAGCTATTGAAGCTGTGACCTCAGGGAAAAACCCATTAACGGGTGACGACGGATGGGTCGCTACTAGATTCATTATCACAGTCATTAAAGTCTGATTACTCACATTTCTCAATCAGGGGGTGGGAGCTAGGGCTGCTAGGGGACTATTATTACCACCAATGCAATAGCTTGAATAATTTCACTCTGAATTCCCCATTATATGTCCATATTTGTAATAGGTGACATCATTTGGAAGTGGAACTCTGTAAAGGCTTCATTGAACTGTTCTCTGGAAAGATAGGGCATACTTCAAAATCATACACTATATAGACTACAGAATAATGAAAAGTAAAGAGAAATCAGTCCTTTTTTATCCCAAACTATGAAACCTAGCACCCTCTCTGCTTGTCCATAAGAGTTAGTGGACTGACACTTTACTTTGCAGCTTCGTCATTGTTCAGTTTAATACATCAACTATATATCTGCTCTCTCACTTTGTTTCCCCCACTCCTCTGTGAAGTTCAGAAACTTTAACTCTCAACTCAAATCTCAGGGTGAAGCTCTTAGAAATGGCAGAAGGAGGGAGAGAAGAAGCTGTTAAAGGTCAAATGCAGCCATGTTTTATCTCAATATCAAATAATTTCTGGGTAACAATTAAGTACCTTACTGTGATTGTTTTCAATTAAAATGGTCAAAAAGAAACAAAAATAGCCTGTTAGCAAATATCAATTTCTCAAGCAAGAATTTTGTTAGGACGGCCTGTGAGTGGTCTTAATGGGAAGGGGAAAACAAGCTGTTATTGCCAGAGAGGTTTGGAACTCTCTTTCTTGTTGGTCTATTAACTAATTTATCGCCTGGTGGTGTCACCAGGCAGGCCAAAATTTCATCCCACCAAAACAGGCAAAAATTTCAGGCGGTCTTTTTAAACAGCTCTTACACTAAAAGACCATTATCATAATTTTCCCAATTTCACAGGGAAATCACATTTTTGACTGCACTATGCCTTTAATAATTTATGGATGCCTCAGCTTTTCAAACACTGGAGTGGTCCCACTCCCCGGTTTCCCCCTGACATTTAATTTGTCTGAAAATCAGCAACCGTGCAGTCTGATTATCGCACACATCTGCCAATATGACTGTGTGTGAAAGCTCCACGGCACCAGAAGAGAGAGTTCGCAAGGATGTTCAAAACATCAGCCTTCACCCACCAATTCTGTTTCACCTAGCCTAGGTTATAGACTTCAAATTGACTTCAGCAAAAATCATGCTTATTATTTTCTATGCCACAGCAGAACATTTGTCAAAACAATGTTGACATTAGAAAGAATTTGAAATATGACACCTTGCCCTATTCACACAGAAGGGATACAAAGGCAAACACACACAGAGACAAGAAGGTGACATTAATTTTGAGACTTCAATACTGCCATCTAGTGACGACTCAAGATCATAACAGGTAGGACTACTCCACGGTGCACACACCTCAAGTCCTATAAGCTGATCCATACCCCTGGTCCTTATAGGCTTGTTAAAGAGCAGGCAGGAAATACCAACATCGAACAGTGAGCCATCATATTCATGCATTAAAAAAAAGAATGAAAGAAAAGCATTGCAAGTTTTAATTTTGTAAAGTTATTGATCAATAATGAAACCTCCTGGCATTGACAACTTGGATAGAAAGCTACTGAGGATGGTACCTAACTCTATAGCCACTCCTATCTGTCATATCTTTATTCTGAGACTAGAAGGAAGTCTTTGTCCTCTAGTCTGGAGGGAAGCCAAAGTAATTCCACTACCCAAGAGTGGTAAAATGGCCTTTACTCGTTCTAACAGCAGACCTATAAGCTTGCTGCCAGCTCTTAGCAAACTGTTGGATTTTTTTTCATACCAAATACAATGCTATTTCTCTGTAAAAAAAAAAAATAACAACAGACTTTCAGCATCCTTATAGAGAAGGGCACTCAACATGTACTGCACTGACACAAATAGCTGATGATTGGTTGAAATAAATATATAATAAGAAGATTGTGGGAGCTGTACTGTTAGATTTCAGCGCAGCCTTTGATACTATTGACCATAACCTGTTGTTGAAAAACATACGTGTTATGGCTTTTAAAACTCTGCCATATCATGGATTCAGAGCTATCTATCTAATAGAACTAAAAGGGTTGTCTTTAATGGAAGCTTCTCTAATGTCAAACCATGTAAAGTGTGGTGTACCCACTCAAGAAAAAGCTTTACACTGTAACCAGTGCCTGCAACATGGTTCAGGTTAACATGGTTCAGTCAACCTATCATGGTAGTTACAAACAGCACAGGAATAAAATCATCAACATGTATTGAGCACATCTTTACTAATGTTGCAGAAATTAACTTGAAAGCAGTATCCATATCCATCAGATGAAGTGATCAATGGTATTGAAAAATGGTATGGTTGAGAGGGATGAGGCAAAAGGAATGGCAAATAAGTCTGGCTGCACAGCTAACGTATTGCAAATTGAGAAATCATGTGACTAAACTGAATAAAAAGAAGAAGAAACCACACTATGAAACAAAGATAAAAGACAAAGAATGATAGTAAAAAGCTTTGAATAACCTTAAATGACATTTTGGGGAAAAAAAGCAAACTCTGCTCCATCATTCATTGAATCAGATGGCTCATTCAACACAAAACCAACAATTATTGCCAACTACTTGAATGATTTTTTCATTGGCAAGATTAGCGAACTTAGGCATGACATGCCAGCAACAAATGCTGACACTACACATCTAAGTAAGAAAGACAAGCAGACTGTCATTTTGAATTCCGTAAAGTATATCACTGGGGCCAAACTTCCTGCCATCCAGGACATCTATACCAGGCGGTGTCAGAAGAAGGCCCTAAAAATTGCAAAAGACTCCAGCCACCGTGGTCATAGACTGTTCTCTCTGCTACCACACGGCAAGCAGTACCAGAGAGCCAAGTATAAATCCAAAAGGCTTCTTAAAAGCTGTAACTCATGAACAACTTTTCAAATGGCTACTCGGACTATTTGCATTGATTAAAACTACATTGTTGGTTAAGGGCTTTTATGTAAGCTTTCACGGTAAGGTCTACACCTGCTGTATTCTGTGCATGTGACAAATAAGATTTGATTTGATTTGAGATTGACTTCATCACTACTTGTATTTATGAGAGGTATTGTGTTGAATGTCTGTTGGCGCACAGCTCGGACACACATACATACCCCACAAGACATGCCACAAGAGGTCTCTTCACAGTCCCCAAGTCCAGGGGGGGCACACAGTACAACATAGAGCCATGACTGGAACTCTATTCCAAATCAAGTAACTAATGCAAGCAGTAAATTTGATTTAAAAAACAGATAAAAATACACCCTATGGAACAGCGGGACTGTGAAGCAACACAAATATAGGCACAGACAAATGCATACACACGATAACATACGCACTATACACACGTACACATGGATTTTGTACTGTAGATATGTGGTAGTGGTGGAGTAGGGGCCTGAGGGCACACAGTGTGTTGTGAATTCTGTGAATGTATTGTATTGTTTTTAAAATGGTATAAAATGCCTTCATTTTGCTGGAACCCAAGAAGAGTAGCTGCTGTCTTGGCAGCATCTAATGGGGATCCATGATAAATACAAATGACCTGCTACTTGCATTAAACAAAACATGTGTGGCCATGTATGCTGATGATTCAACCACAGCTAATGAAGTCACTGAAACCCTTAACAAAGTTGGTCTGTTTTGGAATGGGTGGCCAGTAATAAACTGGTCCTGAACATCTCTAAAACTAAGAGCATTGTATTTGGTACAAATCATTCCCTAAGTTCTAGACCTCAACTAAATCTAGTAATGAATGGTGTGGCTGTTGAACATGTTGAGACTAAATTACTTGACATTAGCTTAGAATGTAAACTGTCATTGTCAAAACATATTGATTCAATGGGTGTAAAGACGGGGAGAGGTCTGGCAGTAATAAATAGATGCTCTGCTTTTTTGACACCAAACTCCAAAAAGCAAGTTCTGCAGGTTCTATTTTTTTCTTATCTTGATTATTGTCCTGTCGTGTGGTCAAATGCTGCAAGGAAAGACCTAGTTAAGCTGCATCTGGCACAGAACAAAGCGACACGTCTTGCTCTTCATTGTAATCCGAGGGCTGATATCCAGTGCTTTCGGAAAGTATTCAGACCCCTTGACTTTTTCCACATTTTATTACGTTACTGTCTTATTCTAAAATGGATGACATGTTTTTTTCCCTCATTAATCTACACACAATCCCCCATAATTACAAAGCACATTTTTGCAAATGTATTACAAATAAAAAACTGAAATATCACATTTACGTTAGTATTCAGACCCTTCACTCAGTACTTTGTTGAAGCACCTTTGAAAGCGATTTCAGCCGCGAGTCTTCTTGGGTATGATGCCACAAGCCTGGCACACCTGTATTCGTCAGGTTGGATGGGGAGCGTCGCTGCACAGCTATTGTCAGGTCTCTCCAGAGATGTTTGATTGGGTTCAAGTCTGAGCTCTGGCTGGGCCACTCAAGGATATTCAGAGACTTGTCCCGATGCGACTCCTGTGTTGTCTTGGTTGTGTGTTTAGGGTCGTTGAACTGTTGGAAGGTGAACCTTCACCCCAGTCTGAGGTCCTGAGCACTCTGAAGCAAGGATCGCTCTGAAATCTGCTCTGTTCATCTTTCCCTTAATCCTTACTAGTCTCCCAATCCCTGCCTCTGAAAAACATCTCCACAGCATGATGCTGCCACCACCATGCTTCACCGCAGGGATGGTATTGACCAGGTGATGAGCGGTGCTTGGTTTTCTCCAGACGTGACGCTAGGCATTCAGGCCAAAGAGATCAATCATGGTTTCATCAAACTAGAGAATCTTGTTTCTCATGGTCTAAGAGTCTTTTCGGTGACTTTTGGCAAACTCCAAGAGGGCTGTCATGTGCCTTTTACTGAGGAGTGGCTTCCGTCTGGTCACTCTACCATAAAGACCTGATTGGTGAAATGCTGCAGAGATGGTTGTCCTTCTGGAAGGTGCTCCCATTTCCACAGAGGAACTCTGGAACTCTGTCAGAGTGACCATCGGGTGTTTGGCCACCTCCCCGACCAAGACCCTTCACCCCCGATTGCTTAGTTTGGCCGGGTGGCCAGCTCTAGGAAGAGTCTTGGTGGTTACAAACTTCTTCCATTTAAGAATGATGGAGGCCACTGTTTTCGGTGCTACAGACATTTTTTGGTACCGTTCCCCAGATCTGTGCCTCGACACAATCCTGTCTCAGAGCTCCACAAACAATTCCTTCGACCTCATGGCTTGGTTTTTGCTCTGAAATGCACTGTCAACTATGGGACCTTATATAGACAGGTGTGTGCCTTTCCTAATAATGTCCAATCAATTGAATTTACCACAGGTGGACTCCAATCAAGTTGTAGAAACATCTCAAGGATGATCAATGAAAACAGGATGCATCTGAGCTCAATTTCTAGTCTCATAGCAAATGGCCTGAATACTTATGTAAATAAGGTATTTCTGTTTACGCTTTGTCATTATGGGGTATTATGTGTAGATTGCTGAGGACATTTTTTCATTCAATCCATTTTAGAATAAGGTTGTAATGTAAAAAATAAGTGGACAAATTCAAGGGGTCTGAATACTTTCCGAAGGCACTGTAAATAATATGCAAGTCAGTCTCTGTTGGCAAAGAGTTGAGAGAGTGACTTCATCACTTCTTCTTTTTATAACAAATGTTAATGTGTTGAAAATCTAAAATGGTTTGCATAGTCAACTTATACACAGCTCTGACACACACACTTACCCCACCAGACATGCCACCAGGGGTCTTTTCACAGTCCCCAAATCCAGAAGAAATTCAAAAAATGTACAGTATTTTATAGAGCCATTATTACATGGAACTAGGTTCCATCTTATATTGCCCAAATAAACAGCAAAGCTGGTTTCAAAAAACAGATAAAGCAACACCTCGCGGCACAACACCTCTCCCCTATTTGACCTAGACGGTTTGTGTGTATGTATTGATATGTAGGCTACATGTGCCTTTAAAAATGTTTTTATGTAGTTCTGTCCTTGAGCTGTTCTTGTCTATTAATGTTTTGTATTATGTCATGTTTTGTGTGGAACCCAGGAAGAGTAGCTGCTGCTTTTGCAACAGCTAATGGTTCTCTTAATAAAATAACAAATAACAAACAGCTACTTGAAACAGTACCCGAGGAAGTCCCACAGCATCATCAAGGACCCCACACACCCCAGCCACAAGCTGTTCACTCCCTTTCTGTCAGGCAGAAGGTATCGGAGCATGAGGTCTGATATCAACAGGCTCAGAGACAGGTTTCTACAGTGCCTTGCAAAAGTATTCACCCCCCTTGGCATTTTTCATATTTTGTTGCATTACAACCTGTAATTTAAATTGATTTTAATTTGGATTTCATGTAATGGACATACACAAAATAGTCCAAATTGGTGAAGTGAAATGAAAAAAATAACTTGTTTTAAATTTTTTTTTTTAAATGTAAAACTGAAAAGTAGTGCGTGCATATGTATTCATCCCCTTTGCTATGAAGCCCCTAAATAAGATCTGGTGCAACCAATTACATTCAGAAGTCACATAATTAGTTACGTAAAGTTCACATGTGTGCAATCTAAGTGTCACATGATCTCAGTATATATACATCTGTATATAAAAGGCCACAGAGTCTGCAACACCATGAAGACCAAGGAGCTCGCCAAACAGGTCAGGGACAAAGTTATGGAGAAGTACAGATCAGGGTTGGGTTATAAAAAAATATCAGAAACTTTGAACATCCCACGGAGCACCATTAAATGCGTTATTAAAGAAATGGAAAGAATATGGCACCACAACAAACCTGCCAAGAGAGGGCCGTCCACCAAAACTCATGGACCAGACAAGGAGGGCATTAATCAGAGAGGCCAAAGAAAACCCTGAAGGAGCTGCAAAGCTCCTGTTTTTCCATCAGCAGGGACTGGGACACTGGTCAGAATTGAAGGAATGATCGATGGCGCTAAATACAGGGAAATCCTTGAGGGAAACCTGTTTCAGTCTTCCAGAGATTTGAGACTGGGATGGAGATGCACCTTCCAGCAGAACAATGACCCTAAGCATACTGCTAAAGCAACACTTGCGTGGTTTAAGGGGAAACATTTAAATGTCTTGGAATGGCCTAGTCAATGCCCAGACCTCAATCCAATTGAGAATATGTGGTATGACTTAAAGATTGCTGTACACCAGCGGAACCCATCCAACTTGAAGGAGTTGGAGCAGTTTTGCCTTGAAGAATGGGCAAACATCTCAGTGGCTAGATGTGCCAATCTTATAGAGACATACACCAAGAGACTTGCAGCTGTAATTGCTGCAAAATGTGTCTCTACAAAGTATTGACTTTGGGGGGGTGAATAGTTATGCATGTTTAAGGTCTGTTTTTTATTTATTTTTTAAATATATTTTGCATCTTCAAAGTGTTAGGCATGTTGTGTAAATCAAATTATAAAAACCCCCCCAAAATCTATTTTAATTCCAAGTTGTAAGGCAACAAAATAGGAAAAATGCCAAGGGGTGAATACTTTCGCAAGCCACTGTATCTACAAGCCACCTGACTGCTGAACACTCTAACTAGACTTCCCACCAATTTACTATTGCTAATACTGCACAATATAAACACTTGCCCCTGAATCCCCCCTTCCCTGATACTTGTAAATATTGGACTATAAATGGTGCCTTCCTGTTTTATATACTGATGCTAAAATGTCTATATTCTACTAAGCCATTTAATGTTTGTTTTCTTAACTTTTATTTCCAATTGTTGCATTTTCGAGAAGGAACCTGTAAGCATTTAGTTGGACAGTACAAACCATGTGTCTCCTATACATATATCTAATAAAACGTCAATGTTGTCATTTAACAATTGGGACAGCACTATATCTGAGAGCTAAGCTTCACTGTAAATGTTGTTCATTCTATCATGTTCCATGTTTATTCATGTGCCTCTTATCTCTGTAAAACGTTTCCCCTCACACTGTCTGTCGAGGAAACACTCCCTACCAGTGAGTGGTATGATAGCCCCTTATCATCCAATAGGAGTTCATCTTACTACAGTCACTGGACAACACAATGTCTGTTAGAGGGACTCATGTTCTAACGGGGGACAAACACTCCCATTAATCAACATACAAAAACCTGTCAAGAGGTACATAACAATAATGCCATGCTCGCTACACATTACATTGATTGATTATTTCACAATGCATTCAGGGAAGAAGGCGGGACTTGCTTGATTTTTATGAAACGTAGACAAAACATTCTCAATATGTTGACAAATCTTTCTTGAAACAAATCAATATTAGGAATAACACATTTGAACATTAACTTAGCAAAAGCAAAGTGAAGACATTACAAACACTCACATCCTTCAGTGTGCTCAGTCGAAAGCAATCATGCTTTATGCAGAAACAGAGACTTTGTGGAAGGTTTTGATGGCTGTGGGGCTGTTGTTGTAAACCAGGCTTGCCTGCAACAGTTTTGTGCCAGTTGTTGTGGGGGGTGAAATAAACATTTTTTCTCTATGGTCTGTCCTGATGGCACTAGGTACACCTTAAGAGGAGAAAAATATTCGTAGAGAATGGCTGGAGTAAATCATGTCAAGGAATGCCTATATTAAGTTAATCTAGGATGTCACTATAAGATCCATGAATGCCCATATTCCTTATACTGTTGCTAAACCCATTTACAGTATATAAAACACAGGAATATACTGTATATATATGTATATATATATAGCGTTTGTATGTTATTGTTTCATCTTATTGTATGAGACAGGCATTATACAACCTGTGTGACCTTTTTAGTTTGAGGTCAAAGTCTTATGATGCAACCACATGCAATTAGTTCCATGAAACTGACAACCAAAAGCATACCTGGTGACATACCAATACTACGTTTCTACAATACTTCCTCAAGAACAGGTGTTTTCGTTGTCATTAAAACAGAGAAAGTGTTCAACTTAGAATGTGTTCCATAGAGACAGAGAGCTTATCAATGTCTTATTTGGTTTTTCAGAATAGTTTAGAATATAATCAGTTTCTTGGTCTTCCGGTGCACGATCACTTACTTTGTCTGGTCTTTGCCCTTGATCAAATCAAATCAAATTGATTTATATAGCCCTTCGTACATCAGCTGATATCTCAAAGTGCTGTACAGAAACCCAGCCTAAAACCCCAAACAGCAAGCAATGCAGGTGTAGAAGCACGGTGGCTAGGAAAAACTCCCTAGAAAGGCCAAAACCTAGGAAGAAACCTAGAGAGGAACCAGGCTATGTGGGGTGGCCAGTCCTCTTCTGGCTGTGCCGGGTGGAGATTATAACAGAACATGGCCAAGATGTTCAAATGTTCATAAATTACCAGCATGGTCCAATAATAATAAGGCAGAACAGTTGAAACTGGAGCAGCAGCACGGCCAGGTGGACTGGAGACAGCAAGGAGTCATCATGTCAGGTAGTCCTGAGGAATGGTCCTAGGGCTCAGGTCCTCCGAGAGAGAGAAAGAAAGAGAGAATTAGAGAGAGCACACTTAAATTCACACAGGACACCGAATAGGACAGGAGAAGTACTCCAGATATAACAAACTGACCCTAGCCCCCCGACACATAAACTACTGCAGCATAAATTCTGGAGGATGAGACAGGAGGGGTCAGGAGACACTGTGGCCCCATCCGAGGACACCCCCGGACAGGGCCAAACAGGAAGGATATAACCCCACCCACTTTGCCAAAGCACAGCCCCCACACCACTAGAGGGATATCTTCAACCACCAACTTACCATCCTGAGACAAGGCTGAGTATAGCCCACAAAGTATAGCCCTTGATCAATCCTGAGCCTTCCACTGTCAGCACAGCACCGCTCAAAGGATTAGCCAAACCATCAGTGGAAGAAACCAGGCTCCTGTGCTCCTTCTCCAGCTGAATGTTATCTCCACCAATGACCTGTGGAATAAAAGCACTTCAGAAACTCTGACTCTGCCTTGGAGGTACATCCGTTAAAGACTAGATAAGTTGTTAGAGAGCATACTATAGAGATATGTGTTGGGATGATGTTTAACTCTTCTGACACTGGGACTCGCTCATCCTTTATGACCACCGCCAAGTTAAGCAAACCCTCACCCACAAGCATGTTCTTATACTCAGGGTGTGGGATCTGGTGATGAACTGTCAGAACCGGAAGTAACACAGTAACAACGTAAACAGAGTAGTAATGAAAAGAACAACAAACTATTTTATTATGGGGGACTACTAGATTTGGTGTCGAGCATAGAGGGTGTCAAAATTAAAACAGATGGAAAAATTTTCTTAAATCAGGATTGTAATGATTTTAGTAGGCTTTTTAAAATGGTTGGTGTTGAGCTAGGGTATGGCGACTGCCATCCCAATTGGAACCCCTGGTTGTGACTTGTTACCTGCACATGTGCTATATGAAAGTGCTTGTGTGCCTCCCAGAAGAGTTCCGCGGGCTGCCATTGTACTCTTTCGGAACCTTGGGGTCTTTCGACCTGTTGGTGACAGTGACGCACAAGCAGTGGTGGCAAAAGTACCCAATTGTCATACTTGAGTAAAAGTAAAGATACTGTAATAGAAAGTTACTCAAGTAAAAGTAAAAGTCACCCAGTAAAACACTACTTGAGTAAAAGTCTAAAAGTATTTGGTTCTAAATATACTTAAGTATCAAAAGTAAATGTAATTGCTAAAATATACTTAAGCATCAAATAGTAAAAGTATAAATCATTTTAAGCAACATTTTCTTGTTTTGTAAATGTATGGATAGTCAGGGACACATTCCAACACTCAGACATCATTTACAAACGATGCATGTGCTTAGTGAGTAAGTGCCTGAATTGGACCATTTCACTTTTGGGTGTCAAGGTACTTTTTGGAGTCAAGGAAAATGTATTGAGGAAAAAGTACATAATTTTCTTTAGGAATGGAGTGAAGTAAAAGTAAAAATGGTCAAAAATATAAATAGTATAGTAAAGTACAGATACCCCCCAAAAACAACTTAAGTAGTACTTAAAGTATTTTACTCAAGTATTTTACACCACTGTGCACAAGTAAATGTTCTCCCCCAACCTTGCCACTGTCTCAATCTTCAAGGAAACCTACAAACGCTGAACTGTTGCTACGGAGAGAAATGGACAGAGGATGAGGTGTGACAAACAACAAAATACATATTGGAAAAACTAAAACCAAAATGATTCACTTTTACATTTTTACAGATACGTTGCATGGGTACCTGAAACAAGTATACTGTAAGTATGTCAGACCTCTGTATCTTGACAGCAGAATCATTTTTGTATAGTTGTGATTTAGTTGGGTGGTATTTCCTGATGTTAGCACTGTCTTACTTTAAGCACACATTCCTAGTGAGTCCACGTTCTTAGTGAGAACCGACCCTCTGTGTGTACACACTCGTCCCCAACACCATTCCTCACTATCACCATGACAACCTTCACATTGACCGACGCATAGATGACTGGAGTCTCGATCAGAGTCATAACATCGCTTTCTGAGGCCTTTCACTGGACACGGACTACAGCTGAATATTCCTGTAGATGTTGCAGATGTTATCATTTTATTCACTTAAAGACATGTCAGAATGATCATAGGCTATCTATTGAAAGGGCAAACATTTGACAATCAGATATTTCAGAGAATCAAAGGTCAAAATTAGATTAAAACAGCATAGTCTTAATTAGCTTTCAATCTGTCATCTTAATGATTTAATTAACAGAAAGTGATTATTGAATAGAATAAGGTATTTGACCTGGATCCAAAAACCTGCCAACCGCCAAAACCTTGGCACAGGTCAGTTCCTGGAAATATTTGTATACATTTAGGACATACATGTACGTACATGACTGCACACCCCAAAATAATAAAAAGCTAAATACTATAAGAGGTGATGCAACCATCTCAGATGACAGAGAAAACAGTGTTATTTTTTGCAGACAACATATTACATTTTGAACACCAACTCATATGCTGTCCTTAGAGATATCATTTGTTTAAATTTTCTTTCCCCCCCCCAGTGTTGGTGTAATATTCCTCGATGACCATGTTTCCATTGGTGTCATGGGCGGAGTTAAAAACTTCTTATGGCTTGAATCCGGCTAACGGGATCGATATGACAACAGCCAGTGAAAGTGCAGGGCGCCAAATTCAAAACAACAGAAATGTCATAATTAAAATTCCTCAAACACAGAAGTATTTCACACCATTTTAAAGATAAACTTGTTGTTAATCCCACCACAGTGTCCAATTTCAAAAAGGCTTTATGAGGAAAGCACACCAAATGATTATGTTAGGTCTGCACCTAGTCACAGAAAAACACAACAATTTTTCAGACAAAAAGAGGAGTCACAAAAATCAGAAATAGAGATAAAATTAATCACTAACCTTTGATGATCTTCATCAGATGACACTCATAGGACTTCATGTTACACAATACATGTATGTTTTGTTTGATAAAGTTCATATTTATATACAAAAATCTGAGTTTACATTGGCGCGTTATGTTTAGTAGTTCCAAAACATCCGGTGATTTTGCAGAGCCACATCAATTTACAGAAATACTCATAATAAACATTAATAAAATATACTACTATTATGCATGGAATTATAGATACACTTCTCCTTAATGCAATCGCTTTGTCAGATTTCAAAAAAGCTTTACCGAAAAAGCACACCATGCAACAACCTGAGTACAGCGCTCAGACAACAAATCAAGGCATACAGATATCCGCCATGTTGTGGAGTCAACAGAAGTCAGAAATAACATTATAAATATTCACTTACCTTTGATGATCTTCATCAGAATGCACTCCCAGGAATCCCAGTTCCACAATAAATGTTTGATTTGTTTGATAAAGTCCATCATTTATGTCCAAATACCAATAATAATAATAATCCAAATTCATGACACGCAGGCCAGACAAAAAGTCAAAAAGTTCTGTAGAAACATGTCAAACGAAGTATAGAATCAATCTTTAGGATGTTTTTAACATAAATCTTCAATAATGTTCCAACCGGAGAATTCCTTTGTCTGTACAATTGCAATGGAACGCAGCTAACTCTCACGTGAACGCGCGTGACCAGCTCGTGGCACTCTGCCAGACCACTGACTCATTCAGCTCACATTCCCCTCTCCTTCACAGTAGAAGCATCAAACAAGGTTCTAAAGATTGTTGACATCTAGTGGAAGCCTTGGGAGGTGCAATATGACCCCATAGACACTGTATATTCGATAGGCAAAGAGTTGAAAAACTACAAACCTCAGATTTTCCACTTCCTGGTTGGATTTTTTTCTCAGGTTTTTGCCTGCCATATGAGTTCGGTTATACTCACAGACATCATTCAAACAGTTTTAGAAACTTCAGAGTGTTTTCTATCCAAATATACTAATAATATGCATATATTAGCAACTAGGCCTGAGTAGCAGACAGTTTACTCTGGGCACCTTATTCATCCAATCTACTCAATACTGCCCCCAGCCATTTATTTTTTATTTTATGGGACCCCCAAAACTGTCATAACTGAAAAAAGAAAGAAACACACAAAGACAACTCAAGACAATGATATGTATATTGCCACTGGAAAGACCTCTAATGGTGAATGATATTCAAGTGGATAGTCAAATTTCAGTTAACTGTACACATGACAGAGGCAAAGACCCAGCATTGGCCGTAATGCACAGCGCTGAAATTGGATCAGCTCCAGTTGGCACTGCAAGTCCATTCCATCTGGGTAACTCCATCTTTAGAGTTCCCTGACCAGTTCCCTTCAAAACACCTGACCATCTTCACAGACACTAAACAAAGAAAAGTGGGAGGGCATCACTCACAGTCATAGACTGGGTGTTTGTGGTGAGAATAGACTTAGGTATTTCAAACATAACTGAACAGTATCTGAGGATATTTTAGGTCTTCTACCAAAGTACATAATAGCCAGCCTGGCCTCAGAGCCATACAAAATATTATTGACATATTTCTGAGCACCTCCAAGACGTATAGACGGGTTGACTGACGCCCCAAAAATGATGTGCATGCGCAACAATGACAAGAAGCTGCCATGTGAGGAATCGTAGGTGGCTTGTTTCAGCTACTTTTATCTTGTTGTTGATACCATGTCTGGTTTTGAGGTGTTTTGAATGATTTCATGTCAATGCTAATATGGCAAAAAAAATGCAAGCTAGCAAACCAACAATTTTGTATTTGAGAGACAACAATTGCTCATTGTGCAAATGTATTTATGTTTTAAATAAACATGTGGAAATTAAATATAGTTACACGTCAAAAATCTAAGCCAACACCTCTGTTTTGCACCATAGTTGTGTATGCGTCAGTTTAGTTACTAAACAACCAACCCATCTATGATACCTACTAATGGTCGAGTTACTTGAAACGGAAACAAAAGTAGGGAAAGTGGTCAGGGAGGATGGGTGGGCATAATCCACAATGGTCAATCCAAAACGTGTATGTTACAGTCTTGTCGGGGACAACCATATCATTTTAACTAACTCTTCCCCTAACTCTTATTCTAAATTTAACCCAATTCAGCTAACCTGCTACGTAAGTTATTATTCTACGATAAACTCAGCAAAAAAAGAAACATCTTCTCACGGTCAACTGTCTTTATTTTCAGCAAACTTAACATGTGTAAATATTTGTATGAACATAACAAGATTCAACAACAGACACAGCTCCCCAGCCAC
Source organism: Oncorhynchus clarkii lewisi (assembly GCF_045791955.1). Taxonomy (NCBI): domain Eukaryota; kingdom Metazoa; phylum Chordata; class Actinopteri; order Salmoniformes; family Salmonidae; genus Oncorhynchus; species Oncorhynchus clarkii. Next base: position 57,321,364 of record NC_092155.1, on the reverse strand, counting down.
AAAGTGCCTTCCCCGGGTGTGCACGTCATAGTTCCTCTTCTGCCTCACACCTGCATTCACCAGCTGCTCTCTGGCGAAGGTGTGGGCTGTCTCCAGGCGGTCCAGGAGTCTCCGGGCATACTCTGGCCCCAGGGGAGCAGGAGGGCTATCCAGGGGCTGACCAAATGCTATTTCCGTAGGCGTGCGGGTCTCTCTCCCCAGCATGATGAGGGCAGGCTGAAATCTTTTGAAATCTATGTTATTCAATTATTGCACCCACACTGCTCGCGCGTGCCAACGAGCATCTGCGTTGCCAAGAACTAAAATAGAAATCAGTTCTATTTCTGACGCAGATCGAGCTGCAAGTCCTGCCTCTCCCATCTCCTCATTGGTTTATAGAAGCAGGTACCCACGTGCCATCTCCTCATTGGTTATACCCACGTGGGTGACTGAAAGACTAACGAGGTCAGTGACGCTAATGCACTTAATTTATGAAAGTTAGCTAGCTAGCTAAATTGCCATAAATGTTTAATGCTTTTCGACCTGCCCCAAAATTAATATAATTGGTTCAGAGTTTGTTTTGATATTTTAACCTGCGTGTCGTGATCGCGTTTGGTGTAGGGGGACAAAATAAATGTATGCATGATGGCGCACGCGTGCAGCCGGTTTGGGTTCCGTGTCACAGATTCTTTGTCCCGCAGCGTCGACATCATCCCTTCGGTCCGCCCACCAGAATCCGCGTGAAGCACAGTCAACGAAGCACTCATGCCCGCTTCAGCCGCCATCATTCTAGAGGTCTCCCTCAAGCGGCCTCTGTCCTCCGATGCCCTGGCAATCTCCTCAGCCAGATGCTCCGACGACCATGCAGACGCACCTCCTTGGCCATAATTGTACCCTAACTCCACCTTCACTTTCAGATTTTCTCAAAGCATATTCAAACCTCTTTCTCATGTACGTCAGCTAGCCAAGGTAGTTAGTTAGCTAGCTGGCTAACTTTTATCTACATTTTTAATTCTGACACCTATGTAATGACCTGGCTAGATCATAAAGGAACAATTGTCCAGACAGATATATTTTTCAACTGTGCTGTGAAGTTTCACAAAAGTCCTGAACCTTTCTATTTTCATAGTTTCAAAAGATTGTACATGAAAGATAACATGTTTCATGTTCATCATATAAATAGGCCTGTTTTATTTAGTCTGGCTTGCCATTACAAATAAAATGTTTTTTTAATTATATGAGCTAAAAATATTACAAGTATTTAGGTGTAGACAGGGCCATAAGCAAAGAGGTAAACAGAAAAACAGGTATTTTAATTTCCATGGTAGCAAGATTTATCACAAATAGATACACTTTCTATTAAAATGTATTGTAGAGAGATTATTTATTTATTTTGGGATATGATTACCTAGAGATTAAGATTTCGCTGAAGAGGATGGCTGACGTTTTACATGCCTGTAACCAATTGTGCTATTTTGTTCGTGTTTTTTGCGTTGTTTGTAACTTCTTTTAATTTACCACTTATTTTGAACATAATGTTGCTGCTACCATCTCTTATGACCGAAAATAACTTCTGAACTGGGATTACTCACAATGAACTGGAAGAAGCTTTTTCCTTTAACGAGTTCAACGAGAAAGATATACTGCTCTCCCGGGAACAGGCCCAGATACCCATCATTTGCGTGAAGAAAAGACAGAGGAAAAGAACACGCAGATCAGGCTGGCTTTTGAGAATCCGTAGGCGAGCGATTAAACTTCCACTGCCATTAATTCTACTTGCTAACATGCAATCATTGGAAAATAGAATTGATGACCTACGATTATGGTTATCCTAACAACGGGACATTAAGAACTGTAATATCTTATGTTTCACTGAGTCGTGGCTGAACGACGACATGGATAATATAGAGCTGGAGGGATTTTCAATGCACCGGCAGAACAGAGAAGCTACGTGTGGTAAGACGAGGGGTGGGATGTGTGTTTTTTTGTCAATAACAGCTGGTGCGTAATCTCAAATATTAATGAAGTCTCGGGGCATTTCTCGCTTGATGTAGAGTACCTTATGATAAGCTGTAGACCACACTATCTACCAAGAGAGTTCTTATCTATATTATCTATTTACCCCCACAGACCGATGCTGGCACTAAGACCGCACTCAACTATAAGGGCATAAGCAAACAAGAAAATGCTCACTCAGAAGCGGCCGGGGACTTTAATGCAGGCAAACTTAAATCAGTTTACCAAATTTTTACCAACATGTCACATGTGCAACCAGAGGGAAAAAAACTCTAGACCATCTTTACTCCATACACAGAGATGCATACAAAGCTCTCCCCCGCCCTCCATTTGGCAAATCTGACCAATATTCTATCCTCCTGCTTACAAGCAGGAAATACCAGTGACTCGTTCAATACGGAAGTGGTCAGATGATGCGGATGCTACGCTACAGGACTGTTTTGCTAGCACAGGAATATGTTCCGGCATTCATCCAATTGCATTGAGGAGTATACCACCTCAGTCATCGGCTTCATCAATCAGTCCATCAACAACGTCATCCCCACAGTGACGGTATGTTCAAATCCCAACCAGAAGTCATGGATTACAGGCAACATCCGCATCGAGCTAAAGGCTAGAGCTGCCGCTTTCATGGAGCAGGACACTAATCCGGACGCCTATAAAAAAATCCCACTATGCCCTCATGAACAATTAATCAAATGGCCACCAGACTATTACACTGCCCCCCCCCCCCCCCTTTTGTTTTGTACTCTGCTGCTACTCACTGTTTATTATCTATGCATAGTCACTTCACCCCTAGCTATATGTACAAATTACCTCTAACCTGTACCCCTGCACACTGACTCGGAACCGGTACCCCCTGTATATAGCCTCGTTATTGTTATGTCATTGTGTTACTCTTTATCCTTTTTTACTTTAGTTTATTTGGTAAATATTTTCTTAACACTTCTTGAACTGCACTGTTGGTTAAAGGCTTCTAAGTAAGCATTTCACGGTAAGGGCTACACTTGTTGTATTCGGCACATGTGATAAATAAAGTTTGATTTGATTTTAGTATTTCCACTTCACCGTCAGACCATTTTATTGGAAAACTACACAGTAATGTAAAAGTTGTATTTTTTTTGTGATTGAATACGCAATATAGTACACAGATCATAATTTGATTGTAATCCAGAGGTTAGAAAATGATCTAAATCATTATTGAGGCAGTGGAGGGATTCTAATTGTGGATTTGAAAGAGAACATGAATCATCAGCATACAATGACACCTTTGTTTTTAAGCCCTGGATTTCTAGCCCCTTGATATTATTGTTAGATCTGATTTTAATAGCTAATATTTCAAATAGATATGCCGATAGTATACAACCTTGTTTAACTACTCTTAATACTTTCTTTCATTATTTACTCTTTTTCACCAATTGTACAAATTGTTATATTCCAGGCATTTACAGTGCCTTGCGAAAGTATTCGGCCCCCTTGAACTTTGCGACCTTTTGCCACATTTCAGGCTTCAAACATAAAGATATAAAACTGTATTTTTTTGTGAAGAATCAACAACAAGTGGGACACAATCATGAAGTTGAACGACATTTATTGGATATTTCAATTTTTTTTAACTTTAACTTTACTTTCAGTGCAGCAAACTCTCTCCAGAAGTTCAGTAAGGATCTCTGAATGATCCAATGTTGACCTAAATGACTAATGATGATAAATACAATCCACCTGTGTGTAATCAAGTCTCCATATAAATGCACCTGCACTGTGATAGTCTCAGAGGTCCGTTAAAAGCGCAGAGAGCATCATGAAGAACAAGGAACACACTAGGCAGGTCCGAGATACTGTTGTGAAGAAGTTTAAAGCCGGATTTGGATACAAAAAGATTTCCCAAGCTTTAAACATCCCAAGGCGCACTGTGCAAGCGATAATATTGAAATGGAAGGAGTATCAGACCACTGCAAATCTACCAAGACCTGGCCGTCCCTCTAAACTTTCAGCTCATACAAGGAGAAGACTGATCAGAGATGCAGCCAAGAGGCCCATGATCACTCTGGATGAACTGCAGAGATCTACAGCTGAGGTGGGAGACTCTGTCCATAGGACAACAATCACAACAATTTGTGTATATTGCACAAATCTGGCCTTTATGGAAGAGTGGCAAGAAGAAAGCCATTTCTTAAAGATATCCATAAAAAGTGTTGTTTAAAGTTTGCAACAAGCCACCTGGGAGACACACCAAACATGTGGAAGAAGGTGCTCTGGTCAGATGAAACCAAAATGTAACTTTTTGGCAACAATGCAAAACGTTATGTTTGGCGTAAAAGCAACACAGCTGAACACACCATCCCCACTGTCAAACATGGTGGTGGCAGCATCATGGTTTGGGCCTGCTTTTCTTCAGCAGGGACAGGGAAGATGCTTAAAATTGATGGGAAGATAGATGGAGCCAAATACAGAACCATTCTGGAAGAAAACCTGATGGAGTCTGCAAAAGACCTAAGACTGGGACGGAGATTTGTCTTCCAACAAGACAATGATCCAAAACATAAAGCAAAATCTACAATGGAATGGTTCAAAAATAAACATATCCAGGTGTTAGAATGGCCAAGTCAAAGTCCAAACCTGAATCCAATCGAGAATCTGTGGAAAGAACGGAAAACTGCTGTTCACAAATGCTCTCCATCCAACCTCACTGAGCTCGAGCTGTTTTGCAAGGAGGAATGGGAAAAAATGTCAGTCTCTCGATGTGCAAAACTGATAGAGACATACCCCAAGCGACTTACAGCTGTAATCGCAGCAAAAGGTGGCGCTACAAAGTATTAACTTAAGGGGGCTGAATAATTTTGCACGCCCAATTTTTCAGTTTTTGATTTGTTAAAAAAGTTTGAAATATCCAATAAATGTCGTTCCACTTCATGATTGTGTCCCACTTGTTGTTGATTCTTCACAAAAAAATACAGTTTTATATCTTTATGTTTGAAGCCTGAAATGTGGCAAAAGGTCGCAAAAATCAAGGGGGCCGAATACTTTCGCAAGGCACTGTATATATACGTACATTCCAGTCATACTTTATCAAAAGCCTTTTCAAAGCTAACTATAATATTAACAAAAGATAGGCTACATAAGTTCTCATAACAAAATAGCTTTAAAGAGAATAGTGAGACAGACAATGGTGAGGTAGCCTGCAATGCAGTAGGGAAAGGAGACACAGAGAGTGAGGCTAGTAGTAAAGTGCTTCCCAAACTTGGGGTAGGGGACCCATGTGGGGTCCTTTTACACTGTTAGAACACACTTTGTGTTGGAACAGCACGTGGGACCTAAAATATAACAATTTTAAATATAAAGACAATTCAATATTATTATCATGTATATAAGGCAGGCTGCAATGCAGGAGGAAGAGGAGACACACTGAGGTTACAGTTGTTCCCAAACTTGGTGCTGTATGTGATGAGCATTTTGTTGGCTTGGCACAAACATTACACCTTAGAAGTCAGGCCGCTCAACAATGGAGAATCCACCAATACATGACATATACACTGACTGCACAAACCATTCACTGGCTCTCACTGGCTCTTTCCATGATATAGAGACCAGGTGAATCCAGGTGAATCCTGGTGAATCCAGGTGAATCCTGGTGAATCCAGGTGAATCCAGGTGAATCCTGGTGAATCCAGGTGAATCCTGGTGAAAGCTATGATCCCTTTTTGACGTCACTTGTTAATACACTTCAAATCAGTGTAGATGAAGACGAGGAGACAGGTTAAAGACGCCTTGAGACACTGATTGTGTATGTGTGCCATTCAGAGGGTGAATGGGTAAGACAAAATATTTAAGTGCGGGATATGGTAGTAGGTGCCAGGCGCACCGGTTTGAGTGTGTCAGGAACAGGAATGGTGCTGCGTTTTTCACACTCAACAGTTTCCCGTGTGTCAAGAATGGTCCACCACCCAAAGGACATCCAGGCAACTTGACACAACTGTGGGAAGCATTGGACTCAACGTTGGAGTCAACATGGGCCAGCATCCCTTTGGAACACTTTTGACACCTTGTAGAGTCCATGCCCGACAAATTTAGGCTGTTCTGAGGGCAAAAGGGAGTGCGACTCAAATTAGGAAGCTGTTCCTAATGTTTTGTACACTCAGTGAAGTAAAAGAACACATTAAAACTCAGTGACATTTCAATTATGTATATCTTGAACCAGGGATTGAGATTAAATTCTGAAAGGCACTTGCCGATCAAGCAAATCAGGATAATTTTTTTGCTTGCCTGATTTTAATGATCATTTACCCAAAAATGTAAATTAGTTATGTACACGCAGAAGTGCCATATATTGCCATATACAGTGAGGTCCAGAATTATTGGCACCCTTGATAAAGATGAGCAGAAAAGACTGTAGAAAATAATACAAATACTGAGCTACAAGGCATTTTGTTTAACAAGTAATATTTTTCTCTCTCAAAGAGGGGTAAAAAATGATTGAAAGGTATTGAAAATAGGTGGCAATAACTCACCTTGAGAGAATAACTGCACTGAGCCTTTTTCTAAAAATGTATACATTTAGAGAACACATTTGGAAGGATCTTTACACCATTCCTCAATGCAGAATCTTTCCAGATCCTTGAAATCCTTTGTCTGCTCTTATGGACTGCCCTCTTCAATTCAAACCGCAGGTCTTCAATGGGATTCAAGTCCAGAGACTAATATTACATTAGACATTTTGGATAAAATGTCCTGGTACAGGGTAAAGTTCATGATGTTTGTTGACCTTAAGGGCCCCATGAACAGTGGAAGCAAATTAAGCTTCCACTGGTCCTGGATCTTCCACCAAAACAATAACCCAAGCCGAAAATTATCCGCCGCTATTGTTGCAACTCCTATTACTAGCCTACTTAACCTCTCTTTCATATCATCTGAGATCCATAAAGATTGGAAAGCTGCCGTGGTCATCCCCCTCTTCAAAGGGAGAGACACTCTAGACCCAGACCCATATCTACCCTGCCCCGCCTTTCTAACGTCTTCAAATGCCAAGTTAACAAACCGTTTTGAATCCCACTGTACCTTCTCCGCTACACAATCTGGTATCCGAGCTGCTCATGGGTGCAACTCAGCAGCGTTTAAGGTCCGAAACGATACCATAACCGCCATCGATAAAAGACAGTATTGTGCAGTAGTCTTAAATCGACCTGGCCAATCAGAAAGATCAGTATTGGAATTCTTTGTATTTTGTTTGTAAAAATATACGCAGGTTCAACTTGCCCGACAGTCAAATTGTCTGTCTTTCACTTATTAAACAACGGGATGGAACTAGAAATATCTGTTTTACGCTAATGGAACTCTTTGCAGTTTGTTTTCACCTTATTTTTATCATCATCAACTACCCCATATAGCAATGTTTTTATTCTTCAAAAAACAAATTTGATACAAAAGACATGCTTGATAAACCACTCGGATTGGTACAAATAATTATTTTCACCACTGAATTTGTGGAAAAAATGTCATTTTGTAATGTTGCTACAAAACAAAGTGCTGAACAATGTGAAATTGACTGCAGAGTTAAATTCCCTTAAGCACTTTTAACACAGTGGCTGAAATCTCAAGTACAGTAAGTAGCCTGACAGCCCCAAATAGTAGTAATCCACAATTTACTGTTAGGAAATGCAAATCTAACACTTTCATTCAAAAACCTCAATTATAGACACAGAATAACACCTGAATTGCATCCATCCAACACTTTTATGTTGTTGTTGTAAGGCACTGCATAAGACCTGCAGAAAAGGAGCTGTGATAAGGTTCATGATAATGACAAACTGTGATATAATGTATGACTGACAATCAACCAAATGTAAAGCCTGGTAAAACAATATTCAAACTGTAGATCAATATGGACAGGTTTTAAAAGAGATCATATTTTCTTATTGGTAATTAATTATATTACCAAACATATCTAATCAATGTTAAAGGAAATGTTTGCCCATTTTGAATGAGTTTTTGTGCATCTCAAGATTGAAAAGACAATAGCTTAGATAGACATGAAAACATGAAAAGACCCCAGGAATCGATAGAACATCGCTCAGAGATGCACAAAAACGATATAACATTCAAAACGGGTGAATCTTTCCTTTAAGTTACTGGTTCTCAATCCTGGTCCTGGGGACCAGGATTTGATGATTTGAATCAGGTGTGTAGTGCTAGGGCAAAAACAAAAACGTGCACCCCTTTGGGTTCCCAGGACCAGGAATGAGAACCACTGCTTTAAGGCAAGACATCCCAACCCGCATCCCAAACTTCATCTATAAAAGGACTCTTAACCTACATAGGCTATATCCTGCCATTACCATTGGCCAACATACTGTAAGACTTTTTAAAATGCATCTGAAACCCAACTCTTAGCGGAAAAGTTTGACTCTTCCTTACACCTGAGACTATGGCAAAAATGCCTACCTAATATAACAAATTCAGTATTAGCTTCCAAGCTGATAAGTCGATATCCCACAAGTACACCTTCTCAAGCCACTTAGGGGAAGAAAAAAAAAACATTCTTGGTACAAAAACATTATCTGTATAGAAATAAATTAAAATAGCCATCTAAAGCTAACCTCTTGCTAGACGACTTAAGTGCCATTACTGTCTGTGCTGTACAATTCTGTATTTTATCCACGTGGGAATACTTTTCTGAGGGGAAAAGGGTGTGTATTTCCATAGAGATACAACCTCATTCTTGTTCTGTGGGTGTTTCTCTCCACCCCAACTCTAGTGGGGTGAAGTCTCCAAAGTCAGAGTCAAACAGTTCAGTGATGCCCTCATGCTCCTCTAGGCCAAAGTGGTAGCTGTGGCTTTGTGGAGGGGACAGGTTGATGAACCCATCCAGTGGGTTACCAAGGCCCTCCCCACTGAGGAAGTCAGAGGATGACAAGGGTGAAAGGTCCAATTCTGACAGCACTCCCAAGTTAGTGAACGGGTAACATTCCAGGACTGCTCCTGTAAAAAATAAAAAATAAAATAAAAATGGAAATGCAGTTTTAGTGACCACAGCCAATAGCCATTGAGGAATGTTAAAGAGCGACTGAATGCACCGATTCTGTATGGGTTTCTCTGTTGCTCATTAAGAAAAACAAGATTTCAGTCTTTGGGGGTGTGGATCGATGTGGCAGTTACTGATGTTTGTCCCCCATGAGACACAATAGGAACAAAGCCAGTATCACTTCCTCAAAATAGTCCGAATGTATCGACAGTGCATTTGGAATGTATTCAGACGCCTTGACTTTTTCCACATTTTGTTACAGCCCTATTCTAAAGTTGATTCAATAGTCGTCGTCCCCTCAAATCTACAGAAAATACCCCATAATGACAAAACAAAATGTATTCAAAATAAAACTGAAAAATCACATTTACATAAGTATTCAGACACTTTACTCAGTACTTTGTTGAAGCACCTTTGGCAGAGATTACAGCCTTGAGTCTTCTTGGGTAGGACGCTATACGCTTGGCCCACCTGTATTTGGGGAGTTTCTCCCATTCTTCTCTGCAAATCCTCTCAAGCACTGTCAAGTTGAATGGGGAGCGTCGCTGCACACTTATTTTCAGGTCTCTCCAAAGATGTTAGATCGGGTTCAAGTACAGGACATTCATATTCATAGACTTGCCCCGAAGCCACTCCTGCGTCATCTTGGCTGTGTGCTTAGGGTCGTGGTCCTATTGGAAGGTGAACCTTTGCCCCGGTCTAAGGTCCTGAGCACTTTGGAATAGGTTGTCATCAAGGATCTCTCTGTACTCTGCTCCGTTCATCTTTCCCTCGGTCCCAACTAGTCTCCCAGCACCTGCCGCTGAAAAACATCACCACGGCATGATGCTGCCACCATCACGCTTCACCGTAGTGATCGTGCCAGGTTATCTCCAGATGTGACGCTTGGCATTCAGGCCAAATAGTTTCATCTTGGTTTCATCAGACCAGAGAGTCTTGTTTCTCATGGTCAGAGTCCTTTAGGTGCCTTTTGGCAAACTCCAAGCGGGCCATCATGTTCCTTTTACTGAGGAGTGGCTTCCTTCTAGCCACTCTACCAGAAAGGCCTGATTGGTGGAGTGCTACAGAGATGGTTGTGCTACACAAAGGTTGTCCCATCTGCACAGAAGAATTCTGGAGCTCAGAGTGACCATTGGGTTCTTGGTCACCTCCCTGATCAAGGCCCTTTTCCCCCGATTGCTCAGTTTGGCTGGGCGGACAGCTCTAGGAAGAGTCATTTAATAATGATGGAGGCCACTGTTCTTGGAAAACTTCAATGCTGCAGACGTTTTTTTGGTACCCTTCCCCAGAATTGTGAGTCGACACAATCCTGTCTCTGAGCTCTACGAACAATTCCTTTGACCTCATGGCTTGGTTTTTGCTCTGACATGCACTGTCAACTGTGGGATCATAGACCGGTGTGTGCCTTTCCAAGTCATGTCCAATCAATTGAATTTACCACAGGTGAACTCCAATCAAGTTGTAGAAACATCTCATGGATGATCAAAGGAAACAACTGATGCAACTGAGCTCAATTTCGAGTCTCATAGCAAAGGGTCTGAATATTTATGTAAATAAGGTATTTCAGTTTTGCATTTTTTATACATTTTCAAACATTTCTAAAAAGCTGTTTTTGCTTTTTCATTTTGGGGCATTGATGAGGGAAAAATTATATTCAATTTCAGGTATGGTAACGGGAAATAGGCTGTAAGGTCCTGGTAACGGGAAATAGGCTGTAAGGTCCTGGTAACGGGAAATAGGCTGTAAGGTCCTGGTAACGGGAATAAGGCTGTAAGGTCCTGGTAACGGGAATAAGGCTGTAAGGTCCTGGTAACGGGAATAAGGCTGTAACGTAACAAAATGCACTGTAAGACAACTCAAGAAATCTGTAATTATCTGACATTATTGCATAGGTTTTGGTCGGGCAATTTAAATCTACCTAAGGTGTTTGGTGCAGTATTTCTCTTGTAAAAAAATGCGACGTGTTGTCTTATGTAAACAAAGTACAATACGCTACACTGCTGGGTAGTCTGTCTCACCTTGTGTTTCTGACCAATATTGATTCCCATAAGCTGTTTTCTATCAGATAGGTTCAAGAATGTCAGGGAGTTCTTTCAAGAAATCCATTAAAGCACAACTCAAGGCAATAAACAACCTATCAGGGTGACAGTGTGACACTAGTGAGAGCAGCTTACCCGCTTCACAAAACAATGGCAGTGGAGAGGAGTTCTGTTGGGACGCAGCTGTTGACAATGTAATTTCCTGTGTGGAACTGCACTGTGGTTGTTCTGCAGGCTGGGGCATTATCTGGTATGTGGCTTTAGAAGGGCTGATGCCTGTCACTGGGCTGCAGACACCAGAAATGTCCTCTGGACACAGGAAGACATCAATGGGACCCTGGGTGCTCTTCAGGGAGACCTGATAGCCCTGCCAGAAGACAACAAAGGAATAATTTATTGGAACAGAGAGGATACAATTCAATAGTTGTGGTTGGTAAGTAAACCACATTAGCTGGAATACAGTATTTGGTCCAGAAGAGAGTCTTGAGCAAGCGTCCATTGGTCTATTATCCTCCACATACCTCACTGGGCTCTGACACTTGCATCTGGGTCTCTGGAGGGGCTCTGATGACCATCACCAGCTGGTCAGGAGAGTCAAAAGACTTCCGTAGATCCTGGCACATCAAATAACCCAGCGTGCAATTATGTTAAAGAAAAAACACTGACCTATAATGCATATTCAAATACATACAGTAGATAGAAAAAGCACAGAAACACAAACAGAAAGACAGACAAGACACAAAAGGATATTTCTTGTTCTGGGTATCCTCAGTGAGGAGTCTGAGCTGGAGGTTACACTTGGTAATAAGCTCATCCAGTTTCTCCTCAGCCTGTGTCAAATCAGAGACCTCTTTCTGTAGGTCCTGGTAACGGGAAACAGACGCTCCATCAATGCGGTTCCCCCTGTGACAAACAGAATGTTAGGATAATGTTTTTTTGTGTGTTTTTTTTTAGCTAATACACATATCCTGTGGAATCACTGATGATGGTGTATTGTATGTATTAAATAATATCTGTAGAGGCACGCACAAAAAGGATTATAAGCCAGAAAGGCCAGAACACACTTTTGATATTGTCATACTGTACAGTACGTGAATCCAGACTTACAGCCATTGTATGTTGTTCTTTGATTTCTTGGAGATGAGCTGGATACCCTCCAAGACATTGGTGATGTCATAGATGCGTCTCTTCTGCACTTCCAGGACCTGTGAGGCCCAGTTGAGGTCCACCACCCCGTCAGGAGACTGGGCTAGCAGGTCTAAGAAGCGCTTGGTGGTCAGGTTCAAAGATGTGTCATAGCGAGACTTCTCTGTCGAAGGCTTTGGAACTGAGAACGGGACACAATAATGAAAATACTTTTAATTATTGTCTTTGGCCAAAATTATAATAGTTTCAACTGAATTCAAATGAATAGTTCTATTTGAATTGTGAACCGGGGGTCTGTACCTCTGGGTGGTGCTGGTGTGGACGTTGGGGCCCTCCCAAGAGAAGGTGGGCGAGAGGTGCTGACATACTGGTGATCACTGTCCAAGTCCAGCTTCCTCTTCACCTGAAACAAGTTATGGGGGGGGGACAAAGGTAAAAAGTTAGTGTGGATACTACAGATCATTCTTTCTCACACAGGCACACTTTCTGTAGTCATTGTACAGGAATACATTTACATCATATTCCCACCCCAGCCAACACCCATATGAAAATGGTCAACTAGCTACCTACCGGAGGTCGTCCCAGAGTTGGCCGTCGCTGGTCCTGGACCACATCCGCAGGGCCTTGGGGGGTAGCGAACAGGAGGATCTCTCCAGTGTTGCTGGGTACAGCTGAGTTTAAGCCCACATTGCTGGGGGTAGAAATTATGACTATCTGGTGGTTCTCTGATAAGTCAATACTCCCAGCATTCAAAAGAGACTCAAAGTCTGCCAAAAGATCCTCCGACGTCTGACCTGATACGAGTGCCTCTGACATGGCACACAGCCGGGGTGCTCTAGTCCCCTAAATTGTCTTTTGTGGCAAAATTCAAGTCCAAAGGCTTGATATGCTACTTTCAGCACCTTCTGACACAAGTAATCTCTAATTTGGGAGAATAATAGTGCAAACGTATTAGAAGAGTTGGTTTACAAATACTGAGATTAAGCATGTCTAATATTAACATTAGCTTACTGACAGTCAAGCTTCAACAACTAAAACTCACAAAATCAAAAAATGCATGGTAATGCTTCCTCACAATTAGCCAGCTATAAAATAACCTTAGAGACAGTTGTTGCGCTTTCTGACAGCTGCAGACTGTAGTTACAGTCCGTAGCTATACAAGATAAATCGTTATATTGAATAATTTATCTATAGTTTACAAAAGTGAAATAAACATGCATCAATGTTAGCTAGCGTGCTAACTCGCTGCTAGCTTTTCTATGCAATCTATTGTTTTCATCTTTTACAATGAGTGCGGTGAGGCCTGGCCACATCTATCAACTACTTTCCCTTTGTTAATTGCTAATTCGCTACCTAACGTTGGTTGACATCCAAATAACGTTCGTTTGGTACAGTTTGTAAACACAACTCATAATTTGCTTACTGTGTTGCTAGCAAGCAGAGTTCCTTGAATACTGCAACGACCTAGAAAAACTTAGCTACTCTAGTTAGCTACCTAGCTGGTATTGTTAGCCAAGAAAAGTGGTTGTGTTCGCTTCAGGGTTAGGTTGGGACAGAAGACACAAGCCAATTCAGTTTCAGACTAAATGTACCAGCAATATATTCGCTACAAACAAATCAGGAACCTAAATATTTTGTATTCTTCCTAACGCAATATTGCACTAACCTGAACTTTTAGTTCAGCTTCCTTGGACGAATAACTGGATTTATTACGCATCCTTTCAAATGACAATTAGGGCACCTTAGAATGCTAGCTAAGCTTGCTGCAGTAACGTTACCAGCCAACTCAGTTCTTCACCATCTCGTTTGGTCAGCATACCGAGGAACCAATCCGACAAAACCGGAATAATGGCAAATAATTCCCCCACAAAAAATCTACATATCCTATAAACAAATTATATGGATCATCTTGTTGATCACCTTGACTGAAGTCCATCCATAAAAGTTATAACCTGAGCGCCAAACCGACTGTGTTATTGTTGTTATTGTTCCAGCTGATCAGAACAGTGTTGAGGTTTACGCGCCAAATATTTTTGCCGCGAAACATGCACGTGCATGAAAATCACGATTTCAATTGGTTGGGCGAATGCGTACCTCTAACGTCAGAATTTCCGAGACTTGTCATTGGCTCCCATGAAATGCCACTCTCTGTGATGCCACGCTTTTCATTGTTATGAATGGGAAAACATGTTTTTGGCTAATAGATAAACTGTGAGAAAGTGTACCTTTGAATATGTCATAAGTGATTTGATTAGCTTATTCTTTGGTAACTATTTTGTGAAGCAAATCGAGAGGGGTGACGAATGAGTTAACGTCTGACTTGGGATCAGCCTTTCCTACCCGAATCCAAAACCAAAAACATGACAAAAACTGTTGAAACTGGCCCTGGACCAGCTTTTGGGCAGAGAGAATCCGCCTACATAACGTAATCGGCTACGCAGTCATATTCATCGAAAGCCTACACACAGAAGAACTACAAGATGGCGCAGGCTATATTTGAAGTCCTGGAAGGTATCGACACGTTGATCATATACCACGCTTTTAATTTGACAACATATGAATGTGTTGTAAGACAACTTTTTCTCGAAAAAGTGAGGTTATTTTGGGTTATCTGGGAGGTGTAATTATGGTAATGTGATATGGTAAGGCACAATTTGTATTATAATAATCGATGCCAGAGAGCTAGCTAGTTATCATTTCGTTGAGTAAATTTGGATAATTTTGCATTTGTTCTTTAAATTTGCTTATGGTGATGTATAGCTATTTCTTTTGTTTGGGGATTTTTTTGAGAAGAGGGAGTATGTCGCATTGAAACAGCAGCCACTTGCGCTAGCTTCAACACACTGAGAGGCTGCTTGTTGTCAAAATAGCAGTAGCGCACCAATCCTATTTTATTTTGTTCCTGTCGTACTATGGTATATCATCACCATGATCTGCACCGTTCTGACCTCCAGATCTATTATTCTTTTCTAGGGATGGACAACCAGACAGTCCTGGCTGTCCAGTCTCTGTTGGATGGCCAGGGAGGTGTCCCTGACCCAAACAACCAGAACATCTCAGGCTCATCTACCATTCAGGCAATGGGTGTGTACTTCCCTTTTATCCACTTAATTGTTGTCTCACTGCAATTTCTATTGTGTTGATCGGAGAACTAGGTACTACAGTAACTCAAAACAAGGACCCATTCTGTATCTCCACTGATTGCAGTTTAAATATGGAAGGGTGGATACAGTGCCTTCAGAAAGTATTCATACTCTTGATTCCACATTTTGTTGTGTTAAAGCTTGAATTCAAAGTATATGTTTTGTCTCACTCATCTACACACAATACCCCATAATGACAGTGAAAATGAAATACAGAAATCTCATTTTACATAAGTATTCACATGTTAGAATCACATTTGGCAGTGCTTACAGCTGAGTCTTTCTGGGTAAGTCTTTAAGAGCTTTGCACACCTGGATTGTACAATATTTGCACATTATTCTTTAAAAAATTCTTCAAGCTCTGCCAAGTTGGTTGCTAGACATCTGTTTTCAATTCTTGCCATATATTATTCAAGAAGATTTTAAGTCAAAACTGTAACTAGGCTCCTCTGGAACATTGTGTCATCTCCAGTTTATAATTATTCTTGTATTTTAGGTTATTGTCTACCAATGTCTGTTGGAAAGTAAATTGAACCAGCTATTCCTCTAGGATTTTGCCTGTGCTTAGCTCTTCTGTTTATTTTTAGCATAAAAAACTTCCTAGTTCTTGCCGATAACAAGCATACCTATTACATGATGCAGCCACCACCATGAAAATATGGAGATTGGTACTCGTTGTGTTGGATTTGCCCCAAACATAATGCTTTGTATTCAGGACAAAGTAAATTTCTTGGCCAAGTTTTTTCCAGTTTTACTTTAGTGCCCTATTGCAAACAGGATGTATGTTTTGGAATCTTTTTTTATTCTGTATGTAACAGTATAGCTTCCGTCCCTTTCCTCGCCCCTATCTGGGCTCGAACCAGGGACCCTCTGCACACATCAACAACAGCCACCCTCGAAGCATTGTTACCCATCGCTCCACAAAAGCCACTGCCCTTGCAGAGCAAGGGGAACAACTACTTCAAGGTCTCAGAGCGAGTGACGTCACCGATTGAAACGCTATTAGCGCGCACCACCGCTAACTAGCTAGCCATTTCGCATCGGTTACTTGTACACACTTCCATATTTTCACACTGTCATTTAGGTTAGTATTGTGGAGTAACTACAATGTTGTTGATCCATCCTCAATTTTCTTCTATCACAGCCATTAAACTCTCTAACTGTTTTATAATCCCTGAGCGGGTTCCTTTCTCTCCAGCAACGGAGTTAGGAAGGACGCCTGTATCTTTTGTAGTGACTGGGTGTATTGATACACCATCCAAAATGTAATTAATAACTTTACCATGCTCAAAGAGATATTAAATGTCGGATATATATATATATATATATATTTTTTTTTTTTTTACACATCCACCAATAGGTGTGAGGCTTTGGCAAACCACCCTGGTCTTTGTGGTTGAATCTGTGTTTGAAATTCACTGCTTGACTGGGGGACCTTACAGATATGTGTGGGGTACAGAGAATGAGGTAGTCATTCAAAAATCATGTTAAACAATATTATTGCACACGTTGAGTCCGTGCAACTTGTTATGTGACTTGTTAATCATATTTTTACTCCGGGACATAATTCCACTTTGACATTATGGGGTATAGTGTGTAGGCTAGTGTCTTAACATCTACATTTAATCCATTTTAAATTCAGGCTGTAATGTATCAAAATATGGAGAAAGTCAAGGGGTGTGGATACTTTCTGAAGGTACTGTATATTCCCAATTGTCCTCTACAGATGATGAAGATGTCTTTCTTTGTGGGAAGTGCAAGAAACAGTTCAACTCATTGCCTGCCTTTATGACCCACAAGCGAGAGCAGTGCCAGTCCAATGCCCCTTCCCTGTCTACAGTATCACTGGCATCTAGTAACGCCTACACCCCTGTGCCCTCCATTACCTCTGTGCCACAGACCCCCAACAGACAGGTGGGTACAGCACTACTGGCTTATAACGTATGGTTTTGATTGATAACTAAGATGTTTTTTGTTGTTGATCACTTAGTCTTTTCCCACACCATGAGTCTGGCAAGATAAACTAGTTACCTATCTCCTGTACTTACTCCCCAGCCCATACAGTATCATAGCATACACCAGAGCAATAATTCACTTGCAATGTAAATGCAATAATGCAGCCTTCCTTTTTTCTTTGTTTTGCTATCCACATCAGGTATCCACATACATCACAGTGCCTCCATCTCCTCTTACTCACACACTGGTCCAAGGCAATGTTTTAGTGAGCGACGATGTTCTGATGTCTGCCATCTCCGCCTTCACATCCATTGACCAACCCATGGCAGCAATGCAGCCACCTATTCAGGTAAGTTGTTTTCATTCAATTAAGTATAGGGTTGCACAATTCCAGTAACTTTCCCAAGATTCCCTGGTTTTCCAGAAATCCCGTTTTGGAGGATTCTGGATTTCCTTGCTTATTGCCTAACTTGGATGGGAAGCTTTCTGGAATTGTTAATGGAACTTTGCATCCCAAATTAAGCTATTCTTCTCAATAAGTATATTCCTTTATTCACTGCATATCATGTTTATCTTTCCTTCTCAGAGCAACCTGAGTATGCACACAGGTGCATCCTACCTTCAGCACCATCAGCAGTCCTCCCACTCTCTCCCACCCGGACAGTCTCAGCCTCTGTCCTCCCAGGTGCCACCCAGTATCAGCAACTCAGTGGTCCAGGTCTACAGCACAATGCCTCAAATGTCTGGGAGTGGTAATGCAGAGATTCACACCTTGGGCTTGCAGCTGTTCCAATCTGTACAGGTGAGCTTTAACTAATGCAATCTGTGATTTGCAGAGAATGAGGAGGATGACAGACTTGTACTCTGCAGTCTTTGGGCAACTTCCTAAAGAGTTTGGCTCAGTAGTTCACTAACACTATACATTTTTTCTGCCCACAGGTCCCGAGTCAGTGTGTGGAGAGCCAGTCATTCAACACTCCTCCAATATACAGCCCTGGGAAGCAAGGCACCAAGACCAAAACCTGCAGCATCACTGGAAACCTAACTGGGCTTGAGGAGTTTGACAAAGTGATCATTCCTAAACGACCCAAAAATGGAAAGAAAGGCCAGGATGGAGCAGTGGGTATGATTTTGAAAACAAATGTCAATATACAGTACATATTGGTCTGACCCTAACAATATATATTTTTACATTGTTTTCTCATCATTGGCTAAATAAAATAATGTTGTCCATTGTTAATATTCATTGGCTCTTCAGCAGAACAAATGAAAGGAAAGTCCCAGAAGCTGAAGTGCAATTTCTGTGACAAAGTCTTCTCCAAAAACTTTGATCTCCAGCAACATATCAGAAGGTGAGCTTAACAAACCAAATGTACCATTCAGCCCAAACAGAAAAGCACTATCCATATGCGTTGACATCTTTGATGTCTCTACAGTCATACAGGGGAGAAGCCTTTCCAGTGCATCGTATGTGGCCGGGCCTTTGCCCAGAAGTCTAATGTGAAGAAGCACATGCAGACACACAAAGTGTGGCCCTCGGGCGTGGCCAGTACAGTGTCCAGACTGCCCATCACAGTTAAGGTGGTCCCACTGTGTGCAGAGGAGGTCATGGAGCAACAGGAGGAACAGCAGCATGAGGAGGAGGAGGAGCAGCCAGGTAATCATCTCACTGTGGAATCTTTTTCTCTATAGGCCATTCAGACCTTTTGTGGATGACATAGTGGTAATAATATCCAAAATCAATGTATGTATGTCATAATGAATGTATTATTAAGGGCCTAAGTATGTATTATAAATGTAGATTGTGTGTTCAGAAGCCCCAGGTAAGCCTGAGGAGAGAGACTGTGACTCCCAGACTGATGTAGACAGCCTGGTTGATGGTGAAGGCAAGCACAATGGCCAGCAGGCTCAGACCAAGCAGATAATCCTGATCGACAGCTCTTACCAGTGCCAGTTCTGTGCTGGCAAGTTCAGCACCTACTTCCAGCTCAAATCTCACATGACCCAGCACAAAGGAGAGCAGGTGAGTCCACATGGCCAGAGGGAAGGATCTACCCAGAACAATAATGAAGCACGAGCATTATTAAGCACAGGGGGCAATCGGTGTTCATATTATTTGGAAAACCTTTTTGTTCTCCTTTGAACAGGTATTAAAATAGAAATGTTATTCTGTCAGATGTCTTCCTTAAGAGCTCTGTCCTCACCTTCTAATGTTCCTTTCTGCTGTGTTTCAGGTATATAAGTGTGTGGTGAAGACCTGTTCCCAGACTTTCCAGAAGCTGGATCTGTTCCTGGAGCACACCCGGATGCACCAGGAGCAGCTCACCTACCGCTGCCACCTGTGTAGCAAGGTGTTCCCCTCGCTGTTTGAGCTGGGGGTGCACCAGTACTCCCACTGCTTCTGTCCCCAGCAGAACCCACGCAAGGAGACGACTTTCTATAGGTTAGCGTCACAAACTCCAGTCTCCTAATTAGGTCATACTAATGCTTACAAAGTTCAGTCAGTTGCTTTCTTTTCAGTGTGATCACAGCTTCTCTCTGTGTTTTATATGGCCTTTAGTTTGACCCCATGGTTACGGGTTTCACCAGTGTTTCTGTCACACTCAGGTGCATGAAATGCCAAAGCCGGTACTCCACGCAAGAGGCCTTGGAGCAGCATTTGTTAACCGCCTCACATAACTTCCCCTGCCCACATTGCCAAAAGGTATGCTCTAGAAAAAATGGCTGTCACTCGCTGCTATGTTAGAATTAAGTCACTCTAAATAATGCATTTATTTTTAACAGGTTTTTCCTTGTGAGAGGTATTTCCGGCGGCACCTGCCCACACATGGTATCGGAGGAAGGTTCAAATGTCAGATATGTACAAAGTTCTTCAAAACAGAGCACTACCTCAAACTGCACACTCGTATCCACTCAGGTGAGGCATGCAGACATGGTGCAAATAACTTTCACTCGATTCTCTCTGCTGTGCTTATGGCAACACTGTCATTTCATTGCAGGAGAAAAGCCATACCAATGTTCTGTTTGTGAGGCCATGTTCAACAGGAAGGACAAGGTGAAGAGGCACATGCTCATTCATGAGCCCTTTAAGAAATACAAATGTCCATTTAGGTAAGTGAGGTGTATATTTATCTAACAGATCATATGTGAGCCTATTTGGAAACCTGAGCCACAAAAGATTCCAATAAAAACCTGGGGATACGTCAATGTAACAGAAAGTTGTGTTTTTATTGGTGTATTCAAAGCATTGTTTTGTGCTTTCAGGACACATGTTGGCTGCATTAAAGAGTTTAACAGACCAGACAAGCTGAAGGCACACATACTGTCTCATTCTGGTGAGTATTTCCTGTCTATTGTAGTAAATGATTAATATACCAGTCACAACTGTAAACATAATTTACCTTGTTGCAAAACCATTTAGAGCCATACTTTTGTTTCTGTTGTCTCAAGGTATCAAGCCCTATAAATGTGGGTACTGCCAGAAAGCTTTCAGCAGAAGAGCCCACATGCTTGAGCACCAACGCTCCCACACAAACAACTATCGTTTCCGATGTGCCACCTGCAAAAAGGGCTTCACCCGACAGAAGTATTACAGAGACCACAAGTGCCCCATGGCAGGGGCTGTGGTGGCGAAGGACAGGGCGGAGAAAAGAGTGACGAGGCAGGGACACGGAACAGAGGGGTCAAAGGGGAACGAGGAGTCAGATCTGGAACAGAGCAGGGGAGAGGTGGATGAAAAGGAGGGCGACGAGGAGGATGATGAAGAGGAGAGGGTCGAGGACCCTCAGGCAGTCAGTTGTCCCAGTTGAGGATCTGTCGGCGGGAGGAGAGGCAGAGCTAGAGGAACACTTTGAAGACTGCGGAGTGAGACTGGCTGGTTACAGCAGAGCACCCATGTTCATAGAGACAGTGGATTGAGGCCTGAGTTAGCTAAACAGACCTAGGCTAACATTCCACACCTTGTGTCCTTGTCAAATGCCAAAGTTTTGCATGGCGGGAGTAGAATGATAGCTAAACAGACTGGTGCCAAGACTAGGCCTGAGTTATTCAAGCAGAATCTTGAAAAGATTGTCCTGAGACTACCTTTGCATATGGAAGGGATTTGAATCTCACTATATCCCTCCAATTAAATTAAAGGGGGTTTATTTGTTTTATATTAAAACATTGAAGCTTGGCACTTTGTCTTTCATTGATGATTGTTATTCAGAACAGTGAGTTAGTGTCTTCAGAAAGTATACACACCGCTTGACCTTTTCCACATGTGTTACAGCTTGAGTTTAAAATGGTAAAAAAAAAAAAAAAAAAATTGACTGGCCTACACACAATACCATGTTGTCAAAGTGGAATTTTTTTTATAAAAAAAATATTTAAATGAAAAGCTAAAATGTCTTTAGTCAATAAGTATTCAACCCCTTTTGTATGGCAAGCCTAAATAAGTTCAGGAGTAAAAATGTGCTTAAGTCAAGTTCCATGGACTAACTCTGCAATAAGTGTATATAAATAAATCTCTTTACCCCACACAGATAATTGTAAGGTCGAGCAGTGAATTTCAATCACAGATTGAACCACAAAGACCAGGGAGTTTTGCCAATGCTTAGCAAAGAATGGCACCTATTGGTAGATGGGTCAAAAAATGACATTCAATATCCCTTTGAGCATGGTGAAGTTATTAATTACACTTTGGAGTATCAATCCACCCAGTCACTAGTGATACAGGCGTCCTTCCTAACTCTGCCGGGGAAGATGGAAACTGCTCAGGGATTTCACCAAGAGGCCATTGGTGACTTAAAAAAAATGGAGTTTAATGGCTGTGATAAAACTGGGAATGGATCAACGTTGTTACTCCACAATACTAACCTAATTGACAGTGAAAAGGAAGCCTGTACAGAATACAAATATTACAAAACATGAATGCTTCCTGCAACAAAAGTACTACTGCATAAAAATTGTCTGAATAATTAATTGAATATAAAGTGGTATGTTTGGGGTAAATCAAATAACACATTACTGAGTATCACTCAGCTGCACGTTATGTGTTTGCTTGTAATAGTTAAGGACTGGTGAGTTTCAGGATTAAAAAGACAGAATGGAGCTTAGCACTGGCAAAATCCTAGATTCAGTCTGCTTTCCAAGACACTGGAAGATGAATTCACCTTTCAGCAGGATAACCTAACACACCCGGCCAAATCTACACTTGAGTTTCTTACCAAGAAGACAGTGAATGTTGAGTGGCTGAGTTACAATTGACTTAAATCTACTCGAAAATATATGGCAAGACCTGGAAATGTTTGTATAGCAATGATCAATAACCAATTTGACGGAGCTTGAAGTATGTTGAAAAGAATAAATGGGCAAACGCTGCACAATCATGTGTGAAAAGCTCTTAATGACTTACCCAGAAAGACTCC
Source organism: Oncorhynchus clarkii lewisi (assembly GCF_045791955.1). NCBI lineage: Eukaryota > Metazoa > Chordata > Actinopteri > Salmoniformes > Salmonidae > Oncorhynchus > Oncorhynchus clarkii. The sequence continues at coordinate 57,298,659 of NC_092155.1, read as the reverse complement.
GCTATAATCACTGCTAAAGGTGCTTCTACAAAGTAATGACTCAGTGGTCTGAATACTTAGGTAATTTAGATTTTTGGTATTTCATTTTTAATAAATTAGGAAAAATCTATAAAAACATGTTTTTACTTTGTCATGGGGTATTGTATGTAGATGCGTAAGAAAAACATTTGACCCATTTTGAATTCAGGCTGTAATACAAAATGTGGTAAAGTCAAGGGGTATAAATACTTTCTGAAGGCACTGCATCTCATCCATGGGCAGATGTTTTTTTTTCACCTGCCGCATGTACAGTAAATCTATCGTGCAGATTCCTGACTTCCTTTGGAGGTAACAATTCTATTTTTGTATATAACATTCTATGAATGAATCTTAAGGCATGCACTCTATAATACACTGCATTTAGCTAGAATGAAAATGAAACTATTCAAAATGGATAGCCATGATTTGAAGCCCTTTCACTCGTTTAACTAGATGGTTTAGATTTCTTCACTGACGTCACTACCACAGTAACACCACAAAAGGAAAAACACTAAACCCATTGAATTAATTTGATATTTTTTATATATATATATATATATTTTTTTACACAAATTCATAATGTACATATAAATCAAAACAGGGGAAAAATCTTTCAAATGGCGTTTCACAACACACCCCTTATTACTAAACACTATTTTTATTTTACAAAATGAAATTAATTTGTTATTAACACAATTTACAACATGGTTTCATATACAGGGAGAGCAGTTTAAGTTGCATTAAGGATACATCTGGAGACAAAAATAGGAGCCAACTTTTTATTTGCAATGCACCCAAAATCATTATTTACACATTAACTACCCTAGAATTTCCATTCAAAATCAACCCAGAAAAACAAACTAAATGTATTCTCACCGACGTTCCCATGCCTTTGCCACGGCTAGAAAAACATCTCCCATTAATATAAAATGGATAAATCAGTTTGTTAAAAATCTCTTTTAAAAGCTACCTGTTTAGTCTTCACAGGCACAACCTCAGCACACAACTTGGTTAAATCGCAAATCAGCCAAGACATCAAGGCAATATTCTGGACACAAACATTTCACACTTCCTATTCCCCAGAATACTTAAAAGAGATTACATTTTATCATGTCACAATGCCCTATAAAACTAGGGTCATAGTAGAGCCACATCCATGTACCTTTATAAATATAGGGGCCAATATTGTCCCGTGCAATATTTGATTGATTCACAGATAAATGCTAAGGAACCTTGAACAGAAGAACTGTTCTATTTTAAAGCATGTGCAGTGAACCTTCTGGATCTGGCCATTGTCTTATCAGACGTAACAAGTTTCCTTAAAGTCAGTGTTGGGATAGTCAGAAATAGTGTTGGGACCGATGCTGCTGATAACCCTGTCCCATATATGATATGATGTTATTGAGGGTGAGTTTCCAGCGTTAATACATGATGGGGGGAGGGGCACACATTCTATGAGACAGGAGCAGTTTACTCTTGTGGATCAATAACCACCTCTAATATGCTTCCAATATTTTAGAGCAAGGTCTCTCCCTTCAACAGCACGCACAAACACGCTTACACAGATGCCAGTCTTCGAGAGGCTCCCTGGCTTAAACACTGACAAACGAAGACCACACTCCTGTGTCTATCGATCAGTTGCTAGATCACTCCTGCCCAAAGCCCTCAGTCTCTTCAATCGCAAACATCAATTTCTCCTTCAGCTGCTCATAGCTTTTGTAAGGAGGCAGATCCAATCGATTGAAGCTAGAAAAGGGGGAAAGAGGGGCAGGTTCGTTATCTGTCGAATGAAGCCTTTACTCTGTTTTAACCTAGACTCTTCCATACAGTACTCACCAGGTGTGACTTCTGGGCAGCCAGTTCTCCTTTCCCACCTTCTCAATGCAGAACTTCTGCGGGCCATTGCTCCCTACAAAACCAAATATGGAAGTCACTAACCCATCTACTTACAGGTAAAAAGGGCACAATGTTATGTTTCATTATCTTTTACCTCTGCAGATTGTATTTGTCATCCACCCATGAGGGGAAGGAACAGCCTCAAACTTACCCAATAGGTCAGAAAAGCCTCCAACAGGAAGGCGACAGGTGCCTGTGACGAACTGGAGGAGTCTCATCCGCTTCTCGTTGTCCATCTCTTTGATGAGCTGGAAGGAAAGTACAGGAGGGTACAGTATGTCCAGGCATGTTCTTTAGTGCGTGATCTGAATGGAATGATACTGAGGAGATGTGACATCTGACTGTAGCACAGGTGAGGAGTAACACTGACCTGCCAGAACCAGAGGACCTGCTTGCTGCTGCGTGCGTAGTGTCTGTAGATGGTGTTCCTCTGCCAGTCTGTCAGGTCGATCTCCTGCATCCCACACAGCATCACCTGCAGGAAGTGGACATGTCACAATTGGTTCAATGGAACAACTGATCTTTACCAGAGTGAATATTGGGAATCTGGTGTAAATAAGTATGCTAAACTAAGACTCATACCTCCAGTTCTTTGGCGTCAAAGTACTGCAAGTACTGCTGTGGGAGGACCTCGTTGAAACCCTCAAAGAAGGCCTGGGTCTGCTCCTCCACACCTCTGGACAACCTCCACTCTGCTACAAGCCTGGGAGAGAAACACAGACCATTAAGGCACCACACACCAGGACAGTAGTGAAAAGGGGTCAGAGGTACCAAGAGGGGAGAAGGCGGCCATACGCTGAGACAGACCTAATATACTCCCCCTTGTTCTCCTCAGTGACCAGGACCTCGCCACCGTCCGGCTTGAGCTCATGAGTGGTGATTTCACCCAGAATCTCTTTGTCCACAGAGAAGTACATCTCCAGGCCACACTCCTCAATGTCATTCTCCCTAAAGTATACAAAAAGATGACAAAGACATGTGTCAGCGACTTAACACAGAAAACAACAACTTTCATTAAGAAAAATGGGAACAAAATATTGAACAAACATTAACATCCGTTACAACCAAAGTTAATATCAGTACAGCTTCCGCAGAAGACTCACTTAATCCAGATAAGAGAATTGTAGAATTCTGTGTCAATGGACTCAAGATCTTTCAGTGCCCATGGCTTGTTCAGCATGCGCTTATAGAACGGCAGCGAGAAGCCTGTGTCAATGAACTTCCCATGGAAAAGAGCCTGGGAAAAGAGATCAGGAGGTTAACATCTAAAAATATAGAACTACATCAGATCTTTGCACTTGCAAACATATCACATTGCAGTAGAAGTTGAACTTAATGACTCAAAATAGTTACCATAGCGATGAAGCGTCCAATGAATTTAAAGTATTTAAGGTGGTCAGGGTTAATGTATGAGGCAGGGTTGATCTGCAGGCAGTAGTTGTCCTTCCCAGCATATTCAAATAGGCAGTACATGGGGTTCAGCACCTCGTGAGACAGCAGGAAAAACCACTCCCTACAGAGGAAGAAATTGATAACTCATCACAATACCTCTCTGCAAGCATCCAACGAACACCATACTTTATAACGTGGTCAAATAACTGGTAGACAACCACTTATCTAGGATATTTTACAAGGCAATTCAAAAAGCTGAAACCTTGACCAAAGGCAACTTCATCACTACGACAACATATTATTTATTGGAGTGCAATGACTGTACAAGAGCACATTAGAGTTTTACCTTGCCACCCCACCATAATCGAGGCCTTCTTCCCCAGGGAATATGATCCATAGTCTCCTGCGGAGGTCCTGTGCATTGAAGCTCATTATCTACAATGGAAAGAATCAAATTAATATGGACAACATGTCAGTGTCAGCATGATCATTTGGGAGGATGTTTACTCACTTGTTGGAACGAGTCCTCAAACAGGGTTTTGCGGGTGACAGTGATCTTGATGTGCTGAGGCATTGACAATTGCTGGACAAGAAGAAGAGGAAATCATAAGTGATTTTGAAGCATGTGACTTTTTTCAGAATGGGCCAACAGAAATAACAGGTCATCATTTTCATTTAATTGGGTCACTGTATTGGAATTCATGTGGTTCTGTTGATCATAAAAACAATGACAAAGTTTAACCACTCAAACTCAGAAGGCATGACACCTACCTGGCACCAGAATCTGAAGTACTGGACTTTGGCTTTAAAGTCTCGAACGTAAGTAATCTGGGGCCCATTTTCACTGTTTTATAGTAAGCGGGAAGGAACAAGGCACACATTGTCACACATCATGGCCAAAACACAAATCAGCCTTGTCAGATTACCTGGCTTTAACTATAGTTTATGAGAACTATACAATACTGTCAAATCATAGACCCCAGACAGACAATGGTATGTGTTCACTACTCTCTTCAGAAATAACAAATGGCTAGATATTGACAATTGTTTCAGCCAAAACATGCTACATGTGAGCAGACAAACAGCTAGAGGGGAAATATCAATAACCTCAGTCCTGTGAAAAGGCACCAAACAGGTAATTCCTGTTAGTTGGGGAATAGAGCTAAGCAAAGTCACTGCTGCACAGAGAACAGTCATGTTGACAGTACACCATCATCCTTCAGGTGTGGCTCATTACAATACTAAAAGATAGACAGTACAGTATCGGTTCAGCCCATTTTAGTCATCCTTATTTGACATTTTTAGAACATAAAGGGCTGTTATTAGTAGCAACACTTCCATCACCAGTCTGTTTTAGGTCAAAACTAGTCTCAAACAGAACCGTGTTTGCTACATACAGCCTAGTTTTATTCTAAAATATGGCCTCAAGAAAAATTATTTAGTCAGAGTGGGAGCCCAATGCTTTTATATCAAGTGAATGGAATGTTGTGACGTACAGTGAGGATGTTCCAGTGCGAGGGTCGATGTATGTAGTGGCTCTCCTGTTGTGGTCCACAAAGTATGGGATGCCGTCGACAGTGAACCTCATCTCCCAGCCCTCTGGAAGAGGCTTTTCATTCAGCAGCCTGAGAGAGAGTGTGTCTGTCATTACTTGGACCAAGAGTCAGACACAGATCTGCACAATGTCTGAATTAACACTTCAGATCCAGCACATGGGCATGTGGAGAGTACTAGAACCAGGGCTGAGCTAATCTTGCCAGGATAGCCCCCACGGAGGTTAAAAGTAGCTGTTAGAATACATATCTGCACTAAGAGTAGCACAGATGAACTTCTCACCCCTGAGTGCGAGGGTCCTCCCACTGTGTAGTCCGTGTGGTGTGTTGGACAAAGTACACTCTCTCGTTGCTGTCAGTTCTTTTCTCTGAGGACGTAAAGAAATTCATGAAAAATTCTAGAAAACATTTAATGAATCTGTGCGATGTGAGGTAGTGAGATATTACCCCATCCATGTGGCAGCGGGCCCAGGGGATCAAACTGCTTATTCTCAGTGGCTGGAACCTGGTCCTGGAGCTTCAGTGCACCAGAGAAAATAAGGAATAATATTTGAACAAAGTAAAAAAATTCAACTGATCAAGATTGGTTAAATATCACCAACTGAAAGAGGGAAAACTGTTTACAGCACAATATGTAAAGAATTAAGAGAAGCAGACAATCTGATTAGGCTGACAAACACTAATAGATTGTCTGGACACAACAGCAAGGCCCAATTAATTACATTTCATAGTTAGAGCAGTTATAGGAAGATAATATCATGTCTGGCTTGCCAGCTAGCTCATTTGGCTAAATAAAGCCAGGGGTGGGTTAGCATCCCCCTTTAGTTATTTAGTTCCTAATAAACTTCCTGTAAATTACCCAATCCATTTGATGGCATTATCATTGCACACAGTGCAAATAGCAGCTTTCCCCATTTATTTAAAATCTTCATCTCTTGAGTGTTTCACAACTGTTCAGTACTGTTATTGAAGGAACTAAGCACTTGATTTGACCAGTCAGAGTTCCCACTTACCCCATTCACCCCAAATATGAAGCGCTGGTTGAACTGCTGCATGGCACCCTGTAGCTGGTTGCGTTGGTGCTGCCACTGTTCATAGTTCCGTACCGTCTCCATGGTGGGCCGTTGCCAGGTGGTAGTTCTGGTGATGTGGTCTACAAAGTAGACCCTGCCCATGGGGTCCACTCTCCGCTCCCACCTACACACAGGGCAAAGAGGAACAGGGGAGACAGTATAAGAGCTTTGGCATTTAGTATCTTCTAGTAACAAAGACACTATTCTCTGTGTTAGTATGGAGGTAGGAAAAATGCATTTGAATACTGTATGTAGAATGTATATTGTAGTTGGAGTATCAGTTGAGTATGAAGATACAGGATATGTAAGGGGAGTTACCCAGAAGGTAGAGGCTCAGGCCGCTCCCACGTCGTCCTCTTTTCCACATGATCTACAAAATACAGCCTTCCGTTCTGATCCACCCTCTGCTCCCATCTTCACAGCAACACAAAGAAAAAGTTTACACTTAAAAAAAAACAGTCCACCAGCTAAAAAAGCTAGAATCCAAATCACATCAGGTAGTGTAGAGTTACAGTATAAAAATGACGAGACTAAGTAACCCTGGAGCAATGATAACAGGTAATTGCAGTTGGTAAGCAGTCGCAGCAGACATATTTCAAACAGCTCTCTTGCTCACATCTTCAGTTTAACAGAACATGTCAGATGAACTCCTGAGTTGTATTGACACCACTAACTGACTAACTGAGTGTTACTGCCAGACCGATCAACATGGATGGCTTGACCCTTACCCAGGAAAGAGTGGGCCTGCAGCAACAGTGGGGACTCTGGGGGGGCCTGGAGCAACACTGGCTGCTTGTCTGGCTGCTATTGCTTGGCTCTGGTCGTGTGTAGGGGGTGGGGCATTGGGGTCTGCGGCTGGTACTGCAGGTGCAGGCATACGGACTGGGGTTTCTGAGCTGGGGCCATCGCTTCCTTCAGTTGGTATGGAACTATTAGAGGATGCTGCCGAAAACCAGTGAATGAGAAAAAAGATTGGATGAGTTTGAGAAAACGACACTAAATGGTTGTTTTCTGCCACATTATCTGACAAATGCATACAAAACTAAGCCATCGCAAAACTGGGGCCATCACTTCCTTCAGTTGGTATGGAACTATTAGAGGATGCTGCCGAGGATGCTGCATAAAGCAAAACACCATGCCATAAAATCCCCAGGAGCATTAGTGTTGGTTTAAGATGGGCTAAGAGGTTGACCCACTCACCTGGAGAGGAGGTTGGTCTGCGTGGGGTGGGTGGTGGGGGTCGGGAGGGCCTGGGGGGACGTAGAGGATTCCCCTTGGAGCTCCCTGCTGACAGAGCGGGAGACCCTGTGCCGTTCACTGCGACCACACGCCCAGTTGGGGAAGCTCTGTGCTCCAAACCATCCACAGAAGGAGAGCCATCTCTACTCCTCCTGCCACAAGGTCAACTATTAACTCTGTTCATAAGCAAGACCATCATTACCACAGTAACCAGGAATAATAGGCTTACCTCACATCATGATCCCCGTTGTGTTGCGATTCCCCATTTGACATACCTGAGATCAGAAACACAGAGTTGTGAACTGAACATACTGACGGGAAGCTGGAGCTTATTTTCTGGGCAGGTTGGGAAAACCATAACTCTCCCATAAATCAATACAGATAACAGTGCGGATAACATTGCACAGAGCAGACGCACTTCGGCTGTTGGCCTCGACAGCAGAGGCAAACATCTCTGGGTCGACCTGCATGCCGTCCAGACAGACAGACAGGTCCCCCACCACATCGGTCTGGTCTTTGTCTGCACTCAGCTGCAGGGTCTGCACCACCTCAGAGACTGAAGGGAAAAACACCATGGAACAAAATCATTGGTTATCAGAGATGGGGGAAAGAACCTAGTTACAAATCGGGATATTATTTTTCACAAAATATCGTATTGTCAATAAGCTGAATATTATGTTTGCGCTAGTTGGCTGTATCTGCACCAAAACTATAGTATTTTTCCTTCATAGCTTGTTCTCCATCTTATTTTAAATAGGGAGCCAATTTGTTTTCAGCACTTTAATTTCCATGACTGATCAAAACTTATTTTCTCATGTCTCTCTCTTGTCCCTCTGCAGCAGACATATAGTGAGCAATATGTTTGGAATATCGAGTTGCAATAAAATCACATTATCCAATCGCAATACATATATCAGCACCTAAGTATCACGATAATGTCGTATCGTGAGGTCCCTGGCAATTCCCAGCACTATTGGTTATGTAATAAAAAGCCTCCTTCCACTCAGTTCCTTGTCTGTCAAAAGCCTTTATCAGCACTTTGAGTCATCCTGCCACTTTGCACCAGGATGATAACCTTGAGTTTGAGACACAAGAGGGACATTAACGAACTGCTTGGATAGTATACCGCATAGGCTATGACCAATGATTATCTCGGTTGTCACCTTATGAAATATATCTTCAACAAACTAGTGGGAAAAAAGTCATGGAGAGATCATTCCCGTAAAAGGAATACAAGGAGAGTCATATACAGCCATAAGAAACAGAGTAATTACCCTACTCTAAAACTAAGCTGTCATTGTTTACTGCTTTGTCAAAATAGGAGACTGGTGTGATATGTTCAATCTGGTTTGTCTTAAACTGTATTTAGAAAATTGGCAGGGGACTGAATGAACTCTTTATGAAGGGGAAGTAATCTCATCTGCCTCTTATCTGTGACATCACACAGTCAAAGCAGAGGGAGGTGCTTGTGGCTGTGTTATGTAAGAGAGAGAGAGCACAGACACAGTACAGGCCCTTATCACACAGCCAAGCAAGGTATGCATAACATGATACAAGGAAGGCACTCACTATTCATGTCGTTGGATTTGAGTGTGTCGCTGACCTCCAGAGTTGCCATGCCTAACAATACGTCCGACTTCAAGGTCTGGTGACTCCATACCCGGAAGATGAGCTTGCTGAAAGGAGTGACAATTCTATTGCCGAGATAAAAGAAAAACATACAATGAAGATCACATTGGTTAATTCACTGGGAATATAGCATACATTTTAGGTGAGAGTTGATCAGACACGAAATAGTCAAAGATAATTATTATCAAATATCTGAAGACAAAACAAACAGCGTTAGCATGGAGGCAAATAGAAGCAAGTGTCCATGCTCACTATTACAGCTGCCTATTTAAACACTAAATATTTGCATGAAAAGACAGTTATGGAAGCGCATCAGCTTACTCAACCATAGTATAACTGCTCTGAATTCTCCACACCAAGACATACTGAAATTGGAGAGGGACTTTAAATCAAGAAGGGACTGCAGAGTAAGACTCCAGAGCTATTTAAAGAAGGGATTGATTGTGTGGATGTGTTGGCACTTGGCACTACTAAATCATGAGTGGATTCTCAGTCAACCCTATACACTTGCGAGAGAATTTGTACTCGTTAAATTAATAGGCGGCTGTTCCTTGTGCTCAACAATAACACGATGACAACTTACACAGTGAGCAGCTGCTTCCATTTGGGACTGTGGGTGTTGTTGCATTTTTCGGTCTTTTTGGACTGGCCGTCAACTGCAACTTCAACATATGGACTGGGGCCAAACCAGTTCTTCTTGTTCTCTTTCAGTTTTGCTGATAGCACTGAGGAGATGAAGAGTGTTGTGAATTAGGGCAGAGCTAGAAGGAAAACTGTCTGTTGGAAGTTTGACAGCAGCTCAGTTAGTAGTCGCGGTGCTTGCAATGCCTGGGTAGTGGGTTCGATTTCCCCACCCATACATAACAATGTATGCACACATGACTAAATGACATATTTTACTATATTATAGGGCACTTCAGGTCAATTCTGTTTTATGAACATCGCCCACACCCTGAGAGAGCGTTTCATATGTTTGGTATGGACTAAGCCCTTCAACACCCAAAATAAATGACAAGGATCAGGATTAAGAACCTACCCATAATTTGCAGTTGTGCCTTCATGGGGTAGCCATTCCCAGGGCCTGGTTTAGCAATGCTGGAGGCCATGACATACCTGCAACAAAACACCACACTCAGTCAACCATTCAATGGACCAACGCACATTCCATGCAATGCAAGTTACAGCCTTTCTATCCTCTGTCTCACTGCATTGTGAGAGACGCTTTATGATATTACAGTGAGCTTATCTAAATGTGATGTTATCTGATTGTAATGAAACAAAATATCATGGTCAGCATTCTGTTAGTTACACTATTACCACCCAGCAACTAACACAGACCTCTTTTGAATGGTAATGAAATCTTATTGCTATTAGTTAAAAGGTGTAATACGGTTATGCTTGTACCTACCATTCTCTGACGAGGCTAGACTTCTCTATAAGTACATGGAAGTCGGTGTCAAACTTACCGAGCTCAGATGTATATTTATACGATTCCTAAGAGTCATTTAGGTAATTCCACAGTAACAGAGTGACAGATTCAGATGTGTCACTTTAAAATGCATGTCAAACAAAAACAATTGCAAAGTTAAAGAAACCATACAAATCCATGCACAAGGACTACTTTGAACAGTGCAGATCCAAATGTTCTTAACAGAATGAAGGTTTGTGCTGTTTGCGTCCTCATTCTATTACCCAACTTTGCATCTGCACTGTTCTTGAAGTGAATGTGTTTTTGTAAGAATCTCAGTGGAAATTGTTGAAGCTAGTCCTTATGCATAGTATGGTTTGTATAACTTGGCAATCATTGATTTGTTTGAAATGTATTTTAAAGTGAAAAAGTCCCAGTGTCAGTCTGTTACTGTGGAATTGCCCATTTACAAATAACTGTTCTCTGGAAAATGCCTCGAGTGTGATACCATCCCACAAGTAACTTTCTAGGGAAAATCAAATTGGTGAAAGTAGCACCAGGAATCATAGCCTAGTCCTCATTCCTGGTTTGTGGTTACCTCATTGTGCATAATGTACACTAAAGTGCATTCAGACCCCTTGGCTTTTTTCATATTGCTACATTACAGCCTTATTCTTAAAGTGAAAAAACTATTTTATTTCCTCTTCAATCTACACACAATACCCCATAATGACAAAGCATAAACAGTCGTTTTAAACATTTTTTGTTGCAGATTAACTAAAAATAAAAAAACAGTAATACCTTATTTACATTTGCTATGAGACTCGAAATTGAGCTCAGGCGCATCATGTTTCCATTAAACATCCTTGAGATTTTTCTTCACCTTGATTGGAGTCCACCTCTGGTAAATTCAATTGATTGGACATGATTTGGAAAGGCACACCTGTCTATATAAAAAGGTCCCACAGTTGACAGGATTGTGTTGAGGCACAGATTTGGGGAAGGGTACCAAAACATTTCTGCAGCATTGATGGTGACCAAGAACACAGTGGCCTCCATCATTCTGAAATGGAAGAGATTTGGAACCACCAAGACTCGTCCTAGACCTGGCTGGTCCGGCCAAACTGAGCAATCGGGGGAGAAGGGCCTTGGTCAGGGAGGTGACCAAGAACTGTCCCTCCTCTGTGGAGATGGGAGAAGCCCAGGACCTACCGATATGGCTTCTTCACTTGCGGGATCGTCTGAGACCTGCCACACGCCAGCTGATGAAACTGAGAAATATTTCTGTCTGTAATAAAAGCCCTTTTGTGGAGGGGGAAAAAAAACTAATTCTGATTGGCTGGGCTTAGATCCCCAGTGGGTGGGCCTATGCCCACCCAGGCCTCACCCCTGCCCAGTCATGTGAAATCCATAGATGAGGTCCTAATGGATGTATTTCAATTGAATGACTTCCTTATATGAACTGTAACTCAGTAAAATCTTTTAAATTGTTGAATTTATATTGTTGTTCCGTATAATATTACACACAGGCATGTTTAACTTGTTTTTAAAGTATTGGTTAGAGTGCAACATTCCAGGAAGAGCTTTGTTTCGTGAGGAATACAACTTATAAATGCCAAACAACTTCCTTACCAATCATTACCCACAATGCATTGAGAAAGGTTAGCTACATTTACCCAGCCCCACCCCTCAGTTCAAACAAATTGGAAGGGTGGGGTTGTTGAAATTACAGTATGCTTTATGAACACATGTGACTGGATGACAGCAAGAGAACCCCAACGTCATTTTACGCAATAACAATATGTCTGGAGAACATAAACATAGCTAACTTTGATAGCATTTTGTTTGCCATCGCTAGGATTAGATGTTAACCATCAGTCGCATGACATTAGCAAAAGGCAAAGTGTAGGTATCTCCGACATGTTTGACAATGAAGAAGGCTAACGCGTTTAGCCTAGTTAGCTGAGTGGCTAAATTAGATGTAGTCTAACTCAAAACGAGTGAAATTACAACCTTGAAACTCCGCTATCTGGTAGCTAGCGAAATGTTATTTACGTTCTGCTCCGGGATACAGAGCTTGGATGCAATATTTGTGTTGTTTACGTGTTACATATCAGCTGGCAACTTATGAAGTTATACCATCTATGAATGGGTTACTCACAACTGCTCGTGACAACATAAGAGCACGAAATACAAAAAAAATACATTAAATTAAAAGCTGGCAGGTTAGCCTGTGTCGTGGCTGGCTGACCCAGTGTTTAGGCTAAATATTGTGGTTGAGGACCTCCCACCTCGGATATTATGCTTACCCGAATCCAAGGGCAGAAGAAGTTCAAGACGTGACAGGCAACTTTCCTTAATATCCCGGTCTGTTTTGGTTCTTTTGCGGCTTCACTTCAAGAAATACACTTCCACCATATTCGTAATCGTCTCACGTGACCGAAACAAGGTGGTGCGCACGCATACTTTTTCTGTGGTGTTTATCTGCGGTTGGCATCAAACTTTATGGTCTATTACCGCCACCTACTGTACTGGAATGTGGGCCAGAGACAGGGAGGAAGTAAATCCGTAGTTCCGGTTCTCTTAAAAATGTTGACACTCTTAATATGTTTTACTCCACATCCTTTCTCCTAAAGGTCTGTTTAGCTAGCACATCTACTTCCTCATTTCCTTTCACCCCCACATGGGCTGGGACCCAAGCTTCTGGACACCCATCTGTCTCACCCGTGCATGAATTGGAGTACCGCATTTAGCTATATGAGCTAAGTGTTTGCATACTCATCAGCACAGTACATGAATCAGAGCATATATCTATTATGTTTGTCTTGACTTCCACCACTAACTGCAAGGCCAACAGTACAGCCATCAGTTTTGCAATGCATACAGCCAGGTGGTCTGTAATACGTTTCCTTACTGCAAAACCATTTCCCTGTACAGCAAAGGCTGACCCAGTGTGACATGTCCATGGATCTTTTGATCCATCTGTATATATGAGCATAACATCTTGAAATACAGTGCCTTCGGAAAGTATTCAGACCCCTTGACTTTTTCCACATTTATTCTAAAATGGATTCAAATCAATCTACACACAATACCCCATAATGATGTTGCAAAAGACAGGTTTTTAGACATTTTTGCAAATGTATAAAAAAATTATAACTGAAATACCTTATTTACTGTACATGTATTCAGACACTTTGCTTTGAGTCCTGAAATTGAGCTACGGTGCATCCTGTTTCCATTGATCATCCTTGAGATGTTTTCTAACTTGATTGGAGTCCACCTGTGGTAAATACAATTGATTGGACATGATTTGGAAAGGCAAACACCCATCTATATAAGGTCCCACGGTTTATGTCAGAGCAAAAACCAAGCCATGAGGTTGAAGGAATTGTCCGTAGAGCTCCGAGACAGAATTGTGTCGAGGCACAGATCTGGGGAAGGGTACCAAAAAATGTCTGCAGCATTGAAGGTCCCCAAGAACACAGTGGCCTCCATTATTCTTAAATGGAAGAAGTTTGGAACCCCCAAGACTTTTCCTAGAGCTGGCCGCCCCAGCCAAACTGAGCAATCAGGGAGAAGGGCCTTGGTCAAGGAAGTGACCAGGAACTTGATGGTCACAGAGCTCTAGAGTTCCTCTGTGGAGATGTTCCTCTGTGGAGATGGGAGAACCTGTCAGAAGGTCAACCATCTATGCAGCACTCCAACAAATTAGGCCTTCATTGTAGAGTGGCCAGACGGAAGCCATTCCTCAGTAAAAGTCACATGACAGCCTGCTTGGTTTTTGCCAAAAAGGTAGCTAAAGACTCTCAGACCATGACAAACAAGATTCTCTGGTCTGATGAAACCAAGATAGAACTCTTTGGTCTGAATGCCAAGCGTCACGTCTGGAGGAAACCTGGCACCATCCCTATGGTGAATCATGGTGGTGGCAGCATCATGCGACTTGTCCGGATCGAGGCAAAGATGAACGGAGCAAAGTACAGAGAGATCCTTGATGAAAATCTGCTCCAGGTGACTCAGGACCTCAGACTGGGGTGAAGTTTCACCTTACAACAGGACAACGACCCTAAACACACAGCCAAGACAACGCAGGAGTAGCTTCTCTGAACGTCCTTGATTGACACAGCCATAGAACGAACTTAAACCTGATCTAACATCTCTGGAGACCTGAGACCTAGATGTGCAGAGACGCTCCTCATCCAACCTGACAGAATTGAGAGGATCTGCAGAGAAAAATAGGAGAAACTTCCCAAATCAAAATGTGCTGACTACAACATCACCTTACAGTGAAATGCTTACTTACAAGCCCTAACCAACAAAGCAATTTAAAAACAAGTAAAAATAGCTAAAAAATAATAAGTAATACAAAAAAAGTATATACAGGGGGTACCGATACAAAGCCAATGTGCAGGGGCACTTGTTAGTTGAGGTAATTGAGATCAAGTCTGGGTATACATTTGATTAGATGTTCAGGAGTCTTATGGATTGGGGGTAGAAGCTGTTTATGAGCCTCTTGGACCTAGACATGGCACTCCGGTACCTCTTGCCATGCGGTAGCAGAGAGAACAGTCTATGACTAGGGTGGCTGGACTCTTTGACAATTTTTAGGGCCTTCCTCTGATAATGCCCGGTGTGGAGGTCCAGCATGGCAGGAAGCTTGGCCCCAGTGACATACTGGGCCGTAAGCACTACCCTCTGTAGTGCCTTGCGGTCAGAGGCCGAGCAGTTGCCATACCAGGCAGTGATGCAACCAGTCAGAATGTTCTTGATGGTGCAGCTGTAGAACCTTGTGAGGTTCTGAGGACCCAAATCTTTTCAGTCCCGTGAAGGGGAATATATTTTTTGTGCCCTCCTCACGACTTTCTTGGTGTGCTTGGACCATGTTAGTTTGTTGGTGATGTGGACACCAAGGAACTTGAAGCTCTCAACGTGCTCCACTACAGCCCCGTCGATGAGAATGGAGGCGTGCGCAGTCTTCTTTTTCCAATAGTCCAAGATCATCTCCTTTGTCTTGATCACATTGAGGGAGAGGTTGTTGTCCTGGCACCACACGGCCAGGACTCTGACCTCCTCCCTATAGGCTGTCTCCTCGTTGAAAGTCATCAGGCCTTACGTTGTGTCATCGGCAAACTTAATGGTGATGTTGGAGTTGTGCCTTGCCGCACAGTCATGCGTGAACAGGGAGTACAAGAGGGGATTGAGCACGCACCCCTGAGGGGCCCCAATGTTGAGGATAATCGTGGCAGATGTGTTGTTACCTACCCTTACCACCTGGGGCAGCCAGTCAGGAAGGCCAGGATCCAGTTACAGAGGGAGGTGTTTAGTCCCAGGGTCCTTAGCTTATCGATGAGCTTTGAGGGCACTATGGTGCTGAATAATGAGCTGTAGTCAATGAATAGCATTCTCACATACAGTTTAAGTCGGAAGTTTACACACACCTTATCCAAATACATTCAAACTCAGTTTTCACAATTCCTGACATTTAATCCTAGTAAAAATTCCCTGTCTTAGGTCAGTTAGGATCACCCCTTTATTTTAAGAATGTGAAATGTCAGAATAACAGTAGAGCGAACGCTTGCCTTTAAATAGTTTAACTTGGGTCAAACCCTTTTCGGGTAGCCTTCCACAAGCTTCCCACAATAAGTTGGGTGAATTTTGGCCCATTCCTCCTGACAGAGCTGGTGTAACTGAGTCAGATTTGTAGGCCTCCTTGCTTGCACACGCTTTTTCAGTTCTGCCCACAAATTTTCTATGGGATTGAGGTCAGGGCTTTGTGATGGTCACTCCAATACCTTGACTTTGTTGTCCTTAATATATTTTTCCACAACTTTGGAAGTATGCTTGGGGTCATTGTCCAGTTGGAAGACCCATATGCGACCAAGCTTTAACTTCCTGACTGATGTCTTGAGATGTTGCTTCAATATATCCACATAATTTCCCACCCTCATAAAGCCATCTATTTAGTGAAGTGCACCAGTCCCTCCTGCAGCAAAGCACCCCCACAACATGATGCTGCCACCCCCGTGTTTCACGGTTGGGATGGTGTTCTTCGGCTTGCAATCCTCCCCCCTTTTCCTCCTAACATAACGATGGTCATTATGGCCAAACAGTTCTGTTTTTGTTTCATCAGACCAGAGGACATTTCTCCAAAAAGTACAATCTTTGTCCCCATGTGCAGTTGCAAACTGTAGTCTGGCTTTTTCATGGCGTTTTTGGAGCAGTGGCTTCTTCCTTGCTGAGCGGACTTTCAGCTTGTGTCGATATAGGACTCGTTTTATTTTGGACATAGATACTTTTGTACCTGTTTCCTCGAGCGTCTTCAAAAGGTTCTTTGCTGTTGCTCTGGGATTGATTTGCACTTTTCGCACTAAAGTACGTTCATCTCTAGGAGACAGAACGCGTCTCCTTCCTGAGCGGAATGACGGCTGCGTGGTCCCATGGTGTTTATACTTGCGTACTTTTGTTTGTACAGATGAACATGGTACCTTCAGATGTTTGGAAATTGGTCCCAAGGATGAACCAGACTTGTGGAGGTCTGCAATTTTTTTTCTGAGGTCTTGGCTGATTTATTTTGGTTTACCCATGATGTCAAGCAAATATTTTGAAGGTAGGCCTTGAAATACATCCACAGGTACACCTACAATTGACACAAATGATGTCAATTAGCCTATCATAAGCTTCTAAAGCCATGACATCATTTTCTGGAATTTTCCAAGCTGTTTAAAGGCACAGTCAACTTAGTGTATGTAAACTTCTGACCCACTGGAATTGTGATACAATGAATTATAAGTGAAATAATCTGTCTGTAAACAATTGTTGGAAAAATGACTTGTGTCATGCACAAAGTAGATGTCCTAACCGACATGCCAAAACTATAGTTTGTTAACAAGAAATTTGTGGAGTGGTTGAAAAAACGAGTTTTAATGATATCTACCTAAGTGTATGTAAACTTCCGACTTCAACTGTAGGTGTTCCTTTTGTCCAGGTGGGAAAGGGTGTTGTGAAGTGCAATAGAGATTGCATCATCTGTGGATCTGTTAGGGCGGTATGCAAATTGGAGTAGGTCTAGGGTTTCTGGGATAATGGTGTTGATGTGTGCCATGACCAGCCTTTCAAAGCACTTCATGGCTACAGACGTGAGTGCTACGGGTCAGTAGTCATTTAGGCAGGTTACCTTAGTGTTCTTGGGCACAGGGACTATGGTTGTCTGCTTGAAACATGTTGGTATTGCAAATTCAGACAGGCAGAGGTTAAACATTTCAGTGAAGACACTTGCCAGTTGGTCAGCGCATGCTCGGAGTACACGTCATAGTAATCCGTCTGGCCCTGCGGCCTTGTGAATTTTGACCTGTTTAAAGGTCTTACTCACATTGGCTGCGGAGAGCGTGATCACACAGTCGTCCAGCTGATTCTCTCATGCATGTTTCAGTGTTACTTGCCTCGAAGCGAGCATAGAAGTATCTGGTAGGCTTCTTATAAGCTTGCGGGTTAGAGTTCTGCTCCTTGAAAGAGTTATCTCTACCCATTAGCTCAGTGCAGATGTTGCCTGTAATCCATGGCTTCTGGTTGGGGTATGTACGTACAGTCACTGTGGGGATGACGTCATCAATGTACTTATTGATGAAGCCAGTGACGGATGTGGTGTACTCCTAAAGAATCCCGGAACATATTCCAGTCTGTGCTAGCGAAACAGTCCTGTAGCTTAGCATCTGCTTCATCTGATCACTTTTTTATTGACCGTGTCACTGGTGCTTCCCGCTTAAATTTTTGCTTGTAAGCAGGAATCAGGAGGATTACATTTCGGTCAGATTTGCCAAATGGAGGGCGAGGGAGAGCTTTGTACGTGTCTCTGTGTGGAGTAAAGGTGGTCTCGAGTTTTTTTCCCTCTGGTTGCACATTCTACATTCTGGTAGAAATGAGGTAAAACAGATTTAAGTGTCCCTGTATTAAAGTCCCCTGCCACTAGGAGCGCCATCTATGGACGAGCGTTTTCCTGTTTGCTTATGGCGGTATACAGCTCATTGAGTGCGTTCTTTGTGCCAGAATTTGTCTGTGGTGGTATCTAGACAGCTACGAAAAATACAGATGAAAACTCTCTAGGTAGATAGTGTGGTCTACAGCTTATCATGAGATACTCTACCTCAGGCGAACAAAACCTTGAGACTTCCTTAGGTATCGTGCACCATCTGTTGTTTACAAATATACATAGACCTACACCCCTTGTCTTGCCAGAGCATGTTGTTCTATCCTGCCGATACAGTGTAAAACCCGCCAGCTCAAGATGTTCATGTCATCGTTCAGCCACGACTCGGGGAAACAAGATATTACCGTTTTTAATATTTTGTTGGAAGTTTAATCTTGCTAGTAGTTCATCGATTTTATTTTCCAATAATTGCATGCTTGCCAATAGAATTGGTACTCGAATTGGTACTCGCTCGCCTTCAAATTCTCAGAAAGCAGCTCGACCTCTGCCCCCTTTCTCTCCATCTTCTTTTCACACAAATTACGGTGAATTGGGCCTGTTCCCGTGAAAGCAGTATATCCTTCACGTCGGACTCATCGGATTCGTTAAAGGAAAAAGCTTCTTCCAGTTCGTAGTGAATAATCGCTGTTCTGATGTCCAAAAGTAATTTTCGGTCATAAGAGAATGTAGCAGCAACATTATGTACAAAATAAGTTACAAACAATGCAAAAAACTTAACATAATGTAGAAAAAGTCAAGGGGTCTGAATACTTTCCATATGTAATGTTCGTAAAACATAAGTAATAGTAATATATTACCTTAAACTCAGGAACACCAAAAGCTGCACCTGTCCTCCCTGTTTTATGGTCCTTAGATCCATTTGTGAATATATTCAACAAAGCATGGTACTGTGTTCTTAAATGGTCACTTACAACTGAATCTACTCCTTCCTCAACATCTCTTACCCTCTCAAGCAACCCTACATCTATCACTTGCAGCGGGAGCAACCAAGGTGGGATAGCAGGAAGAACCACAGAGGAGCTAAACTTCTTCCTTAACCTCTCGCCATGCCATTGCCTATCCACCCAAAACTGGTATTCAGATTTCGTTCACGTTCCCAGCACTCCAAGAGTACCATTTTTGTAGGATGTGTAACCTTATGTCTTTGTAGATTTACCCAATGTGTCATGCTTAGTTGTTGTCTTCTTAACTTTAACAGCATCTCTCCCAACTCTACCTCCATCGCTATGGCGCTACCGATGCTGTCACATATGCTATAATGGCACAGATATAAAGATGAGTTCTATATCTATTTATATGTGTGATGGAGCCTGCCCCCACCGCTGGAAAAGGATACAGATAAAACATTATAGCTAAAAATGTAACACACTAGCTAGGTTTCCATCCAATTGGTGACAGATTTTCATGCGAATATCACCATAAAGAAAATATATGCATTTTCCCACCAGTGTTTCCATCAAACGGACTTGTTGCAGATAAGTCAGTACATGATGACATAGTGCACATAAAATGTCTTTTTTTTCCGCTTACAGTGCTGATAGGTTCTACATGATGATATTATGGATAAAAGCTAGAATATTTTTATTTGTCAAAAGGCAGTCGAGATCATCATGTCACCAGAATAACACCCTCAATATTTATTGTAAGGAGCATCAACATGACCATGCATTTTCACAACTCTGTGAAGTTCATCATCATTTATTTAATCTGTAGACTAATTAACGGCATGGTTTCCCGAGTCATATACATATAAAGGATGTGTAACCTTATGTCCTACATTTCTTGCATAACTCATTTTAGACAAAAAAGATCCCCCCCCCCCCCCCATGTCGAACTAACAAATGATCTGTCGGCATTCATAACATTTTACCGAAACTTCCTATTTCCATCACAGCTGTTGTGCTTTTTTTCATACTTTATGATAAAAATTGTGGATGGAAATGTGGTTACTGACAGTTATTTGTAGTTCTAGATTTCAGCTTCCATTTTGTAAATATAACATACAATGTATTTGTTTTTATCTGTAGGCTTAATGACATGATTACTTTTACTTGTTCATCATAATTTGAATAATTTTGTTGATCCGGTAACATTCATGCAAAAGACTGAACAGAATATATTCAGCAAAAAAAAAAAAAAGAGAAAATGGGAGTCCTAAGTAGACATCAGAGGGCAGCATTACTCAGTAGCTACTGAGTGTCTACGTGTAATGTCTTTATGTCAGAGGGTGAAATCCTTATGTCTGTGCTCAGTACTCTTGAATATTAACTAGAATGTTAGATCATGAGAAATTGAGTGAGTTACCAAAATTCGGGTTGTGCAGAGTTTCCTTCTTTTTTTTTGACCATTCAAGGTCTATGTTTATAAATGTAACTGTGACTTCATTCAATTGAAACATCAACAAAAAATCACACACTCTTCAGCCAATTATTTTCTAATATTTTCTATTTAATGTGAGTGAAGCAGCAGCTTGCTATAGTCTAAAAGCCTCAGACAGCTGACCTGCCGTTAATGTCAACAGTCATGTGCAGTGGAAGGAATAGTTGGTTGACTACATCACATAAGAGTGACTATAAAATATGTCTGAGAATGACTTCAACAATTGAAACACTGAATCAATCATGGAAATAACCAATTAAGCTCAGAAATGAAATGTAAAGCTGCAATATGTAACTTTTTGGGCTACGACCGAATTCACATAGAAATATGAGTTATAGATCTTTCATTCTCATTGAAAGCAAGTCTAAGAAGTGGTATATCTGTTCTTTGTGCACTATGCTTCCAGTTCTGAAGTTTCGTATTTGCTTCTTTTACTTTCGGTTTTGTACACCAGCTTCAAAAAGCATAAAATACAATATTTATGTTTATTGAAAATATATTTCACATAGGTTGAGATGGTACAATGAATATCTACATTGCTTGTTTGTCACATAAATTGAAATTAGTAGAATTTTTCGAATTTTAGCAACCAGGAAATGGTGGTGTGATTTTGTATATTGCACCTTTAATGTTGATAATAAAATCCACAAGAGCCTCATGCCCGTGAGATGGACCGCCCTCGATATCTGCGGTTATCAATTCAATGCGTTGGTGCGGGCTGGACGCAGTGCCTGACGCATTTATACTGGAACATGTGAAGGTGGGAAGATTTGGAAAGTAGTTAGAGCATCCAACAAATTCTGAAGGTATTTTTGCATATTTTCCAAGAGTATGTCCATGTTAGATTTAAATGTTTTTGCTTGTAACATAAATAGTTTATTTTATTTTTTTTAAACCAGTTACGGAATGTGACATCTATGTTACTGTGATTGTCTCACGATTTCAAATCATAGACAGGCTACGCGCGTAGCCTATCAGTAGCTTAATGTATGTATGTCCAGCGAAACTTCAAGAACTTAGTGTCCTTTTAAGTAAATGGAACATTTTAGTTTTTAAACAAAATGTCAATTAGTAAAAACAAATAAAACAAATTTGGTTATATTGGCACAGTTGGGCATTAATGCACGGATAACTCCACCCAAACATGTTGAGTGAATAACAAGCCCAGACCAGTTAGTTGGTTGCCTTGTTTGGGAATTGGAGTGCATGAATTTAAAGTTGCAAAATCGAATTATGTGTACGTGTTTGTGCGCGTGCGTGTGGACGTACGTGGTTATTGCAACAAATTAGCCTTTTAAGAACAAGTAATATACGTGAAATGAAATTAATTTCCTTGACAGTTGTGCCTTCATAACTACATGTGACTGTTTTATGTCACTCAAATTATGAATAGGGGATCACATCAAATGCTGGCAATAAGTAACTTGAGGTGTTTCCAGATCTGTTCCATTTATGCATATTGTTTTACTGGTTTTAAAGGGAAAGTTCGCCCAAATAACAAAATTGTATTTGGGTTTCCTTACATGACTGCCGTCCATGCTTTGATTTAGTTTCCCTGTCACGGTTTCCCGGTTTCACGGTAATGTTTTATCATTTGTGGCACAAATTCCATTCAAGTCATGGGACAAATATGATACATTTTCGTGCATCATATTTAAAACATCTACAAGTGACTTTGTTGAGCTTCACAAATCAATTTTAGATACTTTAGGATGGTTGAACATGATGTGTGAAAAATTACCATGACTTGAATGGGGCTTGTGCCACAAATGCTAAAATGTTAGCATGTGGAAACAGACCAGGGAAATACTTTGAAGTACTACTTAAGTCGTTTTTTTTGTTATCTCTACTTTACTATTTATATTTTTGATTACTTCTACTTTTAGTCAATTACATTCATAAAGAAAATAAGTACTTTTTATTCGTGTACATTTTCTCTGACACCCAAAAGTATTCTTCACATTTCGATTGCTTAGCAGGACAAGAAAATGGTCCAATTCACGTGGTCACCCCTAGTGCCTCTGATTTGGAAGACTCACTAAACACAAACGCTTCATTTGTAGATGACGTCTGAGTGTTGGAATGTGGCCCTGGCTATCTGATAAATGTTAAACAAGAAATTGTGCTGTCTTGTTTGCTTAATATAATACATTTGAAATGATTTATAACATTTACTTAAGTATATTTTATTTAAAAAATGTGCATGTAAGCAATCCATTTTTCAAGATGTATAACTTTCAAAATGCATAAATACAGACAATATG
The DNA here is from genome assembly GCF_045791955.1 of Oncorhynchus clarkii lewisi. Classification (NCBI taxonomy): domain Eukaryota; kingdom Metazoa; phylum Chordata; class Actinopteri; order Salmoniformes; family Salmonidae; genus Oncorhynchus; species Oncorhynchus clarkii. The sequence goes on along the minus strand of NC_092155.1, from coordinate 57,275,821 downwards.
ATGCGTTCATACCAGCTGTATTTATGTATTTTGAAAGTTATATCTTAAACTTGATTGCTTATATTCAAAACCTTTTGGGACTATATCAACAATGGACTAATGAAACAAATACCAAAATATAGTGTGTGGGTGGATTTTTCCTTTTAATTATATTTAAAACCAAATACTTTTAGACTTAAGTATTATTTTACTCTGTGACTTTCACTTTTACTTGAGTCATTTTCTATGAAGGAATCTCTACTTTTATTCAACTATGACAATTGGGTACTTTTTCCACCACTGGAAACTAAACCAAAGCATGATTGTGGTCATGTCTTGTCTATAGACTGCTTACAGGTTAAGGAAACCAATGTGTCATTTTTTTATTTGGGTGAACTATTGCTTTTAATGGTGCTGTTCAGAAGTCCCCGCCCCCCAACATGTCTTTGCCCCAGAACATGCTGGACCTGCCAGGCAGCTGTTGAGTGGTATAAATAGGTTTTGTGTGCCTTGTACTTTAGTCCAAAACCCTTTTGCAATCATGCCAAGACACTGTACCTAACTAACCTCTGCTTTTTTGTGGTAGTGAAAGGAAATGGGGGCCAGGGTATCATGTTACCTATGTATTATTTTTCTATTTTGAGAAACTGGATGGCATATAAACTGGTAGTTGGGGGGGCATCCTCCCAGTCCTACTGGCATCACAGTGATAAGTTATGGGAGTTGGGACAGTGTGTTGAGGTGCTGTTCTGGACAGTCTGTGCTGTCTTTCTTTCTCTCTATCGCTCTTTCACTCTTTGCCTCCAGGAAAAATTGTGGCATGGCTCCAAGCTTGGAAAACTATTTTTGGATCCAGCTATGGGAAAATAAGCAAGTCCATAATCACTCACAAATAGACAGCTTTTTGAAAATCCCTAGAAAACAAAACAGTGATTTATGGAATCAGTCAGTAAAAGTAAAGAATCTTTTCCATGAAATACTCTACCATTTGTCAGATTAGACTTTGCACTGTGGTCCATACAGTAGTTGAGGTAGGTTTACACATTATGTACAGTATGCACTGACCCTATCTTGCACTGACTATGCACAATCACAAGACTATATACACTGAGTGTAGAAAACATTAAGAACACCTACTCTTTCCATGACAGACTGACCAGGGGTATTCAGGTGAAAGCTATAATCCCTTATTGATGTCACTTGTTAAATACATTTCAATCAGTGTAAATGAAGGTGAGGAGACAGGTTAAATACAGATGTTTAAGCCTTGAGACAATTGAGACCTGGATTGTGTATGTGTGCCTTTCAGAGGGTGAATGGGCAAGACAAAAAATGTAAGTTTCTTTAAACGGGGTATGGCAGTAGGTGCCAGGCGGACTGGTTTGTGTCAAGAACTGCCACACTGCTGGGCTTTCCACACTAAACAGATTCCCATGTGTATCAAGAATGGTCCACCAAAGGACATGCAGCCAACTTGACACAACTGTGGGAAGCATTGGAGTCAACATGGGCCAGCATCGCTTTGGACACCTTGTAGCGTCCATGTCCTGATGAATTGAGGCTGTTCTTGGGGCAAAAGGGTGGGTGGAACTCAATATTAGGAAGGTGTTCTTAATGTTTTGTACACTAATTGTATACACACTCACTCCACACACACTACACTGCCACTCTCACACAAAACCAACACAAATTCACATACAGTACATATGCACACACATGCTTACAGACACAAGACAAACACACACACACACACACACACACACACACACACACACACACACACACACACAACTCTTATCTATCCTGACACCTAGTGACTTTACCCTGCCTTCATGTACATACAGAATCTACCTCAAATGCAGCATACAATGCTGTTAAGGTAAAGCTCACAAGTGAATATTGGTATAATATTGGGAAGATGAAATAATTAGTTATCATTAGTATTATGTTCCACACTTTGCCGTTATCTCGGTATCTTAAGGTCTTATTGTCCTCAGTGCTATTGCAGTTATTGTTCTTTCTCGCTGTCCTTTTTTCTTTTTCCATTAATTCCAAAAGAGGATGCACTTCTCATGGTCATGCCATAGGCTTACAGGGTTTTGGCTGGGCGCTTGAGGGGTGGTAGCATTGAAACAGGTTTCATGGGACAGTACCAATTCTTTACTTTGGCCATGCCAATCGGTGGTTGAAGGTGTGCATTAAGACACTAAACGTGTGTTAAGAGTACAGAGGTGGTATGATAGTATCAGGGACAACAGCCCCATCTGGGATTGGGGAGACTTTCACAGGGAGGATATTGGAAGACAGCTGTAGGTCCACTTGGAGTCAGTTGCAGCTACAGTATGTTTAGCAGTGCATACATTTTAGTACAGCTACATGCATAGAGGTCATGTATTGATTCTTGTAGTATTGGTAAGTATGATACATTCAGGGTGTATAGCAGCTTGATCATCATGGTACATTTCGTTAGTAAGTTTACAGGCATGTATAATTGAAACTTGTATCTCATTATGAGTATAGCTAGTTATAATTGTAGTGGTTTAGCAGATTATACAAAAAGACGATGGGTCTTTCCTGTAAACAATAGATATTACTTATCTTTTAGCCAGGTAAACTCACTTTACAATTACAGATGAGGTTGTGTGGGGAAAGGACTGGGAGAGAGCAATATAGTTCTGTCATGGGCAAAGAAACTCAAAAGTGGTGATGATATTAAATGATCAATTGTCTTGATCTGAATGTGCAAACTGTCCAAACAAGGAATTCAACCTCATGGCTTGGTTTTTGCTCTGACATGCACTGTCAACTGTGGGACCTCATATAGACTATTTATTTTACAAAAAGGTGGACTCCAATCAAGTTGTAGAAACATCTCAATGATGATCAATGGAAATAGGATGCACTTGAGCTCAATTTCGAGTCTCATAGCAAAAGTTCTGAATTTATTTAACTAGGCAAGTCAGTTAAGAACAAATTCTTATTTTCAATGATGGCCTAACAGTGGGTTAACTGATTGTTCATGACAGATTTGTACCTTGGGGATATGAACTTGCAACCTTTCGGTTACTAGTCCAACACTCTAACCACTAGGCTACCCTGCCGCCCCAGAATACTTATGTAAATGTAATGTTTCTGTTTTTTATTTTTTATAAATTAGCAAACATTTCAAAAACCTGTTTTTGCTTTGCCATTATGAAATTGATGAGGGGAGAAAAACATTTTAATCCATTTTAGAAGAAGGCAGAAACGTAACAATGTGGAAAAAGTCAAGGGGTCTGAATACTTTCCGAATGCACTGTACCAATAGCTGCCCTTCTTTGCAAAGCATTGGAAAGCCTCCTTGGTCTTTGATTGAATCTGTTTGAAATTCACTGTTCGACTGAGGGACCTTACAATTATCTGTATGTGTGGGGTACAGAGACTAGGTAGTCATTCAAAAATCATGTTAAACACTTTATTGCACACAGAGTGAGTCCATGCAATTTATGTCACTTGTTAAGCTAATTGTTACTCCTGAACTTATTTAGGTTTGTCATAACAAAGGGGTTTAATACTAATTGACTCAATACATTTCAGCTTTTCATTTATAATAAAGAATCAAAATAAATATATATATATATAACATACAGTACATATGCACACATGCATATATATATATATATATATATATATATATATATATATAACATAATTCCACTTTGACATTATGGGGTATTGTGTGTAGGCAAGTGACATATCAATGTTTAATCCATTTTAAATTCAGGCTGTAACAGCAAAATGTGGAAAAGGTCAAGGTGTGCGAGTACTTTCTGAAGGCAAAATAAAAATAGTAAATAATGTTTACTTCTCAATGCATTGAACTGTCAAGGAGTTCGACAAGGTTGCCCATTGTCTTCGGATCTTTGTTTTGGCCATCTAAATGTTAACTATGAAAGTTAGCAAAAATGAACAGGATCTTGCAACCAGGGAGAGTGCCATACCTCTCCATTTATGGAAATCACACTGATATAACTCTAGTCATATCACAGTTCACATAATGACTTATGGCACTGCTTACTCCAGACGAATAGTTTTTCAAATTATATGAGCAAAAAATAATTTTATTTGGAAGGGTAAGACAGACAAAATTAAATATGCCTATTTATATAATGAATAAGAGTTTGTGTCTAAAATGATTACACATTAAAGCATTAAACCTCTCACTAAAAGCTAAAGTAATACAAAGGTTATACTCAAACAAGCCATACAAAGCTGGTTGCAATTCCAGTTATCCCCCAGAAAAGACAGAATAAATATTATGATTGATTGATTAAAAAAATTCAAAAATCTTTATTAAAAAAAAAAATATTTGTTCATGATATTAGGAATGGTGGAGTTATGTCACAAGTGCAGTGAACAAAAATATGGAAATGTTTGATCTATCAAAATTACAACCAACTGATTGCAGCATTAACCAACTGATTGCAGCATTAACCAACTGATTGCAGCATTAACCAACTGATTGCAGCATTAACCAACTGATTGCAGCATTAACCAACTGATTGCAGCATTAACCAACTGATTGCAGCATTAACCAACTGATTGCAGCGTTAACCAACTGATTGCAGCATTAACCAACTGATTGCAGCGTTAACCAACTGATTGCAGCGTTAACCAACTGATTGCAGCATTAACCAACTGATTGCAGCGTTAACCAACTGATTGCAACGTTACTGCACAAATGAAGGAGGCAGGTGGAAGGGGGAGAAGGTTCTTGTGTGTCTGCCTTTTATTAATTCAAATACCAAAATTAGCAATTTTAGGGGGCCATAAAATAAACGCATATACCAGTTTCATCTGAGGACAAATGTTGACAGCGGCGGTGCAATACAGGTTGCAAAATAACTGGGAAAAGATTTTGGATGTTCCGTGGCACATGGTTAATGAACTGATACACAAAACAACGCTTTATTCAAAACTTAAAGTTTTTCAATTAAAATTATTATTATTCTTGCCACCAATAGAATGTTGTGTAAAACCATCTCATTTCGGCAGATTTTGCTGAGAAGAAACAATCATTAGATCACTTATTCTGGTATTACCCCTGTGTAGCTTATTTCTGATCACAGGTTCAGGAGTGTCTGAAAAATCACATTTACCTAAAACTAGCCCTGCAAATAACACTGTTGGGAGATTTGGAAAGCCATTGTCAATCAACAATATAATAACTTATGTAAAAAAATACATCTTTAACTTACAATCTGTAGATACTATGTGATTAGAAAGGTTCAGAATGTATGTGAATTATCCCAGCACAGTTGGAAAAATATATGGCACATACGTATAAGGGGGTGGTTTATGGAGATACTGTAGGTGGGATGGGCTGAGAGCAGCTCAGGGGTGGGTTTTAAAGCCCTTGATCTATAATATTTATGACTGCAAACACTATATATATATATAAAATGTACAGTATACCGGATGTGTTTAAGTACCATCTATCCAGATGTACACTGAACAAAAATCTCTTAAAGTCGTCTTAGAAAATGTGGTAGTACGTCCAACTTGCCTCACAACCGCAGACCATGTGGAGGTCCTGGGCTGGCGTGGTTACACATCTGGCTTCTTCACCTGCGGGAACGTCTGAGACCAGCCACCTGGACAGCTGATGAAAATGGGTTTGCACAACCGAAAAATGTCTGCACAGACTGTCTCAGGGAAGCTCATCTGCGTGCTCGTCATCCTCACCAGGGTCTAGACCTGACTGCAGTTTGGTGTAGTAACAGACTTCAGTGTGCAAATTCTCACCTTAGTTGGCCACTGGCATGCTGGAGAAGTGTGCTCTTCATGGATGAATCCCGATGAACTGTACCGGGCAGATGGCGTCGTGTGGGCGAGAAGTTTGCTGATGTCAACATTGTGAACAGAGTGGCGGTGGGATTATGGTATGGGCAGGCATAAGCTACGGACAACGAACACAATTGCATTTTATTGATGTCAATTTGAATGCACAGAGATGCCGTGATGAGATCCTGAGGCCCATTGTCGTGCCTTTCATCTGCCGCCATCACCTCATGTTTCAGTGTGATAAGGCACACCCCATGGTCGCAAGACTATGTATACAATTCCTGGAAGCTGAAAATATTTTTTTACTCTGCATCATTGGTGAGGGCTCGTAAGCAAGCATTTTACGGTAATGTCTATATCCGTTGTATTCGCTGTATATGACGAATACATTTTAATTGACAGAACTGTTTTAGTTATAATAAAACATTTCGGGAATCATTTTCAGGCAGTTAAATGTAAAAAAGAAATATTACTGACACCAACAACCAATGTTGAAAGTTCTAATTTTCTTCCTTCTAAAACCCTCTGCCTTTGTGTAGGTGTAACAATGGCATATTTTTAACCCGTGGCTGTTGGGAGAGGGGGACGGAAGTGTCAGGACAACTAAGGAAGAGAGGCCTCCTCATACTTTATCCTTCCTGGGATTTGGAGAGGCTCTCTGCAGCCCCTTTGAAATACAAATAAACAGGCCTCTCCCCAGTGAGTAACAGTCAGTGAGCTATGACTGCCTGACCTACAATTAGCAAAAGAGAGGGGGAAGTTGTGTAGAGGTCGTCCCTAAGCTCAACAAATGGTTTACCATTATTGCATAGAACTCCGTTCCATCTCATATTGCTCAAATAAACAGCAAACCTGGTTTTAAAAAACAGATGAAGCAACACCTCACGGCACAACGCCTCTCCCCTTATTTGACCTAGATAGTTTGTGTGTATGTATTGATATGTAGGCTACATGTGCCTTTAAACCTTTTTTTAATGTAGTTCTGTCCTTGAGCTGTTCTTGTCTATTAATGTTCTGTATTATGTCATGTTTTATGTTTTGTGTGGACCCAGGAAGAGTAGGTGCTGCTTTTGCAACAGCTAATGGGGATCCTAATAAAATACCAAAACTACCAACGTCATGTGGCAAGAAACAACTAATTGGCACCAGAGAGCCACCATTAGAATGTAACCCCTAAAGGACAGAAATAGATGAATTGCTCTCGGGGGTCATGGGGTCATCAAAAAGGAGCTGGGAAATCCAAATGTTTTTCATAAAAACATGGAATGCATGATTAGCATCTCTCCTAGTCAAATGGGTTTCAGATGCTTCTAACGCGTGGGTGGAAATATAGAGCCCAGACGTCATTAAGGTCTGATGTCTCAGAGGAATTTATAAAACTGACTGGATGAAAGTGAAATAAAACGGTAAACAGCTTAGGGTTAGGGTGGATGGTGCTTTGTGGAGACAAAAAACATGAGAAAAGCTTTTCTGAGAGACCTTGGTTTTAGAATCACACCATAAGATGATATTGTATTGTCCGGTCAAAGACAGCCAGGTTAGACAAATCATAAAGAAGGGGTCTTCTTGCCATATGATGGGGGTAGTTGAGCCTTGGGATGATTATGCACATCATAACACAAAAAGGTTTCAGGATCTGGGTTGAAAATGACATTTACATGGCAATCCATTTCACAAACGCGTCAGCCACTTTAGAGTCCTATGGAAATCGTGGGAAACGTGTTGCTTCCCCTCCATCCACTTCGAGTTCCCTCGTAAAAGTCCAACACAATATAAACAGCTCCTCTTGCTGCTGTCGGTAATACTCAAGTTGTTCAATATACGGTGCGACCCACATTAAAAAAATACTATTGTATAAAAACTATATTTCCCATAGTGTTTTTGTGGACTTTAGTCTGCAAAAACACTACACTGAAATACTGTAGTATTTAATGTAGTATTTACAGTTAACTCAACTAAATACTGTAGTAAATATACTTGTTTATAATTAATGTGGTGTATTTGCAGGCTGTAGTATTTACTGTATTGTTTTTGCAGACTAGTTTACTGTAATTTTTACTGTAGTGTTTTTGTGGACGTTACTGCAGTGTTTACTATAGTGTTTTTGTTTTATTATATTTGACATAAATGGAGGCTTTCTCCTTCAGGAAACATACTGGAGAAAATAACACCTTTTCCATAACTTGTAGATAGGTAAAACTGGGGTCCGAACAGAGCAGAAGCGCTGAACTATAACCTGTAGGGAACACAATATATGTTCAACACTTGGCGTTTAGGTTACTCACTAATGGGTGGCACAAATTGCAATACAAAGGGAGGGGAATGGGCAGGGTATATGCAAATTAAATACTGTAGTTTTTACAATAGTGAACAAACATTACTTTTATTTGCTATAGTGTGTGTTTTTGCTAATATAGTATTTACTATATTATTCTATAGTATACTACAACATTCTATAGTAAGCATGATCGAGGGATACTAGTTTTTACAAGCATTTTGCTACATTATAAGCATTGCTACACCCCCAATAACATCTGCTAAATATGTGTATGCAACCATTACAGTTTGATTTGACTTGATTTCTACAGTGTGTTGAATTGTATACTACATTTTACTATAGAAAACTGTAGTATTTTTTTATGTGGGAAGACACACTGCAGCCACATCTGTATTTTTCCAGTGGCAGGACTCTTTGGTAGAAAATAATTTAAGGAAGAGTGAACAAGAGAAAGGCTTGTCTGAACCTACCCATACACTCCATGGTACATGGAGACATTTATGAAAGTGTAAATGGACATTTCCATGTATCTATGGAAGTGCACATGTGCTATATGTAACCCAAGAAGATAATCAAAACAAGTAAAAGTGCTTTGAACACAGAATACATTCCTGTGAGTCAGACTTAAAAGACTTGGACTGGAATGAATGAATTATTTGAGTGCTTATGAAGAGCCTCCTGAGTGGTTGTCAAGGGACAGTTTCTAGCAGTAATTACAATTTTTAAATAGTCATACCTGTAAATATGTCAGTGTGCAAACCAGTGAATAAATCAATGTAAATAGTGTAAATCAAAATTTTGCATCAACTATTAATATAAGTACAAATTTGATCTTTAAATATGTTGATTACCTAGGATGCTGGACCAGGGATGTGAGTTTTGTTTTGAGTTGAAGTTCTGTTGAACCTAAATTAGGACTCAGAGTATGGGACCACTAGTGTTGGCCACAGACACATATCCAAACAGACTACTCTTCCCCTCCATGTCAGGGTAATGATAGGAGGCAGTGGCCTCTGGTAATGTCTTTCTCGTCCTTATACAAGTCAAGGGTGTTCACAATCACAGCATGGCCTCTATCTTTTGTTTTATGATTCTCTACATCAAAGCAACAAACACATAGAACAGTATAATAACAATAGACAAATGGGTCTCTACCCAAAGCTGTTGTAGCTCATGAGTCATGGCTTTGTTTCTGGCAACAAATGAAACAGCTTGATTAAGGCTTTCTTTTGCAGTTTCTTTCTTATTTTTCATAGCCTAATTAGGCCTATTTGTCTGGTCTACAGGAATTCAAATGCTTTGATAGCAAACACTGCTTTTGATGGAATAAATACTTGTTAATTGGGGTAATTAAATGTGGCAAAGCATGGTGCCAAATGAAATTGAAAAGGAAAAAAATCCCGGACTTGTTAGACACTAATATTCAATGACACAATATCAGCTTTGTTCACAGACAAACTACAGTGGTGTTAACACTTTTTTAACTCTATTTACTCAACTAAGCATTGTATTTCGTACTTAAAACTGTAGTTGGCAGAAAATTCACTGACATTTACATTTTAGTCATTTAGCAGATGCTCTTATCCAGAGCAACTTAATGAGTGCATCCATTTCCATCCCTTTTTCATACTGGTCCACTATGGGAATCAAACCCAGAACCCTGGCGTTGCACACCATGCTCTACCAACTGAGCTACACGGGATGCGTAAAAGGGTTCTTTGGCTATCCCCATGGGAGAACCCTTTTGAGTTACATGTAGAACCCTCTGCAGAAAGGTTTCAAGCTGGGACCCAAAAGGGTTCCTCTTGGAAAAAAACTGTTGTTGGCAGAAAATCTACTGACCACTATGCTAGAGCTATAGTGCATCAAAAGGGCAGTTGGAGGGACTATTTTCAGGTTGTTCTCCATCATCTAGGGTTGTGTGATCATGATGTTTGCTGATGACCTTTATCCTTCATAAAAGGAGAAAGTGAAGGGTGTCACTCACATGATAGACTGATCTAGGTCCCTCCATGGAAACACAACCCTAGATGATGGAGAACAACCTGAAAATAGTCCCTCCATGGAAACATTTTCTGTTGGACATTCTTCCCCGGAGGCCTAGCAGTCTCTCTCTCTCATCTGATGAATTTGTGTCCTCAGAATGTAATATTCTGCTCATTACTACTCAGTTTATGATAACAACCAGACTGTTATTACAGTTCTCATTACAGTTTGTTTTCATTGGCATAGAACGCAAATAGTAGTTTTACAGATGTAAAGGGATTGGGAATGTGGCTTGATTGTGAAAAGGTGTTGTATAGTCTTGGATGAGAACACTATGGAACACGTGTGACACCATGTCCCTGTGTCTCCCTTTGGGACTTTGGTCAGGTGACAAGCCGTTGGAGAGAGAGGACCCGACAGTGCATTCGGAAAGTATTCAGACCCTTTGACTTTTTCCACATTTTATTACGTTACAACCTTATTCTAAAATTGATTTAATTGTTTTTTTCCCCCCTCACCAATCTACACACAATACACCATAATGAGTTTTTTTTGCAAATGTATTACAAATAAAAAACGTTATAAGTATTTAGACCCTTTACTCAGTACTTTGTTGAAGTACCTTTTGGCAGCCGTTTACAGCCTCAAGTTGGTTGGGAGCGTCGCTGCAAAGCTATTTTCATGTCTCTCCAGAGGGTGTTCGATCGGGTTCATGTCCGGGCACTGGCTGGGCCACTCAAGGACATTCAGAGACTTGTCCCAAAGCCACTCCTGCGTTGTCTTGGCTGTGTGCTCATTGTCCTGTTGGAAGTTGAACCTTGACCCCAGTCTGAGGTCCTAAGCGCTCGGGATCAGGATTTCGTTAAGGATCTCTCTCTGTACTTTGCTCTTTTCATCTTTCTGTCGATCCTGACTAGTCTCCTAGTACCTGCCGCTGAAAAACATCCCCACAGCATGATGCTGCCATCACCATGCTTCACTGTAGGGATGGTGCCAGGTTTCCTCCAGACGTGACGCTTGGCATTCAGGCCAAATAGTTATATCTTGGGTTCATCAGACCAGATAATCTTGTTTCTCATGTTCTTTTGGTGCCCCTTGGCAAACTCCAAATGGGCTGTTGTGCCTTTTACTGAGGACTTGCTTCCATCCGGCCACTCTACCATCAAGGCCTGATTGGTGGAGTGCTGCAGAGATGGTTGTCCTTCTGAAAGTTCTTCCATCTCCACAGAGGAATTCTGGAGTGACCATCAGGTTCTTGGTCACCTCCCTGACCAAGGCCCTTCTCCCGCGATTGCTTAGTTTGGCCGGGCGGCCAGCTCTAGGAAGAGTCTTGGTGGTTACAAACTTCTTCCAATTAAGAATGATGGAGGCCACTGTGTTCTTGGGGACTTTCAATGCTGCAGAAAATGTTTAGTACCCTTCCCCAAATCTGTGCCTCGACACAAACCTGTCTCGAAGCTCTAGGACAAATCCTTTGACCTCATGGCTTGGTTTTTGCTCTGACATGCACTCTCAACTGTGGGACCTTACATGGTGTGCCTTTCCAAATCATGTCCAATCAATTGAATTTACCACAGGTGAACTCCAATCAATTTGTAGAAATATCTCAAGGATGATCAATGGAAACAGGATGCACCTGAGCTCAATTTTGAATCTCCTATCAAATAGTCTGAATAAGGTTGTTTTTTTGCTTTGTCATTATGGGGTATTTTGTTTAGATTGATGAAAAACAATCAATTTTAGAATAAGGCTGTAACGTAACAAAATGTGGAAAGTCGAGGAGTCTGAATAGTTTCCGAATGCACTGTATATACACACTTAGAAAAAAGGGTTATTTGGCTTTCCCTATAGAAAGGGTTCTACATGGAACCCAAAAGGGTTCTACGTACAATCAAAAATGGTTCTTCAAAGGGTTCTCCAATGGAGACAGCCGAAGAACCCTTTATGGTTCTAGATAGCACTTTTTTTAAAGAGTGTATAGACTACACCAGTGTATTGTATTTCTGGGCCAACCATAAGCCTCTGTGGATTGTCCTTGGTCTTCACCCAAAGCTCCACAGTGTTCCATATTCTATCCTCTCTCTTTTCCTCCTGTCTTTCTCTCCCTTTGCTCATGTTTTACACTCATAATTTTCATGTCTCATACAACAACAAAAAATCACTATACTTAAATGTTCCTGTTAAATTTAACAGGAAGGTTACTGTGCTTTAAACTGGGTTAGTCAATTAACATTTGGATTTCATGATGGGACACTAGTGTCATACTTCACGTTTTTTCCAGTTTCAAATTTCAACCATAATCAAATAAACATCCTGCTTGGTATTGTAAATATGCATGTTCCCTGACCCTGAGTGGAACGACTGCGATGCTGTGACCTCCTATTGAGAGTGGACATCCTGTTCTGAGACATTTGTACACGCTGCGCTGCGTGTTCAGCGAGTGCAAAGACAGACAGTAGAATCATGAACAAACAAGTATTTTTGTTGTTTCCTCATAGTATGGCCAATTACTGTTGAGTGGTCCATTCAAAAGAGAGCTGTTGCTACAATTAATCCCCACTGTGAACCAAACCACATGAAGTATATCGCAAAGTTAGAAATACAGCCACTCACTCCTCTATATTATTTCCATGCTTGTGATTCCTCTCGCCATAGTTCACTGATGCTCACTGGCAACACCTCTCTTTGTCCCATATAGAACCATGTGGAGGATCCTAGCACTATGGCTTCCGGTGCTACTCCTGGGAGTTGAGGTGAGAGAGCTCGACTACTCTCTGTGTGTGTGTGTGATGTCTTTGTCATATTAGAAACTGAAAAGGGGCCCTTAAACATATCCAATAGGTGTGCCACTGTGAAGATGTGCTGGAATCAGAAGAGGTGCCTATCAACCCTGTGTCAACCACAGTGACCCGCAGCCAGATCCTCTCAGCTCAGTTTGAGTGCTACCTAAAGATTCTCCATGACCCACCACACAATGAAGATGGTGAGGCACTATACACATGCACCCCCACACACCATGCACCTGTGGAGGCTCTAATAAAAACTATAATAAAAATATATTCACAAGTCACCAAATAGCTGATTAAAACACACTGTTTTGCAATGAAGGTCTACAGTAGCCTCAACAGCACTCTGTAGGGTAGCACCATGGTGTAGCTGGAGGACAGCTAGCTTCCATCCTCATCTGGGTACATTGACTTCAATACTTAACCTAGTAGGCTCATTGTTCTCACCCCCTTCCATAGACTTACACAGCAATTATGATTACTTCCGGATGATGGCCTCCAACCTATCAGAGCTCTTGCAGCATGAACTGACATGTTGTCCATCCAATCAAAAGATCAGATAATTCTTCCAGTACTGAAAGCATAAGCTGCAACTAGCTAGCACTGCAGGGCATAATGTGTGGTAAGTAGTTGACTCAAAGAGAGAGAAAGACAATAGTTGAACAGTTTTGAACAAATTCCTTTATTCAAAAATTAAGGAAAAGCAGCAGAGCGAGAGCTAGTTACATTTTTTTTGTTCTTCTTAGTTTACCTTTCACTTACTTAGCTAGCTAATGCAGCAAATTTAGCCTACTCAACAACCTGACGTTAACAGAGAGGAATTCTATTAAAATGTTAGCTAGCTGGCTAAGGCTATCCAACACTGCAATGCAGTGGCAATTTTATTTATTGCGACTGGGCCCCAACGGTGTAACTGCTGAACTGCTTGCTGTACACTGTACTGCGTGATTGTACACATGGATTGGGTTGTAGGTTTACTAACGCGTTAGTTCCGCTGTTGACTATGATGTTAGCTAATATGGTGACAACATGTAGGTTGTGTAGAGGTAGGGTTGGGGAGTAACTGATTGCATGTCATCAGTTATTAAAAAGAAACTAACTGTAGTCAGTTACTTAACCCATAAAAATATTGTAATCAGATTGCAGATACTTTTGAAAAACCTAGATTACTTTTAAATTCAGAAAGGATGTTAGCGAAAAAAGAAAAAGTACATTATGATACCTTTGTTCTCTCAATAACATTCAATTCAGCATTGAAAAAAGGCACAAGTTTAAGTTTGTTCCACCTGAGCGAGTCTAACCACAAGTGAGAGACCAATGTGATGACGCACTAAATGCATTTGATGGATCCTTTTTACTTTCCCCTAAGATTCATTAAAAGAAAACAATCTAAAAGTAACTGAGTAATCACATTACTGAGTTTGGGTAATCCAAAAGTTATGTTACTGATTACAATTTTGGACTGGTATCTAGTAACTAACGGATTACATTTAGAAATTATTATAATTATTTTTAATCCCAGTCCCCTTCCCCGCATGAGGTCTTTTGCCTTTTGGTAGGCCGTCATTGTAAACAAGAATTTGTTCTTAACTGACTTGCCTTGTTAAATAAATAAAGAATGCAACCCTTCCCAACCCTGTGTAGCAGTTATGGTATGAAAGTAATCCGTTAGCATCCAGAACTTTCCTAGTAATCCTATTTTATTTATGTAAATAAAATCCACTGGGACAGATATGCTTGACCCATGCCCTGGGGCAGCAGGGTAGCCTAGTGGTTAGAGTGGTGGACTAGCAACCAGAAGGTTGCAAGTTCAAATCCCCAAACTGACAAGGTACAAGTCTGTTGTTCTACCCCTGAACAGGCAGTTAACCCACTGTTCCTAGGCTGTCATTGAAAATAAGAATTTGTTCTTAACTGACTTGCCTAGTTAAATAAAGGTAAAATAAAAATGCCTGATTCTGGAGCCCTTGACATGTTTTTAATCTAGCTATTCTCTTGGGTATTATTCCTAAAGTGTGGAAATTGGCCCTTTTTGTTCTCCCGCTCCACAAAGGTGGTGATCCCTGCGATCTTAATAATTATTGCCAGACCTAAAAACGTTCACGTCTAGCGACAATATTAGAACTTTTGGTAAATTCTCAAATGCGGTCCTTTTTAGAAAATGTATTCTGAATGCTCACCAGTCAGGCTTTAGGCCAGGTCGCAGCACCATCTCCCTGCTTCTCCAGTCTTAAATTACATAAACACACCAGACAGGAAAGAGTACTTCGCGCTGCCCTTTTTATTGATCTGTCGAAAGTATCCGATATAGTTTATCATGCACTCCTGCTATCCAAAGTTGGTCTGGACCAAGAGACATGCAGCTGGTTAAAAAATTACCTGCACGACAGAAGTCGGTTTATATCTGATGGAGTTCAGTCTAATTTTCTTAACATAACCAAAGGAGTGCTACAAGGCTCAGTACTAGGCCCTTACTGTTCCCCATTTACATTCATCATTTTGGTTTGTCCCCCAACAACAACTGGGGCTTACATCTCTGTGGATGACAGTTACTTATTCCCGTCCCCTCAGTGTAGCAGGCCATTCACAACTTTCAGCTTGGCTTTGATTAAATTCAATCTTCAATTAGTGCTAAAATGTTGATAAAACAAAGTTTATATTTTTCTCCAGGCCTCATAAAATGTATCCTAAAGACCTGCATATATATGTACATTAAAAGGAGTCCAAATTGAGCTAGGCCCCCATTATAATTATCTAGGTATTTGATTGACGATAAGCCAGCCTTTTAAAAAACACATTGATAAGCTGACAAAGTTGCGAGTATAGAAATAAATCCTGTCTCACTTTTGAAAATAGGAGGAAGACACTCCTCCCTGTAATTGACTATGGCGACACAATCTACATGCACCCGGCAGCCTGTTAAAACCTAGGGATTCAATCTACCACTCAGCCTTGCGTTTTATCACTGGTGAGAATTTCGTACGCATCATGTCTCTTATATATTTCTGTTGGCTCGGAGTCTCTGACTAACAGAAGACCCCAACATTGGTTATTATTCGTATATAAAGCACTTCTCCAGGAACTCCCTTATTACCTCACTTCTAAATTGGAAATCTAATAACTATAAAACTTGCTCTCAAGACTGGTTGGTACTAAAGGTTCCAGTGTCTCCTTTGAGTTAGGGAAGACAGCTTTCAGTTACAGTTATGCGTCTCTGTCCTGGAATGACCAACAGGTCACTCTAAAACTAAATTATTTGGTCCCAAAAGGTGAATTCAGGGCTCTGATAAAAAAAAATCTGACCAAGGAAATCTGTACTTGTTTTGATTGACTGTATATAAACTCAGCATAAAATAAACGTCCTCTCACTGTCAACTGTGTTTATTTTCAGCAAACTTAACATGTAAATATTTGTTTGAACATAAGAATCAACAACTGAGACGTAAACTGAACAAGTTCCAGAGACATGTGACTAACAGAAATGGAATAATGTGTCCCTGAACAAAGGGGGGGGGGGGGGGGTTAAAATCAAAAGTAACAGTCAGTATCTGGTGTGGCCACCAGCTGCATTAAGTACTGCAGTGCATCTCCTCCTCATGGACAGCACCAGATTTGCCAGTTCTTGCTGTGAGGTGTTACCCCTCTCTTCCACCAAGGCACCTGCAAGTTCCCGCACATTTCTGGGGGGCATGGCCCTAGCCCTCACCCTCTGATCCAACAGGTCCCAGACGTGCTCAATGGGATTGAGATCCAGGCTCTTCGCTGGCCATGGCAGAACACTGACATTCCTGTCTTGCAGGACATCATGCACAGAACGAGCAGTATGGCTGGTGGCATTGTCATGCTGGAGGGTCATGTCAGGGTGAGCCTGCAGGAAGGGTACCACATGAGGGAGGAGGATGTCTTCCCTGTAACGCACAGCGTTGAGATTGCCTATAAAGCTCAGTCCGATGATGCTGTGACACACTGCCCCAGACCATGACGGACCCTCTACCTCCAAATCGATCCCGCCCCAGAGTACAGGCCTTGGTGTAGCGCTCATTTAATCGACGATAAATGCGAATCCGACCATCACCCCTGGTGAGACAAAACCGCGACTCGTCAGTGAAGAGCACTTTTTGCCAGTCATGTATGGTCCAGCAAATGTGGGTTTGTGCCCATAGGCGACGTTGTTGCCAGTGATGTCTGGTCAGGACCTGCCAGGACCTACAACAGGCCCACAAGCCCTCAGTCCAGCCTCTCGCGGACAGTCTGAGCACTGATGGCGGGATTGTGCATTCCTGGTATATCTCGGGCAGTTGTTGTTGCCATCCTGTACCTGTCCCGCAGGTGTGATGTTCAGATGTATCGATCCTGTGCAGGTGTTGTTGCACGTGGTCTGCCACTGCGAGGACGATCAGCTTTCCGTCCTGTCTCCTTGTCTTAGGCGTCTCACAGTACGGACATTGCAATTTATTGCCCTGGCCACATCTGTAGTCCTCATGCCCCCTTGCAGCATACCTAAGGCACGTTCACGCAGATGAGCACTGACCCTGGGCATCTTTCTTTTGGTGTTTTTCAGAGTCAGTAGAACGGCCTCTTTAGTGTCCTAAGTTTTCATAACTGTGACCTTAATTGCCTACAAGCAAGTAAGTAAGCTGTTAGTGTCTTAACGACCGTTCCACAGGTGCATGTTCATTAATTGTTTATGGTTCATTGAACAAGCATGGGAAACAGTGTTTAAACCCTTTACAATGAAGATCTGAAGTTATTTGTTTTTTTATGAATTATCTTTGAAAGACAGGGCCCTGAAAAGGGGACATTTCTTTTTTTGCTGAGTTTATTTGTTTCTACTGTCCTTTTGAACGAAACATAGTTTATTTTACATGTTTTAACTGCAATTTTGTAGTGATCATGCTTGAATTGTTGCTCACTGTTGTTCTCAGGGCACCATTGGAAATGAGACCCTGGTCTCAAAGGGTTCTCTTGGTTAAATACAGTCTAATAATCAAAATAAATGGCACTGACCGCCACTGACATGCAGCCACAGACACACTCATCATAATAAGAGTGGAGGAGTAGTGCAGGTCAGGAGAGAAATAGGGAGAAGGGAAGTGACTACCCTCAGGTCTGAAAGGAGGGAAGTGTTCTTTGTCTCCAAGCTGCCCCTGTTACTGGAGCTCAGTAAATAACAGCCTTTGAAATGCTATTTTGCGCTCTATTTCCCTACATGCAACAACCTGGACACAGACTTCCTTGTATTGTTTACTAGGAATGTATTTAAAGTGATATGTGTGTTTGCATATGTAGCTGTTTCTCTCAGCTGTTTTAATGTACAGTATTGATACAATGTTCAATGTTTTATATCAATCATTTTGAAGGGACATTTTAGGTGTTGGGTTCCATCTGTTTTTCGTTTTCAGTTTGTCTTAGAAAACGACCCAACACAGTATTTTAAAATTAGTGTAAAAGATTTATACCTAGGTTATTAGAACTGTTCTTTGATCACTAATACCAGATGTCACTCTACCTGTATATGTTCATGATATAATACACAGTTCAGAGTTCACTAATGCAATGAACCTAAACTTTTTGAAACATGAAATGGTTGCATTACTATAATACACTGCAAACAGCTGCTCCTCCCTCTTTGCCCCCTGCAGGCACATTCTGTAACCGCACATGGGACGGATGGCTATGTTGGAGTGACTCTGCCCCTGGCACGGCCATGCAGCTCTGCCCTGATTACTTCCAGGACTTTGACCCCTCAGGTGAGCCAGCCAGTCAGCCACACATCTCACTCAATCACAATTCAACTGACTTGATCTTTACTGATGATGCCCTACCTGAAATGTTTTGTGACATCCATATTCTCCCTGTGTCCATTCAAACAGAGAAAGCGACCAAAGTGTGCAACTTGGATGGACAGTGGTTTCGTCACCCTGAGAGCAACCGTATTTGGTCCAATTACACCCAGTGTCAGATGTACACCAAGGATAAACTGATGGTATACTTCTGAGCCAAGTAGTTTATCAATTCTGACAGTGGCTAAACCATTTTTATTAGAGTCCATTTAGTGATTGTTGTTGTCAACATCTCTATTGTGTCCACTTAGTTAAAGAAGTGAATTAATGCTTCCTCTTGTATCCTCATTCCCTTCTTGCCCAGTTTGCTTTCAGCTTGTACTACTTGGCCATTGTGGGACATGGATTGTCTGTGGTATCCCTCATCATCTCACTCTGCATCTTCTCCTACTTCAAGTAAGTCATTCATGGTTTCCTCCATGGATCCATTGAGGCAGATATTCAGAGCACAACGGTAGACTGTCACATTAGTGTACTTTTTCACTTTACATCCTTGAATCAAAGTGATTCTGTTGGTGTTGCTCTTCCTGCATATCGAGCTCTCTATTCTAAAACAGAAGGATTTGGTTCTAACTACACACTGAGCTCTCCATTCTAAAACAGAAGTATTTGGTTCTAACTACACACTGAGCTCTCCATTCTAAAACAGAAGTATTTGGTTCTAACTACACACTGAGCTCTCCATTCTAAAACAGAAGGATTTGGTTCTAACTACACACTGAGCTCTCCATTCTAAAACAGAAGTATTTGGTTCTAACTACACACTGAGCTCTCTATTCTAAAACAGAAGTATTTGGTTCTAACTACACACCGAGCTCTCTATTCTAAAACAGAAGTATTTGGTTCTAACTACACACAGAGCTCTCTATTCTAAAACAGAAGTATTTGGTTCTAACTACACACCGAGCTCTCTATTCTAAAACATAAGTATTTGGTTCTAACTACACACTGAGCTCTCTATTCTAAAACAGAAGTATTTGGTTCTAACTACACACTGAGCTCTCCATTCTAAAACATAAGTATTTGGTTCTAACTACACACTGAGCTCTCTATTCTAAAACAGAAGTATTTGGTTCTTCCTGCATACCGAGCTCTCTATTCTAAAACAGAAGTATTTGGTTCTAACTACACACTGAGCTCTCTATTCTAAAACAGAAGTATTTGGTTCTAACTACATTGCCAACTTGAATTCACAACATTTGACTACTAGTGCTACACCATGTGAAGTGGAAAAGTGAAAAATAAGAAAGTTATCCTATGACCTACACATTTTTTTTTTTTTACAAATAAAAGTAATTACCATACCACACCACTTGTTTCTTGAGTTGTGTCCCTCTGTTCTAATCCTCCCATTAGGAGTCTGAGCTGCCAGAGGATCTCCCTCCATAAGAACATGTTCCTGTCCTTTATCTTCAACTCCATCTGCACCGTCATCTGGATCTCTGCTGTAGCCAAAAACCAGCAGCTGGGGGCCAGCTACCCTGTAAGTAATGTACACCTCTGCCATCAGGGGGATTACTCTGAACATGAATGGCTACTGGTTGAACTCATGAAGTTGGTGAAGATGCAATTTTGAGGTGCTACACTCCACAATGTGTGGCAATGAGTGACAACTTCAGAAAGTTGTCCCTGTGCTGTTCTCAGATTGGATGCAAGATCCTGACAGTCCTGAACCAGTATACATTTGGCTCCAACTACTTCTGGATGCTGTGTGAGGGGATCTACCTGCACACTCTCATCGTCGTTTCTGTGTTTGTGGGAGAGCAGCAGCTGGGCTGGTATTATGTCCTTGGTTGGGGTGAGTGCCTGACTGCATCTTTGTCACACTGCTGTATGTTCTGCTCCGCTATCTGAAATTCATTGTTGTTTCAGCATCCTGTTCCCCTAGCACAATGTTGAATATGCCTTCTATGGTTTCATATCTCTATATTATGCATCATGTCATCTAAGAAGGCCTTATGGAAGCTCATGACAGTCTTGGGCTGCAGTCCAAACACTTTCATTTTACCCCCTCAGCCCTTGCGCTTGCCACTTTCCCTTGGGAGAATCCCCGTCAAAACCAGATGCAGTTTGATTGCCGACATAAGTGGAGGTTAAATTCAAACGTTTCCCCCTCGGCCCTCGATTTAGCTTGAGGGAGCAAGTGAATAACTTTAATCACTTGTGGGTTTGACCAACTGTAGCCACGTGTCAAACTCCGGTGCCCACGAAGTGTCAAATTTAATCAACAAAATTATTAAGCTCGGTTGCTAAAAATATACACTGCTCAAAAAAATAAAGGGAACACTTAAACAACACAATGTAACTCCAAGTCAATCACACTTCTGTGAAATCAAACTGTCCACTTAGGAAGCAACACTGATTGACAATAAATTTCACATGCTGTTGTGCAAGTGGCATAGACAACAGGTGGAAATGATAGGCAATTAGCAAGGCACCCCCAATAAAGGAGTGGTTCTGCAGGTGGTGACCACAGACCACTTCTCAGTTCCTATGCTTCCTGGCTGATGTTTTGGTCACTTTTGAATGCTGGCGGTGCTTTCACTCTAGTGGTAGCATGAGACGGAGTCTACAACCCACACAAGTGGCTCAGGTATTACAGCTCATCCAAGATGGCACATCAATGCGAGCTGTGGCAAGAAGGTTTGCTGTGTCTGTCAGCATATCGTCTAGAGCATGGAGGCGCTACCAGGAGACAGGCCAGTACATCAGGAGACATGGAGGAGGCCGTAGGAGGGCAACAACCCAGCAGCAGGACCGCTACCTCCGCCTTTGTGCAAGGAGGAGCAGGAGGAGCACTGCCAGAGCCCTGCAAAATGACCTCCAGCAGGCCACAAATGTGCATGTGTCTGCTCAAATGGTCAGAAACAGACTCCATAAGGGTGGTATGAGGGCCCGACGTCCACAGGTGGGGTTGTGCTTACAGCCCAACACCGTGCAGGACGTTTGGCATTTGCCAGAGAACACCAAGATTGGCAAATTCGCCACTGGCGCCCTGTGCTCTTCACAGATGAAAGCAGGTTCACACTGAGCACATGTGACAGACGTGACAGAGTCTGGAGACGCCGTGGAGAACGTTCTGCTGCCTGCAACATCCTCCAGCACGACCGGTTTGGCGGTGGGTCAGTCATGGTGTGGGGTGGCATTTCTTTGGGGGGGCCGCACAGCCTTCCATGTGCTCGCCAGAGGTAGCCTGACTGCCATTAGGTACCGAGATGAGATCCTCAGACCCCTTGAGAGACCATATGCTGGTGCGGTTGGCCATGGGTTCCTCCTAATGCAAGACAATGTGGCTGGAGTGTGTCAGTAGTTCCTGCATGAGGAAGGCATTGATGCTATGGACTGGCCCGCCCGTTCCCCAGACCTGAATCCAATTGAGCACATCTGGAACATCATGTCTCGCTCCATCCACCAACGCCACGTTGCACCACAGACTGTCCAGGAGTTGGCGGATGCTTTAGTCCAGGTCTGGGAGGAGATCCCTCAGGAGACCATCCGCCACCTCATCAGGAGCATGCCCAGACGTTGTAGGGAGGCCACACACACTACTGAGCCTCATTTTGACTTGTTTTAAGGACATTACATCAAAGTTGGATCAGCCTGTAGTGTGGTTTTCCACTTTAATTTTGAGTGTGACTCCAAATCCAGACCTCCATGGGTTGATAAATTCAACTATGTAAAGAAAAAAGTATTTAATAAGAATATTTAATTCATTCAGATCTAGGATGTGTTATTTTAGTGTTCCCTTTATTTTTTTGAGCAGTGTATATACAGATGATTTTGTGACCTGTAGCGACCCGCAGCACTCACTTCTGTAGCCTTGAAGTGCTTTGAAAGGCTGGTCATGGCTCACATCGACACCATTATCCCAGAAACCCTAAACCCACTCCAATTTGCATACCGGCCCAACAGATCCACAGATGACGCAATCTCTATTGCACTGCCTTTTCCCACCTGGACAAAAGGAACACCTACGTGAGAATGCTATTCATAGTACACTCAAAGCTCATCACTAAGCTAAGGACCCTGGGACTAAACACCTCCCTCTGCAACTGGATCCTGGGCTTCCTGACGGGCCGGCCCCAGGTGGTTAGGGTAGGCAACAACAAATCTGACACGCTGATCCTCAACACGGGGGCCCCTCAGGGGTGCGTACTCAGTCCCCTCCTGTACTCCCTGTTCACCCATGACTCCATGGCCAAGCACGACTCCAACACCATCATTAAGTTTCCTGACGACACAACAGTGATCACCAACAACGACGAGACGGCCTATAGGGATTAGGTCAGAGACCTGTCAGTGTGGTGCCAGGATAACAACTTCTCCCGCAATGTGATCAAGACAAAGGAGATGATCATGGACGACATCGACAGGGCTGTAGTGGAGCAGGTTGAGAGCTTCAAGTTACTTGGTGTCCACATCACCAACAAACTATCATGGTCCAAACACTCCAAGACAGTCGTGTAGAGGGCACGACAATGCCAGGAGACTGAAAAGATTTGGCATGGGTCCTCAAATCCTCAAATTCTACAGCTGCACCATTGATAGCATCCGGACTAGTTGCGTCACTGCCTGGTATGGCAACTGCTGTATACCTGTTGTATTCGGGCATATGACAAATACAATTTGATTTGATTTTAGCTTTGGCAAATGGGAATAACGCTCAAATTGGCTTAGGCTCCTCACCATGAGACTGTAAAATGTAGCTAGCTTCATAAACATTTTTTGGAATTGTGAAAATGATTTGGAATAAATTACCAAACTATAAACCTAGCTAGCCAGCTATGGGTAACTGTAGCTAGCTACCTGGCAGGAGTGCTAGCTAGTTACGTTAGCTTGCTAGCTACATTAATAGCTTTAGGTTGGTTGTTTTTAAGCTCAACTTCAAGATTTTCACCAAGGACATTGCCTCTCTCTCCCTCGCTTGGCCAAGGGACATTTAAGGTACACTCTGATGTGACGATGTAAAACGTCATTCAAGGGCTGAGGGTTTAGGGCTGAGGGTTGTCTACTTTGTGTTTGAACTGCAGCCATGGACTCCTCTATCTCTCTCCCAGGCTTCCCCATCATTCCTGCCATTACACATGCTGTGGCCCGCGGGGTCTTCTATGATGACAGGTAACGTGTCAACTCCTCCCTCTGAATAATATGCTACTGTGCACAATAGTAGCAGAGGTTGACAGTGCACTGCACGCTGCATTAGTACGCTGCATCCTGTCAGTTACAATACTTATGTCCCAGTAAAGCTCAGGATCTTATTTGACTGTCTCAGCTGACTTTAGCCTCGTCTCTCCTTGTCTCCCAGATGCTGGATCAGTTCCGACACACACCTGCTCTACATCATCCATGGTCCTTTCCAAGCTGCCCTGCTGGTGAGTCTGCACTACCAAAACAAAAATATCTAACAAAAATAGAAACCAAAGTGGACAGTGTGCTCAAACTCGATCCCTCCTCCTCTGCTTCCCTCTGGCTGTTTCCAGGTGAACCTGTTCTTCCTACTCAACATAGTGCGTGTGCTGATCACCAAGTTGCAGGTGACCCACAGTGCGCAGTCCAATGCCTATATGAAGGCTGTGCGAGCCACTCTAATCCTGATACCTCTGCTGGGAGCCCAGTTCATCCTGGTTCCTTGGAGGCCAGAGGGACATAAGGCCAGGGCCATCTATGAGTTCACCATGAACATCTTCACACATTTCCAGGTATGGGTGTTTTTTTATTAAAAGCAAATCTGATAACCTTTCAACACCCAATATCCACAAGTGATATAAGGCCATTACAGAATGTTTAATCTGGAGGAATATTCACTGAATAATTATTCCTGTATAGGGACTCCTGGTCGCAATTATATTCTGCTTTTGCAATGCAGAGGTAAGTGCCAGGATTTCTTAAATAGCTGATGATTACCCTCAGTCTATCTTTTCATTTAGAAGTAGAATCATTGTCATTCAGGAATTCTATATATATTTGTTTGCCAGTATTTACTGATAAGGTTCAAGCTTGCATTTATGTTAAACCACTCTGTCTTGGTTGCACAGGTGCAGGCATGTCTTAGAAGGAAATGGGCCCAGACCAAACTCGTGTGGAAATGGACAGATTCCTACTCCCACTACAACACCAACTCCTCTGTGACCGAGACGAGTCGCGCTACAGTCAGCCTGGAGCTCACTGCTTCTGAGGAGGACACCATCACTAAGCCAGGTGGCAGTGTGCACTACCGAGCCAATGGACAGAGCAACGGCAAGCGCTGCACCAATAGGGAGATGGACACGCCAAGGATCCTGGAAACCACTGACATCTGAGAGCATTGCATTGTCCCTTCCCATAGGTGTCATCACATTATGCTGGTCACAAACAGGCTCACTTAGCTCACAGCGTGGCCACAGACAATTGGTCAGAGCAGAAAAAGAGGATCACACACACACATACACACACACACACACACACAAACACTGTAAGAATATACACACAAATGTATACAAGATACACATGCAAGCACAAACACACAACACAGACAAAGACACACACATTTGATAATGAATGATCCGTTTACAGGGTCCAGTTGAAACCTTGCAGACAAGTATTCGCCCCAAATGTATATACATTTCACTGTAGCTTCTCACTGTTGCTCATGTTGGCCTTATGGAACAAATCCAGTGATACAAGGACCCAATGAAGATGGCTATCTCTGGTAATGTTTGATCTTGGCCTTCAATGCGAATTAGTGTCTGATATAATAATTTTCTGTAGGCCTATTGTACCATTTGTACAGTATATAAGCACTCTTATATTTGATGAGTTTATTAAACTCTGACACTCCTTTTATATTGTTAAAATTAGGATCTGTCTTTTTGATGTCACTTTAATGATGTGGAACTTATTATTTAATTGTGTTGCATAAGCTTGCCTTTTTAGAACCATTAAATTACTTGCCATAGTTCTGACTGCTGAATGTTGAGTTCTCAGAGGCAAGGAAGATGACTGACAGTGAATAAGGCATACAACACAATGAGGAATAGTGTGTCTGTGTGCTTTGACACTCTAATGGGAGAACCTATGATTCAGTGATGTGGGGTTGCCCTATGTCTGACAACACCCAAAAGTCACTTTTTTTTAATCCAGTGTTATTTTCTTACGGTTTTACAAGTCTTGTTTATTGAGTTGCTTTTCACCATATCAAAAATGTATTATACCACTGAGCTGCAGTTGAACTATTTATACATGCATACATATGTGTGTAGTGGGGAGAATTTGAAATGCTGCAGTTTATGAAAAACATTCCGCTTTGACGTCAGAATAAATGCCTAACTGAATACACTACTTTATAAACCTATTTAATTGTGTAACAATGGTATTAAAATAAACTTTTATAATTGAGGTTTTCGCTTGTTATTTTCTATTTAAGTATAACTTTTTTGTAATGTAGGTGTGACTCACTCAGAATGTGATCTCTTCAAAGGCAGAGGTATTAAAAGAAAGACCACCAGGAGTGAAAAGCTCACTCACTCTATTCACTCACTCTACTCACTCTGCTCACTCACTCTACTCACTCACTCTACTCACTCACTCTACTCACTCTACTCACTCTCACTACTCACTACTCATTCACTCTACTCACTCACTCTACTCACTCTACTCTACTCACTCACTCCACTCACTCACTCTACTTACTCACTCACTCTACTCACCCACTCACTCTACTCACTCACTCTCTACTCACTCACTCACTCTACTCACTCTCACTCACACTACTCGCTACTTACTCACTCACTCTCTACTCACTCACTCTACTCACTCTCACTCACTCTACTCACTCTACTCACTCACTCACTACTCACTCTACTTACTCTCACTCTACTCACTCACTACTCACTCACTCTACTCACTCTACTCACTCTCTACTCACTCTATTCACTCACTCTACTCACTCACTCACTCTACTCACTCTCACCCACTCTACTCTACTCACTCACTCTACTCACTCACTCTACTCACTCACTCTACTCACTACTAGCTCTACTCACTACTATCTACTCACTCACTCTCTACTCACTCACTCTACTCACTCACTACTCACTCTACTCTACTCACTCACTCACTCTACTCTCTCACTCTACTCTACTCACTCTACTCACTCACTCACTACTCACTCTACTCACTCTACTTACTCACTCTCACTCACTCTACTCACTCTCACTCACTCTACTCTACTCACTCTACTCACTCTACTCACTAACTCACTCACTACTCACTCTACTCACTCTACTTACTAACTCTCACTCTACTCACTCACTCTACTCTACTCACTCACTCACTCTCCACTCACTCACTCTCTACTTACTCTAATCACTCACTCACTCTACTCACTCACTCACTCACTCTCTACTCACTCTACTCACTACTCACTCTACTCACTCTACTCACTCACTCACTCACTCTACTCACTCACTCACTCTACTCACTCACTCACTCTACTCTCTCACTCTACTCACTCACTCTACTCACTCACTCACTCACTACTCACTCTACTTACTCACTCTCACTCTACTCACTCACTCTACACACTCACTCTACTCACTCTAATCACTCACTTTACTCACTCACTCTATTCACTCACTCACTCTACTCACTTACTCTCACTCACTCTACTCACTCACTCACTCTCTACTCACTCTACTCACTCACTCACTCTACTCACTCACTCTACTCACCCACTCACTCTACTCTCTCACTCTACTCACTCACTCTACTCACTCTACTCTACTCGCTCACTCCACTCACTCACTCACTCACTCACTCACTCACTCACTCACTCTCACTCACTCACTCACTCACTCTCTACTCACTCTACTCACTCACTCACTCTACTCATTCACTCTACTCACTCACACTACTCACTACTCACTACTCACTCTACTTACTCACTCTCACTCTACTCACTCACTCTACTCACTCACTCTACTCACTCTATTCACTCACTTTACTCACTCACTCTACTCTTCACTCACTCTACTCATTTACTCTCACTCACTCTACTCACTCTCACTCACTCTACTCTACTCACTCTACTCACTCACTCACTCACTCACTACTCACTCTACTTACTCACTCTCACTCTACTCACTCACTCTACTCACTCTACTCACTCTACTCTACTCACTCTACTCACTCTACTCTACTCGCTCACTCTACTCACTCACTCACTCACTCTCTACTCACTCTACTCACTCACTCACTCACTCTACTCACTCACACTACTCACTACTTACTACTCACTCACTCACTCACTCATTCACTCACTCACTCACTCACTCTACTCACTCTCACTCACTCTACTCTACTCACTCTACTCTACTCACTCACTCACTCACTACTCACTCTACTTACTCACTCTCACTCTACTCACTCACTCTACTCACTCTATTCACTCACTCTACTCACTCACTCACTCACTCACTCACTCACTCACTCACTCACTCTACTCACTCACTCACTCTACTCACTACTAACTCTACTCACTCACTCTACTCACTACTAACTCTACTCACTACTAACTCTACTCACTCACTCATTCTCTACTCACTCACTCTACTCACTCACTCTACTCACTCACTCTCACTCTACTTAATCTTACAAATCGGAAGAGGGAATTTATTGCAAACCATTAAAATCAAAAAAGGGAGGTGGTATTTTTTCCAGACTCTTTTCATCGTATGTGCCGGTGGACAGGGCCTGTTTCAATCCTGTCTTGCTGGAAATGAAAGTTACCTTTTATGGGCTGATGGTGTTACTGCTCGGTGGCCTAGTTTAACTAGATTGAATTGTTTTATTATTGTGAGAAGCCTTAAGTGTATACGTGATCACATGAACCTAATAAATAATGTTGGCCTAAATTAAATGTAGGCCTAATGGTGAATCCCTATGCTACGCCATTGGCACAGGTTCATGAGGCGTCCACATATATATGCCTAATTCGCTTTCCCAACAGGTCTTTAGTTGGGTGATGTTACTATTTATTGCAGATAGAAGTCAATGAAAGTGCAACTTTGCATGATAAATAGGCCCACCGTAGGTTCCAACATTAAGATGGTGCTCTACACAAGCATTTTTCTGTAAGAAGTGTATGCTCTCCTCTCACCTGTGTTGCGCTCAGAACGACAGAACGGTGTGCAACATTGAATTCAACATAAATGGTACTGTAGTGAACGACCAATTGAAAAACATTGTAATTGCGGTGGCTAAGGTTGCAAACTTTTGAAGTTTACCAGTAAACTACCAGAATTGCGGTCTCTTTCAAGGATTTTATGTAATCTATCACAAGACATCTAGTGTCCTTTTTGGGTACTTCAAATGATCACAGGTTTCTCTTCATGTTTGGCCTACTGTGTGGCCTTATCATATGTAAAAGCATTAAATAGTACCCGCAAAACACCAGTCTCAACGTCAACAGTGAAGAGGTGACTCCGGGATGCTGGCCTTCTAAGCAGAGTCTGTATTCTATTGCCCATCTTAATCTTTTCTTTTTATTGGCCAGTCTGAGATATGGCTTTTTCTTTGCCCCTCTGCGTAGAAGGCCAGCCTCTTCACTGTTGAAGTTGAGGCTGGTGTTTTGCGGGTACTATTTAATGAAGCTGGCAGTTGAGGACTTGTGAGGCGCCTCTTTCTCAAATCAAATCAAATCAAAATCAAATGTATTTATATAGCCCTTCGTACATCAGCTGATATCTCAAAGTGCTGTACAGAAACCCAGCCTAAACCCCAAACAGCAAGCAATACAGGTGTAGAAGCACGGTGGCTAGGAAAAACTCCCTAGAAAGGCCAAAACCTAGGAAGACACCTAGAGAGGAACCAGGCTATGTGGGGTGGCCAGTCCTCTTCTGGCTGTGCCGGGTGGAGATTATAACAGAACATGGCCAAGATGTTCAAATGTTCATAAATGACCAGCATGGTCGAATAATAATAAGGCAGAACAGTTGAAACTGGAGCAGCAGCACGGCCAGGTGGACTGGGGACAGCAAGGAGTCATCATGTCAGGTAGTCCTGAGGCATGGTCCTAGGGCTCAGGTCCTCAGAGAGAGAGAAAGAGAGAAAGAAAGAATTAGAGAGAGCACACTTAAATTCACACAGGACACCGAATAGGACAGGAGAAGTACTCCAGATATAACAAACTGACCCTAGCCCCCCGACACATAAACTACTGCAGCATAAATACTGGAGGCTGAGACAGGAGGGGTCAGGAGACACTGTGGCCCCATCCGAGGACACCCCCGGACAGGGCCAAACAGGAAGGATATAACCCCACCCACTTTGCCAAAGCACAGCCCCCACACCACTAGAGGGATATCTTCTACCACCAACTTACCATCCTGAGACAAGGCTGAGTAACTAGACACTCTAATGTACACTCTAATGTACTTGACCTCTGTACATAGCCCATCTGTATATAGCCCATCCAACTACCTCATCCCCATACTGTTATTTATTTATTTTGCTCCTTTGCACCTCAGTATCTCTACTTGCACACTCATCTTCTGAACATATATCACTCCAGTGTTTTATTGCTAAATTGTAATAATTTTGCCACTATGGCCTATTTATTGTCTTACCTCCCTTATTTGCACACACTGTATATATACTTTTTCTATTGTATTATTGACTGTATGTTTGTTTATTCCATGTGTAACTCTGTGTTGTTGTTTGTGTCGTACTGCTTTGCTTTATCTTGGTCAGGTCGCAGTTGTAAATGAGAACTTGTTCTCAACCAGCCTACCTGGTTAAATAAAGTGAAATAAAAGAAAAAATATATAATTGTTTTATTTATTTTATTATGTCAACAAATGTATTTGTTGTCAATGTTTTGGAGTCAAACTGGTGGCAGTAGTGAAGAAAGTAAATAGTTGGAAAAGTTGCAGAGTTAATTGAATGTTAATGCTATTGTTGATTAGTGTAACGATCGTCGGTGGAATTTGACCAAGATGCAGCGTGGGGTAGGTTAATCATATTCTTTAATGAAAAGCAAGCAAGAGAGCACCAACACAACGTACAGCCTTGTAGGGCTCAACAGCAACAATACAAGGACAAGATCCCACAACATAGGTGTTAAAAGGCTACCTAAGTATGATTCCCAATCAGAGACAACGATAGACAGCTGCCTCTGATTGGGAACCACAATCGGCCAAACACAAAGAAATACAACACATAGAATGCCCACCCAAATCACACCCTGACCAAACCAAATAGAGGCATAAAAAGGCTCTCTAAGGTCAGGATGTGACAATTAGACAGTTTCAAATTAATTAGGCTATTTTCTCTTGAACCATATGGTATCTGCTAGAAACTCAGGGACAATATTGACACATAAATTAATACTATATATGAATACATATAGCTTGGGTGAAGGCCTTGTCTGCATAAGCATTGGACAAAACACAGAACCGTCGACATTGGAAACAAAATGTTGCATCTGCAGCAATCGAGCATTGCAGCTACTCTCTTCCTATGACCAATTGTTATTAAATTAATGTTTTTGGACAGCAAATCTGCAGCTAGAGTAGGATTCTAAGCTAACCTGGGCTGGATTCTCTGTTCCAAGAGAATCAGGAACAGTCGGAGGTGGAGGGGGCTGTGGAGCTATTATCGTGGCGGCGCTTGTGGAAGGGTGGGTAGGCTCTGCATGCGGAGCTACCTGGAGCTCGGCAGCCTCATTCTTTTACTGTTAATAATATCCTGTTGTGACTAAGGGGCAGTATTTAAATTTTTTGAAAAGTAAACGGGATATTTTGTCAGGACAAGATGCGAGAATATGCATATAATTGACAGCTTAGGATAGAAAACACTCAAAAGTTTCCAAAACTGTAAAAATATTGTCTGTGAGTATAACAGAATTGATGTTGCAGGCGAAAGCCTGAGAAAAATCCAATCCGGAAGTGCCCCATGTTTTGAAAGCTCTACGTTCCAATGCGTCCCTATTGAGCAGTGAATGGGCTATCAACCAGATGACTCTTTCTCCGTATTCCCGAAGGTGTCTACAGCATTGTGACATAGTTTTACCCATTTCTGTTGAAGAATACCCGTAAGCGGCTACATTGCGCAAGTGGTCACCTGATGCTGCCAGAGAGATTCTCACGTAAAATACAGAGGTAGCCATTACTCCAATCGGTCCTACTGAAAAACGAATTGTCCCGATGGATATATTATCGAAAAGATATTTGAAAAACACCTTGAGGATTGATAATAAACAACGTTTGCCATGTTTCTGTCGATATTATGGAGCTAATTTTGAATATTTTTTCGTGACTGCAATTTCCGGGCAATTTCTCAGCCAAATGTGAAGAACAAACGGAGCTATTTCGCATACAAAAATAATATTTTGGGAAAAAAGGAACATTTGCTATCTAACTGGGAGTCTCGTGCGTGAAAACATCCGAAGCACTTCAAAGGTAAACGATGTCATTTGATTGCTTTTCTGATTTCCGTGACCAAGTTACTTGCTGCTAGCTGAACAAAATGCTATGCTAGGCTATCGATAAACTTACACAAATGCTTGGCTGTAAAGCATATTTTGAAAATCTGAGATGACAGGGTGATTAACAAAAGGCTAAGCTGTGTCTCAATATATTTCACTTGTGATTTTCATGAATAGGAATATTTTCTAGGGATATTTATGTCCGTTGCGTTATGCTAATTAGTGTCAGGCGATGATTACGCTCCCGCATGCGGGATGGGGAGTCACTAGGGTTTTAATGTAACTAGCCTAAATATAGATTGTGTTGTTTACTAGGGCCTACTTGGTATCGCTGTTTTGTTCTGTTTGCATTCATTTGTTCTTATTCACGGTTGTGTCCGTTTTCTAAGCCAAACTGCTATTCAGTATTTTTGTTTGCATGCATGAAAAACTAGGCTACTACTTTCGGCATTTAGTTTGCATTCTTTTGGTAAATGTTATTGCTCAAGTGAACAGCAAACCTGAAAAAGCAACACCTCACGGCACAACAGCTCTCCCCTATTTGACCAAGATAGTTTGTGTGTATGTATTGATATGTAGGCTACGTGTGCCTTTTGAATTTATTTATGTCCTTGAGCTGTTCTTGTCTATTAATGTTCTATATTATGTCATGTTTCTTGTTTTATGTGGACCCCGGGAAGAGTAGCTGCTGCTTTTGCAACAGCTAATGGAAATCCTAATAAAACACCAAAAGCCTGTTATTATTTAATGAAGTGTACTTTAATAATAAATTCAATGCATCTGATTTTTTAAATATAAATAAAGACTTGCTGAAGTGCCAAAATTCAGCATTTTGACATGTCCCTCTGTGCTCCCTCTCTGACTTTGAGGAAGATTTGAACCCACTTAACCCCAACGTTTCACCATCATTGTAAAGCCCTAGTTATTTTGTTGCTTTGACAAAGTCATTTCTGAAGATTATTTATTTCATGTGATTCATCTAATCACATGAAATGTCTGTCCCTCATTGTAAGGTCAACCCTATTAAGTGAAAGGAAAGGGGGACAACCTAATCAGTTGTACAACTGACTGCCTTCAAATGAACAGTGAACTGAACTCTCATTTTAACATGGTTAAACTATTAATTTCAAAAGAAACATTGAACATATACTGTAACAGTGGAATCAGAGTGTAAAAGCAGGTTAGCTGTTTCTACTCTATTTGGAAATTTTCTGGTGTTTTATGGTGGAAAACTGAACGGGTCGAGCATAACACCCTGTTACGCATAGATAGACAGGTTAAAAATGTTTTAACAATAACATGTGAAGCTTGCATTCAATTGTCCCTTCCTGTTACACAAAGCAAACTTCCATCCCCCTGTCACAACAGGATTTATGGCTGATTTAAAATGAAATGGTCAACCCTGTTACTTTATTTGGCACTTAGTAGGCACTTAGTATAATTAATTTTTCCATTTAACCTCTTGAGATGTGTTTTACTAAGCTAAAATCAGGTGAATATATACAGTACCAGTCAAGTTTGGACACACCTACTCATCAAGCATTTCTTTTTTCTTTTGACTATTTTCTACATTAGTAGTGAAGACATCAAAACTATGAAATAACACATTTGGAATCATGTAGTAACCTTGTTTCATCGCGCACCAGCGACTCCTGTGGCGGGCCGGGAGCAGTGCGCGCTAACCAAGTTGGCCAGATGCACGGTGTTTCCTCCAACACATTGGTGCGGTTGGCTTCCGGGTTCGATGCACACTGTGTTAAGAAGCAGTGCATGCTTGGTTGGGTTGTGTTTCCGAGGACGCATGGCTTTCGATCTTCGTCTCTCCCGAGCCCGAACGGGAGTTGTAGCGATGAGACAAGATACCACGAAATTGGGGAGAAAAGGGGGTAAAATAATAAAAAAAATAGCTTTTACACAGCCTGGAGGTGTGTTGTCCTGTTGAAAAACAAATGACAGTGGGACTAAGCACAAACCAGATGGGATGGTGTATAGCTGCAGAATGCCATGCTGCCTTGAATTCTACATAAATGAATTCTAAACAATGTCACCAGCAAAACACCCCCACACCATTACACCTCCTCCTCCATGACATGTGGAGATCATCCATTCACCTACTATGTGTCTCACAAAGACAGAGGCTGGAAGAAAAAATCTCAAATTTGGATAAGACCAAAAGGACAGATTTCCACCGGTTTAATGTCCATTACTAGTGTTTCTTGGCCCAAGAAAGTCTCTTCTTATTATTGGTGTTCTTTAGTAGTGGTTTCTTTTCAGAAATTCGACCATGAAGGCCTGATCCACGCAATCTCCTCTGAACAGTTGATGTTGAGGTGTGTCTGTTACTTGAACTCTGTGAAGCATTTATTTGTGCTGCAATCTGAGGTGCAGTTAACTCTTATTAACTTGTCCTCTGCAGCAGAGGTATCTCTGGGTCTTCCTTTCCTGTGGCGGTCCTCATGAGAGCCAGTTTCATCATAGCACTTGATGGTTTTTGCGACTGCACTTCAAGAAACTTTCAAAGTTCTTGAAATGTTCTGTATTGACTGATCTTCATGTCTTAAAGTAATGATGGACTGTCGTTTCTCTTTGCTTATTTGAGCTGGTCTTGCCCTAATATGGACTTGGTCTTTAAACAAATAGGGCTATCTTCTGTATACCACCCCTACCTGTCACGGCTGTTGAAGGAGGAGGACCAAGGTGCAGTGTGGTGAGCGTACATATTCTTTATTTAAGATGACGCCGACAAAAACAATAAACACGACAAACAAACCGTGAAGCTAAAGGCTATGTGACCTAAACAAAGTCAACTTCCCACAAAGACAGGTGGGAAAAAGGGATACCTAAGTATGGTTCTCAATCAGAGACAACAATAGACAGCTGTCCCTGATTGAGAACCCTACCCGGCCAAAACATAGAAATACAAATAATAGAATATAGAATACCCACCCCAACTCACACCCTGACCAAACCAAAATAGAGACATAAACAGGATCTCTAAGGTCAGGGCGTGACACTACCTTGTCACAACACAACAGATTAGCTCAAATGCATTATGGAAATAAATTCCACAAATTAACTTTTAGCAAGGCACACCTGTTAATTGAAATGCATTCCAGGTGACTAGCTCATGAAGCTGGTTGAGAGAATGCCAAGAGTGTGCAAAGCTGTCATCAAGGCAAAGGGTGGCTACTTTGAAGAATCTGAAATATAAAATATATTTTGAATTGTTTAACACTTTTTTAGTTAGTACATGATTCCATATGTGTTATTTCATAGTTTTGATGTATTCAGTATTATTTTACAATGTAGAAAATAGTAAAAATAAAGAATGTGTAGGTGTGTCCAAACTTTTGACTGGTACTGTATATTTATTTTACTAAGTTTCACTACCCAAAAAGCTTTTGAAGAACAGTGCACACCATTTTGGGGAAATGTGTCATTCGGTACACACCGTCACGCAATGTAGTGTAGTGACCTTAATCAAACACCTAGCAATCTCATCAAGAGGTTCTGTCCTCTTGGGGTTGGCTTCACAGTCGCTGGACACGGAAATGTGTTCAATATAAATAAATATACACAATATGTAGAAACCAGCTCCTCCTTCACCAGGGACCGACTAGCCAGCAGATCTGAACTAGTGTCGGACAGGCTTCCTGTGTAAATTATGAGACAATTTATGCTTAATCCAGAAATGTGGTCGTAGACTCCGTATGGAGGGTGTGACGCAATTCCTGAGCCTCCGGAGGCACGCAGAGGCCAAAATGAGCCCCGTACAGCATCGCTGTGGGCCTCCAAAAAGTTGTAACAATGAGGAGGGCTCAGTATAGGTTGGTTGACAGTAGATGGGGGCGGGAGGTCCTGTATGAACACAAACTCACTTCCTTGGCAACTTCCTTCACAACAATTCTGCTAACATCTCTGTGCTGCTCCTCGAAGCGCAATAAGTATGAATGTCCTGACTTCTGCAGAGGTCGTATCACTGTAAATGCTGCACGTCCAATGCAGACAATGGATAGACCATGCAGCGCCTTTAAGATGTGTGGAGCCAGCGCAAGATATGTCTCGGAAAACATACCTCAATCCAGGGATGACAAATGCATTGTACTCTGAATTGTCTCATTATCCAAACTGTTTCACTGAGAAAATTGAACAAATGTGCTGTCATTGAATCTTCTTGGTGTAACAATTGGAATAATGGGACAATTCAAAAGTACAATGCATTTCTCAACCCTGGATTGAGGTACTTTTTCCGAGACATATTCCACGCCAGCTCCGTGGTGTCTTAATCTACACAGGAAGCTTGTCCAACCCTAATGCAGCTGTAAGCAAGCAGGTTTGATCTGTTGACTAGGGACTGATCTAGAGCAGATAAGATGCTTCGACCCACCACCGGTAATATCAGAACTCTGGATGACATTATAAGGTCCTACCGAGATTTGAACTCGGATCACTGGATTCAGAGTCCAAAGTTCTATCCATTACACACTAGGAATGGATGACAACATGGCAGCTGAATTTAAGTTTATAAAAGATGGTCACAGTAACATTCTATTTCCTGTATTCAGAACAAACCTACTCTACTGTTTGACATTTTGATTCACCTGAGTAGTATTAAGTTCAAAGCAATGATGTGTAGTAGCTCAACAGCGTTTAGCCATCAGAACCCGCTTGGTTACAGCTGCACTCGGGTCGGACAGTCATTTAATCTTCTTGGTGTAACAGTTGAGATAATGGGACAATTTGGAGTTCCATGCCTTTCTCATCCCTGGATTGAGGTACGTTTTCCAAGACATATCTCTCGCCGGCTCTGAGGTCTCTTAATCTACACAGGAATGCTGTTCGACCCTAGTGCAGCTGTAAGCAAGGGGGTCGGATCTGCTGGCTAAATAGTAGTAAACCATATCAAAGAGTATGCATGCGCATGCAAACAACCTAGATAGCTAGTTTAGCTCTTCCATGCTAAATTTGCACTGCAAATGTGAATAGATGCACAATAGAGTTGCTATACAGATAAAAATAAGTCTGAACTAAAATATTGTTAGCCTGTTTCTATAGAAAATATTAATATCATGACGCCAGTGCAGACATGTCTATAATAAATGAATAATGGTTTCTGCAGGCCAGGCATAACCAGTGCATTGACATAAATGCTGGAAACCCAAAGCTCCATGTTTGAATTGAGGCGTGAAAGTGATTGAATCCATTATTCATCATCCTAGTCCCTCTCTATGGCAATGTAGCAGGCTAGACCTTTAGGCCATTGCAAAACATAGTCACAAAGAACTTTTCAGAATAGGCCTGCCAGTGATGGTAAGTGCTGTCCCTTTACAACACACCTAAGTGCCATTGCTGCTATATCTGGCAAGTGTTGCCATTGATAATATAAATATTATATCAGCTTTGAAGTGAATGTTAGCAATGGAAGACTAGTCAAACAAATTCAGAGAACACGCCATTTCACAGTTTGTTGAGCCCCAACATGTTTATGAGTGCACACACTCTCTGGCCGTCGGAGAGACAATGGAAAACAAGGCACCTCACTCAATGTTTTTGTCATGACCATAATAGGTATCACAACCAGCAAACCTGCCCTTACACCACCATCACCATGGGATCACTCTCTGCAGAGTTGGATAAAAGCGGATCTTTCCCCTAAAAAACTGATATGGGGACTCCGCTCAGGTGTCTTTTTATGCATGCTATGCTAGGTTACCATGGGATTGACCAGTACTCAAGGACAACATTCGATGAGTCCCATTTGGGTAGCTTTAGATTAGCTGGGTTGACCAGACAGATAGGCTCTTGCTGAAATTGGATCACTATCTGTCTGGTCAACCAGGCTAGGGCAGCTTATCATAGGGCCCATGCTTCAGCTTTTATGGGACCCCAACTGAAAATATAATAAACATCAGTCAGCATTAAGAAATTAGGTACACAGAACCCTTTCAAAATCTATGATGCCCTGGATCAGCGTTTCCCAAACTCTGTCCTCAGAACCTCAAGGGGTGCACATTTTGTTTTTTGCCCTAACACTACCCAGCTGAATCAAATGATCAAAGCTTGATGATAAGTTGATTAATTGAATCAGCTGTGTGGTGCTAGAGCAAAAACTAAAACGTGCTCCCCTTGGGATTGCGAGGACTGAGTTTGGGAAACTCTGCCCTAGATAATCCGGTTGGTGTTATAGTAAGTGTCTTGTTTAGAAATATCTCAATCATAGCAGCTGGTTTCGCTATGACTATAAATATAAGTCTGAGTCTAGGTTACTACCACCAGAGAGCGCTAGAGCCTACAGATTTACTCAGCGTCCATCCGGCATGTTCTTGTTTTGATATGATGATCTTCATCTCTGTCTTGTGTCATACTAGAAAACACTAACAGTTTTGTCAGTTTAGAGGGTTATAATAGCATCATCTTATGTCACTCCATCCACATAAATTAGAAGAGGATAATTTAGTCTTATGGAAAAATTAGACCGAGACTAGAAGATGAGCATACATTACCTTGATCGCCGAAGGCTTGCCATGTACACAGTCATGGCAATCCTCCTATACTAGTGTGCGTTTGGTGTGCGTGTCCATACCACCCAAATGCATTTGACCTCTTCATAATTCACCATTAAGGTCAACCACATGGGCTGCATTTACGCAGGCAGCCCAATTCTGATCTTTTTTTCCCACAAATTATTATTTTGACCAATGAGATCAGCGCTGAAAAACATCTGATGTGAAAAGATCTGATGTGAATGGTCAAAAGTCAAATGTGAATGGTCAAAAGTCAAATAAGTGGAAAAATATCAGAATTGGGCTGCCTATGTAAACGCAGCCATGGCAGTAGCAACATGTCAATTTGAATCTTTACAGGGGACATCTACAGTCTTCAACGTGTAGTTCTTTACTATCTCCTGTGCATCAGAGGCAGGGGCGCAAATTTGTTTTTAGAAGTGGGGGGGACATATTTCTTATTAAAAAATAAATAAATCCTGAATGATAAACACTCCAAACAGCCTACCCGACCACTCGGCGGCATCTGCATGGTCCTAAAGCACACTGTTATCTCGTTTTGTATCCCAATCCAATTTATTTTTTATTTTATTTTATAAAAATGTTTTACCCCTTTTCCTTCACAATTTCATGGTATCCAATTGGTAGTTACAGTCTTGTCCCATCGCTGCAACTCTTGTACGTGTCCTCCGAAAATCAACCGTGTCAAGCCGCACTACTTCTTGACACACTGCTTGCTTAACCCGGAAGCCAGCCGCACAAATTTGTCGGAGGAAACACCATCCAACTGGCAACTGTGTCAGCTTGCATGCGCCTGGCCCGCCACAGGTGTTGCAACAGCACGATGGGACAAGAACATCCCGGCATGCCAGACTCTCCCCTAACCCAGACGATGCTGGGCCTCCTCATGTGTCTCCTGGTCGTGGCCAACTGGGACACAGCCCAGGATCAAACCCAGATTTGTAGTGACGCCTCTAGCACTGCGATGCAGTGCCTTAGACCACTGCGCTACTTGGGAGGTCCTCACATTCCAATGATAAAACTGGGGGGGACAAAAATGCAATTTCAGAATGTGGGGGGGGACAGAATGTATCTGAGACAATCCTTAATCTGATTTGAGCTAAGACCCTGATGAGTGTTAATCAACATTTTTGCCTAATTAGCACCTACTACTAGACCCTTTGCTAATCTGCATTACCAACCCATCCCCGGGATGCTGGACATGTGTGTATTGGTACGGTCTCCTCTCATCCATTTGATTAACCAGAACAGAGCTGTCTTGACCTGCCTCCACAGCCGACATCTTGGAATCCCATGGCTCTTACAAAGCCCCCAGACTCACAATAAGACATCCAGACAATGGCAAACCAATTCCACAATGGACCATAAGCAGACGACATAGGCTGCGTTTAGAGAGGAAGACCAATTCTGATATTTTCTCCACTAATTGGTATTTTGACCAATCACATCAGGTCTTTTCACATCAGCTCTTTTTCAGAGCTGATCTGGTTGATCAAAAGACCAAATATTTCCTGTCTAAACGCAGCTACAGAAACACAATGTTTACATTTGCAGGATGAATGGCTTTCTGTCAGAAACCTTTAGGTCTATTCCCAATGTATACATTTATTTGTAATGAACACTTCTATATGTATTGAATGTACTTAGACATACACTTACTATAGATTAATCACACGTCAGTGAACTGCCAGCGAGTAAAAATGTCCTTAGAAAAAGCCATTCTCTCTCCAGAGAATCTCAAATTGGGATGGAGCTACATAAAGGGTTCATATTCAAATTGTGGATGGTAATTAATGATGGACTTTCTCATTCCCCCTCACTCCTCCCTCCATCTCTATCTCTCTGGACACACCTCAATAGAGCAAACAAAAACAATCCTTTTTGTGGGATTTTGGTACAGGGAACAGTTTGTGGACTTAGAATGTTAGCTGTGTCAAGTCAGGTCGAGAGCAAACACAACAGCTTTACAGATTTATCGCAAGCCGGGCTTCAGGAATGAATGAGGAGTATTTGTGCTGCAGAGTCTCAATAGTGCTCTTGTCAAATGTACCATGCCTATGTGGCCAGCGGGGTGTGAGGATGCATATCTATTTTCATCATGGGTGAATCGGTCATGCCGATCTAACGGTCATCTGATGAGGAAGGATCGGACCAAAGCGCAGCGTGATAAGTGTTCATGATTTTTATTAACACTGAACACTAGAACAAAATAACAAAGTGAGAAACGAAACCGAAAGAGTCCTGTCAGGTGCAGAACACTAAACAGAAAACAACTACCCACAAAACACGGGTGGGAAAAGGCTACCTAAGTATGGTTCCCAATCAGAGACAACGATAAACAGCGGTCCCTGATTGAGAACCATACCCAGCTAAAACAAAGAAATACAAAACATAGAAAAATGAACATAGAATGCCTCTAGTGCGGGGACCCTTGCTGCCGACCCCGGACTGGGGACCCTCATTGCCGGCCCCGGACAGGGCACCCTCATTGCGGGCCCCGGACTGGGCACCCTCATTGCGGGCCCCGGACTGGGCACCCTCATTGCGGGCCCTGGACTTGAGGGCGACTGGAGACCGTCGTTGGAGAGAGGAGACGCAGAGAGGGGAGACCTACAGGAGGCCTGGTCCTTAGAGGAGGCACAGGATGAACCGGTCTGTGGGGGAGCACTGGAGATCTGGTACGCAGCCTTGGCACCATTCCTCCAGGCTGAATGCCCACTTTAGCCCAGCACCTCCAGAGTGCAGGCACTGGTCGAACCGGGCTGTGGGGGAGCACTGGAGATCTAGTGCTTGACAATTGCACCTCTCCACTTGGCTGAATGCCCACTTTAGCCCGGTAGGGGCAGAGCGCAGGCATAGGAAGCACTGAGCAGTCCCAGCTCACCAGAGACACAGTGCGCAGAGCTGGCGCAGGCTACCCTGGGGGCTATGAGCGTGCACTGGAGACACCAGTACGCTTTATCGCATAACATGGTGCCTGACCAGTTCCACGCTGCTTCTGGTAAGCACGGGGAGTTGGCTCAGGTCTATAGCCTGACTCCGCCAATCTCCCCGTGTGACCCCCCCCTCCAAAACATTTTTGGGGCTGCCTCTCATGCCTGCTTCACTGACTTGCCTCATATCACCGCCTCTCAGCTTTAGCTGCCTCCAGTTCCTCTTTCGGACAGCGATATTCCCCAGCCTGTCTCCAGGGTCCCTTTCCATCCAGTATCTCCTCCCAAGTCCAAGAATACTGAACCCTCTGCTCCTCCATACCACGCTGCTTGGTCCACTTGTGGTGGGTAGTTCTGTAAGGGTCATCTGATGAGGAAGGATCGGACCAAAGCGCAGCGTGGTAAGTGTTCATGATTTTTATTAACACTGAACACTAGAACAAAATAACAAAGTGAGAAACGAAACCGAAACAGTCCTGTCAGGTGCAGAACACTAAACAGAAAACAACTACCCACAAAACACGGGTGGGAAAAGGCTACTTAAGTATGATTGAGAACCAGACCCGGCCAAAACAAAGAAATACAAAACATAGAAAAATGAACATAGAATGCCCACCCAAATCACACCCTGACCAAACCAAAATAGAGACATAAAAAGCTCTCTAAGGTCAGGGCGTGATAGCCGATGTATACTGTATCTGGAGGACTTCATAGGCCTGTGAGCACATTCTTGCTTCTTAGGATCAGAGGTGGAGATAATATGGTATCTGATTCAGCTGGATTTATTGTTTGTTTGTTGTTGACATTGTAATCTCATCCTTTGAGTAAGTGGCCATTGTGAATTTGGCTCTTGTTTCATCTAGTCTGTAAATAGTGAATTGTAACAAGAGACAGACCCGTCTCTATTGAGAATCAAAGGTGTAGTACAAGAAAGAACGAGACAACCATTTCACACTCATTTGAACGAATTAAGAGAATTTGCAAACATGATCATGTTTGACAGATATGTCTACCAAGGAACTCAACTACTTATTTAACCAGGTAGGCTAGTTGAGAACGCGTTCTCATTTAAAACTGTGACCTGGCCAAGATAAAGCAGAGCAGTTCGACAAAAACAACAACACAGAGTTCACATGGGATAACCAAACGTACAGTCAACAACACAATGGAAAAATCTATATACAGCATGTGCAAATGTAGTAATAACTATCACAATACATTGCTGCATTAGCAATAAGTGTAAAGGGGAGGTTGTCTGAAGATGAGAAAGATAGACATGGACACAGGGAAAAAGAAAGGCCAGTGGCCTCCAGGGGGAGGGAAAGGGACAGCTAATCTGTGACGTCTGTTACATAAGACCTACTACTTGGGCACTGCAAATTATGCCAGAACTCTGGTAGGTCGCAGTCATAAGGAGGCCACCTCCAAAGGCCCCTGTGACATAAATAGCAACGATGGACACACAGTTAGTCAAACATTTACTCATCTCGGGCAAGAAGCTAATAGCGTTGCCTGGAGAGTTTCACAAGGCCTGTTTACTTATTTTACGAACCGCCATTTAAAGATTGGACGAGTCCACATTGCATCACTGGTTTGGCAAAGAGGCCATCTCTCTACTGCGCTGTAAACAACCAGGGTAAATAAGACAGCAGAGTGCTGTCAAGTGCGGTCAAGATGTGATGGGAGCCCTCTTATTTTACCTCTCTGTCTCATCTTCCCTTGTATTTTTCAAGGGCAGTGTCGGCAGGGTTTGGCAGGGAAGGGTGTAATTTTCTAAGTATAACCCTGGCTAAGGGGGTAGTTGGACATGAGTTGCCAGTTTATGTTTGCTTTTTTAAATTGGATCCAAACACAGGCTCAGACGTACAACCAAAAGTCCTCCTGTAGCAGCTCAACTCTTCCTTCCCACCTCTGTCTATTCTCTCTTTCTCTGCAGGAAGGAAGTCTCAGGAGAAATGTGAAGCTGACTACAGTGTTGGGAGGAGTAGGTGACGTCTGAAGGTCCAGCAGGATGACATGCTATTGTCATGACTGTCCTGATCAGGTCAGGTTACAGGAGACCACAACCCTACAGATTATCTCTCAACCCCAACAGAGGAGGAGAGATCTAGGGGTCTGAAGATGTGTTTTTTTTATTACCCCTCACACCCATAGTAAATCTTAGGCCACAGACAAATTCCTTTGTCCTGTTACTACGGAGAACCAGCCTCAGAACATTAAACATGAAATAAAGGGTTTTGAAACAATGGTTTCTGTCAGCCACAATGATGGTCATGACTATAGATGGAATATGAAAATGTATGTCATTTTTGTTTTGTTATTAAAGGTTAAATAGATTACGTTATTACGGAAACATTGTAACGTGAAGAGTTTTCCTAGTATGTGTTTGATGTTTATACATTGTACGTTGTATGGAAAATATCCAAATCAAAGAGAATGTTTTGGGAAAGATTAAATGTGAAGTTAGTTGTCTAAAATTGGATTTGAGTCAAATCAATAACTTGGTATGCCCAGAGTATTGCCCTAAAGGCGGTTACGCCCACTTCTGACCCAAGGGTATAAAACCTGTGAGTAAAGAATTTACAGACAAGACTACGAGACCCAAGCTGCAGCCAAGGTCTAAAAAGTCAACTATCCCAAAACGCAACGCAAGTTTGAAGACAAACCTTTTTCTACCCAAGCTACGGATGAGTAGCTGTGTCTAAGCGGGTGAATTCAAGTCGAATCTACGCTGTTTCATTCCAACGCTGTGAGCTCTGAGCTACAGAGCTGTCTGTCCTCAGAAGACCCCTTCC
The DNA here is from genome assembly GCF_045791955.1 of Oncorhynchus clarkii lewisi. Lineage (NCBI taxonomy): Eukaryota > Metazoa > Chordata > Actinopteri > Salmoniformes > Salmonidae > Oncorhynchus > Oncorhynchus clarkii. Next base: position 57,231,412 of record NC_092155.1, on the reverse strand, counting down.
AGAGAAAGAGTGAGGGAACAGACTCTTAAGCCAAAAGGACACTGACATCGGGAGGATGATCAGAGAGGTGCGCTGGAGAAGTGCGTCATCGAGCAGCCTGAACGGTCCCCTCAACGGTCTATGCAGAGAATCCTCGGAGGTCCTCCCCACGTAATTACATCATTATATTCTGACCAATAAGAGCGGCAGTGTGGGGCAAGACTAGGGTTAGAATAGCATAGCTGACAAATTCACCCAAATGTATATTTCTCTCGTGTACTTTCTTTTTCCTCTCTCTCTTTGAAATCCCCATTTTGGGTAACATGCGCATAGTGTGTTGGCCCGTTATACTAAGTTCTAATCAATAGCCTATAATGTGTATCTATCATCATTTTAGCTTTTTAGTAAATAAATATTCAACTAAGATTGGTGTGGTACGAACTCATTGGTGAGACCCGGGTCTGTGCAGATTCACGGACTATACGAGGTTCAGAACGATATTGTAGAGGCAACTGGTTAATTAGCGGCTGTTGTAAAATCGATATTCTGATATTCTTTGAGTTAATTTGGGAAATAGAAACTCAATAAAAACTAGTTTTCCCATGGTGCCCCAGGTTAATTAGTTAATAATTGCTTGATTCAGTTAATCACGCAATTAGAAACTTTTAATAATTTGATGAGCAACAGTCGTCATATTAACTAATACAACGTCACAACACTGTGATGCCTCATCATAAGTCAACCCTAAGGAGAACATGGCTGACTATACCATATAATCTCATCTGCATAAATCAGGGCCGTTCAAAGAGCCGACCATCTACAATAACAAACATAATGGTCTGCATCTAGCTTGGATACTAACTTTGTGTTATTCCACCTGTTGCCTTGATAACTACTGTTTAAACGTTGTTCTGTTTAACTGAGCTATATCAAACCATCTATTCAGGACATATTCAGATGTTCCATGATCACAGTTATGAGAGGCTATGGTGCCATGGTAACTAGAGACCATTCTTCTCAGCTGTTGCAATGTTTCTGAAAGTGCATCTGACAGGGTGATGACATCCCACTTTATTGTTTCTGTGTCACAAATCTCCCTCTGTACTATAAGGGATAAAGGTATTTGGTTTACTAAACATTTGAACATGTACAGAGTATGCACCTGTTGTTTTTAGAAGATAATAAGACATAACTGAGGTTTGAGTTACAAGGGTGCCCTAGCAGGCAGGGCAATCCCATAACAAATCAGGGCACCCCCATGAGATAATATGTATGCCCATTTCTTTCGACACACCCATTAGTCTGTGTGGCAAAGGTCAAATGATTGGGAAATATTAAAAGTTGGTCCAACGTTTTACGCACACCGTCTAGAATCAATGTGCAACAAATATCCTGCATAAAATAAATGTAAGTCTTTATTTATTAACATTTAAATATATCCTGATATATTTAAATATATATCTTCATTTCATCTTTCACTCATCAATGTATTGTATTTCCTATGGAAAAAAGCTAGTACAAAATTACAGTATATCAACATGTGCTGCATGTGCTGCCAATGCATGTTCATATGAACACATGCAAACAAAGTAAATGAACATTTTCAAACATATATCAATATGAACATGTGCAAACAGAGTATATATCAACCTCCACACCCAAGTGACAACCCACTGGGCACAAACTGGTTGAATCAATGTTGTTTCCACGTCATTTCAACAAACAAATTAAATTTGATGGATGTTAAATCAATATGGAAAATTGATTGGATTTGCAAAAAATCATCACTGTAAAGATCTTTTTGGGAATGTTTGTCTACTTTTCACCTACTTTTTTTAACCTTCATCCAATGACATTGTTAAATGTTTTGTTGAATTCACGTTAGTTGACACCTCAATTAAATGTAAATCAAAACTAGACGTTGAGCGGATGTCTGAGTCCAGTGGGAAGCGCTAATCAATTCAAAACAGAAAACACTTACACACTCGGGTCTATGATTGACATGTCTCGTTCATTTCCGCTCTCTCTTTTGTTCTCTTCGCTGTACGTTTTTCCAGGGATGGTCACATGTTCTGTGTGCTCCTTAACCTCTGATCTGGGGAAGTTCTCACATGCATGGTGCTGTGCTGTGTGTCCAACCCCTCCCTTATCTCCACACAGAGCCAAGTGGGGTAGAGGTGGAGGGCCGGTTGTTGTGCAACACTTGACATTGACCTGGGGCTGATGAGCAATGACACTGCAGTTTACTGGTGTTAAACAGCCGTACAACATGCCTCCTTCCTTTTCACTCTCTGCTCTGCCTGGATTCTCTAGTAATACACACATTGTTGTTGTTTTCCTTTTTCTCTGGTGCATTATGAGTCGTCCCACCTCCTCTCTCTCCTCTTTCACCCAACCAATAATTTTACTGCAGTTAATAAGGAACCTGCATGTAGTATTTTGCGTCAATATTACATTCCAGTGTTCTACAAAACAATTACAGAATATTACAGTTTCTCTGTTGATATGGCCCAATGTGTAGTGGGTTAACAGTTGGAAGAAAATATGAATCAACACTCATGAAATGGGCTTTATGTAGAGACTGGCTGGATATACAGTTGAAGTCGGAAGTTTACGTAAACTTAGGTTGGAATCATTAAAACTCGTTTTTCAACCACTCCACAAACTTCTTGTTCACAAACTATACTTTTGGCAAGTTGGTTAGGACATCTACTTTGTGCATGACACAAGTAATTTTTCCAACAATTGTTTACAGACATATTATTTCACTTTATAATTTACTGTATCACATTTCCAGTGGGTCAGAAGTTTACATACACTAAGTTGACTGTGCCTTTAAACAGCTTGGAGAATTCCAGAAAATTATGTCATGTCTTTAGAAGCTTCTGATGGGCTATTTGACATAATTTGAGTCAATTGGAGGTGTACCTGTGGATGTACTTCAAGGCCTACCTCCAAACTCAGTGCCTCTTTGCTTGACATCATGGGGAAATCAAATGAAATCAGCCAAGACCCCAGAATTTTTTGTTGTAGAAAACCCCAAGTCTGGTTCATGCTTGGGAGCAATTTCCAAAAGCCTGAGAGTACCACGTTCATCTGTACAAACAATAGTACGCAAGTATAAACACCATGGGACCACGCAGCTGTCATACCGCTCAGGAAGGAGACGCGTTCTGTCTCCTAGAGATGAACGTACTTTGGTGCGAAAAGTTCAAATCAATCCCAGAACAACAGCAAAGGACCTTGTGAAGATGCTGGAGGAAACAGGTACAAAAGTATCTATGTCCACAGTAAAACGAGTCCTATATCGACATAACCTGAAAGGCCGCTCAGCAAGGAAGAAGCCACTGCTCCAAAACCGCCATAATAAAGCCAGACTACGGTGTGCAACTGCACATGGGGACAAATATCATACTTTTTGGAGAAATGTCCTCTGGTCTGATGAAACAAAAATAGAACTGTTTGGCCATAATGACCATTGTTATGTTTGGAGAAAAAAGGGGGAGGCTTGCAAGCCGAAGAACTCCATCCCAACCGTGGAGCACGGGGGTGGCAGCATCATGTTGTGGGGGTGCTTTGCTGCAGGAGGGACTGGTGCACTTCACTAAATAGATGGCATCATGAGGCAGAAATTACACAAACAACAACACAGAGTTGAATAAACAAACATACAGTCAATTATACAATAGATTAAGTCTATATACAGTGTGTGCAAATGAGGTAGGATAAGGTAATAAATAGGCCATAGTGGCAAAATAATTATAATTGAGCAAATAAACACTGGAGTGATAGATGTGCAGAAGATGGATGTGCAAGTACAGATACTGGGGTGCAAAGGAGCAAAATAAATAAATAAATAACAGTATGGGGATGAGGTAGTTGGATGGGCTATTTACAGATGGGCTATGTACAGGTGCAGTGATCTGTGAGCTGCTCCGACAGCTGGTGCTTAAAGCTAGTGAGGGAGATATGAGTCTCCAGCTTCAGTGATTTTTGCAGTTCGTTCCAAGGCGGCCAAAGTAGGAATTGGCTTTGGGGGTGACCAGTGAAATACAGTATACCTGCTAGAGTGCGTGATATGGGTGGGTGCTGCTATGGTGACCAGTGAGCTGAGATAAGGCGGGACTTTACTTAGCAGAGACTTATAGATGACCTTTAGCCAGTGGGTTTGGCGATGAATATGAAGCGAGGGCCAGCCAACGAGAGCATACAGGTCACAGTGGTGAGTAGTATATGGGGCTTTGTGACAAAACGGATGGCACTGTGATAGACTACATCCAATTTGCTGAGTAGAGTGTTGGAGGCTATTTTGTAAATGACATCGCCGAAGTCAAGGATCGGTAGGATAGTCAGTTTTACGAGGGTAAGTTTGGCAGCATGAGTGAAGGATGCTTTGTTGCCAAATAGGAAGCCGATTCTAGATTTAATTTTCGATTGAAGGTGCTTGATTTGAGTCTGGAAGGAGAGTTTACAGTCTAACCAGATACCTAGGTATTTGTAGTTGCCCACATATTCTAAGTCAGAACCGTCCAGAGTAGTGATGCTGGACGGGCGGGCAGGTGTGGGCAGCAATTGGTTGAAGAGCATGCATTTAGTTTTACTTGCATTTAGGAACAGTTGGAGGCCCACGGAAGGAGAGTAGTATGGCATTGAAGCTCGTCTGGAGGTTAGTTAACACAGTGTCCAAAGAAGGGCCAGAAGTATACAGAATGGTGTCGTCTGCGTAGAGGTGGATCAGAGAATCACCAGCAGCAAGAGCAACATCATTGATGTATACAGAGAAGAGAGTCGGCCCGAGAATTGAACCCTGTGGCACCCCCATAGAGACTGCCAGAGGTCCGTACAACAGGCCCTCCGATTTGACACACTGAACTCTGTCTGATAAGTAGTTGGTGAACCAGGCAAGGCAGTCATTTGAGAAACCAAGGCTGTTGAGTCTGCCGATAAGAATGTGGTGATTGACAGAGTTGAAAGCCTTGGCCAGGTCGATGAATACAGCTGCACAGTATTGTCTCTTATCGATGGCGGTTATGATATCGTTTAGGACCTTGAGCGTGGCTGAGGTGCACCCATGACCAGTTCGGAAACCAGATTGCATGGCGAAGAAGGTACGGTGGGATTCGAAATGGTTGGTGATCTGTTTGTTAACTTGGCTTTCGAAGACCTTAGAAAGGAAGGGTAGGATAGATATAGGTCTGTAGCAGTTTGGGTCTAGAGTGTCTCCCCCTTTGAAGAGGGGGATGACCGCGACAGAGAGGTTGAACAGGCTAGTAATAGGGGTTGCAACAATTTCAGCTGATAATTTTAGCCTAGCTGATTTGTAGGGGTCCAGATTTTGCAGCTCTTTCAGAACATAAGCTATCTGGATTTGGGTGAAGGAGAAATGGGGGAGGCTTGAGCAAGTTGCTGTGGGAGGTGCAGGGCTGTTGACCAGGGTAGGGGTAGCCAGGTGGAAAGCATGGCCAGCCGTAGAAAAATGCTGGGTGACAGTGTTTCCTAGCCTCAGTGTAGTGGGCAGCTGGGAGGAGGTGCTCTTATTCTCCATGGAATTTACAGTGTCCCAGAACGTTTTGGAGTTTGTGCTTCAGGATGCAAATTTCTGTTTTCCTAACTGCCTGTGTATATTGGTTCCTGACTTCCCTGAAAAGTTGCATATCGCGGGGGCTATTTGATACTAATGCAGTACGCCACAGGATGTTTTTGTGCTGGTCAAGGGCAGTCAGGTCTGGAGTAGACCAAGAGCTATATCTGTTCCTGTTTTTTTTTTAATGGGGCATGCTTATTTAAGATGGTGAGGAAAGCACTTTTAAAGAATAACCAGGCATCCTCTACTGTCGGAAGGAGGTCAATATCCTTCCAGGATACCAGGGCCAGGTCGATTAGTAAGGCCTGCTCGCTGAAGTGTTTTAGGGAGCGTTTCACAGTGGTGAGGGGTGATCGTATGACCGCAGACCCATTACGGACGCAGGCAATGAGGCAGTGTTCGCTGAGATCATGGTTGAAGACAGCAGAGGTGTATTTTGAGGGCAGGTTGGTCAGGATGATAACTATGAGGGTGCCCGTGTTTATGGATTTGTGGTTGTACCTGGTAGGTTCATTGATAATTTGTGTGAGATTGAGGGCATCAAGCTTAGATTGTAGGATGGCCGGGGTGTTAAGCATGTCCCAGTTAGTTCACCTAACAACACGAGCTCTGAAAATAGATGGGAGGGCAATCAATTCACATATGGTGTCTAGGGCACAGCTGTGGGCGGAAGGTGGTCTATAGCAAGCAGCAACGGTGAGAGACTTGTTTCTGGAAAAGTGGATTTTTAAAAGTAGAAGCTCAAATGGTTTGGGCACTGACCTGGATAGTAAAACAGAACTCTGCAGGCTATCTCTGCAATAGATTGCAACTCCACCCCCTTTGGCAGTTCTATCTTGTCGGAAAATGTTATAGTTAGGGATGGACATTTCAGGGTTTTTGGTGGTCTTCCTTAGCCAGGATTCAGACACGTGTAGGACATCCGGGTTGGCAGAGTGTGCTAAAGCAGTGAATAAAACAAACTTATGGAGGAGGCTTCTAATGTTAACATGCATAAAATCAAGGCTTTTACAGTTACAGAAGTCAGCAAATGAGAGCGCCTGGGGAATGGGAGTGGAGCTAGTCACCTGGAGTAACCTCTACATCACCAGAGGAACAGAGGAGGAGTAGGATAAGGGTACGGCTAAAGGCTATAAGAACTGGTCGTCTAGTACATTTGGAACAGAGTAAAATGAGCAGGTTTCTGGGCACGGTAGAATAGATTCAAGGCATAATGTACAGACAAAGGTATGGTAGAATGTGAATACAGTGGAGGTAAACCTATGCAGTGAATGACGATGAGAGAGATATTGTCTCTAGAAACATCATTTAAACCAGGTGAGGTCACCGCATGTGTGGGAGGTGGAACTAAAGGGTTAGCTAAGGTGTATTTAGCAGGGCTAGAGGCTCTACAGTGAAATAAGGCAATAATCACTAACCAAAACAGCAATGGACAAGGCATATTGACATTAGGGAGAGGCATGGGTAGCCAAATGATCATAGGGGTCCCGTGAGTAGCTAGGCGGGCTGGAGACACGGTGATTCAGACAGCTAGCGGGCCTGGGCTAGCAGGTTAGCAGAAGGGTCTTAGAGGGACGTCGCGACGGAAGAAGTCTATTGTAGCCCCCTCGTGCGGTTACGTCGGCAGACCAGTCGTGATGGATCAGCATCACTTGAGTGACTGAAGGATACAAAGTACATTGAAAGCAGGTGCTTCCACATAGGTGTCGTTCCCTGAGAAATTCCTTAGCAATTAATATCTCATCATGCTTAGGGTCATGAATAAAAATGGCTCAAACCCCATATGATGACAATGCCCCCATCCACAGTGCACAAGGGGTCACTGAATGGTTTGATGAGCATGACCACGATATGAACCATATGCCTTGGCCGTCTCAGTCACCAGATCTTAAACCAATTGAACACTTATGGGAGATTCTGGAGAGGCGCCTGAGCATTTTCCAACACCATCCACAAAACACCAAATGATTGAATTTGGTGAATTTGGAAGAAGAATGGAAGAATGGTGTCGCATCCCTCCAATAGAGTTCCATATACTTGTCAAATGTATGCAAAAGTGCATTGAAGCTGTCCTGGCTCGTGGTGTCCCAACGCCACATTAAGACACTTGGGGGCGGTTTCTTGGACAGAGATGAATTTAAATCAGGACCAGGCTAATTCTACTTAAATTAATCCAGATTTAAAAAATTGCTTTCTGAGACTTTGCTTAACTTCAGACTAATTAGTTCTAGACTAGGGAGTCACAGGCTAAGGTAAATAAGGACTACCCAGTTAATTTTTGTGAAGCCTAATTAGATAAAAAATGTGGACCGTGTGCTAACCTAAGGATGCTTCTAAAACCAGGGATGGGACATTAATACATAATCTTACTGACAGTTGTGGCTGCTTTGCGTGATGTATTGTCTCTACCTTTTTGCCCTTTGTGCTGTTGTCTGTGCCTAACAATGTTTGTACCATGTTTGTGCTGCTACCATGTTGCGTTGCTGCTTTGTTGTTGTCATTCTGTGTTGCATGTGTTGCTGCCATGTTGTATTGTTGTCTCAGGTCTCTCTTTTATGTAGTGTTGTGGTGTCTTGTCGTGATGTGTGTTTTGTCCTACATTTTTATTTTATTTTAATCCCAGCCTCCCTCCCCAGGAGGCCTTTTTGTCCTTGGTAGACCATCACTGTAAATACGAATTTGATTATTGACTGGAATTGGAGCAAGTCATCTAAACCAAACAATGGACGGAGGTAAAATAAAACTTTGAAAAAACCCTCAAAGTGAATTGTGTCAAATCACCCAATTATCGAGAATAAACAGAATGATTCATCAACAGAAAATAAGAAAAATAATGCCTGGACCACCATTTGTAATGAATTGAACTCTAATAAAGTGTTTTTTTAAATCACAAAAGGATGCTACAATAACTTCAAACAAAATGCTATATTTATTGTTGCCTCACTTTTACAAATCACTTTGAAATGTTAGTTTTCTTGCGTAATAACACAGTGGGGCCTAAATGTATTTGTGACAGTAACAAACTCCTGAGTGGTGCAGTGGTGTAAGGCACTAGGTGCCATAGGTGTCACTACAAACCCGGGTTCGATTCCAGGCTGTGTCACAGCCAACCGGGAGACCCATTAAGTGTCGCACAATTGGCCCAGTGTTGTCCAGGTTAGGGGAGGGTTTGACAGCCCGGGATGTTCTTGTCCCATCGTGCTATAGTGACTCCTAGTGACAGGCCGGGTGACTTTGTGTTGCCAGCTGTACTGTGTTTCTTCTGAAACATCGGCGCTTCTGGGTTAAGCAAGCAGTGCGGCTTGGAGGGGTTGTGTTTTGGAGGACGCGTGGCTCTCGACCTTTGCCTCTCCCGAGTCCGTACGGGAGTTGCAGCAATGGGACAAGACTAACTACCAATTAGATATCACTAAAAAGTAATACAAAAAAAATTATATTATTTTTTAAATGTAACAAAACAATATCATACATAATTACGAATAATTTCTATATTATCTTGTCTTTCTAAGGTCCTGTGGAAAAACATAAAAATCAACTAAAAGAAGACAAATGCTGTTGCTCATAGGGAGTGTTTCAAGACTGGTGGCTGACCCCCTAGTAAGACCACAGACAGATCAGATTGGGGACCATTCCAATCCTCATTTGGTAGGAAAAATGCATTCAACATGTGCTATCCCCGGACTGCAGGGAATATGTAATGTTGTAAGTCATGTCTTGTACTCCCATAATAAAACATAATGCAAGGAACTCAACTCTAGAAGAAATAATGTTCTCTAATGCAGCAATGTCATCATTTTCTATAGGCTGATGATCACCTTAGATTGTATGGGACAAGACAGGATGAAGGGCAAATCACTACATCTGCAGCTGCCAGGAGGGAAGATTGTGTCACTAACTCGGGCTGGAAGACAAAGACAGAAGCTGAGCATGCATGAAAAACTGACCATGGAATTTCATGAGCGCAAACTAATGTATTTAAAAGAAGAGCATGACATGAAGATGCACATCCTTCATGTTGAGTTGTCTATGAAGGAGGAGGAGAGAAACATGAAGCAGCAGTAGTACCAATCTTCTTCTCAAATAAGCACCAGTTCGGGGTCCCGGTATTTCCATTTGTGAATAAAAAATGTTTGGGATATTACTTGTTTCAATCACCTGAGCTGTCTTTGTTGGGAGAAGTGCTGCATAGCAAAAGCATCTCTGCAGGCGAGTCCATTTCTGTCATTCTCTGCCTCAACCATGGGAACCATCCTCATCTTCAATGCGAGGATCTGGGCAGCCATGCTGTTTGGGGTAATTGTGAAGCACTGCTGTTGGAATTATGACAATGCAGCATCTTCTTGGTAGAAAGCGCAATGTGTTTCAGAGACACTAGAAACAACTCTTTCATACACCAAACGTGCGCTCCACTACACCACAGGTGCCGATATGAGCTTGGTTGTAGCGTTGTTGCTAAGGTCCTATTACATGAAGATGAGCCTTCCCCTAAGAGAGTCAGATGAAAGCCTTGGCTCAAGCAAATAAATTATGTCAACAGCATTTTCTTTGTACATACGGAAATTGTCACACAAATTGATTTCATCAAAATCATTCAGAGGGTTGCTCCTCTCTATAACTGCCTTTCTGCCTGGCCTTGATGGTGCTCTGTGATCATCATTGAAAGTCCAGGCAATCAATTTTCCTCCATTGCCAAGGTCAACCTGGGGACCAACATCCATTCATCTGAAGTTTAACCTGCCTCTGGCCAGGTTTCATTTTAAGGCTTCACTTAGATCTAGATTAAGGCCATTTCAGTTAGTCCAGTTTAAAAGTGCAATTTAGTCTATGATTAGGCTTAATCTGTGTCCGCAAAACCACCCTTTTATGTTGGTCTTTCCTTTATTTTGGCAGTTACCAGTATTTTTTCACATAGTTGATTATGTGTTTATTACCAGGATGATTTGTGTTGTATTGTTTTTCTCTATACTTTATCTCAGAGGAAGGGTTATACGTAGATAGGTGAGAATCCTTTTCAGACAAAGCTGCTGCTTGTTAATGTTCCTCAAATAAGTGGAAATTGTCTATCAAACATTTCCCTTGGGTTAAGTGGGCTGGGAACTCACCCAAGCCGCCTACAGGCCTGTATAAAATGAAGTCAACTTTTGTAAATAAGGCATAATGCAGCAAGAGGTCACAATAAGTGTTAGGATTTATGAATATGTCATATCATTGATAATTAAATGGTAAATGATTACTTTTATAGCGGATAGAGTCTCTATTTCAATTCATTTTAAACTTACTACATTCCCCATGAGTTCAAGTTCAAGACAGCATTCATAGAGTCATGGGCCTGGTCAGTGAGCTTTTATTTGCTTTTCCAGCTGGACTCACTGTGGCTCTGGGGCTTTTTAAATAGGACAGTCTGGGATATGTGCCCTTGTGGTGAACACAGTAAAAGCAGAACAGTAAACATGATGGACTGAAAATTGCAAACGTCCTTTGTGCATCATCCTTTAATACACATTTCACTCACCATCAAGAGCACTGGGCAAACGGGAATTTCAACCAATGGAGGTGAATCCAGAGAATTTGTGGCTTGTTTATGTTCCAGTGGAGTCTGCATTCGGGAGAGAGGATGCCTAGTGTATGGAGGGGGTGTGAGCATGGGGTGGAATTTGAGAAGGAGAGAGTGTCTCCTGTTCCTCAGTTGCACTGTGTTTACACAGTGGACACACCCCTGACCCAGGAACCACCACACACCCCCATGCCTCACTTCCCCCACATACACTGATCCGCCCCTCAGACACAAAGCCACAGGGATGGCCTAGATTCCTGCACGTGCAGACGCAGGCACATAAAGGCACAGGGGAAATATTACATGCCTGTTCTGTTGCACATGCGACCCACATACCTTGCCAGATGTTAATTTACATGTACACATAGCACAATGATGCTCACGCCAGATTCACACACTCCATCATATGCTGTGTGTATGAGCATGTTGAAAGACTAGACTACTAACAATTGCCTACACATTCACACACATGTATACGCCCACACAAGGTATGTAGACAAAGCTTTATGCGGTCACTGTTACACACTGAGCCCCCTCCTCCACACTACACACATCTCGCCATCTGCAGAGTGCTTTGTGAGGAGAGTTCTGGTAGGTTCGATTTGAGAGACACACCCAGGTCGCAGGAAACCATCCGAGTGGGGCCCTTGTGACTCTACAACAACACCACTTTCCAATGAGTGATGAGTGAGCATGTGTCCTACTGTTCACAATATGGCTTTGAGGAACCACTTGGTGCTATAACAAATCTAATAGCCTACTGGTCAAAGATGTGGCTCTGGTTTAAAGGTCTGAAATTCTCTATTATTTGTAAGTGAAACCAACCTACCCAAGCTCAGCTCGCAGCCTCACACATGATCACTGACAGACAAAGAGGCCTGACAGTCATTCCTTCAGACTACCTCCAGAAAGGCATGTGCCCCAAGTTAAGCTCTATATCAACAACAACACTGGGCTGCATACAAAATCAGTTTCCCTAACCTGCATTCGCTTTCAATGCAGAGAGGAATAGAGGCTTTGATGCAGCCTTTGACAATGTATAATTCATAACCAGAAACACTTTACATTTTTGTATCCACATTGTTAATGTCTCTTTCTTGCAATATAATCATAGATCACTGTAGAAAAACAGCAACATTCTCCAATTCTCCTTTCAGTCATTATGAGAAATCCCCAAATACACATACATAATTCCAAACTTCACAACAGCCGAATTGTTTAGCGTTTAGCTGGTTTTCTATGACGTCAGGACACACCCCTACATGGCAGGGGGGCATCGTCTTCAATAAATTCCGAGGAGTTCTATTCGACCAAAAATATGAGACTGTCATGCTCCTGTCCAATAAAAAGAGAGATTATTCTTACATGTTTGTTATGATTGGCTGCTTGCGGTGATATACTTACAGATATGCCTTTCTGCTGAGCTATGGGGCGGGACAACGCAGAAGTGGTGGTCGTAGCTATTTATGGGTAGATTAAAGATTTGCCTCCGTATGGATTAATGTAAGTTGTTTTACTAATAAGCTTACAATTAGGTCCTTATAACATACAAACGTTTTAAATACATTTGATAATGAGCCACTGACTTTTAGTAATATGTGTTTTGATGCGTTTGAGACTGAAAAAAATGGTTCGCTCGCGCAGCGCTGCACGCTTTGCTGGCGCTTCGCAACTGCGCGGCTAGCTCGCGGCATTTTAGCCAGCTAGTTTGTTAATATTTTAACATGCTGACAATGTAGTTAGTTAATGTAATTTTACAGCGTTTAATTTGGAAATGTTGGTGAATAGTATTCTTATATACTTTATGAGCTACTTAATAGGTCTACCTAGCTATCTTGCTACAATATTACTTGTTAGCGAGTTATACTCCTAACGTTAGCTATTTTGTTCTGCATAATAAATGTTTTGATTTATCGTCTTTAGTCATAGCTAGCCCGTTACGGTTACGTAAAGTTTGTGTGATCCATTGCCATTTCTTTCAGTTTAACACCAGAAAAGTTTCCATTGAACGAAGAATACGTTCACCAGCTACCAAACATTTGGAAAATTCTCGACCTGGCTTCAAGTTTAACAGTCCCGGAGACCCTACCCAGCAAAGTAAAGAAACGTGACATGCCACATCAGGTATGAACATAACTAGCATTATGCAAACTTGCTAAAAAGCTAACTAACTTTAGTCACAAACTCAATTAATCCAATACAGCAGGGACTGTGATGCAGCTAGTTGAGGAACGCTCTAATCCTTTCTCTTATCGAGGCTGAATTGAGTTTTGATATCTGGTCGCGGGATTTTCTAGCAACAACATTCAGTGCGGGTACATGCACACAAAAGCGATTATTTAGTATAGTCTGATTATTATAATAGTTAGATTAAAACGTTTACTTTGCAAGAAGAACCTAATAATCATTTTTACATTAACACATCTGAAATCAGGTTACCTGATGGTAATCTGATAAATGCAGAAAATAGTGCTGAGTGATTAGTGCTTTTTGGTCATTAAAAAAAAACATCAAATGCATTATGTGGGTTGAATGCTGTAACAAGACAGAATAAAACGGGTAATAAAAGTCCCATGATGGTAGTGACCGCCCATTACTGCTTATTACTTATTACCTATTAACTATTTATTCACATTACTTTACTTAATTAAAATGTTTCAGTTGTGTATATTATATTTGTTTTATTCACTGGCTATTTCATTCCAAGTCATCTCATCTCTATAGAACTGCTGCCTATGCTATCTGACAAAATCACTATTTTGTAGTTCTTCAAAGTAAATGAGGCATACTTTTGAATATCAACTATCAATCACTGAATACCAACTATCAATCACTTAGATCATGTATTTTCAAGTAGATGCTTCCCAAAGCAACTGTTATTAGTTGTTTGAAAAGTAACTTGCTCGGCACTAGCAGAAAACTGGCAATCAAAATAAACGTTCCACCACAGCGAACATGTTATTTTTGCTAAGCATATTCGATGCGGAGTTCGTACATATAAAGTTTGTATGTGCAAGCTACTTCTAAGATGCATGCATTCAGTTCCGAACACAGTTCTCATGCTTAAGAGGGAGACTTGCTCGGCTGGTGCTAGCACATGCGCAGATCAACTGCACCGCTGGTATGTCGATTTTAAGGTCATTACGTGTCGTAATCATTTTGAAAGATTGCTTAGAAATCCAGGTGTTTTAATCTGCGAATGCTCTCTTGATTTTGACCTTACGCAGATTAAAGCTGCAATATGTAACTTTTGGGGACCTGAGCAAATTCATGTAGAAATGTGACTTATCGATCTCTCATTCTCATTGCAAGCAAGTCTAAGAAAAGGTACATCTGTTCTACCTTCCCATTCTTAAGTTTTGTTTTTGCATCTTTTAGTTTCTGTTTTGTACACCAGTTTCAAAAAGCAGAAAAATACGATATTTTTGGTTATTGAAAAGATGTTTAACAGCGATTTAAATGGTACAATGATTCTTTACATTTGTTTTCTCACAAACTGAAATGGATGGATGGATGGATGGATTTTAGCAACTAGGAAATGGCAGTGATTTTTCTGCCTAGTGTACCTTTAAGATAAGATAAGCAGAGTATGGTGTTTACATGACTATTGCATAATCGGTTTAATATAATTTTTATTGGGTAAACTTATTAATTGTAAACCTACTTATTTGAGTTACTATCAGTCGATCCTTGTGAAAATGTCAATTCTGAAAACGATTCTGTTTTTCCTGTACAACTGCGGTCCTGCTGAAATTCATATTTTTAATAACTTTTTGCTAATACAAACACTGACTTTTAAAAAATCTAACATTTAGGTAATGTACTTTTACCTTTGCTGCTATTTCCCATAGAAACACATTGAATTACTCATTTGTACATGGCAAAACAGATAGTCAAAAAATAAATCATAAGTTTCTGACAGGTCTGTCCTAAATCGAATCAAATAGGCTTTGCAAAAATGTGGTAGAATGTTTATTTTGATTGGCGATTTTCTTTTACGTCCCATCAGGTAGCCTGCTTTTAAATGTGTCCATGTAAACAAGATTATTAGGGAAATAGTTATTCTTGAAAGCATGTAGATGTTTTTTAAAACTATTATATTAAAGGGAAACTCTGCAACTTCATATTTACTATCTCCGCAGCAAACCAATTGTCTACATATGTGAAAAAGGCACGTTTCTATCATCTGTGGTTAAAAAAAGATCAGAAAGTTCCTAAAAAAATGCAGGGTAGGATTTAAATGTAAAAAAAAAATGATTTTCATAGCCTGCCATTTGTTTCTAGCCATACGGATGGTATTTCTTTCTTCCCAAATCACTGTGAATCTGTTTGAACATCACTGCTTTTAAAATGTTTAAACTTTTGATATCAGTTAACTTCTTTACGTTCCATTTTTTTCTTCTTCTGCAACTTAGAAATGTGGCATTTTTTTCTTATGTAGACACTGGTTTGATGAGGATGGAGATAATGAATATGAGGTTGAAAAGTTTCTGAGTTGCCCTTTTTAATGAGTATCCACAAACCCTAATTACTCACTAAAGTAGCTGTATGGGTCCCAAAAAAAGATAAGGGAACTAAAATGTTACATTTTTTATTTCAACCCTTAGTTTAGTGTCTGAAATATCTCCATATACTTCCATTCATTTTTTAAAAACTGGTTCCAGGGACTTTCATACGAGGCTTGTGGGCATCCTAGATCAAAGTGGAGAACACCTTTGTGAGAGTCTCTGGTTTCAATAGTGGTCATAATAGGCCAAACCGTTTGGATGCTACAGATGTTTTCATGAGAAGACCAATTTTCGGGAAGTGTATGGTCTGACAAACACCACTGTAGCTCTGCCACCTTTCACCGCAGATGCGGAAGGGAGATATTGGCGGATGTGGTGGATTGAGACACAGCTCATTCAAAAAAACACATCTCTATCTAGGTTTACAAACTGAAGCTTTCCACTAAATTACCTGGAATTTCTCCAGAAATTTTCCATGGGAATTTAAGCCCTGGAATTTTGCTTAAATTCGTCAAAAAAGTTAGCTTGTAACTGAACTTTTTTTGTGGGATCTGATACACATAAGGAAATCTAGGTATTGTGGCTTATTTTGGTTAAACTATCCCCAATTCAATGAAATTGCAACCCTCTGCATGCACACTGCTTGCACACTAATGAGATTCTATTGAGCCCACGCTACTACACTGTCTGAGCCAAGGACTACATGCTTTCTGGTAAGTTTTGATTACAATACTGGGTGGGGTGAATATATTTTATGACACATGATTTGTTGTTAACTAGTAAATAGTAGCCTACAGCAAAGTGTGTTTAAATAATTTACAACTTGTTAACAATTTCTGCTAGTCAGTTTTTGCTACCATGTGGGTTTTTAGCTTGGTTAAGCCTGCTAAAACTGAGTGTTAATTCACCTGTTTCCATACATGTTTCATTTAAAAACATTTATCTTATAATGGAGTTTAATCTAACTGCTTAACTATTTATCTGTACATGAAATTATATATATTTTCTTACTAAGTTTTTATTTTATTTCATCTAATCTTTACAGGAAAAAGCCACAGGCACTATCTGATGTGTGGAGACATTTCACTGCAGCTAATATAGAAGGAGAAAAGCTGTGTACATTTGCTAATACTGTGCCAAATCATATGTGAAGAATGCAACAAAGATGCAGAATCATCTGGCCAAGTGCATAAAGTTCCCTCAGCACACGCAACAAACAAGCTCTGACAAAAGTCCCTCTACTTCTATTCAAGGTGAAAATTATGAATCTGACACCTTATTGATAGCAACAGCTCAGGGTCCTCCTGGAATCAGAAGTTTTTTTTTGACTCAATGGAGGAATGTAGTCAGAGAGATGCTGATGAATGTCTTGCTTGAGCCGTGTATGCAACTGGTTCACTTCTGATGCTCACAGGCAATGTGTGTTGGAAGAGATTTCTGAATGTTTTTTTCGCCCAGCTTACACCCCTCCAACCAGACATGCTTTATCTACCAAGAGTTCAAGTGAAGGTCAAGCAAATCGTAGAGAAAGCAGACTGTATTGCAATCATCTCTGATGGGTGGTCGAATATTCATGGGGAAGGAATAAGTAACTACATCATCTCCACCCCTTAACCAGTATTTTACAAGAGCACAGACAAGGGACAACAGACACACCAGTCTCTACATTGCAGATGAGCTGAAGGCAGTCATCAATGACCTTGGACCACATAAGGTATTTGTACTGGTGACAGACAATGCCGTGAAAATGAAGACTGCTTGGTCTAAAGTGGAATAGTCCTACCCTCACATCACACCCATTGGCTGTGCTGCTCATGCATTGAATCTGATCCTCAAGGACATCATGGCACTGAAAACAATGGATACACTCTATAAGAGAGCCACGGAAATGGTTAAGTATGTGAAGGGTCATGAAGTTATAGCAGCAATCTACCTCCCCAAGAAAAGTGAGAAAAATAAGAGCACAACATTGAAGCTGCCCAGCAACACCCGTTGGGTTGTGTTGTCATCATGTTTGACAGTCTCCTTGAGGGGAAGGAGTCTCTCCAAGAAATGGCCATATTACAGTCTGACCATATGGACAGCCCCATCAAGAGGATCCTCCTGGATGATGTATTTTGGGAGAGAGTGTTAAGCAGCCTGAAACTCCTGAAACCTATAGCAGTAGCCATTGCACAGATTGAGGGAGACAATGCCATCCTGTCTGATGTTCAGACTCTGCTTGCAGATATAAGAGAAGGAATCTGTACTGCCCTGCCCAGTTCACTGTTGCTCCAAGCAGAGGAAACTGTAGTTCTGAAATACATCAAAAAGCATCTGGTGAAGTACACTTCTAAGCAAGGGCTTTGGGATTGAGATGCAATATGGGATTCGTGCCAACATATCTCATCAGCCACCTGGTGGCAGGGACTTTGTTGATCTGAGGGTCTTTCCTCTTTTGCCTCCATCATCCTCCAAATCCCACCAATGTCAGCCGCCTCAGAGCGCAACTGGTCCTTGTTTGGGAACACACACCAAAGCAAGCAACAGTCTGACCAATACTAGGGTTGAGAAATTGGTGGCCATCCGGGCAATTTTGAGGCTTTTTGAGCCTGACAACGAGCCATCCTCAACTAGTTTGAAAGATGAGGCCTCAGAGTCTGAAGTTCAAGAGGTGGACATTGAGGAGGTTCAGGAATAAGACATGGAAGTCTGAGAGGAACACAACCAAAGCTTTAGTTTCTGGACTATCATTTTACAGATGTATGTTGAAAATGTTTTTGGGAGATGCGATGGATCATTGGGGATCATTATTCCCTTATCAGTATTCCCATGTGAAGCGTCAATTCATTTAATTAAAGTTCATTTTGTAACTAAATTGTTTTTTCTTCTTCTATTCGAATGGTTTAATAATTTGCAGTTATGTCTACTTATGGTAAGGTAAAAGGTTTCTGTCTCCATATGATATTAAAACCTCTACATTTAAATGGTATCTTAATATTAATTGCATATAATCCCATGGAAAGTTTCCACTTCTGAATATTCCCTAAAATGTGCAACCTATCTTAAACATATGGATTTTTTTAAAATGTATGTTAATTGTGTTAAAAGTAAGAAAAACAATGATTTTCAAAACCTGCAATGAGAGAGGGTATTTCCCCCCCCCCATATCACTGCAAATCTGTGTTTGAAAATGACTGACTTTTTAATGCACTTTTTGTTTTCTTCCTACAATTTACAAATGTGCCATTTTCACACACACACTGGTTTGATTCTGGAGATAATGAATATTAGATTGAAAGGTTGCTGAGTCGCCTTTTTAATCTGACTATCCACAATACTCATTATTGTGTGCATGTAACCCTACTCACTAAAGTAGCTATGTGGGTACTGTTACATCCTCCTGTATGTGAATCTATAGAGACATTCTCTGTTGCAGACACATTTCTAGTGACTTGGCAGTGTTCATAACTTTACCAGACTATTAGCTTTTTTTTACCTGAGTGGTTAATTTAATTTATTTATAATTTATTTCCCCCCCAAATTCTGTTCTCTCTGTTTTGTTGCTTCAGGTTTTCACTGTCAATCACTTGTTTAACACTTGCTTAAACCACAGACTACTTTTGAGGCCTGGGGAAAAATAAATGTTTTTGTTTGAGTAGTTACTCTTTTAATGGAAGTGTATACCAGCAAGAGACTGTTTCATTAGCAGTGTTTCTGTAACCCTCATGTGATTGCAGAGTTTGCTAAACAAATGGCCACTGGATTCATAGGCTAGTTTGTAGTTCACATTTAATTGAGAAGGTTTTGGGAAAGCCTTTCCGTCTGATTCAAAAGATGGTTATCGTTAGCATTGTCGCTAATGGCTACACATGTAGACATGCGTACGCACGACACAGATGAGCATTCCTGTGCTTTTGCATTTTGTCTTATGATGCATTTTATTCATGTCTTATGTTTAACTTGGGAAAATGTAATGCATTTTCTAATAAGTTAATACATTTAGTTGATTTCAATAAAAGTTCAATATATTTAAAAAAGATTGTTAATTTTTATGTCTGGATTCTTTTCAGCGGTCTCTGCAGCGCAGACTGTTCCTAAATGTTGTAGTCTGGCCTTATTTGTGGTCTGATGTATGGATAAATTTGATGTTTTTAGCACCATTATCACATAGGCTAAATCTCGTACCTCTGTGAAAAGAGACTTTGTCTACGGTACTTTTTGTGGCTGATGGCCATATTACGTTGGGAGTCACTGTATTGTTTCAGAAGCCATTACCATGCAGAGATCTTGGCTGGCATGGTTGGGCTGTTTGATGTGGTCAGATTGTGAGGCACTCCATGCTTTTCTGAGGCAGTGCTGATAAAACCCTTTACCCCTCACCTCCCCAGAGCAGAACAGAGGTTCACTTCGATAGGGAAAGAGCCAGAAGATTTAGCACTGCCAATGATCTTTGTTTACCCTCAAACTGTAGGCAAGAGTTGTTATCAAAGAGATTTTATGTGATGGTGGAGTTTGAAAATAATCATATCATTCTGCCAAGTAAGCATAGGCTACTTTGTAGTTAACATTTAATTGAGAAGGTTTTTGGGAAAGAGTTTCCATCTACCAGAAGACTTTCATTAGCATCATTGCTAATGGTTACACAAAGTGGTACACTCGCGCACCACACATACCCAAATGGGGAATTGTCAATGTCTCTTCAGAAAGTTGCAGGAGATACAAATCACTGCATGCATTCTGTTCATGTCTTATGATAAACTTGGGCAAATTAATACATTTTCATTACATTTAGTTGATTCCCTAAGTGCCAATATGTTTTTGAATATTGTTGAATTCGATTTTAATGTCTTGTATTCCTTCCGCGTTCTCCGCATTGTGTATTTTATATGGCCCTACATAATAGGCCCCCATTCAGGCAAGTGTTCCCAGCTCATCTGAGTTCTGCCCTAGTAGCTGGTTAGTTCAAAGTGCAGTACAAACTGTCAAGCAGAAATGTTTCCAACACCATAAACAAACACGTCCAAGTATCTTGGCTATTGCTGGTCTACAGCAATTCCCTGGCTTGTGGTGTGAGTGCACGTGTTGCTGTACAGACGGTGAGCTTTCTCTTGACGGCTCCCATATGGGCAAGGCTTGTGAAATTTTGTGTACATGCTTTGAAAACAGAACTGAAGGTGTATCATTTGTGTTCCCCCAACCACACATTGCAAACAAATAACTTGCTGTGCAGGAAGGCCCCTTGCGCATTGCGTAGGACCACCCAGCTATGAGTGACACGAGGGAGATCATTCAACAAGATAAAAATGGTCAGTTTTTTTAATGAGTGGAGACCCATGCCATTATTAATTAATACCCTTTGCCTTACTGTCTTTCACTATTTTCCTTGAAGATGCAGGTTACGCCTAAGTATTTAACTGTTAAATCACTACACTCCAGTAGCCTTGCAGCCTGAGTAGTGGATTACTTTGAAAAGGGGGCTAATGGTTTCCACATGAGTGTAATTGCAATGGAACAAAATAAGTGTAGGTATAATTCAGGCCTTTAGAAAAATCGCTGATGTTATAGTTTTGTGATTAGGCCTTGGCCTTAGGGGCTTTGAGATCCCCAGGGGTGGCCAATGTTTGTAACAGGCAAGCCAGGTGGCTTTCTATGACTGATCTGTACACCTTGACACTGTTAGTCTCCAAGCACGTTGACAGAAGCCACATGGCTGGTTAATCCTGTGCTAGCATTCAATACCGACAGAGAAAACGACAAGTTGAAGTACTCCATTGAACTATTTAAGTTTTAACAAAACCGCTCTTGGAGAGGACATTGACTTTTTCAAAAGGTTTTCATAGTGTTCATTTTTTTCTAAATAGGTGACTCGATCAATGGTAAAGGCCTTGCACAGTGCATACAACATGGAATTAAAGTTACCAGAGAACAAGGATTACTTCAGACTTGTTTTACTTTTGGCTACTCGATTACACTAGTTTAACTACCATTACCTTAATGTTTTTACTGCTACAATAACATTTGCTCGTAGTGCTCATTAAGCCTTAATGGGCAGTGTTGATGTGCTGCTGTGTAAAGTGTATCCCTGGGGCTTGCAGTGCAGGAATTCACATGCTTTTGTCCTGTGCAGGGTATGATCCCTGGACTTGGAGAGAGCATAGCAGTAGGGAGGGGCTGTGTTTTGTAAAGGACTCTGGTCTGAGCTCTCCCTCTCTGACCGGTTGTCCTCACAAAGAGGCCCAGCGCAAGGGGGGTATCCACTCCTCCCTCCCGCTCTCTCGCTCCCCTCCTTCCTCTCTCCGCAGCTCATGGGTCGAGTGGATCAGGGAGGGATGGGGTGTAAACTGAGTCCACTGGATAGGATTGGTTGAGAGACAACAAGCCCCCCACTGCAGCCTCCTCCCCTTCCTGTTTGTGTCCTAGTCATGCGCACCCCAGACCCCCCACCCCTCATCCTCACCACCGCCACTACTGCACAGAAGAGCTGCTGACTCCTGTGGATCTTCTGTGAATACAGAACACAGGGGTAAGCCCATGGAACAGGACTGAGCATGTTTGGCTTGAAGTGTTCTTCTCCACACTCTCTCCCTTTTCCTTCCACTCCTGTCTCCTCTTCTCTCCTCCTGTTTTTGAATGGTTCTGATTTTCATTTTGGTGTCTGTCTCAGAGGTGTGTAATATGAGGTAGCTTGTTGAAATGTTTTTCTCGCTCTGGGTTTCTGTCTTTGTTCTACTGTTGTTCTTGTCCTTGGTAGCATCTGTTTGGTTCTGTGCTGTTTTTTGGGGCCATTCTGAGGTCTTCTCGGGTCAGATTTGTTTTGTGTCTGTGCTTGTAGTCTGCCAGCTATAGTATTCTTTAAACCAACACCCACGTTCCTTTCTCTTAGGAACTCTGTCAGATCAGATGACAGATATTACCCAGTGACGCAGCATGCATTAGAGTGACTTAATGGGGTAGTTGGATATTATTTTTTGTTTGGTTTCCTCTGGCATGATGTATTTGTCTGATTGCTGTATGTGGGGTTCCCTGTATGGATGTGAAAGCTGACACCACTATGCTTCAGTGACCTTTCTGCCTACACCACAGGCTACAGTTACGCTCATGCTGCGTTCCTGTGTTCACCTTTCATCCCAGGGATGTTATTGACTTAACAAAATGCTGTTGACTATTGAAATGGAGTACCTCTGGAATGCATATGGGAAACCTAAAGAGAACGGATACAATGTGATTGCAAATATTGTGCGAACTAAGGACATCTGACATTTATGCTTATTCTTTGATGCTGTTCGTTAACACAGGAAACCATGAAACCTTAGATGGTGGCTATTGTCTCTATTGCATAATGTGTCTGTAATCTCAACAATCATTTTTAATGCTCAATTGCACTGTTGTAGTGCGGGGTGTTAACATTTAGATGAAATTTGGATCCTTAACGTTATGAAAATCCTAGACTGAAATGTCCCCTCCACAAAATTAAAATCACAGTGCAGTTATCACAAACATTATTGTCCGTGTTATAGCCCAACTAGACAATAGGCTATAAAGGCCTGGGAAAAGTTGTGTTATTTAAATAAAACCAGAGCGGAAAAGGCTAACTTTGGTGAATTTTGCGAAGCATGCAAGACAGATTACCAAGACACATGCACACCCAGCCTGCCTCTCTCTCCGTCGCGCTGGCTCGTCTGGTGCGTATTCATTATGCTGATTATGTTACAAAACATTTCTTAAATGGGTGCAAATGGGACCTTCCTGAATTTGGCCAATAGAAACTCATTTTAGATGAATGATTACACCCCTGCTCTTTCTCTTTGCTAATGATGCAAGTGTATGTTGTGTGTAGAATATCCTTGCCTATTCATTTTTCTTTTCACCTTTATTTAATAACAAGGTAGGCTAGTTGAGAACAAGTTCTCATTTGCAACTGCGAACTGGCCAAGATAAAGCAAAGCAGTGTGACACAGACAACAACACAGAGTTACACATGGAGTAAACAATAATCAAGCTAATAACACAAACAAGTCAATGACAGTAGAAAAAAGAAAGTATATATACAGTGTGTGCAAAGGCATGAGTAGTTAGGCAATAAATAGGCCATAGGAGCGAATAGTTACAATTTAGCAGATTAACACTGTAGTGATAAGTGAGCAGATGATGATGATGTGCAAGTAGAGATGCTGGTGTGCAAAAGAGCAGAACATTAAATCAAATAAAAAACAATATGGGGATGAGGTAGGTAGATTGGGTGGGCTATTTACAGATGGACTATGCACAGCTGCAGCGATCGGTTTGCTGCTCAGATAGTTGGTGAGGGAAATAAGTCTCCAACTTCCGTGATTTTTGCAATTTGTTCCAGTCACTGGCAGCAGAGAACTGGAAGGAAAGGCGGCCAAATGAGGTGTTGGCTTTGGGGATGATCAGTGAGCTATACCTGCTGGAACTTGTGCTACGGGTGCGTGTTATCGTGAACTGAGATAAGGCGGAGCTTTACCTAGCATAGACTTACAGATGACCTGGAGCCAGTGGGTCTGGCGATGAATATGTAGCGAGGGCCAGCCGACTAGAGCATATAGGTCGTAGTGGTGGGAGGTATAAGGTGATTTGGTAACAAAACAGATGGAGCTGTGATAGATTGCATCCAGTTTGCCGAGTAGAGTGTTGGAAGCTATTTTGTAGATGACATCGCCGAAGTCGAGGATCGGTAGGATAGTCCGTTTTACTAGGGTAAGTTTGGCGGCGTGAGTGAAGGAGGCTTTGTTGTGAAATAGAAAGCCAATTCTAGATTTGATTTTGGATTGGAGATGTTTAATATGAGTCTGGAAGGAGAGTTTACAGTCTAGCCAGACACCTAGGTATTTGTAGTTGTCCACATATTCTAGGTCAGAACCCTCCAGGGTGGTGATGCTAGTCGGGCGGGCGGGTGCGGGCAGCGAACGGTTGAAAAGCATGCATTTGGTTTTACTAGCGTTTTAAGAGCAGTTGGAGGCCACGGAAGGAGTGTTGTATGGCATTGAAGCTCGTTTGAAGGTTAGTTAGCACATTAATGCTAGGTCCTACTCTACTGCAGTTGCGATACATTGCAAGCTAAGAAATTGTGAGATTAAGCATTACATTGCAAGATACAGCTTTTGATTGCCAATCGAAGGCCTAGTACACAGCTCTGACTGTCTAGCTGGGGGCCTATACTGTGCCTCTCTTTCTCTCTCTTATGAAAGATACAAGTGTTTGATTAGCTGCCGTACTTCAGAGAACAGTCTACTCCGTTCCAAAAATACTGAATCTTAGGTGTCGATTCCTAGCGGAAACTAATCTTTACGCTCAGAAATATGAGTCGACGTGCAAAGTTGAGGAATCAATTATTTTAGTCGACTCACCACCACTACGTCGTTATCCTTTGGAAAAATAGCAGAGGAAAGGCAAGCAACAGCAACAAAGTTTAATGAGAAGGAAATGTAAACTTTGCGACGTGGAATTGATGTAGGCCTACAATAATGTTAGTTGAGTTGCAATGCTTAACCATCTGAAACGGACACATGAGACCCAAGCACAGAAAGTCCGTGGCACCTTAATTGGGGAGAATGGGCTTATGGTAATGGCTGGAGCAGAATAAGTGAAATGGTGTCAAACACATGTTTGATGCAGGGGCGTAGCCAGAATTCTTTGGGGGGATAGGTCTAGAAAAATTTGAATAGGCATTTTTTTCCTACTTGTTTATTACATTTATTTTGCGATGTACACCGTATATTATTTCGTAATCCAATCATTTTATACTAGTGCATAGTACTTGGAGCAAACTTGTTACATATACAAATAATTACTTATCCCAGCATATTAAAATAAGACAGTTGCCAACAACATAAAACTGATCTTCAGGCACACTTTAATCTCGATGGGCAAATATGCCTATATTTGATGCTACCATGTATACCACGACGGGCAGTAGTACTATAAAAGGTACCTTTAGTAGACGTATCATAAGGCGTGACCTACATCACAAGGTGCAGACTGTGAGGCTTTGCGTTGACTATAGTGATGATTTCATCATAATCCAATGTATCCATCAGTTCACACTCAAAAGACAGCAAACTGAAGTGGATCAGCCGGGCGCTTGTCATTGATGTGCGAAGACTATTTAAAAAAAAATCCTAGTTGTTGAGAAAAGTCTCTCCGCACTGCATGATGTCATTGGAAGTGTGACAGTGATCCTTAACAGAGAGTTTATATTAGGGAAAATATCATCAGGGCAGCTATCATGTACACTCATTATGGAGGAAAAGTCACTCTTTTCCCATGTTCATTTTGTGACTCAACTGCTGAATAAAAACAGTGAATTCAGCATCCTCAATTGATATTGTATAATGATCGCATGTGGTCTTCAGCTGCTCTTTAAGGCCGCAGGTTTGGGATTCTTTGGAAAAGGAGACGCTTGCATGATCCCATATGTGTGTGTCTTCTTGAAATCTTGAGTTTAACTCAGTAATCTGTCTGTCTGAATATTGTTCCAAAGTTGCCTCAGGTCACTGTCACTCTTGATGCTGGATCTTTTCCCTAATGAAGTTGTGAAGTTGTGACTACAGACAGTTTTCGCTGCCGTGATGCGCTCACATCCCAATTACTAATATCATGCTTAATCATCATCTCTTCAGTTAGCTTGAACTTTATCAAAGTCTCCCCCGAGTTATCTCTGAATGTAGAAAAGCTGCTTTTAAGGATTTCAATTAAACCAATACAGTCCGTCACAGATAATGTATAGCTTTGTAATCCCTTCGTAGCAAAATCACTAGTGTCAAACAATTTGCTAAACGTGACTAACAGGAATAAAAACGTATTGTTCTGGTTTTGTTGTAAGAGGGCATCGGCTTCTAGTTTGGTTTGTCCACAAGCCTCTGAAAAATCTGCAAGAACCACTAAAAGCACTTTACTCACAGACCCTGATTTTGAACTCCAAAGTACATCTGTGGATCTTTCTAGTTCGATACAAGTTCTATCGGGATGCAACTCTTTCTGTGCTTCTATGAATAGAGCATGTCAGTGGGATCCACTCAAATGTGTGTAGCTGGTTTACTGTGTCAAAAAAAGTACTGACATGTCCCGACACTTTTGCAGCGGTGCACAGAACCAAATTCAAACGGTGGGAGTTGCAATGCACATATTCCTTTTGCTTTAGTAGGACATGTTCCCCTATATGACTGAAGCGCCATCAAAACCCACACACATAGTGGGATCCAACTCCAGGGGTTGAAACACTTCAAGTATTTTCAGAGAAATTCCTTGTGCAGACAAATCAGCTGTTTCCATAAACCCAACAGCTCTTTCTTTAATCATTCCAGCATGAATGTATCGGATGCACACAGCAATAAGTTCTCGTTTAGATTGTTCTTTATATTCATCTGCTATTATGGCAAAATACGCAGAAGGTGCAGAATGAACTTCATATTTTATCCTGCACAGTAACAATGATGCTGCACACTCCAGCAACTCGTTCTGAATTTTGGGGCTCATAAGTGTGGCATTGCGAGGTAGCTCATTAAGCCTATTTTGTACTACATACTTTGAGATGAAATTGAAGATTTCTAAAAAGTAACCTTTTGTTGATTGCCTCTTCGGTTTCTCTATGCCCTCTGAGTGGAATATCCTGCTCTGCACACATTAGAACAATATCTATGACCACTTTAACATGTGCACAGTTTCTTTCTATGAAATCCATGTTTGCATCACCATGTATTTGGTTTAACTCTAGGCCTATGGGTCGCCTTGTAGGATTCAAAATTTGCAAAGGCACTAGCATGTAATTTTCTATTCTCATGTTTGCAGCAAGCATTTCTTGTGAGTTTCCAGTTTTTAAATCCATCTCGTACAAATCTGAATTTGACATTTGCCCCAGGAAAGTGACTGCAAAACTTACAATAAATTGCATCTTTTGCTTTACTATACTCAATCCACACAAACTGGTCCACCTTGAAGAGAAGCAGCGTGATTTATCATACTTGAAGGGAACTATGCTAGCTTTGGTTGACAGGCTGGTCCATCAACGGCTGTCGGTGGACCTACTGCAGGTTCACCCCCGCCTGCAGCATCAAGAACGAGAGGAGACTGTGGGGTAGGCAAGCATGCCTGGCTCAACGTGGCATTTGTGGTTGTGATGGCTTTTGCCATTGTTTCTTTCCTGGTGCCACCTGTTAATGTCTCATTCTGGAAGATATCGGTAGATTGAGCCAAATTATTTTCTGGCACACACTTTTTCCTCCAGTTGTCTTTTTTCTAAAAACCCAGTGGTAAACATTTGGTTTGACATTGCTAGAACTACTAAATTAATTTGAGTAAGCTAGCATGGTAGAGCTTGCTACCTTATGCGCTACAAAGTTTATCCACGTGACGTTCAGGTAAACCACCGTATGAGTTTATTTTAAATGTAACCAATAGTCGGAAGCCAACTTAATCCTTGCGGACTATTACATTATATTAAAATTACCCATAGAAAATACATCTCATAAGCATTTCTTTTAAAGATTTAATAAAATAAATGCAAATAAAAATGTATATTGAATAATAAAAACTTTATTTGGGGGTAGGCCTGAGATCAAACACCCAGGCCTACCTGTGGCTACGCCGCTCGTTTGATGCCATTCGCTCTGTTCCTGCAGTTTTACTATGAGCCGTCCTCCCCTCAGCCTCCACTGGGCCCAAGCCATTGCAGGCAGCAGCGCAGCTGCATTGTGAATTTCTGGAGTTCTATGATTTTTTTTTTGTGCATTTTAATGGACAAAGTGTCTTAAAGATTGTCAAATTGTCATATCCCTAGTTGTAGTCGTCAAGTCATACTGACTATAACAAAAGTGAATTGACTGACTGGTCTAAGATCTGAGGGACTTGCTTCTTTGAGAGTGGTAGGCATGCACAGTAGTGACGGGTCAGCTATTTGTTTACCTTCCCGCAATTGGTAATAACCCTCTTTCGGCAACCGCCCGACAATATGTGATAAAGTGAAAATCTGAGGCCCGACCCTCCCCTGCAAATATAAAGAATGATGTGTTAAACAGTCAGTTGGCAGAGCAAATATTTTTGGTGGGATAGGACTATCTTTGTGCTTAGAATTTCTGACATTTTGGAAGGCTACTTGTTCACTAGAGAACACATTATCACATGTTATAATACCTTTAAAATGATAACCTGCACTCCAGATCGCCAAATCAGCCAATAGATGGTATGGGCATACCTGTCTAGAACACATCCATCAGTATATATCGTCATGACAGAGTATGTGCCGTCAGATTAATACCCTTAATACTGCAAATCAGTTTTCCCCTCTCGGCTCCCTGCCAGCGGGTTCTTGACCTTTGCACGTTTCCATAGCAAACTCAGCAACTCAGTTTTGAGCTAAACACATGATCTCTACCAGATTCAAAATTGTGAGAATGTAACTCCTAAGTTGATAGTGCAGTGTGTTTCAGGGATTTTACAGCTAGCTACCAACGTCACATGCTGATATTGACTTTGGTTTTATTGTATGTAGCTATGTTTTCTAACTAGCTAGCCAGCCTGTACAGAGTTAGCATTGAGTTTTGTACCAAACAAATTTCCAAAACCATTTTCATGTGTTGCTTCCTACCTTATCACAATTAAATGCAAAAAAAAGCATGGTATGTTATTACATTTTCCTTATTTAACCCCCTTTCGGTATTTTAAAGGAGTAGTTCATTATTTTACTACATGATGTTAGACTACTTTCAGGGTGAGGAACTATGGGCCGGGAGAAATTGTAATCCATGGTTCGGTTTTCTTAAAAAATTCACTACAAACTTCAGCTAACTCTAGCCACCGCTACCTAAAATGAAATGGTAATGATAGGAGCATGTGAACACGTATTTATTTTTTGATTCAAAATGCAGAAATCACTCCATTTCCTGGTTACAAAAGTTCTAATAGTTTGCCTAATTTCAGTTTGTGACAAAACAAGCAAGTATAGTGTGGAGAATCATTGTACTGTCTAAACCGCTGTGAAATATGCTTTCCATAACCAAAAAGATTTTGTTTATTCAGCGGTTTAAAACTGGTGTAAAAGACGCAAAAACTTAACTTAAGAACGGGAAGAATAGAAATAGTGCTCGTAACAGATCTATAACACTAATTTCTAATAATAATGAAATAATTTCTAATAATGAAGCTTTAAAATGGCCAAATCACCTTTAAGTAACATCAAACCAAATATGAAGTTGATTTCCAGTGATTGTGGTCACAGGTGATTTCAGGCCCCCACCACTGCCATTTTAGATTTTTAGCTGCATATTGTAGTGGCGGTTTAAAGAACCAATCTATGGAGCAGAATTTCTTCTTTCTCATAGCCTACTTTCAGGGTGAAGAACCATCTAACATGTTGTAAAATAGTAAACTACTCCTTTAATTTCCCTTAGCCAGGAATTGAAATCCTTCAATGGATCTGCACTCATAACTCTGTCCTGTGTGCCAGCTGGGCCTGGTCAGCTTTAGGAGATGTAGGCTACAGCAGTAGTGTAATGGTGGTGCAGTAGTAGTGGATGATGTGATGGCAGGCTGCAGCACACTCCCTCATTGCAGTACCAGCCAGGAGCCAACAAAACTGTGCCTTTTTCTCCTGTGTACTGCTGCTGCATTAACACAGACAATCCGTCGTTTCCCTGAGTAAGGGTGGGAGGGAGAAACGAACTAAGCCAACACCAAATAAGAGTGAGGTAATGATTTTCGGAACTGCCTCTCTCCCGCTCTCTCTCATTATTTTCCCCGTATGGGCTTGGTTGTTGTTTTTCCTCCCTCACGTAGGTTTCATGTGGGAGCGACTCATGCCTGGCTGAGGAATACAGAGAAACATCCAGCTCCTCTCTGGACTGGAGGGACAATGTAGCTGTTTGCTGCTGTGCCCATTCTGTCCATAAGGCCTTGTTGTTTACACTTCTGTTGGATAGAGGTGGTGTACCAGATTTTGCAATCAGATATTCACTGTTCAAACAGATGTTTTACTGTGATCTGATTTATGATTTTTAAAATTATGATTGGTCAATCTGATTTAATTCCTCTGTGATAATTCAGTGATAGAGAATTATTTGTCTCCATGGCAGACAGCAGTGGTTGGATCCACCAGTGTGTATGTGTAGTTTGGGGCTTGGCTGTGTGGAGCAGAGTAGCTTTCCCTGCAGGTACCTCCCACACTGTACAGTAATGAACTCTGACTCTTGCTGTGTGTGAGGTCTTTTTCTGCTGTCCTAGACAAGTGTGGTAAGTGCAGCAAGTGGGTCTTGAATTAGTGGCATCTATGTGCTTTCCCCACTTGCCCTCTTCCATGTTTTGCTATAAATCTCCTCCCCTGACTTCAGCTGTGGGCTGCATTTGCGCTGGCATGATTGTCTACTCACCCACTCGCTCGCTCACTCACTCACGCTCTTCCTCGCTGTCAGTTTCTGGAACAGCCTGTAGATTTGTTTTTTTTCTTAAACGGATGTAGCAGGCAGCGATGGATGAGTCATTTTCTTTGTTGCGTGTAAACCTTTTTTCCACATCTCTTTTTTTTATCATTAATTGATGCCAGGGTTGCTTGGTGAAATATATTTTTTTCTGTTCTTTTTGTAATGGTGGAGATGTGTGGAGGGAGATTCAGGGCCGGCTGAATCCCTGAGCAGATGGAGTGGTGGTGTGTCTGTCTGCTGAAGATGTG
Source organism: Oncorhynchus clarkii lewisi (assembly GCF_045791955.1). Lineage (NCBI taxonomy): Eukaryota > Metazoa > Chordata > Actinopteri > Salmoniformes > Salmonidae > Oncorhynchus > Oncorhynchus clarkii. Next base: position 57,200,126 of record NC_092155.1, on the reverse strand, counting down.
GGTTTGGACACCTGACTCCAGGAAGGGTTAATATTAGGTGAACTCTACAAAGTGAGTGGAAAGCAGTGCTCCAAGCCAATTACAGACCTACTGCAAATCATCTATTTTCTAAGAATATTTTTTTTTTTAAATATGATTTATTAGAAATATTTTCATAGTTTCTTATACTCATGATGGTTAATTTATGTCTACCCCTTTAACACTAGAACCACTAAAGCAGTCATTCTGACTGCTCATGATTATGAAACATTTTCTCTGCCATTTTTAAAGTCATGACCCCCTCTGTCCTTGACTTTTCCTAAATATTTCAACAGGCTCCTGTTTAAATGTTAATATCACAAACAGAACTGGAGTTATAACAAGTTTTAGGAGGGTATGTCATTTAAAAAAAAAAAAAATGGTTTTCCCTCATTGCCCCGCTTCCCGACAGTAGGGCCGATCTGCGCCTCCTCCCAAGTTGCCTCAACTGAACCTAAACTATACCGCCACTAATTTAATTTATGTATCTCAGCAGATGAAATGAATGAAGTGAAGTATGATGGGTGAGTTGATGAGCGAGGGGAAGTGAACAATACATAGTTATGTAATCACCAATTGTGAATGAAGAACATGGCGGGCTGTTCTGCTTTTTAATTTTCTAATTATAATCTCAAAATGGTATGTACCCTATCTCAGTCCACCAAATCCAATCCGTTTTAACAGTCTACTCTGGCCTACTTGGGAGTACACAGTGAGAGCGTGCACAATTTACCATGTCAAGAAGACCAAGACGAATGGATGCACATGCTAGGTTAGCGCTGCTACAAGATCTGAAGGAAAACTACTTGGATAGTGGGAAAGAAATTAATCATGACATCTCTGATTATTCTTCTGATTCTGGGCTTCAGCCTGAAGAGCAAAAAAGCCAGAACGGTGCACACTGAGCAGGGGCCCCGCTCCACCACCCAAATGAAACGGTGAGAGGGGAAGGGACGGCACCATTTGGATAGAACAAGCCGGTGACAATGTTACGGGACAATTATCAGCACAAAATGTCAGGCTCTACACCTCTTAAGCAAAAAACATCAGCAATGTACTCACCAGCTTTCATTGTTTATGTGAGATGGACAATGCTACAGCACATCAGGGACAACTGTGTCTGAAACACTGCCTGGGATCTGTCTGTTGATGAGCTGGAAGCATTCATTTCAATCCTGTGTGTATGTGGAGCATTCGGTGGAAAGAGCGTGTATATGGAGAGCTTCTGATCAGATGTATTGGATACCTTTCTTTGGAGAAACCATGTCACGGGATTGCTTCAGAGATCACGTGTTACCTTCATTTTGATGACTAAGAAACGTGACCATGACGCCTGGAAACAGACATTCACTGTGGTGTCCTACATATAAATAATTGACTATTGGTGACTGCTGTCATATCCCCACTATTTTTTATTATGCCATTTATTTATTTTGTGCTGAATTTCTGAGCCAGAAAGAAAATGTAGCTCCAGTAAAATGGGTATTTAAAAAAAAAAAAAATGTTTTTGAATGGTTTGAGCTACAGACGAGCGGTTTTCTGTATTGTGAAGGTGCAACCACAGGCACAAAGCCATGCTCTGTTTGTTTCTATGGCAAAGGCTGTGGTGTGCCTAATCAGACTTGCCTGTGCTAATGGTTTTCAGAAGTAAAAAATGGCAATTTACTTCAAATTTAGTTTAAATTGGTGCGTATATTTTCATTACCCATCACCTGTCAGCTGGTTTTGGAGTGAAACGTGCTTTTATAAGCCCAATCATTGTGCAACAAATAGCAATTCTAAATGCAATCGTGTATTAAACTGTAACGGCTATGATTTATTTTTTTTAACTTTTTTTTCTTCTCAACTCGTAATTTAAGCTTGCATCCCATTCTCCATTCGAGTGCATAGGCTATCAGTGCGTCACCCAATGTCAGTTCCAAGTATGCATGCATAGCATTTTCTGTTGGTCTTGTCATTTTACTGTTTGGAAAACATTTAACTATTTGTTGACTGGTTAATGAGGGTCGGTTAGTCGGCTGAAAAATGTACCGACATGTGCGTCCCAAGTCAAAATTCCACAGGCATTCCTGTGAAGTAAAAAAATATATAACAAGATTAGGAAAGGATTGGTGGCACACCTGAGTTCCTCAAGGTTTAGAGCCACTTATAGATCACAGGACTTTATAGATCCTTGGTTTGTAGGCTCTCTTATTTTTCCCCTCTCCTCGGAGACGGGCACTTACAGTGGGGCAAAAAAGTTTTTAGTCGGCCACCAATTGTGCAAGTTCTCCCATTTAAGAAGATGAGAGAGGCCTGTAATTTTCATCATAGGTACACTTCAACTATGACAGACAAAATGAGAATTATTTTTTCCAGATAATCACATTGTAGGATTTTTTATGAATTTATTTGCAAATTATGGTGGAAAATAAGTATTTGGTCACCTACAAACAAGCAAGATTTCTGGCTCTCACAGACCTCTTCTTTAAGAGGCTCCTCTGTCCTCCACTCGTTACCTGTATTAATGGCACCTGTTTGAACTTGTTATCAGTATAAAAGACACCTGTCCACAACCTCAAACAGTCACACTCCAAACTCCACTATGGCCAAGACCAAAGAGCTGTCAAAGGACATCAGAAACAAAATTGTAGACCTGCACCAGGCTGGGAAGACTGAATCTGCAATAGGTAAGCAGCTTGGTTTGAAGAAATCAACTGTGGGAGCAATAATTAGGTAATGGAAGACATACAAGACCACTGATAATCTCCCTCGATCTGGGGCTCCACGCAAGATCTCACCCCATGGGGTCAAAATGATCATAAGAACGGTGAGCAAAAATCCCAGAACCACACGGGGGGACCTAGTGAATGACCTGCAGAGAGCTGGGACCAAAGTAACAAAGCCTACAATCAGTAACACACTACGCCACCAGGGACTCAAATCCTGCAGTGTCTGACGTGTCCCCCTGCTTAAGCCGGTACGTGTCCAGGCCCGTCTGAAGTTTGCTAGAGAGCATTTGGTTGATCCAGAAGAAGATTGGGAGAATGTCATATGGTCAGATGAAACTAAAATATAACTTTTTGGTAAAAACTCAACTCGTCGTGTTTGGAGGACAAAGAATGCTGAGTTGCATCCAAAGAACACCATACCTACTGTGACGCATGGGGGTGGAAACATCATGCTTTGGGGCTGTTTTTCTGCAAAGGGACCAGGACGACTGATCCGTGTAAAGGAAAGAATGAATGGGGCCATGTATCGTGAGATTTTGAGTGAAAACCTCCTTCCATCAGCAAGGGCATTGAAGATGAAACGCGGCTGGGTCTTTCAGCATTACAATGATCCCAAACTTTTTGTCTCTGAAGTTCCCTGTCCCACTTCAACCCTATACATTTTTCCCTCAAGGCTACAGTAGGGCTGTGAATCTGTGTTTAAATGAAGTTGAATCTTTTTTCTGCTGCAATTAAAATCAGTGTAATTAGTACTGGTTTGTGATAACGGGTACCAATCATCATAAATTAACAACAAAAAAAACATTGTCTTGCCAATGACCCCAAGCATACAACCAAAGCAATGCTGGAATTGCTTCAGAACTAGAATGTGAAAGTCCTTGAGTGGCCCAGCCAAAGCCCGGACTTGAATCCCATTTGAAAGTCTGTGGAAAGACTTGAAGATTGCTGTTTACTGCCACTCCCCATCTAACTTAACAGAGCTTGAGAAAATCTGCAAGGACGAATGGGAGAAAATTCCCAAATCCAAATGTGCAAAGCTGATGCAGATGTACCCAAGACGACTCAACAGTGTAATGCCCACCAAACGTGCTTCCACAAAGTATTGACTCGGGTGTGAATACTTGTAAATTAGATTTCTTTCATTTTTCAATACATTTGCAAGCATTTCTAAAAACATGTTTTCACTTTGTGTGTAGATGGGTGACAATACCCCATAATGACAATCTATTTTTTTCCATTTTGAATTCAAGCTGTAACATGTGGAATAAGAATAATTTCTAAAGGCTCTCTGTGTGCACGTTACAGCCTTGTTACGTTACAACCTTATTCTAAAATGGATTAAATAACAATTCAATCTACACACAATACCCCATAATGGCAAGGGACTGGGAGACTAGTCAGGATCGAGGGAAAGATGAATTGAGAAAAGTTATTGATGAAAACCTGCTCCAGAGCACTCTGACTGGGGGGTGATGGTTTACTTTCCAACAGGACAATGACCCTAAGCACACAGCAAGACAACGCAGGAGTGGCTTCGGGACAAGTCTCTGAATGACCTTGAGTGGCTCAGCCAGAGCCCGGACTTGAACCCGATCGAACATCTGTGGACAGGCCAGAAAATAACTGAAGCGACGCTCCCCATCCAACCTGACAGAGCTTGAGAAGATCTGCAGAGAAGCATGGGAGAAACTCCAAATACAGGTGTGCCAAGCTTGTAGCGTCATACCCAAGATTACTCAGGGTTGTAATTGCTGCCAAAGGTGCTTTAAAAAAGTACATAGTTCAGGGTATGAATACTTATGTAAATGTGATTAGTATTTTTTAAATATATTTTAAAACATTTGTGAACACCTGTTTTTGCTTTGTCATGATGTGGAATTGTGTGTAGATTGAGGCGTAAATGTGTTTATTCAATTGTAGAGTAAGGCTGTAACATAGCAATGTAGAAAAAGTCAAGAGGTCTGAATACTTTCTGAATGCACCTTAACTGCTGAGTATACCAAACATTAGGAACACCTTCCTAATATTCAGATGCACCCCCCTTTGCCTGCAAAACATCCTCAATTCGTTGTGGCTTGGATTCTACAAGGTGTCTAAAGCATTCCACAGGCATGCTGGCCCATGTTGATTCCATTTGCCTGGATGTCCTTTGGGTTGTGGACCGTTCTTGATACACACGGGAAACTGGGAAGTGTCCAAACCCAGCAGCGTTGCAGTTCTTGACACAAATCGGTGCGCGTGGCACCTACTACCATTCTATGTTCAAAGGCACTTAAATCTTTTGTCTTGCCCATTCACCCTCTGAATGGCACACATTACACAATCCATGTCACAATTGTCACAAGGCTTAAAAATATTTTCGCAGCTCGCTGCTGCTAAATGAAATATGGGAAACACTGAAGATGCCTTGTCCTGTTCATAAAAAGGTTGTGTTCAGCTCAAATGTCTTGTGACAGAAGGTCTTCAGGTGCTGGGTTCTAAAGGAATATACATTAAAAAAGGGAAAAACCTGCGCTCACTGAAACATTATTTCGATTTTAATGAATTTTTTTAGCACCAGAGGTAAGAAAAAATTGAGAGGTTTTGGCAGTATCCTTCACCAGCGTTTACGAAGGCTGCTGCCTAAATGCGCCCGTTTCTTCTGACCTCTGCTGCTAAAAAAAGACATTAAAACACATATTTCAGGGAGTGCTGTTCATCTCAGTGCCTTCAGATCGAAGGCCAAGGGGGTGTCAAATTGGCGATGGTAGGGACTGAAGCTCGGTGGGGAGCCTGTATACATTTTGTCTCCCTGGGCCTCGAGGAGCTCTCTGCCTCTAGGGTGCTACTTTTCACCATTTTTAAACTGCCCGGAACAGCTTTTTATCTGGAGTACCAATCACAACCATTTCCTTCCAAAAAGTACATGAAGATAGAGTCCGTGGCCTTTTGCCCCTTTACCAAACCTACTGTACACGGCCAGTACGACATGGCTAGACACTTAGATATGCATAGCCTAAACATTGATCGCAATTTGGATTAACAAAAGTTTCTGATTAGTTAGCTGATTGGCTATAAATCATACTACTCTCACGCTTGAAGTTTTCTGGTGTGTGATATCATAGGGCAATTCCACCGTTATAGAGTGACACTGAGACTGATTGTTCACTTTAAAATCTGTCAAACAAAAACCAATGATTGCAAAGTTAAAGAACCCGTAACTCTATGCACAATGCTTACTTTTAACAATTTCCACTGAGTTGTATGGCTTAACTTGGAAATCAATGGATTTTGTTAGACATTTTAAAGTGAAAGATCTGAGTCTGTCACTCTTACTGTGGAATTGCCCCATAATTACCCAGCATACCACTCACTGACCTGAATCGCTCCCTGTCGTACCGTTTTCTCAGCTGTGTTTGATATGTAGGCTAATGCCTGCTGGCTTTATCTGATAGAAACGCCATGGAGTAAGTATAGCGATCAGTGCTCTGATATGTACAGTGCATTCGGAAAGTTTTCAGACCCTTTGACTTTTTCCAAATTTTGTTCCGTTACAGCTTCATTCTAAAATGGATTACATCGTTTTTTCACCTCAATATACACATTACCCCATAATACATTTGCAAACATTTCTAAAAAACAGTTTTTGCTTTGTCATTAAAATAAAATTGAACTCACATTTACATAAGTATTCTGACCCTTTGCTCAGTACTTTATTGACGTACCATTTGCAGTGATTACAGCCTCGAGTCTTCTTGGGTAAGACGCTACAAGCGTGGCACACCTTTATTTGGGGAGTTTCTCCCATGCTTCTCTGCAGATCCTCTCAAGCTGTCAGCTTGGATGAGTGAGCATCACTGCACAGCTATTTTCAGGTCTCTCCAGAGATGTTTGATCGGGATTAAGTCAGGGCTGTGGCTGGGCCACTCTCGGACATTTAGAGACTTGTCCCGAAGCCACCCCTGTGTTGTCTTGGCTGTGTGCTCAGGGTCGTTGTCCTGTAGGAAGGTGAACCTTCACCCTGGTCTAAGAACCTGCTCCAGAGCTCACAGGACTTCATGAAGGATCTCTCTGTACTTTGCTCTGTTCATCTTTGCCTCGATTCTGACTAGTCTAATTGTTCCTGCTGCTGAAAAACATCCCCAGAGCATGATGCCGCCACCACCATGCTTCACCGTAGGGATGATGCAAGGTTTCTTCCAGACTAGAGGTCGACCGATTTTATGATTTTTCAACGATGATACCGATTTATTGGAGGACCAAAATAAAGGCTTAATTTATTTAAAAATATATATTTAAAAAAAGTGTAATAATGACAATACTCAATGAACAATTATTTTAACTTCATATAATACATAAATAACATCAATTTAGTCTCAAATAATGAAACATGTTTGGTTTAAATAAGGCAAAAACAGTGTTGGAGAAGAAAGTGAGAGTGCAATATGTGCCATGTGAAGAAAAAAAGCTAATGTTTAAGTTCCTTGCTCAGAACATGAGAACATTTGAAAGCTTTTGGTTCCTTTTAACACAAGTCTAAAATATTCCCAGTTAAGATGTTTTAGGTTGTAGTTATTATAGGACTTCCTCTCTATATCATTTGTATTTCATATACCTTTTGACTATTGGATGTTCTTATAGACACTGTAGTATTGCCAGCCCAATCTTGGGAGTTGATGGGTTTGAATTCATAAACAGCGCTGTGCTTCAAGCATTGCGAAGAGCTGCAGGCAAACGCAGGAAAGTGCTGTTTGAATGAATGCTTACGAGTCTGCTGCTGCCTACCACCGCTCAGTCAGACTGCTATATCAAATCATAGCCTTAATATAATAAACACAGCAATACGAGCCTTGGGTCATTAATATGGTCAAATCCGGATAACTATCATTTTGAGAACCAAACGTTTATTCTTTCAGTGAAATACGGAACCGTTATGTATTTTATCGAACGGGTGGCAAGCCTAAGTCTAAATATTGCTGTTACATTGCACAACCGTCAATGTTATGTCAGAATTATGTAAAATTCTGGCAAATGAATTACTGTCTTTGTTGGGAAGAAATGGTCTTCACACAGTTTGCAACAAGCCAGGCGACCCAAATTGCTGCATATACCCTGACTCTGCTTACACTGAACGCAAGAGAAGTGAAAAGATTTCAGGCACCGCATTGATTATATGCAACTCAGGACAAGCTAGTTAACTGCACATGGTTGATGATAGTACTAGTTTAACTAGTGATTATGTTAAGATTTTTTTTTTTAATAAGATAAGTTTAATGCTAGCTAGCAACTTACCATGGCTCCTTGCTGCCTGCATTCACATAAAAGGTGGTCAGCCTGCCACGCAGTCTCCTCGTGGATTTCAATATAATCGGCGTCCAAAAATGACTTGTGAAAATTTGAAATCGCCCCTAATTAATCGGCCATTCCGATTAATCAGTCGACCTCTACTCCAGACGTGAGGGTTGGCATTCAGGCCAAATCTTGATTTCATCAGACCAGAGAAATCTTGTTTCATGGTCAGTCCTTTTAGGTGCCTTTTGACAAACTCCAAGTGGTCTGTCATGCGCCTTTTACTGAGGAGTGGCTTCCGTCTGGCCACTTTACTATTAAGGTCTGACTAGTGGTTCCAAACTTCTTCCATTTAAGAATGATGGGGGCCCTAACCCTGTTCTTGGGGACCTCCAATGCTGCAGAAATGTTTTGGTACCCTTCCCCTGATCTGTGCCTCTATAAAATCCTGTCTCGGCGCTCTTATGGACAATTCCTTCAACCTCATTGCTTGTTTTTTGCTCTGACATGCACTGTCAACTGTGGGATCTTATTTAGACAGGTGTGTGCCTTTCCAAATCATGCCCAATCAATTGAATTTACCACAGGTGGACTCCAATCAAGTTGTAGAAACTCTATGGAAACAAGATGTACCTGAGCTCAATTTCGAGTATTATAGCAAAGGGTCTGAATAGTTATGTAAATAAGATATTTCTGTTTTTATTTTTAATACAAAAATGTCTAAACCTGTTCACTTTGTCATTATGGGGTGTTGTGTGTAGATTGTAGACTATTTAGTCCATTTTTAGAATAAGGCTGTGACAAAATGTGAGGGTTAAGTCTGAATGTTTTCCGAAGGCACTGTAAATGTCATGTGATCTGTGGATATGGTGCATAAGGAGTAGAGGATGGAGAGTAGGAAGGAGGGGCTTTGGATGACTAAGGTGACCCACTCTGCCCTGATACCTATGCTAGCCTGTATGCTAGTGAGGTATGGTACACTTAGTACTATCATTTGCATGACCACTTAACTTTTTTCTACACTTTCTTCCAAGATCTTTTTTCTTCCACATTTTCCTATCCCTACTCTTGTTTCTATTTCATCCTTTTAGGAAAATGAGTGAATTTCTAATGAATTCCTTCAAGTGAGCTGCACTGGCAAATCGGAGATCATTTCCATGAGAGCTTCATATCGATCTTTGTTTTGCTTGTTATCAGACTGATGTCATCATTTAGCTAGGCAATCTCCTAGCACCCCACTCCTTTAGTCAATGGCACCAGTTTTCTTGGTTGATCGTCACCCTTGCCTGGCGGGGGGGTCTACATGCTTGGCCTTGTAGACCGGAGGACTCATCACAGTGCTCCCATGATCAATTGTGGTGATAGTTAAGGTATTATTGCCATCATTACTTTCAACAACAGCATTTGCAGCAATTCAGATGGAATTAATTAACCTTCCTTCACACTTTGTCTACCAGACAACGAGTCAGGTGACTGAGTCGGGTGGCAAGAATCTGCATGACTCAATGAAGGTATAGGCTGGCCTAGCTTATGCATTTGTATGGGCACTATTTGGATGTGCTGATCTGTTGTTTGTAGTCAAGCATGCCTACTATGTGGGTGCACTCTGCTGATATGTTTCTTGTGTTATTAAAGTACCCACATATGACTGTCTAGGCCTGAAACTGCTTTCCTCAATTTCCTTGCCAGTATCTGTTCATTCAGATGTGGACAAAATGGAGGATAAATATGTTGCCTTTTGACTGTTCCTGGTCGGAACAGAAGATGGGATAGAGTTGCATAGGCCTACCTGTTGAGGTTATCCTCTGCTTTTGGCCTCCCCACCACACAAAAAGATCAGCTCACCTTAGCTCACAAAATGCTATCTAAATAGGTCACATTTTCTGCCAAACAGTCTGATGTGGACAGATATGAGGTGAATCTTTTGGGATGAATTGTGTTAAGTATGTTTTGGAGGCCAGTGTTCCTGAGATCAGTATGGTTGCAATCAATGACAACATGGAGATATTGAGGGTAATATGACAGTTGGAACTAAGGGGCTTGGGGGGTCCTGACGGTGGTAAAGCATTAGGAGAGGCGTGACCGTTCGGTTTGCTCCATGGAGGCAGCATCTGTTGTAGACTGCTGAGTGCAGCCACAACTTTGTTTGGTTAAACCCACATTTATTTGATTAACTTTCCCTTGTTTGTTTTTGTAACCACCTCTGTCTTGGCCCAGACGGTTACTTCAGTGCAACCAACTCTACCCCTGTCTGCCTAGGGCTGTGACAGTCATGGAATTTTGGATGGCGGTGATTTGTTTGTCAAATGACCAAAGTCACCAGCGGCAGGTAGCCTAGTGGTTAGTGTTGGGCCAGTAACCGAAAGGTTGCAAGGTTGAATCCCCGAGCTGACAAGGTAAAAATCTGTCATTCTGCCCCTGAACAAGGCAGTTAACCCACTGTTCCTAGGCCGTCATTGTAAATGAGAATTTGTTCTTAACTGACTTGCCTACTTAAATAAAAAATAATTAGAATAGTCCATTTTTAATACTTAGAATAGTCCATTCCCCCCCAAAACACACAATTTCACTCCTGCTCCTGACTGTCAGTGTGCCCTGTTTTTGGTGCATGAATTTCATGATACTCGTTTGCTACAAAACTTTGCTGAACAAGGAGCAACAAAGTTTCCTCATGTTAGAAAGTGTCTGATACCATGAGAAATGGACCACACTGCACAGCTGCAGCTGTTTCATACAAAAAAAAACGGCCTTTTTTCCTTCTCTCCTTTTATCGGGTGTTACATGTGAACTAGGTGTAATTTAACTGCTTTTTGGCTAAAGTTAGTCTTAAATTAAGTTCAGAAAACATAAAGATTATGACTTGTTTTCATTATGGTCTTCATCATAATCGTTGTAACACGATTATTGAAATGACCATGTAAGCCCTATGCCTGCCAAAAACAAACATCACTTGAGTTTTCATATCCTCTAGCCTCTGTCAACTAGATGTCCCATAAATTGGTGTTTTCTGCTGTTATTACTGTGATATCAGCTGCATTTCTGTACAGTAGTATTAACTAAGGGTGTGCTGAGTACTCTGACAAAATGAGTATTATAACGGATATGGAGAATTCTTCGTAATGATCAGTGATCGACAAAGTTATTTTCAGCTGTCAACACGCATCTCTTTCACCGTGTGAAGCGTTGTGTGCTCCAAACAGCTATTGGCTAGTTCTTCTGTCTGTAATGAAGCGGGCGGGGTATTGGTTGAGCCTGCTGCAGAGACTAGGACAATCCCCTCTCATTTCCAAAGACAGGCACGCGCGACTGTTTCACTCACTCAGTCACTTATCTCAGGGCACAAGCCTCCCCTTCTCCAAAGATGATGTATGAATCTGTAGCTAGACATTGTTCAACCTAATTATTTTCTGTACACATTGCTGAAGCCTTTTGGGAAACTCCAAGTGGGTTGTCACGTGCCTTTTTACTGAGGAGTGGCTTCCGCCTGGCCACTATCATAAAGGCGTGCTTGGTGGAGTGCTACAGAGATTGTTGTCCTTCTGGAAGGTTATCCCATCTCCACAGAGGAATTCTGGAGCTCTGTCAGTGACCAACAGATTCTTGGTCACCTCCCTGACCAAGGCCTTTCTCCCCTGATTGCTACATTTGGCTGGGTGGCCATCTCTAGGAAGAGTATTGGTGGTTCCAAACTACTTCCATTTTAAGAATGGATGCCACTGTTTTTGGGGACATTCAAAGCTGCAGAATTATTTTAGGTACCCTTCCCCAGATCTGTGCCACAACACAATCCTGTCTCTGAGCTCTGGACAATTTCTTCGACCTCATGGCCTGGTTTTTGCTCTGACATGCACTGTCAACTGGGAGGTCTTGTAGACCAATGTGTGCCTTTCCAAATGTCCAATCAATTTACCACAGGTGAATTCCTAGTTGTAGAAACATCTCAAGCATCTCTACTCAGCAAACTGGATGTAGTCTATCACAGTGCCATCTGTTTTGTCACCAAAGCCCCATATATTACCCACCACTGCGACCTGTACGCTCTCGTTGGCTCCAGGTCATCTTTACTAGGTAAAGCCCCGCTTTATCTCAGCTCACTGGTCACCATAGCAACACCCACCCGTGGCACACGCTCCAGCAGGTATATTTCACTCGTCATCCCCAAAGGCAACACTTCCTTTGGCTGCCTTTCCTTCCAGTTCTCTGCTGCCAATGACTGGAATTAATTGCAAAAATCTCCAAAGCTGGAGTCTTATCTCTCTCTCTAACTTTAAGGGTCAGAGCAGCTTACCGATCACTACCTGTGCACAGCCAATCTGTAAATAGCACACCCAACTACTATCTCCATGTTGTTACTTATCCTATTGTTCTTTTGCACCCCTGTATCTCTACCTGCACATCTATCACTCCAGTGTTAATGCTAAATTGTAATTATTTCGCCTCTTTAGTTCACTTGCTTTCGCTTTATTCCCCCCCCCCCCCATAATACAGCCTTTGTCCCATTGCTGAAACTCCCCTACAGGCTCGGGAAAGGCAAAGGTCAAGAGCCATGAATCCTACAAAACACAACACTGCCAAGCCGCACTGCTCACTTAACCCGAAAGCCAGACGCACCAATGTGTTCGAGGAAACTCAGTCCATCTGGCGACCGAAGTTTGCTTGCAGGCGCCTGGACCACCATGAGTCACTAGAGTGTGAATAGACAAGGAATTCACAGCTGGCCTAACCCAGACAACCCTTGGCCATTTGTGACACAGCCTGGGATCGAACCCGGGTCTGTAGTGATGCCTTAAGCACTGCAATGCAGTGCCTGAGACAGCTGCGCCACTCTGGAGGCCCCTTCTTGGGTACAGGAATAATGGTGGGCATCTTGAAGCAAGTGGGGACAGCAGACTGGGATAGGGAGAGATTGAATATGTCTAAACACTCCAGCCAACTGGTCTGCACATGCTCTGAGGATGCGGCTTGGGATGCTGTCTGGGCCGGCAGCCATGCGAGGGTTATTGCACTTCAATGTCTTACTCGCATTGGCCACGGAGAACGAGAGCTCACAGTTTTCGTGAGCAGGGGTGGCCTTTTTTTCTTTGAAGCAGGCAAAGATGTTAAGCTTGTCTGGAAACGAGGCGTCGGCGTCCGCAACCTGGCCGGCTTTCCCATTTTAATCCGTGATTGTATGGAGTCTGTCACATACTTTTTGTATCTGAGTCGATGAATTACAACTCCACTTTGGCCCTGTACTGTTTTGCCTTTTTGCTTGCCTTATGGGGGTCATAGCTGGTCTGTACACGCCCACGTTCCCAGTCACTTTGTCGTGGTTAAATACGGTGGTTCGCGCTTTCAGTTTTGTGCAAATGCTACCATATATCCATGGTTTGGCTAACTCAGTCACTGAGTCATTGTATATGTCGATACTGTTCTGAGGCAACCCGGAACATTTCTCAGTTGGTGTGATCAAAACAGTTTTGAAGCATATGTTCCAATTTTTCTTCCCAAGGAATGCTATTTGTCTCAGCACCTCTCCGCTCAATCACTGGATTTCTTTGTCTCTTACGCATTTGTTGTCAGTTTGATGTATATTCAAACCTATATCAACTTCTGATTCCATGTCTCTCTTGTCTCCAAATCTAAAATGCATTCTGCAGACCATCCCATAGGTTACTACTGGAAAGATCAGTGTAACCTTGTCACCACTCCATTCAGTTCCAAACCGCCAAACCACTATTAGAGGAAAATAAGATTTAGAGAAAAATATGATCAATGACGGAGCTACTGTTTCAACTGTCAAGGACTCTGGGCCAACGAGAGCGATGAGGGGCCTCAAGTAGCAAAAAGCTTTCCCAGGCCCATCTCCCCATGGTAACCCAAATGCCCATCTGATGTCCATTGCATCCTGTACATCTCATGCCCTATAGCTGTACATAACCTAAATGAGGTATAATAATATTATAGCTAAGTACCTTTAAAGCCCACCCAAATGTAAGTTTAGACATTTCTAAGGTACAGCCCTATTTAAAAAAATGTAATAATAATATTTTTTTAAGAGAAGTGGAAATAAAATTAAACATTAGTCATGACTTAGTTTTATGATGTATGTATGTATGTATGTATGTATATGTATGTGTGTATGTATATATTTTTATTTATTTAACACTTATTTATTTTAATAACACTTATTTATTTTAATAACACTTAAAAAAATGTGACAAGTCTGGATTGAACTTAATAGGTACTGAATGTACCCTTTAAGACCATAGGTATTCCAAATAAGCCAACCTCTTAAATAATACTTTTTTTTTTTGTAATTTCCAAATGTTCAAAACTTGCAAACTGATATTTCTTATAGGGAGATTAATATAATCCAAATTTATATTAATCTCCCCAAAGTTATTCAAATAAACTGATCATTGCTGTTAATCATGAAAGTAGCAGTTATGAGAGGAGGGTGTCCAATCGTATCCACAGAGATCAATGTGGACTTAGGCTTTTGTTCTTGCTAACCAGTACACACACACCTGACTCAATTAATCAGACTTCAATCAAGACCTGATTAGTAGAACGGTGTTGGTCTGTTGCTTGGTCAGAACACAACCCTGTACCCACACGGGCGCTCTGTGGATAAGAAGCCATGCAACAAAGACCATAACTTTAAATGAATTATCTGGAAGGTGATTCACATTTGCTGTACTGGTTTTCTTCTTAATTAGTCCAACTTGTCTTCCTAAAGTCTATTTAATGTGTATTAAAAAGGTACCGGTGCTAAATCAACAACAGAAAATCACCTGGATGAATGAAGGACAACAATATGACGATGCCCCCACCCAAAAGTGCATGAGTAGCTGCCCAATAGTCATCTCTTGTCCCTCACTTGTTTGCATTTTTGTCCCTCACTTGTAGGTCTTCTGTCCCTCTAACCTGATCATATTCTTCCCACTGCATCGACTACCTGTCCACCCAGTCTTGGATAGATTACAGAGGTTTCACATTTTTCCTAATTGTTTCTAATCTTGGTAAAGATACAGTATTTAAGCTCATGTTCATTGAAATATTAGGGATATCATACACTATCGACATGTGTTTCAATGCAAACAGGGCTTAATAGGAGTGATTTTTATGGTGACAAATATAGAATAGCAGTCTACTCATAAAATATTTGGAAACCAATGGTTTAGGGTATAAATATACACTATGGATTACAATATTATGCAAAGTTAGTATTGAAAAATATGTATTTTGTAATTTACATTCTGTATAGAGGGAGTGCTGTTTGTGCTCCTGTACCATTTAAGCCCACCTGAGAAATGTCAAATTTACAAAATGGAATCTATGTATAACAATGCAAGGTTCAAAATTACTAACAAAAAAGTAGCTGTGAATGCCTGATATGTTGTAGTTCACCAAGTTATGTTGCTACTGTGTGATATATGCAGGTATGAAAAACCCATATTTTCAATTGGCAGGAAGTAGTAATACATGCTCATGAAATATGCTGTCATGAGAATTTACAGTATCAGTACATGAATCTCTTAATTTGACCAAGTATGATCACATATCTGAGAAAGTATCTGATGTGTATCTGAGGGTCGCCTTAAGTTTTTAAACTTTTTTATTACATTTTTTTTCATCTTTGAAATTGGCCATTACTGGGAACTTAACCAATGAACAGTAACTTAATAATAACTTCTGATTGGCTTATTATTATAATAACCAGTTATGGATATAATAACCAGATGAATAAATTGAAACATTAAACAGCAGATATTTGTTCCTATATTTTAGTTTTTTAAATCCAAAAATGGAAGTGGGCTTAACCCTTGTTTGGGTCTGTAGGACCTATATCCAATTATTACTAAAAGAAAAATGATACAATTCAAAAAATGATTAATCTGAGACACATTGGCCTTGGCTCATCTTCTGTGAAGAACATGCAAAATAACACATTTTCATTGAGTGCACACTGTGCACCTCCCTGCACATTTATAATACATATGTGGTGTTCAGGTCCAATGGATCCGAGGGTAATAAAAGTGTGTGTGTAGGTGAAAACCCTGTGCCGGCTGTTTCAACATAGGCAGGTTATTGGTGCTGTCTCCCGCTTTTCTCAGAATCTTTACCCTTTGTAGTGTGTGAAACTACACAATGTCTTGCGGGAACCTGCACAATGTTATTACAATATATTATGTTGATACATTGTAAAAAATAAGAAAAAAAGAAATGCTGTACATTCCCACTCTACCCCAGCCAGGTGCAAATTGAGGGAGGGACAACAAATAAATAGCTTAGCATGTGTGGCTCCTTACCACAATCAGTATGGCAAAAATAATCTCTGCCTCTGAATTTTCCAAATATGAGGATCATGTCTCTGTCACTTCGGAGTCTGAAAGTGAGATGGAAGGAGATTGACCCTCAGCCAGCCCCAGGACCATCCCGTCAGCAGCCAGCACCAGTACCAGCTCGACAGTAACCAGCTCATCAGCTAGCTGCAATCAGGTCAGTGTGGGACAAGTGGTTAGACCGCCTTCCCCTTTTTTACAACCCTGGGCCCAACGTTACTGTTGATGAACAGCTTATGCTATTTAGGGGCCTGTGCCCCTTCAGGCAGTACGTACTGTCTAAACCAGCAAAATATAAAATCAAGATCTGGGCTGCCTGTGATGCTGCTTCATCATATGCGTGGAACTTCCAAGTGTATACGGGAAAGCCAGATGGAGGAGCCCCTGAGAAGAACCAAAGGATGCAGGTTGTCCTGGATGTGACACAGGGACTCCGTGGACACAACATCACATGCAATAACTTTTTAATTTTTTACTTTGCACAAGCTGGGACAGGAGCTCCTCAAGAGGAAGCTGATGATGGCAGGAACCGTATGAAAAAACAAGCCAGAGCTCCCACCTCAGCTATTAAATACACGGAACAGGCTTATCAATTCCTCTAAGTTTGTGTTCACGGCCGACACGTGCCAAAGAAAGGCATAAATGTGGTACTCGTGAGTACTCTGCATAGTGATGGGAGAATCTGTGGCCAGGAACATCAAAAAACAGAAATCAGAATGGATTACAATGCCACAAAAGGAGCAGTGGACAATTTAGACAAGCTGGTGACTGGCTACCGCTGCAAAAGAAGGAAAACCCTGCACTGGCCACTTGTGATATTCTTCAACATCTTGGACATCACGGCATACAACATGTTTGTTTGTTGAACCCAGACTGGAACAGAGGGGAGCTCCAGAGGAAACGTCTCTTTCTTGAGGAGCTGGGCAAGGCATTGGTAAAACCTCAAATCCAGAGGGGGCAACATATCCCAAGGACCCCAGCTTCTGCAGCCATCGTGAGGTGGATGCTTGTGACCCATCTACCCGACCCACAGAACCAACAACTCCAATACTGGAAGTAAATGTGAATGATGTGTGTGTGTGTGTCTGACTCTCCTACCCTTGTGTGTGTGTGTGTGTGTGTGTGTGTGTGAGAGAGTAAAATTCCTCAACAAAGTGTTCATTATTCTAGTTTGCAGCCGGTAGCAATAAGAAGAAGCCCTGTGACGTGTGTGTGGACCCAAGAAGGACAGGAAGACACAATACACATGCATCAAGTGCAAGAAATACATTTGCAACACACACACAGTAAAATTCTGTCCCTCTGCCTTAATTTGTGTTCAATGGGACTTAAAAAATAATAATTTTCATAAAATACTGTATGTACAGTTTGTCCTTCCAATTTGTTCATTTCAACGCAATAAACATCAATAGTGATAAACCTTGTTTCATTTATATTTGTTCATGATATCATGATTTATTCCACCAATGTTTTTTCAAACAGCGCTTTTATTAATAAATGTGATCTAGCAGAGTTAAATGGCAAATAGTAACCATGTAAGCTGTCTATATTGCTTGTAATTTAAGTCAACATCTAAGTTAAGTATTTTTACGTAAATTGTTATGGCTGTATTGTTTTAAAAACCTAATAATGTGGGTCCGTCAGACCTGCGAACATTGGGTGAATAACAAAAACATGAACACCACAAAAGGGTTAATAGGTACGCTTACCCTAACTCTCAACCAATTTAGTAATTGTTCAATAATCTACAGATCTAAAATGAAGGGAATTTCTTTTCTTTCTTTTGAAACTAATTTATTTTGAGTGGCTGAAGTGAAGATGAATGTGTTCCTAATCATAAATCTCCTCATGTTGCATGTAGGGCTATTACTGCCATATTAGGCACCTTTTTATTCAACAGGCTAATATGTTACGCTTGGCACTTTTTTTTTGCCTAACATGAAGATTTGGCAGGAAACAAAGCTCAGATCTTAATCTGTTCCCCTTCTTAACCAAGTTGATAATCTCAATGTTCTTGTTGAGTCCACCCCTATTAGCTGAGGAGAACTTAATGTATAGTTTCCTCAACCCCCTCACAAACTTGAGGTCTCGGTGCTGTACAGACAATGGGGCGTTTCCCAAGGTCATATGTCGCTACCAGTATGTTTAATAGAGATGCATAGCCTGATGATTCTCTTTTGAAGGGCTCATCTGCCATGTCTTGTCTTGAGGTTAAGTGCACTCCCCTACAATTTCCATCGCCTGTTTGTTTTTGAAATGCAGTACTGTAATAAAATCCAAACCTTCCTGTCAAGTGATTTTTTTTTATGTAGGCCCTACTCCCATTGGTCAGGTGATGTAACAACGTACTGGTCGGTGGCTCAGTGCACACGGCAAGCAGAGCTAAACTCTTCAGACATTTCAGAACATGGTTCTGCTAACCTACAACATTCCAATGTCATGTGGGCTGTTCCAGCTTATAGTCGATTCCATAGAAAAAAGTCTAAATCAAAGGGGCTTATTCAGCTAGAATGTAAGTTTTACTTTGCGAAATATTGGTTGAAAGCAATCTCACCGTAACTATCGGAGCACCATAATACCGTTACGCTGCATTATGTTAATATAATGCTAACTTTGATCTGTCCACACATCCTACTTACTTACTGTGTTTATGTAATTATTTCCACACTTAAGTGAATGTCAAGTACATACTCTTGTTTTAAAGGCTGGTCTGTTAACTGTTGCGGTTTCACTACCTGGCCTTTCCTTGCTCATGGTCCTTTTTATTTTGATTAATGCAATTGCATGTCAGGATGTTATGAGAACATTTGTACTGCGTCTCCCTGTGTTATGAGCACATTTTTGGGCCACATCTCATATGTTGGTGGACCTCTCTCCTTTGCCCACACCAGTCCTGGAGTTTGCACTGCTGACCCCATGAGTATGTTAAACATTAACTAACACCACTCACCTCTTTGGCATCACTACCGAACCGGTACAAAGAGAGACATTACTGCACCTGAGGGGTTGAGCCACCAAAAGGAGTGTTAGGCAGAGGAGAGAGGAGAATACTCTTTTTCTCACAGACCTTGGGGGATTTTGTCTGGAAACTGTATTTTCTAATTCAGAGGAAATGGATCCACAGACCCCTCTCTGAGTCGCTCAGGTCAGTGCTCCTGTGTTTTACCTAGTTTGATGAAGTCTGAGTTATCAATTCTATGTTTATAGTCATTTAAGGATTTCTTGTAGTTTCTGCCTAATAGTGCCCACTGTATGTAAGGTATTCTAGCTTTTATTTTAGGAGGTGAACACTGAGCCGTTTCTTTGGGAGCTTATCTTTGTGCATTGGACTATTAAATTAGCCTGTGTTCAATGCCCGGCCAATGAATGTGTGAACACAAGCTGTCGAAAGAAAAAGACCACATGGTGAGCACTGAGCACTCATTGACAGCTCCACTCCTCGGTGAATGCTTAGTGAGCCCATCTAATACTTGAATATGAGTACCTAGCCTCTTAGGTTTTAATAGGCAAGTTTTAATGTGACTCTTCAGGGAAAAGTGATGGTGGCCATAGTAAAATTGAGCCTAGTCGGACATTAGCTATAAGTGTGTCAGTTCAGTTCATTTTTCATGCACTGCAGCTGTCTGCTGGGCGTTTCATTGACGCTTTGGTTCTATACTGCAATTCTGTAATTGACAGAATTCCATTGATCTTTGCGTGACCTCTCAGCAGCTGAGTTGTCACACTGGTGTTGAAATCTGACTTGAAGAGACCCCACGTGGCTTTCCAGCAGAGGGGGCATTGTTCCCCACAGGAGAATCACTTTACTACAACGGGCCTATATTGATGAGGAGCAGCTATTTTGTTTACTAACAGTCTTAACATATGTTAACAAACAAAACGTGAAAGGGATTTGCAAGAACGGCAAAATATGAATATACTAGTCCCTTGTATTTTGCAGTTTTGGTAAATCTCTTTCGGTTGGCTGATATTATCGACTGATTATTAGCCTTTCACAGAAATATTTGGATCAGTCTTTATTCCACCGATAAAGCATAAATATTATATACATAGAATGAACAAATGTGCTCGTTTGCGGCTCATTGAACGTCATTCAGCCCGTAAGTCCCAACGTGACTCAGTGGGCATGGTGGTTTGACGGTGGTGCATGGTGGTTAGCTTGCGACAGCGTATTTCAATCAGTAAACAATCAAAAGTACACTTCACCAAACAAGCAGCCCTGTCATCACATGCTCACTTGGTTAACATTAGCTGACTAGCTAACCAGCAAGGTAGTTAGCCAGGCTAGCTTGCAATCTGTGCTACTTATGTGAGAACACTAGACTGTTGCCAAAGTTAACGCTGACTCATCCTTCATACAATAATAACACTGTTACCGTCTGGGCCTGTTATGTTAGTGGGCTTATTTAGATATATAGCCAGTACATTTTGTATTGAATAACAGTGTAATTTAAGGTTTCAGTCATTTTTTTTGTCATGAACAGCTAGCCTGTGCTTGTCATAACACAGTACATTGTGATAACAAGCCAGAGAGAGAAAAGAGGGGATAGGAATCCCATTGGGCAATGAATGGAGGAACGTATAACACCTCACAGCACTTTCGATCAGTCGCGTTCACGTTGTCATGCTGTGTTGCGTGATTGCTGAGCTAATCGCCAGGCAATTGCTTCTCAGTCAAGAAACCTGCCTATTTTCCTTAAGTACGTAATGTCACAATTCCAAAACTCTGCGATATTTCAGAGAACAAGTTAATTAACTCACATCTCTGAAAAATATTTGTTGTACTTCTTGTTGACAAAATTCATGCTAATGTTGTTGTTTTTTGTTGAGCTAGTGCCCAATTGACTCCATACAGTCCTCGAAGGAGAGCTGTATGGAGTTGCCAGAATGCACTGCGCGTTCCATTGACGATGCATGGGAAGCATACACAATGGCTGTTAATACAATGGAGTTTCCCATCTCTCGAAAGTATCTCCGAACAAGCTGTCATTGCGAGGCTGCCGTAAAGTGTTTATTTACATGACATTTGACTGTTGCAAAGCGCTAGTAAATCTACTCAATGCAAAGTGGTGGCATTATGAACCGCATGCTACAGGATTTCACTGCATAGTTTGATCTTGTGAAAAGTGCAGTTTCAGGTTTACTTTGAGACCAAGTTCAATTAATTTGTTCCTTGTTTATTAGTGTGCTTGTGGTTCTTCAGCACAAACACTTCTACATTCTTATCTACTCCCATAGATATGTATAACTTAAAGATGTGTCTAAGAAGGTAAACTGAAGAAGTGTTTTGTATTTACTTTCATATTTATAGAGGATAAAGTTGTTTTTGGTGGTTCATGTAAACCACAAAATGTTCTTTAAATAATGTAATTGTAATGTTAAGAAAATTTAAATTAATGTTATCTGTGAATCCTTTGGAGCACAATTTTGAAAAATATTTTAAAGTATTTTTTTTCTTTCCACACTATCGACAGATGTCATTTGATTTTTGCCTCCCTAAAATCAGTATCTGACCCAAAAATCACATTTCGGTCGGGCTCTAGTCATTTGATGTTTAAAAGTACACTACTTTTCTTTGCATTACACAGGGATGTAGTACATGCTTGTGCTCTCGTGCAGTTATTTGACTAGTTGTTTCAGCAAGGTAGGAGGATTTGCCACATCTAAACCTTTGACCAGGTATGTTATCACTGCCCTGTGGGGAACATACAATTCATCTCTCCTTTTACCTTATCGGTCTGCCCTCCATTCTCTCTAATTGTCAGTCAAAGCTGCCTGAGTAAGATGGCTGACATATCAGTCATACTAGGAGAAACAAGTGGCTTGCTGCTCTATAAGGAAGTTCATCTCCCTCCAGCTCATCATGCACTGTGATAACCTGTCAGCCCGATAGGCTATACCGTTGGACGTGTCTCACGCTAGTTTAAATCCCAAAGGTTACAAGCCAGTCTGTTTTTGTTAACTGCTTTATGCACTTATCAGGGATATCAGAGTTCAGGCAATCATTCCCAGAGAGAGGGATTTCTTTGCTGTGGTAATCTGATTTGTGTTTCTGTCTGTGTGCATCCTCTGTTGTTGCGCCTCTGAACTTTGAACTACAGCCCTCTTGATTAAGTCAAGGCAAATGGAGGATGGGCTGAAAGCATATTTTAGAGAGGGGACAGGGTGGGAGGTTAGATTTTGTGTGGTCACAACTCTTCTAATTTGTGGTCACAAGATGACACACCTTGACCCCAGTCAGAGATACCATACTTCATCCTGTCCAGTTTCGGAGACCATAAGCACTACAGTTCTTTTTTTAGTTTGCTCTTAAATGTATCTATTAATGTAATGACAGTCTCTTACTGTTGAAATAAATAAAATATTGATCAAAGGGAAAGTTGGTTTAGTTACTAATAATACATAGCTAGTAGAATTCAGATATACATTCCACCATGGTTGCGAGAGTGGGGTGTGGACAGTCGGCATCGTAAAGCACTGCTCAGCTCAGTTATGCTGCTATGCAAGTTTATGTTCCTGTTATTCATCCCTACGAGGCCTCGCCGAAGGGATTTGGGGCCCCCCATACCACAAGTTGTTTTTTTTCTCTCTCCCTTCTCACTTTTGTCAGCCTGCCAACAACACGGCGGCCTATTCATTTCCAGCCAATGCCGAAAACAAGGTCCAAAGTTCAGAGTCGCTGCAGCAGTGTGGATCTGGGGAACGGGATAATGTTATTTTATTTTATTCTATTGCTTTGATGAGCAAGAAAAATAATATTAGTTATCCAGTTTCGGTGCCCATATCCAGGGATGCTTAGGGAAGCCTGGTGAATTCATTAGCATATTATCAGTTTGTACAGTCATCGACAAAAGTTGAGAATGACACATTAATTTCCACAAAGTTTTCTGCTTCAGTGTCTTTAGATATTTTTGTCAGATGTTACTATGGAATACTGAAGTATCATTACAAGCATTTCATAAGTGTCAAAGGCTTTTATTGACAATTACATGAAGTTGATGCAAATAGTCAATATTTGCGGTGTTGACCCTTTTTTTAATAACTCTGCAATCCGCCCTGGCATGCTGTCAATTAACTTCTGGGCCACATCCTGACTGATGGCAGCCTATTCTTGCATAATCAATGCTTGGAGTTTGTCAGAATTTGTGGGTGTTTGTTTGTCCACCCGCCTCTTGAGGATTGACCACAAGTTCTCAATGGGATTAAGGTCTATGGAGTTTCCTGGCCATGGACCCAAAATATCGATGTTTTGTTCTCCGAGCCACTTAGTTATCACTTTTGACTTATGGCAAGGTGCTCATCATGCTGGAAAAGGCATTGTTCGTCACCAAACTGTTCCTGGATGGTTGGGGGAAGTTGCTCTCGAAGGATGTGTTGGTACCATTCTTTATTCATGGCTGTGTTCTTAGGCAAAATTGTGAGTGAGCCCACTCCCTTGGCTGAGAAGCAACCCCAGACATGAATGGTCTCAGGATGCTTTACTGTTGACATAACACAGGACTGATGGTAGCGCTCACCTTGTCTTCTCTGGACAAGCTTTTTTCCGGATGCCCCAAACAATCTTAAAGGGGATTCATCAGAGAAAATGACTTTACCCCAGTCCTCAGCTGTCCAATCCCTGTACCTTTTGCAGAATATCAGTCTGTCCCTGATGTTTTTCCTGGAGAGAAGTGGCTTCTTTGCTGCCCTTCTTGACACCAGGTCATCCTCCAAAAGTCTTTGCCACACTGTGCGTGCAGATGTACTGGTGGTGCCCCGATCCCGCAGCTGAATCAACTTTAGGAAACGGGCCTGGCGCTTGCTGGACTTTCTTGGGCGCCCTGAAGTTTTCTTCACAACAATTTAACCGCTCTTCTTGAAGTTCTTGATGATCCGATAAATGGCTGATTTAGGTGCAATCTTACTGGCAGCAATATCCTTGCCTGTGAAGCCCTTTTTGTGCAAAGCAATGATGACGACTCGTGTTTCCTTGCAGGTAACCATGGTTGACAGAGGAAGAACAATGATTCCAAGAACCACCCTCCTTTTGAAGCTTCCAGTCTGTTATTCGAACTCAATCAGCATGACAGAGTGATCTCCAGCCTTGTCCTCGTCAACACAAACTCCTGTGTTAACGAGAGAATCACTGACATGATGTCAGCTGGTCCTTTTGTGGCAGGGCTGAAATACAGTGGATATGTTTTTGGGGGATTCAGTTAATTTGCATGGCAAAGAGGGACTTTGCAATCCATCTGTTCACTCTTCATAACATTCTGGAGTGTTTGCAAATTGCCATCATACAAACTGAGGCAGCAGACTTTGTGAAAATTTATATTTGTGTCATTCTCAACTTTTGGCCATTACTGTACAGCTGGGCATGTGTTGAACCCTGCTTACTGTGCTCACTGTTAAACAACCATGTCTCTGCTGCAGAAGTGCCCAGGATTGATGACTTGGCCCATATGCCACCATGTGTTTTTTTGGCGTGTCATGTGTGTGCATCTCACCCAGGTTTTACCCTCGCCTGCTCCTTGTCTGCCCTCAGCTCACTAAGAATAGGAGACCGCCCACCTGCTCTTTAGCTCAATTCTGCCCCTATGATTGTTGCTTCAACAACATGCACAACAAGTGAGGCAGCACAACAAGTGAGGCAGCACGCAATGGTGCTGTGACCAGGTCTATTTTTTTTTTTTGCTTGTAACTTTGGCCAGTGAAACCGCACCTTATCAGAGCGATGTGTCCATGGGGGGCGCGGTAGCCGCGTTAGCCAATCTGAACATTGTGTGTATTTTTGGGGGAAGGCTTGGGGAAGGCTTCGTTCCGTCGTTGGGTTTTTATGTCTGTGACTAAATGCGACTCTCACATGGCCCCTTTCCTATGGCCCCCTATCTTAATGGTTTCTGGGTCGTTTGCTCTATGAGCGAGCGTCCGGTTAGATAACATCAGCGCTTTCTTCCCTCTTGTGTGATGTCCTGTAGCTGCACTGAGGTTGGTTGTTTCTCAGGTCAGGTCTGGAGCGACAATAGGAACAACGTGTAGTGACTGGTGACTAAACTAATCACCCTGATTAATAGTGTAATAGTTAGGTCCCTGAGTAGCAAACTCGATTACACAGCAACGTAACATTCAACCTAGCCCAGGGCTCTAGGCTGCAACCATTTAGTCGCATTTTGCGACCCTTGACATGGCTCTGCGAGTAAAATGTTTAATTTGTCGCATCAGTGCAGGTTACAAATTTGCTGGTCACCTCACTCAAAACCAAGGCTTGAAGCCAATTATTTTTTGCTACTCGTTCTTTTGGACAAGTAGGAAAGATATATATTTTTTTACTTGTCTGAAAGCTGAAGTCTCAAACCATTTTTGCTGCAAGGAACCACTTTACAAAATACAATGCTTTACTATCCTTTTTCAATAGAACCAGACAAATGTAGGCTACACTCTGCCTATTAGGCTTGAATATGCAAAATGAGCTGTCTCAAAATACAACATTTCCCCTTTAAGGCTCTCCTGGAGGATGGTTGGACACAGTTTGAAGCCTATAAAATATTGCAACATTACAATTTACAACCAATTTTTTTCTTGATAAAATAATTCCTTCCAGGGCTTAATTAATGGCGTCCCGTCGTCCTTGGGACGATTACAAAAAAAAGATGGCTAAGACCAAAACACACTCTGGGACAGTTCTGGGATGACAGATCCAAAAATCATACAACCACTCCACATCCAAATATTGTAAAGCAATGAGGCTGATGCAACAGATCAGACCATTTAGCTTAAAATACTGACAGTTCTCAAAAGCTCACCACACGTGCGAGCGGTTTCATGTGATGACGATCTCTGTTAGAGGGGAGATCTAAAGATGCATCAACTGGCATGAGTTACTAATATGACTAGGATTATCATCATCTAGCATGGGTTACTAATATGACTAGGATTATCATCATCTAGCATGGGTTACTAATATGACTAGGATTATCATCATCTAGCATGGGTTACTAATATGACTAGGATTATCATCATCTAGCATGGGTTACTAATATGACTAGGATTATCATCAACTGGCATGGGTTACTAATATGACTAGGATTATCATCAACTGGCATGGGTTACTAATATGACTAGGATTATCATCAACTGGCATGGGTTACTAATATGACTAGGATTATCATCAACTGGCATAGGTTACTAATATGACTAGGATTATCATCAACTAGCATGGGTTACTAATATGACTAGGATTATCATCAACTGGCATAGGTTACTAATATGACTAGGATTGTGCCTTTGGCTGCTGGACAATAAAGTAACATTGATTTGAAAACCTATAGAACATGAGAGAAATGCTGGTTTCAATGACATATGAAGTGTTTTTTATTTTTTATATTGCCCTCAACATGTCTGTAGTTATATTTTGGCTAGGCTACTTTGAAACCAGGTAAGACATGCATCATAAAATGACATAAAATGTTGATTTTAAACAATTACGTTTATGGTTAAAGTTTCAAAATGCTGATTTGCCTCTGCCCAGATTCCATGTGGGTGACGTGTGGTGCACAAGAGGCGCTGTCCTTCACTCTCCGGTCTTGTGACTATTTGATATGAACGAACCGTGCCTCAAGCATGTCGACAGAATCAAGTCTTTTAGACATTAATGTAAATTATCCTTCATTATATCTGGTCAAACATGACTGGCGTCTAGCCTATATTTATATAATTAAAAGTCTCATTAAAGTTTGTCTACATTTTCTGGCGCTTCGTGTCTGTGTTTTGGACATGTAGCCATTCGGACAACTTAAATCAATGTTCTTGTCAGATTTTTTTTTTTTTTTTTACTTGTCCAGAACAACCATTAATGTTGAGCATTTGGCTTCTAAAACCATGATTTGGTCAAACCATACACCTAAATTAAAGTGCATTGATTCCTGCCATGAAAGTGCCTGCCCTGCCTCTGACTGTGCCTGCTGTGAGAGCTACTCACATTCCCTCTCCCTCCCCTGTGCAATGCATTTTGAGGAAAGAAATGCATTCTTCAAAATGCAATTGTGGGAAAAACTGTTAAAAAAAAAAGTGATCAAATATATGCTGTTAGTTTGTGCGATTGACACAGTTTTAAAAACCAACGTTTCTGGCATGTCTTTGAGCTGTAGAGCGTGCAAATGTTTTTAGGATATTACTGCTAGATGAATCAACTACACAGCTAACTATCAGCACTATTTAAAAGTTGCCGCTCTAGCTGTGTTTTTTGGTTTCCACTTCCTCAGGTCTTGAATTATCCCCAAATGAATTAGCCTAT
Organism: Oncorhynchus clarkii lewisi; assembly: GCF_045791955.1. NCBI lineage: Eukaryota > Metazoa > Chordata > Actinopteri > Salmoniformes > Salmonidae > Oncorhynchus > Oncorhynchus clarkii. The sequence continues at coordinate 57,172,530 of NC_092155.1, read as the reverse complement.
TAGCTAGTGCACAAAAACATTTAGGCAAATGGATCTCTATTGAGCAAAAAGAAAATCTCAATTCTAGAGTGCTATTTTGACAGTAGTGTATATATCAAGAATAACCTAATTGTCAACCCAAAATGTTTGATTAAAATCACTCGTAAAGGTTGAACATGTTTGGTTAAAAAAAATCTATCATACCATCTCAGGAGTCGATTTTTTAACAGCAAAAATTTGCGCTGAATGCATTTTATAAGGTGATTACTAATTTAATGGGCTGGTGCCACCAACTGAGAAAGTTAGTCTAGAGCCCTGACCTTTCTTTTCATTATCTTCTCAGTGTGAGACTCCAGGCAGGCGGTAGTTCACTGTCAGAGGTCTGTTGTGGAACATCAGATTTGTGATGGCAAGAACTCACAAAGAGAAGACTGGCACTGTACTACTTGTTAGTGGATGGTGCGTGCCAAGAGACCAGAAGACAGATGCAGTCAAAGCAGGGTGGAGGATCCATGTTTTGTCTCCTGGCCTGCATAGATCAGATGAAACTAGCTTAATATTGTTGCTTTATTGCACTTGTTCCATTTGTTTACATAAGAGCCCCCATCCAGTGAAATAGCATAAATTGCTGCACCACATGTGTTGATAGTTGGGTGTTTACTGGGTCTTGTTGAGCATCTGCTCAAGGACCTGACTGAGATTTGACTTCTTGCTCTATTCATTACACAGCACTGTTGGCGGGTGGATCATGTTTCGAAAGAAAGTGATTATCCCCATGTTGTGGAGAGCACAGAATTGTTTTATGGGACACCTGGCACTGTCCATGTCAGAATGACAATTAAACCAAGCTACCAGCCAAGCTAACAAAAATACAGCAGATGTTGAAAGTGCACATACACTGACATAGACCCAGCACTATTAGGAAAGTTAGTCCTAGTTTCCATTCAGCTCTGTGTTTGGGGAGTGATGGGGCTTTAAAAGCCTGTGTTTCAATGATTGGCACAATGATGGGGAAGCCCTGGCCCAATCCTAAATCGACCCCTAAGCCCTACCTACTCCTTATGCACTTGTGGAGATCTGAGTGGATTTGACAGGTGTAAGAAATATGGTAATCGTTCCATCTTGCCCTCTGATAGGCTAGGGTGTAGGGGCTTGGGTTGATTTGGGATTGGTCCTCTATCTCATATGAGACAGGCAAGTAGCAACGCTGGAATAGTCTACCGTTGGGGCAGCCTGGCTTTATATTAGGCACCTCTGTCTCTATACAATTCTTTGCCAGTCAGACCAACAACCTAATGATTGCTTCCAGGAATAGAGAGGGACCTGCTTCGCCAGTCTGCATTATATTTTCAGCTTCCAGCTAAAGAAAAACAACTTGTTTTTCTGTTCTGGCCCTGTGGTGAGCCGTGGACGAAAGAACAAAATGCTCAAACCAACCAGTGCCTTTGTCAGCAGAGAAACAGATGACAGCTGTTCAATTATTCAAATCTTGGCTAAACCTTGTTGATTTCTCTAGTACAACGATGAATTATGTTATGGTCTGTGGTTGGCCTGATTTGATAGTGTGTCGCCCATGTTTATCAATCAACATCATGCGTCTGCATTGAATCTCCATGCATATGTACACACACCCCTGTTACACATGGGTAATTTACTTGCTGAATAAGAATTTTATTATTGCTGTTTTTCAGTCTTATGGTTCAGAATGTGCTAGTACTGTGTATTGAGAAATGGCATGTCCTTGTTTTCTATGTATAAGGGGGTTATTGGTGTCTGGCATTTTGATGGGAATGCCTAATCAGTAGGTTTGGGCGATCTATATCAAATTAATTCAAATCTATTTTTGTGCGATATTCCTAATGCCTGTAATATTTTAATGTTTTTATGAGCTTTTGTGCTCGAGCATTTTTATAGACTCTTAAAAATCAGATCAGTGAATATTGAAAAAAATAGCATGATAAAATTATTACTGGGTCTCATGGTTGTGGAAGGCTTGGGCCTATATTTAGCGTCACAAGCCCAGAATTAATTTGATTATTGGTGACTGTTTGAAATGCTGTGTATTTTACCAGTATAGCAATGTTTATTTAGAGAACAGTTAAAAAAAAAGATGTATGTTGTGAATCACTCTTAAGTTGAGAGGTGATTTTTAGGCCATATCACCCTGCCCTGCTAATCCGGGTGAATGGATTTATCCCACGTTTTTGCCTTTTAACATTTGAGTTATTTATCAGATGCTCTTATCCAGAGCGATTTACAGTAGCAGTTAAGGTTACGTGCCTTGCTCAAGTGCACATCGACAGATTTTTCACCTAGTCGGCTTGGGATTCAAACCAGTGACCTTTTTTGTTACTGGCCCAGCGCTCTTAACTGCTACACTACCTGCCTGGACCTGTTCCCAGTTCCCTGCTCCATCCTCTAATGCAGGGATCAACTACATTCAGCCACATTTTTTTTAAATTTCTTGTGCGGATGGTCAGCGGTCAGAACATGATTACAAATAATAAATGCTATAAAATTTTACTAAAACATTTCACATCTTTCTAACATTTATATTCAATCACATCTCTAATTATGCTTGGGAATACATTGGAACAGATTATGAAAATGTAAAACCACTTGAAGCTCATTTGCTGGTGTTTTCAGTCTAAAATCCCCCACAGGCCAAATTCAGCCCGCGGGCCACCAGTTGGGGAACCCTACAGGCAGGCTAAACCCTGTCTGGCCATGTGACTGACTGACTGACCTCTCACGCCCCGTCAATCACAACCTCTTCCCGGTTCTCTTTTCTTTGGTCCAGCTTTCTGTTCTGTGTTAGATCTGCTTCATCCTCCTGGGAGGTCCCTAATTCCTATATGTAACACCACTACTAGGATATAATGTCTCTCTGCTCTTCTCTCTCCATACAATGCTAGAGGATCTTTGGCTGTCAAAGGAAATTAGTCAGAGTGAGATTGAAAAGGGGTTTGGGTGTGTTACCTCTGGTGTGCATTACTCCAGTTTTTTTTCATTGACAGGGACAAATGGCGTTAACTCACTAGAGAGCCAATAACAGGAACAATCATTGGGCTGTTTCTTGTCTTGTGGCTTATGATGATTTCTTCAACACCTGTCTCTATAATTTGAGTTGCAACACATGCAACCTGTCTGTTACAGCCTTGCTCTCACACATGGGAAGGATGGACTGCACCAGACCACTGCTAACCAAACACACCCTCTCCTCTCTCATTGCAGTGATGGAGACCATGGCTGTGAGCACGTCTGTGGTGGGGCCTGATGAGTTTGACCGCAACGTGCCGCGGATCTGTGGCGTCTGTGGAGACAAGGCCACAGGCTTCCACTTCAACGCCATGACCTGTGAGGGCTGCAAAGGCTTCTTCAGGTGGGTACTGACCAGGACAGGTACACTATGCATGGGATGGTTTTGCTGGAGGGTCCAGTTTGACTTGAAACAGAAAGGGTTATCTTGAAAGGGTTGTCTATTTCCGGTTGCTTGCCCTAATGAACACAATGTAGTGGAGTAGTCTGTGGGGCTCCAGGGCTTATTATGGCTCAATATTTCCCACACAGCGGAGGACATACCACACTGTCCGGGAATAAAAACAATGTAGTTTATTAGGCAATATTGAAATGATCTGACAGCCTCCGATCCAAGCCAAACTAAAGTGCTGTCCATATGGAAGCTTATTATCTGGAATCTTTTTAAAGCTAGAGCAAGCTGGTCTTTTGAGCAGGAACGGGAGAATGTATTTTTGTTTAATGACAAGGAATAGGCCGAGAGGGTGTAACTTTATTAATGTGGCCTACAGACTGTAGGCAATTAAGGTCACAGTTATGAAAACTTAGGACACTAAAGAGGCCTTTCTACTGACTCTGAAAAACACTAAAAGAAAGATGCCCAGGGTCCCTGCTCATCTGCATGAACGTGCCTTAGGCATGTTGCAAGGAGGCATGAGGACTGCAGATGTGGCCAGGGCAATAAATTGCAATGTCCGTACTGTGAGACGCCTAAGACAAGGAGACAGGACGGACAGCTGATCGTCCTCGCAGTGGCATACCACGTGTAACAACACCTGCACAGGATCGGTACATCCGAACATCACACCTGCGGGACAGGTACAGGATGGCAGCAACAACTGCCCGAGTTACACGAGGAATGCACAATCCCTCCATCAGTGCTTAGACTGTCCGCAATAGGCTGAGAGAGGCTGGACTGAGGGCATGTAGGCCTGTTGTAAAAGCAGGTCCTCACCAGACATCACCGGCAACAACGTCGCCTATGGGCACAAACCCACCGCTGGACCAGACAGGACGGACAAAAAGTGAGGCGAAAAGACGAGTCGCGGTTTTGTCTCACCAGGGGTGATGGTCGGATTCGCGTTTATCATTGAAGGAATGAGCGTTACACCAAGGCCTGTATTCTGGAGCGGGATCAATTTGGAGGTGGAGGGTCCGTCATGGTCTGGGGTAGTGCATTATCAGACTGGGCTTGTTGTCATTGCAAGAAATCTCAATGCTGTGCGTTACAGGGAAGACATCCTCCTCCCTCATGTAGTACCCTTCCTGCAGACTCATCCTGGCATGACCCTCCAGCATGTCAATGCCACCAGCCATACTGTTCATTCTGTGCGTGATTTCCTGCAAGACAGGAATGTCAGTGTTCTGCCATGGCCAGCAACGAGCCCAGATCTCAATCCCATTGAGCACGTCTGGGACCTGTTGGATCGGAGCGTGAGGACTTTTGCCATTCTCCACAGAAATGTCTGGGAACTTGCAGGTGCCTTGGTGGAAGAGAGGGGTAACCTCTCACAGCAAGAACTGGCAAATCTGTTGCAGTTAATGAGGAGGAGATGCACTGCAGTACTTAGTATCTGGTCAGATGAATTAGAGAAAGTTCCTACAAGAAAGAAGGAATAATGCCAGACATCTCAGGCATCGTGTTGTTCTCATTAAACTCAACCATTAACTCTTAAGTCAGCTGTCCTCTCATGTCTGTCGTTCCCAATTTGGTATTTTGGAGAAAGGTCAGCTGACACCTGTAGGTACCCCAGTGTGTGAATATTTGGGAACAATAGGGACTCAAGTACTTATCTATGGGTGTTTTATTTATGCTTTTGGTGTGTTGATCTATTTCTGAACTTTGTGTGTGTATCTATCTACCTGTGTGTGTGTGTGTGTGTGTGTGTGTGTGTGTGTGTGTGTGTGTGTGTGTGTGTGTGTGTGTGTGTGTGTGTGTGTGTGTGTGTGTGTGTGTGTGTGTGTGTGTGTGTGTGTGTGTGTGTGTGTGTGTGTGTGTGTGTGTGTGTGTGTGTGTGGCTTGTTGTAAATGGGAGGCTGTATGAAAAAGAAAAAAAATCCTTCAAAGTAGATTTATGATTTTTCAACGCCGATACCGATTATTGGATGACCAAAAAAAGCCAATACCGATTAAATCTGCCGATTTGTATTTATTTATTTGTAATAATGACAATTACAACAATACTGAATGAACACTTATTTTAACTTAATATAATACATAAATAAAATCAATTTTGCCTCAAATAAATAGTTGAACATGTTCAATTTGGTTTAAATAATGTAAAAACAAAGTGTTGGAGAAGAAAGTAAAAGTGCAATATGTGCCATGTAAGAAAGCTAACGTTTAAGTTCCTTGCACAGAACATGAGAACATATGAGTCTTCAATATTCCCAGGTAAGAAGTTTTAGGTTGTCGTTATTATAGGAATTATAGGACTATTTCTCTCTATACCATTTGTATTTCATTAACCTTTGACTATTGGATGTTCTTATAGGCACTTTAGTATTGCCCGTGTAACAGTATAGCTTCCTACCTGGGCTCAAGTCAGGAACACAACGACAATAGCCACCCTCGAAGCAGCGTTACCCATCCACAAAAGTTGCGGCCCCTCTGTAAGGGGAACAACCACTCCAAGTCTCAGTGAGTGACGTTTGAAATGCTATTAGTGCGCACCCCGCTAACTAGCTAGCCATTTCGCATCGGTTACACAAACCTAATCTCGGGAGTTGATAGTCATAAACTGCTGCTGGCAAACACAGGAAAGTGCTGTTTGAATGAATGCTTACGAGCCTGCTGCTGCCTACCATCTCTCAGTCAGACTGCTCTATCAAATCATAGACTTAGTTATAACATGATAACACACAGAAATACGAGCCTTAGGTCATTAATATGGTCGATTCCAGAAACTATCGTCTCAAAAACAAGACTTTTATTCTTTCTGTGAAATACGGAACCGTTACGTATTTTATCTAGCGGGTGGCATCCATAAGTCTAAATATTCCTGTTACAATGCACAACCTTCAATGTTATGTCATAATTACGTAAAAATTCTGGCAAATTCGGCGGCCCAAACTGTTGCATATACACTGACTCTGCGTGCAATGAACGCAAGAGAAGTGACACAATTTCACCTGATTAATATTGCCTGCTAACCTGGATTTCTTTTAGCTAAATATGCAGGTTTAAAAATATATACTTCTGTGTATTGATTTTAAGAAAGGAATTGATGTTTATGGTTAGGTTCACATTGGAGCAACGATACGCACCGCATCGATTACATGCAACTCAGGACACGCTAGATAAACTAGTAATATCATCAACCATGTGTAGTTAACTAGTGATTATGATTGATTGTTTTTTTATAAGATACGTTTAATGCTAGCTAGCAACTTACCTTGGCTTACTGCATTCGCGTAACAGGCAGTCTCCTCATGGAGTGCAATGAAAGGCAGGTGGTTAGAGCATTGGACTAGTTAACTGTAAGTTTGCCAGTTTGAATCCCTTGACAAGGTACAAATCTGTCGTTCTGCCCCTGAACGAGGCAGTTAACCCACCGTTCCTAGGCCGTCATTGAAAAAAGAATGTGTTTTTAACTTCTCTAGGGTAGGGGGCAGCATTTGGAATTTTGGATGAAAAGCATGCCCAAATTAAACTGCCTTCTACTCAGGCCCAGAACATAGGATATGCATATAATTAGTGGATTTGGATAGAAAACTCTCTAAAGTTTCCAAAACTGTTAAAATAATGTCTGTGAGTATAACAGAACTGATTTGGCAGGCGAAAACCTGAGAGAAATCCATTGGTCTGTGGTCCTGTGGTCTGCCTTCAGATTTTTCCACATACCGGACACCATCACAACCCTGGTGAAGTCGTACTTCCAGGATCTGCAGTTCTGCTTCACCACCTCAGAGTTCACCACCTCATGGCAGTGCCTGAATGTAGGTATAATGGCGGGATGTACCATTTCTCCGTTGGCATTCATAATGGCAATGGAGGTTATCATCAGATCCTCAAAATGGGTTGCTGGTGGACAGCGAGTCGACTCTGGTTTCCGCCTCCCTCCACTCAGAGCCTACATGGACGACATTACAATATTGACCACCACTGTCCCATGCACCAGGAGACTGCTCAGAAAATTTGAGGAGAACATCAGCTGGGCCCGTATGAAGATTAAACCATCCAAGTCATGCAGCATCTCGATTGTGAAGGGAGTACTCTCTGACCTGAAATTCATCATCGGAGATGACCAAATCCCAACAGTGTCTGAGCAGCCGGTAAAAAGCCTTGGAAGGTGGTATGATGCAAGCCTGAAGGACAAAGACCAGGTGCAACAGCTGCGCAAAGACATCAGTAGTAGCCTACAGTCCATCGACAACACCCAGCTACCTGGAAAGTTAAAGGCCTGGTGTCTGCAGTTTGGTCTCCTACCCCGGGTGTTGTGGCCCTTAGCAGTGTATGAGGTTCCAATCTCAACAGTGGAGAAGATGGAAAGAGGAGTCACAGGCTACTTAAAGAAGTGGCTCGGAGTTCCACGATGCCTTACCACCATAGGCCTCTATGGAGATGGTGTCCTCAAGCTGCCCCTCACCAGTCTAACAGAGGAATTCAAGTGTTCAAAAACCAGGCTCCAGATGACACTGAATGAATCTCGAGACCCAGTGGTGAGCAACAACGCGCCGACCTTGGCAACTGGGCGCAAATGGAGGCCAGGAAAAGCAGTCCAGGAGGCAACAGCAGCCCTCAGACATGCTGACATTGTGGGTCATGTTCAGCAAGGGAGAGGAGGCCTTGGGCTAACTAGCCGTGCTGCTTGGAGTAAGGCCACTGCACCAGAGCGGCGGAAGATGGTAGTGCAGGAAGTACGCCATCAGGAGGAGGCTGCAAGGTGGGCCAAGGCAGTCTCTCTTTCCAAACAGGGACAGTGGACTCGATGGGACAGTGTGGAGAAGAGGAAGATAAGCTGGAAGGATCTGTGGGCCATGGAAGCGAGGCGGTTGAGCTTCTCCATCAGAGCAACATATGACGTCCTTCCAACACCAGTTAATCTTCACCAATGGTATGGTGAAGATCCGGACTGTGCCTTCTGTTCCATGCCAGCCAACCTCAGGCACATTCTCACAGGGTGTAAAACAAGCCTCACTCAAGGACGCTACACTTGGCGTCACAACCAAGTCCTTAAAAACCTTGCGTCCGCCCTGGAGGACAAGCGAGCTGCCACCAACTCCCTACCACCCCCAGCAGCATCACACCCCTTACGGACAAACTTTGTCCGCGAAGGGGCTAAACCACCGAAGCGCGGCTCGACACCATTAGAGCGAGACCAGCTGCGCTTGGCCCGCGACTGGAAAATGCTAGCTGACAATGACCGGCAACTTGTGTTTCCTCCGGAGATCGCAACCACCACCCTAAGACCTGACATGGTGCTCTGGTCCCGTTCACTCAAGAAGGTCTTCATCATTGAGCTCACAGTACCCTGGGAGGACTCAGTAGATGAGGCTTATGAGCGAAAGCATCTGCGCTATGCCGATCTAGCTGCCGAAGCACGGCATCAAGGCTGGAACACAGAAGTCCGACCAGTGGAGGTGGGCTGCAGAGGTTTTGTGGCAACATCTACAACCAGACTGCTTAGAGACCTTGGAATTAAGGGCCAGAGCCAGCGTTCGGCAATCAAAGCTGTATCGGAGGCGGCAGAAGGCAGCAGTCAGTGGCTCTGGATGAAGAGGAAAGACCCCAGCTGGGCCCCGAAGTGAGAGGGCCAGGAGGTATGCGGTCAACAATGCTTGACTCAGGGAGGAGGATGCCCCTGCCATGCATAGTCCCATGGGATGTTGGCTATCATCAACAAGGCAACTCCTATGACTAATTGGGAATGGGACGCAAGCGTAGGATTGATCACCCTGTCGCTGGCCGCCTTTGGGGAGGGTGTATAGTGTGAAAGGCCGAAACACCCTAGGAACCAAAGGTACACTACTGATGATGCGCTCCCCAAATTTCACCAGGCTCACTGTTCATTAACTCTTGGAAGTGCTTGCACAAAGGATAGTAACATCTCATCCTGTGTTCTTGGAATCATTCAGGAAGTAGAGTTTTTTATTGTTGTAGTTTTATATTCTATGCCATTACAGTATCCATTGACTTAGGACTCAAATTGCAGTTCCTATGCCTTCCACTAGATGTCAACAGTCTTTATAAATAGTTTCAGGCTTGTATTCTGAAACATGAGGGAGTAAGAGCAGTCTGAATGAGTGGACCCTGCAGTGTCAGAGCTTTTTCATGTGCGCAACCAGAGAGAGTGCCTTTCTTGTTTACCTTTTATATTGACAACGTTATTGTCCGGTTGAAATATTATAGATTATTTAGGCTAAAAACAACCTGAGGATTGAATATAAACATTGTTTTACATGTTTCTATGAACTTTACGGATACAATTTGGATTTATGGTCTGCCTGTTGTGACTGCGTTTGTGCCTGTGGATTACTGAAGAAAACACGCGAACAAAATGTAGGTTTTCGGATATAAAGAGACTTTATCGAACAAAAGGAACATTTATTTAGGGCACGCTGCGTGACTGCTCATGATATGTTTTTTCTGTGAGAGGGGTAGTGTGTCTTTCTTATTCCGTTTGTGTATCTGCAAATGTAATCCAGTTTAGTAATAATCCCATCTGCCTCCATTTTGCAAAAGAAATCCAGTGTTTTTAATGTCTCTGTGTATATTTGAACGTGTCAGTGAGCCAGGTTTCAATATCTCTGTCTCGCTGTCCCCACCAGACGCAGCATGAAGCGTAAGGCCAGTTTCACCTGCCCCTTCAACGGCAGCTGCACCATCACCAAGGACAACCGGCGGCACTGCCAGGCCTGCCGGCTCAAACGCTGCGTGGACATCGGCATGATGAAGGAGTGTGAGTGCTCAGAGACTGATTGCTAAATGGTCATAAATACAGTAACTTCAGCACTTTAAGTGCTAGGCTCATGCTGGCTAAAGACTACATCATATAGGCCTAATGTAAAAAAGCAGTACAGTGTACTGTACAAAATGTTAGTAGAATCTGTTTTACTGTACATTCATGCATAGTCATTGTTGCCTGGACATGCTCTTTATGTTTTAGATATCTGTATTTTTGACCTGTTTCAGGAAACTAGGCGTATGTCGCGGGTCACTACTTCACACGGAACATGGAACATGTGAACTTTCATGTGCCTTAATAACGAACTTGTATGCCATCAGTAAATATGAATAAAATGACTTAATTACAAGCCTAGTTGGTTTAGCCACAGAAAAAGGAAGTAACCTTCCCGCTAGCCATGATTGGCTGAGATAATGAGTGGACTGGACATGCCGAGAGATGAGTTCGGATTGGTCTGCCATATAGCACGCTTCTGTCTATTTGAGCTGGTCAGTATGTGTAGGTAATCATGTCTAACGCTGGTTTTAATTTTTAAAAAGTTTACATAGTAGAACTGCATAAGTGTTGCTCTCCATTTTCTGGAGGACCGAATTTTGAAATCAGTGGAATTAGTTTATGATAGCTAAGGAGATGAAGAACACCTGTCTCCGGATTACATCTTCAAACTAAGGGCAACCTTGGAATCTGTAACAGGAAGAGGCGTCCATCCATGATAGTCTAGCTAGCTACATTTTCAGATTTTAGACATTTCAAATTTTGACAGAATTTTCTTTCAAGTTAAAGTGTACTGTTAGCTGACTCGCTAGCTAACGTTACGTGTATGATCTTGTTATTCGTATCTGAGCCATTTTGCTTGGCTAGTTATAGCCTAATGTTGGCTAGCTAACACTGAACCTGGTTTGTTAGCTACTTGCAGATTCATGCAGGGTAGTAACGTCATGAGTTGGGATTATGGTTAATTGTTTACCTAGCTAGCTATATGTCTTGACAAAATACTCCACTATGCAAGTAACGATTTCAGGTGCTTTTGTAAATTCAGTCTTGCCATCTACTTTGATTTCAGAGCACTCTCGTCTTGACTGTGCCAGAGCGCAGAATAACTGATGAATTTATGAACGCTCAACACTCGTTGAATATGACTGGTGTCAGTAAGCGTCCAGCAAAAAATAATAATTAAATTGTTGGCAGCAGCACAGTTAGTCACCAACGCTCTGGATAACATGAAAACAGCCTAACCAGCTCTGCTAGGGCAAGTAAAGTGGTCAGAGTGGGGTGTTCTCTCATTTGTGTCTGGAAGTAGCTAGCAAAGTAGCCAATGTTAGCCAGTTAGCTTGGGTGCTTGACTGCCGTTGTGAGGTCAGAATGCTCGGATCACCTCATCAAATAGTGTCCAGTGTGCGCTCTGACAGCACATTTGCAGCCACCAACGCTCTGGATAACATAAAAACAGCCTAGCTCTGCTAGGGTGAGTAATGTTAAGTGAGCTGTTCTCTCATTTGTGTCTGGAAGTCATTAGCCAATTAGCTTGGGTGCTTGACTGCTGCTGTTAGTACAGAACGCTTGTGTCAACCCTTAAAGATGGGTCAGGCTAAAGCTTAAGAGGGTGTGAATGATGGTGAATGGGTGTAGACAAAGAAGAGCTCTCCAGTTGGTACCAAAACGTTCAAAGGTCATTTTCTCAAAAGTGAAGATACAAGTTTAGCAACTTTCAAAGCAGAATTACTTATCCATTGTTCCTCAAATATATTGTATGATTTACCATTTTGTAGCTCTGCTTTTATCCAATGTAAAAACACTTTATAATTTTGCTACACAAGATTGAATCAAGGCGGTCGGTCACATTTGGGTTGCATTCAGCCAGAAAATAGACCAGGGCTGTACTGTTTTACATTCTGTACTGTATTAGAAAATATGTGGTGGTTTCAGAATATTTAGACAAATTTACTGGCTAAGTCATATTAATCCTGCTTTATGAAATACCCTCCACTTTACTGTGCCGGAACACCAACAAATCCGCATGGTTATGGAAATAGACAAGTTGTGCATTTTGAAGTGACAAAGAGAGAAGGGGAAAGAGTGGGAGAGAAATAAAGACCAGTCCAACAATGATACTCTTTCTCCTGCCCGTTACACAATGGTCCGATACAGAGTGGTGCTGCTGCCCTGTAGCCTAGCCTGCAAACAGTCACAAGCCTAAATGAGCCCCCTGGAAAATAAAGAGGATTCAAACCACTAAAATGGCCTCTATGTCTGCACAAGTGCTATAGCTTCAGGCCATGGGGTCATGGATGAGGAGGGAGCTGCCTGGCGCTGCATGCCCCAGTCATGTGGACCTCACTCATGTAAAAAAACTATGTGGTATGAAACATTTCAGGCAGAGGTCTGGCACAGAATGAGACTTGCGATTGGATGAGCATGGTGACTGAGCAATTGTCGAGCTGTGCTAAGCTTGATGTGGATACAATCTGAGGCGGTTATTTAAAGTGTTAAAATGTTGATCTTCTTTAAATGTTGCCTGTTGGTCCTCTTTTTTGGACTGCTACAGTTACGGTATGTGTCTCATTTAGCACTGTATGTACACATTAATAAATCAGGTTTTTGTGTGTGTTAATGACGGTTGACATTGATGACCCGTGGGTGTAGTCTTAACACTGTAATTGGTCAATCCGAGCCTCGCCCCTAAAGATTTTTTGTTGCTTCTTCACAGCGCTGCTGCCATGCTGAGGATCCAGCCACATTGTCCGCAGTTGTTAGTGTTAGTGCCAAGACAACAGAGCAGGCCTGCCCACTCGGCGCAGCCTGCCAAATCAGTGAGCAGTACACAATTACTCATGCTCCCTTAAGCTGCAGGGTTGCCAGGAATAGCGCCTCTGTGCTCATTCTGCATGGAGGTGCCTCCTACCTTACTTTCTCTGAGTAATAGAGGGATTGTAGTAGTTGTGGTGATATTAACAATATCCTGACCCAGAGTATTAACACCCTAGAGTTGATATCCGCGCCCTGAGAAAATAGTTTAAATCTTCTGTTTGGGAACATTTTGGCTTCACAGATTACAATGGCGATGGACAGAGTTGTGGATAAAACGTTAACTGAATGTCGCCATATCCTATGCAGTGGCTTGTTGTTGGCCACTCACAAGTCAAAGCGAAACTACAGTCATAGAGCCTCCCTATGTGGCAAAGCAAGTTGCAAGATTATCTAATCAATGGAAAATGGAATTCAAATGAAGGATATGCTACAACAACCAAGAGCCAACAGGTACGCTGCTACTTAATAATTTGAATAGAGGTGTTATTTGGATCTGTAGGACAGGGAGAAAGCACATGATGCCTTAGTTAGCCTAGCTAGCTAGCTTCTCTCAGTTTGATGCAGTCAAAACAGGTACCACATAATCATATTGAATGATAAATACACTAGCTGTGACAAACTAGAAGTTAGTACACTAGCGCAAGTTTGGTTGGTTGCTGTCTCTCTCTCCCTCATCCTTGCTCCTGTATCACTTGCTCACATTACTCACACCACAAGGCCCCTCCTACACCTGCTAGAGCGTCTCTCCCTTGCACTTTATCAGCTCTGTTAATAAAGTCGCTTACAAATTCACATCGTTGCTGCTTCCCTCACTCTGACCAAGTCTCTCTTGCCTTCTCTCCTCTTTCTCCCCCTCTTTCTCTCTGCTGTCCTTCTCTTTCACTCTCCTTTCACCTTTCTCTCTACTCTTGATCTCCTTTTCCCTCCTATATCCTTCTCCCTCTCTGCTCTCTTACTCCTTTGCTCTCCTTTCCTCTCTCCTTTTATTTCTCCTATTTATACTTCTTTCTCTCCTCATTCGCTCGTTCTTTCTCCCGCTCCTTCCTCTTTCTCGCTCTACTTCTCCCATTTCTCTCGCCTTCTCTCCTCTCCCTCCTTTCTCTCTGCTCTCTCTTTGCTCTCTTCTCATCTTTCTCTCTTGCCTTCTTTCTCTCTCCTTTCTCTCCTTCTCCTTTCTTTTTCTCTTTCTCTCTTGCCTTCTCCTTTCTCTTCTTCCTCTCCTGTCTTTCACACTCCTCTCCTTTCTTTCACTCTCCTTACTATCTCCTCTTTCTCTCACCTCTCTCCTTCTTTTGTTCTTTCTTAATCTTCTCTCTCACCCTGCAGCTCAGTCATCTGCCATGTCGATCCAGGCATGAGGCTAATGAATAAATGTGAACAATTTTGTGGTAAACAGCTCGATTTTCTGGCCTCCGCTGTCTCACACTTTACCGCTGTGCCATCCAAACAAAAAGGCACTGTGAAATACTATCCAGACAGCACAGCAGACTATTGCTGGTGAACTCTGGGAAATTACCACACGCTTGCCTGGCTGCGGCAGTGGTCCTTCTGACTATGCCATGCTAGGTGGGCTACTCGGTGTCCCATTCTGGCCTGATGTCAGCCAGGCAGCAGTAGTAAAATAAGATTCTATCATAGAGTAAAGCTGGTCCAACTCTAGTTCTGAACAGTGTTACTGTATGTTTTTGCCATTGTTGATAATCCTTAAATATGGCAATAGAATAAATAAAATGTTTAGCCGCAGTGGACTAGTCCAAAAGCTAGCATATAACACAAACCAGATGCCTGGTTGTGGTTAGTCAGCTCCTAAAGTGTTTTGGTTTTATCACCTACATCATGTACGTTTCCTTCAATCTGCTGTTCAGTGAAGACTATTGGCAAGTGATAAACATAATGTATTTGACCACAGCTGCTGTTAATGGCAGACAAACTTGATTTAGTAGGAATTCGATCTGTCCATGTGTGAAACAGGCAACATCAGGCATGACAAGATTGCCCTGCCATGAAGATGATTCCCATTTTGTGATGGGGGGGGTCGATAGTTTTTGCGCTAGTTGGCTGTACCTGCAACAAAACTCCCATATTTTTCCTTCATAGAGAGCCAATTTGTTTTCAGCACTTTTATTTCCGTGACTGAGAGACTCATTTTCTCATGTTGTATCTTGTCCATGTGCAGCACACATATGGTGTTTGGAACATCAAATAAAATGTTATTAGTCACATGCATCGAATACAACCATACAGTGAAATGCTTATTTACGAGCTCCTAACCAACAATGCAGCTTTAAAAAATACGGATAAGAAATTAAAGTAACAAGTAGTTCAAGAGCAGCAGAATCGCAATAAAATAACAGTATTGAATCGCAATCCACATAGAATCGTGAGAATCGCAATATATATATCGGCACCTAAGTATAGTGATATCATGAGGTCCCTGACATTTCTCAGCCCTATTCACATTCAGGAAAGGATTTTAGCTTTTTATTGCTAGTTATTTACAGTTATTTAGCAGTTAGTCTGTCTGATTATTTGTTTCATCATTGAAACTAAAATGAGCTTTTAGTTTAGTTTCTATTTATTTACTAGTGTGTAGTAAAGCTGTCCCTGACTATATACAGTGCCTTGCGAAAGTATTCGGCCCCCTTGAACTTTGCGACCTTTTGCCACATTTCAGGCTTCAAACATAAAGATAGAAAACTGTATTTTTTTGTGAAGAATCAACAACAAGTGGGACACAATCATGAAGTGGAACGACATTTATTGGATATTTCAAACTTTTTTAACAAATCAAAAACTGAAAAATTGGGCGTGCAAAATTATTCAGCCCCTTTACTTTCAGTGCAGCAAACTCTCTCCAGAAGTTCAGTGAGGATCTCTGAATGATCCAATGTTGACCTAAATGACTAATGATGA
Source organism: Oncorhynchus clarkii lewisi (assembly GCF_045791955.1). Taxonomy (NCBI): domain Eukaryota; kingdom Metazoa; phylum Chordata; class Actinopteri; order Salmoniformes; family Salmonidae; genus Oncorhynchus; species Oncorhynchus clarkii. The sequence continues at coordinate 57,156,625 of NC_092155.1, read as the reverse complement.
TAAATACAATCCACCTGTGTGTAATCAAGTCTCCGTATAAATGCACCTGCACTGTGATAGTCTCAGAGGTCCGTTAAAAGCGCAGAGAGCATCATGAAGAACAAGGAACACACCAGGCAGGTCCGAGATACTGTTGTGAAGAAGTTTAAAGCCGGATTTGGATACAAAAAGATTTCCCAAGCTTTAAACATCCCAAGGAGCACTGTGCAAGCGATAATATTGAAATGGAAGGAGTATCAGACCACTGCAAATCTACCAAGACCTGGCCGTCCCTCTAAACTTTCAGCTCATACAATGAGAAGACTGATCAGAGATGCAGCCAAGAGGCCCATGATCACTCTGCATGAACTGCAGAGATCTACAGCTGAGGTGGGAGACTGTCCATAGGACAACAATCAGTCGTATATTGCACAAATCTGGCCTTTATGGAAGAGTGGCAAGAAGAAAGCCATTTCTTAAAGATATCCATAAAAAGTGTTGTTTAATGTTTGCCACAAGCCACCTGGGAGACACACCAAACATATGGAAGAAGGTGCTCTGGTCAGATGAAACCAAAATTGAACTTTTTGGCAACAATGCAAAACGTTATGTTTGGCGTAAAAGCAACACAGCTGAACACACCATCCCCACTGTCAAACATGGTGGTGGCAGCATCATGGTTTGGGCCTGCTTTTCTTCAGCAGGGACAGGGAAGATGGTTAAAATTGATGGAAAGATGGATGGAGCCAAAAGACCTGCAAAAGACCTGAGACTGGGACTGAGATTTGTCTTCCAACAAGACAATGATTTAAAACATAAAGCAAAATCTACAATGGAATGGTTCAAAAATAAACATATCCAGGTGTTAGAATGGCCAAGTCAAAGTCCAGACCTGAATCCAATCGAGAATCTGTGGAAAGAACTGAAAACTGCTGTTCACAAATGCTCTCCATCCAACCTCACTGAGCTCGAGCTGTTTTGCAAGGAGGAATGGGAAAAAATGTCAGTCTCTCGATGTGCAAAACTGATAGAGACATACCCCAAGCGACTTACAGCTGTAATCGCAGCAAAAGGTGGCGCTACAAAGTATTAACTTAAGGGGGCTGAATAATTTTGCACGCCCAATTTTTCAGTTTTTGATTTGTTAAAAAAGTTTGAAATATCCAATAAATGTCATTCCACTTCATGATTGTGTCCCACTTGTTGTTGATTCTTCACAAAAAAATACAGTTTTATATCTTTATGTTTGAAGCCTGAAATGTGGCAAAAGGTCGCAAAGTTCAAGGGGGCCGAATACTCTATCAAGGCACTGTATGTATACACTGTCTATATCCTGGGCAACCTAGAGTAGTTTGTTCTTTCGACCAATCGCTTGATTTACATTTTTAAACGTTATTGTTCCCTATATAGACACACCCTATGTGTTTTAATAAAATAACTTATATTGTCATTGCCAACTATGTTAAAATAGCCTACATAAAGCCAACAATAATTAACCTTGCAACCTGCAGGTAGAAAATATCCTGGTAAAAACATTAGCTACACATGGCCTGAAACATAGAACTTGGGTCTGGCCTGAAGCTGGCACGAGCAAACTTGCAACATTTGTATAAAATATTCTGGGCCCTCAGTTTCCTGCCCAGTGAGCTCTAGACATAGGCTATTTGTGCCAGGGATAAGAAGTAATCAGGTAGGCCTATTTTATGACGTGTCCACCAGATAAGAGCAATACCTTTTTCTCCTTTCACACCGAGTGGTTACCAAGAGAGCTGGTAAGATATTTCAGATATCAGATCCCCAAATGGGCACACATTTGTGCGCAAGCCAGGTAGCCTGGGCATACTTCTATGCATAATCCGCTGCGTGTCCTTACTCAACATTGACAGGAGCACCACAAACAAAAGTCTGACTATATTGACAACTCCTAAATGGAATGAAATAAACCAACTTGCTCCTCACAAGTGTAGCCTAGGTTGTGCGGTCCTCGAACAACGTGTTCACTCTGACAATGACAACGGTAAAAGACTAATAATATATTGAACGCATTAACCGAAATCAAATCAAATTTTATTTGTCACATACACATGGCTAGCAGATGTTAATGCGAGTGTAGCGAAATGCTTGTGCTTCTAGTTCCGACAATGCAGTAATAACCAACAAGCAATCTAGCTAACAATTCCAAAACTACTACCTTATAGACACAAGTGTAAGGGGATAAATAATATGTACATAAAGATATATGAATGAGTGATGGTACAGAGCGGCATAGGCAAGATACAGTAGATGGTATTGAGTACAGTATATACATATGAGATGAGTATGTAAACAAAGTGGCATAGTTAAAGTGGCTAGTGATACATGTATTACATAAAGATGCAGTAGATAATATAGAGTGCAGTATATACGTATACATATGAGATGAATAATGTAGGGTATGTAAACATTATATTAGGTAGCATTGTTTAAAGTGGCTAGTGATATATTTTACATCATTTCCCATCCATTCCCATTATTAAAGTGGCTGGAGTTGAGTCAGTGTGTTGGCAGCAGCCACTCAATGTTAGTTGTGGCTGTTTAACAGTCTGATGGCCTTGAGATAGAAGCTGTTTTTCAGTCTCTCGGTCCCAGCTTTGATGCACCTGTACTGACCTTGCCTTCTGGATGATAGCGGGGTGAACAGGCAGTAGCTCGGGTGGTTGTTGTCCTTGATGATCTTTATGGCCTTCCTGTGACATCGGGTGGTGTAGGTGTCCTGGAGGGCAGGTAGTTTGCCCCCGGTGATGCGTTGTGCAGACCTCACTACCCTCTGGAGAGCCTTACGGTTGTGGGCGGAGCAGTTGCCGGACCAGGCGGTGATACAGCCCGACAGGATGCTCTCGATTGTGCATCTGTAGAAGTTTGTGAGTGCTTTTGGTGACAAGCCAAATTTCTTGAGCCTCCTGAGGTTGAAGAGGTGCTGCTGCGCCTTCTTCACAATGCTGTCTGTGTGGGTGGACCAATTCAGTTTGTCTGTGATGTGTACGCCAAGGAACTTAAAACTTACTACCCTCTCCACTACTGTTCCATCGATGTGGATAGGGGGGTGTTCCCTCTGCTGTTTCCTGAAGTCCACAATAATCTCCTTAGTTTTGTTGACGTTGAGTGTGAGGTGACACCACACTCCGAGGGCCCTCACCTCCTCCCTGTAGGCCGTCTCGTCGTTGTTGGTAATCAAGCCTACCACTGTTGTGTCGTCCGCAAACTTGATGATTGAGTTGGAGGCGTGCGTGGCCACACAGTCGTGGGTGAACAGGGAGTACAGGAGAGGGCTCAGAACGCACCCTTGTGGGGCCCCAGTGTTGAGGATCAGCGGGGTGGAGATGTTGTTGCCTACCCTCACCACCTGGGGGCGGCCCGTCAGGAAGTCCAGTACCCAGTTGCACAGGGCGGGGTCGAGACCCGGGGTCTCGAGCTTGATGATGAGCTTGGAGGGCACTATGGTGTTAAATGCCGAGCTGTAGTCGATGAACAGCATTCTCACATAGGTATTCCTCTTGTCCAGATGGGTTAGGGCGGTGTGGTTGAGATTGCATCGTCTGTGGACCTATTTGGGCGGTAAGCAAATTGGAGTGGGTCTAGGGTGTCAGGTAGGGTGGAGGTGATACGGCCCTTGACTAGTCTCTCAAAGCACTTCATGATGACGGAAGTGAGTGCTACGGGGCGGTAGTCGTTTAGCTCAGTTACCTTAGCTTTCTTGGGAACAGGAACAATGGTGGCCCTCTTGAGGCATGTGGGAACAACAGACTGGGATAGGGATTGATTGAATATATCCGTAAACACACCAGCCAGCTGGTCTGCGCATGCTCTGGGGGCGCGGCTGGGGATGCCGTCTGGGCCTGCACCCTTGCGAGGATTAACACGTTTAAATGTTTTCCTCACGTCGGCTGCAGTGAAGGAGAGTCCGCATGTTTTGGTTGCAGGCTGTGTCAGTGGCACTGTATTGTCCTCAAAGCGGGCAAAAAAGTTATTTAGTCTGCCTGGGAGCAAGACATCCTGGTCCGAGACGGGGCTGATTTTCTTTTTGTAATCCGTGATTGACTGTAGACCCTGCCACATACCTCTTGTGTCTGAGCCGTTGAATTGTGACTCTACTTTGTCTCTATACTGACGCTTAGCTTGTTTGATTGCCTTGCGGAGGGAATAGCTACACTGTTTGTATTCGGTCATGTTTCCGGTCACCTTGCCCTGATTAAAAGCAGTGGTTCGCGCTTTCAGTTTCACGCGAATGCTGCCATCAATCCACGGTTTCTGGTTTGGGAATGTTTTAATCGTTGCTATGGGAATGACATCTTCAACGCACGTTCTAATGAACTCGCTCACCGAATCAGCGTATTCGTCAATGTTGTTGTTTGATGCAATACGAAACATATCCCAGTCCACATGATGGAAGCAGTCTTGGAGTGTGGAATCAGATTGGTCGGACCAGCATTGAACAGACCTCAGCGCGGGAGCGTCTTGTTTTAGTTTCTGTCTGTAGGCAGGGATCAACAAAATGGAGTCGTGGTCAGCTTTTCCGAAAGGAGGGCGGGGCAGGGCCTTATATGCGTCGCGGAAGTTAGAATAGCAATGATCCAAGGTTTTTCTAGCCCTGGTTGCGCAATCGATATGCTGATACAATTTAGGAAGTCTTGTTTTCAGATTAGCCTTGTTAAAATCCCCAGCTACAATTAATTACCGTTACCAAACAAACATTGTAGATTAGAAAATTATAGGAACGGTCGATGTTGGTGTGCCATCCCCGCGGCCTCCACAATGGATTAGTCCATTGAGACAGGCGTGGATCAGACGTGTCTTGTGTCCCATTTAAAAAATATATAAACAGTAGCAGTCAAAAGTTTAGACACCTACTCATTCAAGTGTTTTTCTTTATTTTGACTATTTTCTGCATTGTTGAATAATAGTGAAGACATAAACTATGAAATAAGACACATGGAATCATGTTGAAACCAAAAAAAAAGTGTTAAATTGAAATAAATTATATTTTTGATTCTTCAAAGCCACACTTTACCTTGATGACAGCTTTGCACACTCTTGGCATTCTCTCAACCAGCTTCACCTGGAATGCTTTTCCAAAAGTCTTGAAGGTGTTCCCACTCTGGTCCAACTCATCTCAAACCATCTCAATTGGGTTGAGCTTGGGTGATTGTGGAGGCCAGGTCATCTGATGCAGCACTCCATCTCTCTCCTTCTTGGCCAAATAGACCTTACATATGATAGTCCCACTAGGTGCAAACCAGATGGAATGGCCAATCGCAGCAGAATGCTCTGGTAGCTATGCTGGTTAAGTGCGCCTTGAATTTGAAATAAATTACAGACATTGTCACCAGCAAAGCACATCACACCTCCTCTGTGCTTCACGGTGGGAACCACACATCCGTAGATCATCCGTTCACCTCCTCTGCGTCTCACAAAGACACGGTGGTTGGAACCAAAAATCTCAAATTTGGACTCATCAGACCAAAGGACAGATTTCCACCGGTCTAATGTCCATTGCTTGGGTTTCTTGGCCCAAAGAAGTTTCTTATTCTTATTGTGTGTCCTTTGATAGTGGTTTCTTTGCAGCAATTTGACCATGAAAGCCTGATTCACTCAGTCTTCTCTGAACAGTTGAGATGTGTCTTAATCATTTGTTTGGGCTACAATCTGAGGTGCAGTTAATTGACGATTTCTGGGGCTGTTAACTCTAATGAACTTGTCCTCTGCAGCAGAGGTAACTCTGAGTTTTCCTTTCCTGTGGTGGTCCTCATGAGAGCCAGTTTCATCATTGTGTCTTAAAGTAATGATGGACTGTCGTTTCTCTTTGCTTATTTGAGCTGTTCTTGCCATAATATGGACTTGGTCTTTTACCAAATAGGGCTATCTTCTGTATACCACTCCTACCTTTTCACAACACAACTGATTGGCCAAAACGCATTAATAAGGAAAGAAATTCCACAAATTTAACAAGGCACACCTGTTATTTGAAATGCATTCCAGGTGACTACCTCATGAAGCTGGTTGAATGCCAAGAGTGTGCATAGCTGTCATCAAGGCGAAGGGTGGCTACTTATGTTTTACACTTTTTGGGGTTCTGATTCTGTTTGTTATTTCATAGTTTTGATGTGTTCACTATTATTCTACAATGTAAAAAAAAATAAAAAATTTAAAGTAAAGAATGCTCTGGTAGCCATGCTGGTTAAGTGCGCCTTGAATTTGAAATAAATCACAGACAGTGTCACCAGCAAAGGAGGAGGTGTGTCCACACTTGACTGGTACTATATATATATATATATATATATATAAATATAATCTTGGTCGACCAACAGCCTATCGATCAAGCAATCGATCAGTCGACTAAAAGGAGTCAGCTCTATTTTGTAGTTGTTAGCCTCTGTCTGGTACAGTTCTATTTTGTAGTTGTTAGCCTCTGTCTGGTACAGTTCTATTTTGTAGTTGTTAGCCTCTGTCTGGTACAGTTCTATGTTGTAGTTGTTAGCCTCTGTCTGGTACAGTTCTGTTTTGATTTGATTCATCCATTGCCTTGTGCATCATCTTCTAGTTTTGGGGTATCAACTCATTCCATGGAGGGCTGCAGGTTTTTGTTTTTTCCGTTCAATTAAGATCTAGACATCCAGGTGAGGGGAGTTCTTTATTAATTATTGACCTTAATTCATCAATCAAGTACAAGGGAGGAGCAAAAACCCGCGGGCACTCTGCCCTCTGTGGAATGAGTTTGACACATGGTGTATTGGCATGTAAAATTATTCTTGTCTGTCAGATTAGTTTGAGAAACAGCACGGCTCAGATTACACTGCAGCACTCGTGGTGCTTATGGTATTCTCCTTGGAAGATTATTAGCCTACACATTCTAGAGTCTCGCATAGCTAGCTGCTGTTTGTGTGAAGAAAACAGCAAGTGACAGTCACTTAACGAACACGGTTGTCAGTAGATCTGAGGCTCCTGTGTGAGGCAATCAAGCTAGCTGTGTTCTTCCTTCTCTCGCTCTCCCCCACCGCTCCTCTTCTCACCTGTCTCCCCCTCGCCTCTCTCTGCCCCAGTCATCCTGACAGATGAGGAGGTGCAGAGGAAGAAGGACCTGATCCAGAAGAGGAAGGAGGAAGAGGCGGCGCGGGAGGCCTTGAGACCTAGGCTGAACGACGAGCAAAGCCAGGTCATCGCCTCATTGGTGGAGGCCCACCACAAGACCTATGATGACTCCTACTCTGACTTCTCACGCTTCAGGGTCAGTACTGGTCAAACTAGCCGAGCCGCTCACGTCCTCACTTTTTTTGCAATATTGTTTTTATATACTAAACCACAGATATTGCATGATGTTAATGTAATGTTTTACCATTCTCATTTCAAGTGATTATGGGTCTGTTTTATTAATCACTTCTATGTGCACGTTCCAAGACAAATCAAAATATGTTGCATTATGTTAATTGTATGTGTTTGCAGCCCCCAGTGCGAGAGGGCCCAGTAACACGCAGTGCCAGTCGTGCAGCCTCCCTTCACTCTCTGTCAGATGCCTCCTCAGACTCCTTCAACCACTCACCAGGTGAGGGACACATGCACACGCACATATAGCACTCATACACACAGTATACATGCACCACAATCACATTTTCCATTAGCAAGATGTGTTGGCATTAAAAGTCTCAAAGGTCTCCTTACAGTGATAGGGTAAAACCAAAGGCCATAACTTGGCCGTGGAAAAATTCACAATCACACCACGCCGAGGTTTGTTACACAGCTGCTGTGTACCATACATTTTGCTTTTATAAAATGCCTGCCTTGGGTGTCTTTTAAAAAAAAATCTCTCAAACATAGTGTCCAGGTGTACCAAGGTTCTTTAACAACACGTGTGTCCCTGCCTTACTTCTACACTACATAATGGCATAATGGGCAGTACCTTTCATTGTAAACCTGTTGCTTCTTTTAGCAACCATTTCTTTACATTCCCCATGAACTATTATATTTCTGCTCTGTCTCTCTCTAACTCTCTCTCTTTCTCACTCTCTCTCTCTCACGCTCTTTCTCCCTCCTCTGTCTGTCTCTCGCTCTGTGTCTCTCGCTCTGTCTCTTGCGGTCTCTGTGTTTCGGTATCGCTCTCTCGCTCTCTGTCTATCTCTCTCTGTGTATGTAGAGTCTGTGGACACCAAGCTGATGAACTTCAGCAGTCTGTTGATGATGTACCAGGACAGTGCAGGCAGCCCAGACTCCAGTGAGGACGATGGCTCCAAGCTCTCTATGCTGCCCCACCTGGCTGACCTGGTCAGCTACAGCATCCAGAAGGTCATCGGCTTTGCTAAGATGATTCCTGGCTTCAGGTGGGACTCTAGCATACCGTGTGCCTACTAAAGGTGTGGGGTGGAGTTACCCTTAGATTCTGGTCTTGGGTCAGTTTTGTTTTTCCCCCCACTAATGTTAAAGGTTAGGATTGGGGAAGGGGACACTGATCCTATATCTGTACGTAGTGGAAACTTCGCCCAGGAGCCTTAATATAGTACATTAAAAGGATTGTGTAGGACACATGATTGCTCCACCATATATCTTTAATTAGGCCATTACACAACAACATTTCAATCTGAAATTGGATCTTAGTTAGGCTTCTACTGTCCATTAAGCTTGTAATAGTTATTTGTGGGTGGATGACTTCGGTAATTGCATAGCTACATGCTTTGGTACAGTGTGTTATTATGTATGTAAGGCATTTAATAAAGACCTATGGCTCAGTGGTATTCCTGGAATACACTGGAACAGACTATTCACCAGTTCAGTAAAGGTTCCCTATCCATCTGCTCCCCAGATGCACAGTGCATTCAAGAAGTATTCATACATCACTTAGCACCTCAGTCAATACTTGCCAGAAGCACCTTTTTCAGAGATTAAATTGGAGTCTTTCTGGGTACATTTCTAAGAGCTTTCCACACCTGAATTATTCAACATTTTCCCATTTACTATTTTCCAATTTATTCAAGCTTGTCAAGTTGGTCGTGGATCATTGCGAGACAAACAGGTCTTGCTATAGATTTTCATGTCAAAACTTTAACTTGGCTACTAAAGAACATTCACTGTCTCATTGGTAAGAAACTCCAGTGTAGATTTGGCTTTGTTTTAGGTTATTGTCCTGCTAAAAGGTGAATTCATCTCCCAGTGTCTGTTGGAAGGCAGACTGAACCAGGTTTTCCTCTAGGATTTTGCCTGTACTTAGGTCTGTTCCATTTGTTTTTTTTATTCTTAAAAAATACGACTCCCCAGTCCTTAATGATGACAAGCATAACATGATGCAGCCACCACTTGAAAATGTGTTGTATTGGATTTGCCCCAAATATAACACTTTGTAATCAGGACAAAAAGTATTTCTTTAGTGCCTTGTTGCAAACAGGATGCATGTTTTGGGAATATATGTATTTTGTACAGGCTCTCTTCTTTTCACTCTGTCAATTAGGTTAGTATTATTTGCTAACTATAATGTAGTTGAACCATCCTCAGTTTTCTACTATCCCAGCCATTAAACGTTGTAACTGTTTTAAAGTCACCATTGGCCTCATGGTGAAATCCCTGAGCGGCTCCCTTCGTCTCCGGCAACTGAGTTATTTTTGTAGTGATTTGGTATATTTCTACACCATCTAAAGTGGAACTAAACTAGAGTTATGTTTTTTTGCATGAGCTGTGTCTCAATCCACCGCATCCGCAAATGGCGGCCTTTCACATCTGCGGTGGAAGGTGGCCAAGCTACAGCGGTGTTCTTCTCATGAAAACATCCGAACGGTTTGGCCTACGTGTCACAAACACAATGGTGTTCTCCATTTTGCTCTACAACCCCCACAAGCGTCACGGGACTCTGCCAACTTCTGTCTGTAGCGTTCGAACAGTTTGGGCTACACACTAATATGACCCCTCTATGGAAAGGTGAGACTTCCACCAACACGTACGTTGGTTATTTTGCTCTAGGATGCTCACAAGACTCGTCTGAAGGTAGCCCGATAACAGTTTTAAAAAGTTAGTGCTTTGTTAAAACTAAAAAACATTGCTGATCGTACTTATATAAGGAAACTATAGGACACTTTAAAACAACATTTTGATTACATTTTGTGCTCTGTTTGTTTGTGTATGAATCTGTTAAATTATTATATGAAAATATATTTTATATTTGAGATTCTTTAAAGTAGCCACACTTTGCCTTGATGGCTTTGCACACTCTTGGCATTCTCTCAACCATCTTCATAAGTGTGAATTTGTGCTCACCTGGAATGCATTTCAATTAACAGGTGTGCCTTGTTAAAAGTGAATTTGTGGAATTTCTTTCCTTAATGCTTTTGAGCCAATTAGTTGTGTTGTGATAAAGTATGGGGGTATATACAGAAGACAGCCCTATTTGGTAAAAGACCAAGTCCATATTATGGCAAGAACAGCTCAAATAAGTAAAGAGAAACGACAGCCCATAAGGCTGTAATGTAACAAAATGTGAAAAAAAGTCAAGGGGTCTGAATACTTTCCCACAGGGTTTTTACTCACATCCAAAACGTGATTAGTTTAATAAAGTTTTGATGATTTAAGACATATTTCAAAGAGGTGTCACGAGCCAAACCCTTATCAATAGTCTTGACTACTTGAGTCCAACGCAACTGATATACTGCTTTCTCAGGAACGGGCCAAAATCCCTTCATTTGCGTGAAGAAAAGACGAAGAGGGGGGGGGGGGATTTCGGGCTGCCTTTTGAGAATTCGTAGGCGAGTGAGTAAACGCCCCACTGTCATCTGTTCTATTGGCCACCGTGCAATCATTGGAAAATAAAATGGATGACCTATGATCAAGATTATACTACCAACGGAACATTTAAAAACTGTAATATCTTATGTTTCACCGAGTTTTGACTGAACTACGACATGGATAATATAGAGCTGGCAGGATTTTCCATGCATGGGCAGGACAGAGAAGCTAGGTCTGGTAAGATGAGGGGTGGGTGGGTGTGTGGGTCTTTGTCAATAACAGCTGATGCGCAATGTCTAATATTAACCTGTCTAGGACTGGGGTTCCGCTAGCGAAATGAAACCCAGTCCTAGACAGCCAACAGCCAATGAAATTGCAGGGCGCCATATTCAATCAACAGAAATCCCATAATTCAATTTTCTCAAACATACAAGTATTAGGCACCATTTTAAAGATAAAATTCTCCTTAATCCAACCACAGTGTCCGATTTCAAAAAAGCTTTTTGGCGAAAGCAGAACATATCATTGTTAGGTCAGCAAATAGTCACAGAAAGCATACAGTGATTTTTCAAGCAAAGAGAGGAGTCACAAAAAGCAGAAATATTGATAAAATGAATCACTAACCTTTGATATTCTTCATGAGATGACACTCCCAGGACAACATTTTACACAATGCATGTATGTTCGATCACGTTCATATTTATATCTAAAAACCTCAGTTTACATTTGGCTTTGCCTCCAAAACATCCTGTGAATTTGCACAGAGCCACATCAAATCACAGAAATACTCATAATAAACATTAATAAAAGATACAAGTGTTATTCACAGATTTAAATATATACTTCTCCTTAATGCAACTGCTGTGTCAGATATTTTTTTAACTTTACGGAAAAAGCAAACCATGCAATAATCTGAGTATGGCGCTCAGACGACATACAAAACCCAAGAATATATCCGCCATGTTGGAGTCAACATAAGTCAGAAATAGCATTATAAATATTCACTTTGATGATCTTCGTCAGAATGCACTCCCAGGAATCCCAGTTCCACAATAAATGTTTGATTTGTTCCATAAAGTCCATCATTTATGTCCAAATTCCTCCTTTTGTAAGGGCGTTTAGTAAACAAATCGAAACTCACGAGGCGCGGGCAAGTCCAGCGGAAATGTCGGACGAAAATTCCCAAAAGTTATATTACTGGTCGTAGAAACAAATAAAAAACGATGTATAGAATCAATCTTTAGGATTTTTTAAATCATAAATGTTCAATAATGTCCCACCTGGAGAATTCATTTCTCTGTAGAAAAGCAATTGAACGAGAGGTAACTTTCTCATGACCGCACGTCACGAGACCGAGGATGCTGGCAGACCTCTGACTCATTACCCTCCCTTTCAGCCCCCCTTCACAGTAGAAGCCTGAAACAACGTTCTAAAGACTGTTGACATCTAGTGGAAGCCACAGGAAGTGCAAGATGACCCATATCCCACTGTATATTCAATAGGAGCAGAGTTGAAAACCTACAAACCTCAGATTTCCCACTTCCTGGTTGGATTTTTTTCTCAGGTTTTTACCTGCCATATGAGTTCTGTTATACTCACAGACATCATTCAAACAGTTTTAGAAACTTCAGAGTGTTTTCTATCCAATACTACTAATAATATGCATATATTAGCATCTGGGACTGAGTAGGAGGCAGTTTACTCTTGGCACGCTTTTCATCCAAATGTGAAAATGCTGCCCCCTATCCATAACAAGTTTTAAAGGAGTCTCGAGGTATTTCTCGCCTGAGGTAGAGTACCTTATGATAAGCTGTAGACCACACTATCTACCAAGAGCATTCTCATCTATATTATTCGTAGCCGTCTATTTACCTCCACAAACCGATGCTGGCACTAAGACCGCACTCAACCAGCTGTATAAGGCCATAAGCAAACAAGAAAATGCTCATCCAGAGGTGGCGCTCCTAGTGGCCGGGGACTTTAACCTGTTGCGACGAGCAATCCCGTATCCGGGAGCGTAATTATAGCCTCAAGCTCATTACCATAGCGCAACGTTAACTATTCGTGAAAATCGCTAATGAAATGAAATAAATATATTGGCTCACAAGCTTAGCCTTTTGTTAACAACACTGTCATCTCAGATTTTCAAAAAATGCTTTTCAACCATAGCTACACAAGCATTTGTGTAAGAGTATTGATAGCTAGCATAGCATTAAGCCTAGCATTCAGCAGGCAACATTTTCACAAAAACAAGAAAAGCATTCAAATAAAATAATTTACCTTTGAAGAACTTCGGATGTTTTCAATGAGGAGACTCTCAGTTATATAGCAAATGTTCAGTTTTTCCAAAAATATTATTTGTGTAGGAGAAATCGCTCCGTTTTGTTCATCACGTTTGGCTAAGAAAAAAATCAGAAAATTCAGTCATTACAACGGCAAACTTTTTTCCAAATTAACTCCATTAATATCGACAGAAACATGGCAAACGTTGTTTAGAATCAATCCTCAAGGTGTTTTTCACATATCTATTCGATGATAAATCACTCGTGGCAGTTTGGTTTCTCCTCTGAACAAAATGGAAAAATGCACGCACCTGGAGATTACGCAATAGTTTCGACGGAGGACACCGAGCGGACACCTGGTAGATGTAGTCTCTTATGGTCAATTTTCCAATGATATGCCTACAAATACGTCACAATGCTGCAGACACCTTGGGGAAACGACAGAAAGTGTAGGCTCATTCCTTGCGCATTCACAGCCATATAAGGAGACATTGGAACACAGCGCATTCAAAATCTGGCTCACTTCCTGTATGAAATTTCATCTTGGTTTCGCCTGTAGCATTAGTTCTGTGGCACTCACAGACAATATCTTTGCAGTTTTGGAAACGTCAGAGTGTTTTCTTTCCAAAGCTGTCAATTATATGCATAGTCGAGCATCTTTTCGTGACAAAATATCTTGTTTAAAACGGGAACGTTTTTCATCCAAAAATGAAATACTGCCCCCAGAGGTTCAAGAGGTTAATGCAGGGAAACTTACTTCTGTTTTACCTAATTTCTACCAGCATGTGCAACCAGAGGGGGAAAAAGCTCTAGACCACCTTTACTCCACACACAGAGATGCATACAAAGCTCTCTCCCGCCCTCCATTTGGCAAATCTGACCATAATTATAGCCTCCTGATTCCTGCTTACAAGCAAATACTAAAGCAGGAAGTACCAGTGACTCGCTCAATACAGATGTGGTCAGATGACGTGGATGCTACGCGAAAGGACTGTTTTGCTAGCACAGGCTGGAATATGTTCCGGGATTCATCAAAGGGCATTGAGGAGTATACCACCTCAGTCATCGGCTTCATCAATAAGTGCATTGACAACGTTGTCCCCACAGTGACTGTACGTACATATCCCAACCAGAAGCCATGGATTACAGGCAATATCCGCATCGAGCTCAAGGAGCGGGACATTTATCCAGATGCTTAAAATAAATCCTGCTCAGCCCTCCGATGAACCATCAAACAAGCAAAGCATCAATACAGGATTAAGATTGAATCCTATCACATCGGCTCTGATGCTCGTTGGATGTGACAGGGCTTGAAAACTGTTACGGACTACAAAGGGAAACCCAGCCACGAGCTGCCCAGTGATGCGAGTCTACCAGACAAGCTAAATTACTTTTATGCTCGCTTCAAGGCAAGCAACACTGAAGCATGCATGAGAGCACCAGTTGTTCTGAACGACTATGTGATAGCGCTCTCGGTAGCCGAGGTGAGCAAGACCTTTAAACAGGTCAACATTCACAAAGCCTCGGGGCCAGACGTATTACCAGAACGTGTACTCTAAGCAGACAAACTGGCAAGTGTCTTCACTGACATTTTCAACCTCTCCCTGACTGAGTCTGTAATATCTACATGTTTCAAGCAGACCACCATAGTCCCTGTGCCCAAGAACACTACGGTAACCTGCCTAAATGATTACCGCCCTGTAGCACTCACGTCAGTAGCCATGAAGTGCTTTGAAAGGCTGGTCATGGCTCATATCAACAGCATCCTCGCGGATACCCTAGACCCACTCCAATTCGTATCGGGGCACCCTGTATATAGCCCCGTTGTTATTTATTTTTTTACTCATATTTATTTGGTAAATATTTTCTTAACTCTTTCTTGAACTGCACTGTTGGTTAAGGCTTTGTAAGTAAGCATTTCACAGTAAAGTCTACACATGTTGTATTCGACACAGGTGACAGTTTGATTTGCATTGGGCAGGACAAAAACAACTGCCTTTATTGAGAGGAGGGGAGGCTATATGCTTGTTTTTTAATCGAATGAAACGAAATGGGTAAGAAACGTTATTCATACTTCGGTCTTAGTAAGCATTCAGGTAAATGGCTGAATCCTGTATTTGTGACGAAGGGTTAGATCACAGGTGTAAACAGATCTCCATTTCTAGCCATGTCAGTCAGTGTTGCATGTATTCAGGATTCCCTTTGTGTTGGAGGATCTGTTTAGAATAACCTGGCTGACTGTGTGTTAGCCACACTAACAAAGGCTGTCAGGCTCATGATGACTCATCATAAGAAGGGAATAGGCACAGAGGCAGAGCGGATAGAGTTTCCCGTTAGTTTGGTGTTAACCTTCGTACCGGTGTGTGAATATGGAAGGTTGGATGAGGTAAAGCCTGTGTGCTCATGCCTCCAATAGCAACATTTAAGTGAAGCACACGCTGCAGTGCACCATGGAAGGCTGTTGTCCCGGTAACCATAAAATTCATTGTGCTACCTGTCCTTTCCGGTCTCCCCCTCCCCTAGAAAATTCTAGAAAACAGTGCTCATTCAATTCATTCATCTGTGTGTACAAAAAAATAGAAACGAGCAAAAGATGGCAATTAAATATTTGTCAGACAATGAGGCAATTCCAGTTTCAAGGTTAAGAACTACTTCGTTTAGTTTGGAAATAGAAGAATGACATCGCCCAATGTGCTGTAAGATTCCAGTCTTTGATTGTTGTTATGCCGATTCCCTCATCTTTTGGTACCAATGAAACACTGTCTCTGCCATCAAATCTGGAATGAATTTCACATTGGGAGAAATAGGTTGCTATTGCCACAGTTTCTCATCAGGTAAAGTAAAAGCAGATAAGGCCCTCTGTGTATGATGGGGTGAGGGCACCCTGTCAATCTGCATGTTTGGCTCAATACATGTATTGTGTGTTTCCAGAGGGCTGACTGCTGAGGACCAGATCGCCCTGCTGAAATCCAGTGCCATCGAGATCATCATGCTGCGTTCCAACCAGTCCTTCAACCTAGAGGACATGTCCTGGAGCTGTGGTGGTGGTCCTGACTTCAAGTACTGCGTCAACGACGTCACCAAGGGTGAAATACATGTACACACACACACACTCTACACACTGTATGTAGACTCCCCTCCGCATGTTTAAATTTGGCTCTATACTTCAGCCTTTTGGTTTTGAGATCAAATGTTTCATTTAAAGCAACTGTGCATGAATGCCACCTTTTATTTTAGGGTATTTTCATATGTTTTACTGTTTAGAAATGGAAGCACTGTGTACAGTGCATTTGGAAAGTATTCAGACTCCACATTTTGTTAAGTTATACTTATTCTAAAATGGATTAAATAGTTTCCTCAATCTACACACACTACCAATGACAAAGCAAAAACTGGTTTTTAGAAATGTTTGCAAATGTATAATAAAAAAAATATGAAATATAACATTTACATAAGTATTCAGACCCTCTACTCAGTACTTTGTTGAAGAACCTTTGGCAGCAATGACAGCCTCCAGTCTTGTTGGGTATGACGCTACAAGCATGGCACACCTGTATTTGGGGAGTTTCTCTCATGCTTCTCTGCCTATCCTCTCAAGCTCTGTCAGGATGGATGGGGAGCGTCGCGGCACAGCTATTTTCAGTTCTCTCCAGAGATGTTCGATCAGGTTCAAGTCCGGGCTCTGGCTGGGCCACTCTAAGACATTGAGACTTGTCCCGAAGCTACTCCTGCGTTGTCTTGGCTGTGTGTTTAGGGTCGTTGTCCTCTTGGAAGGGGAACCTTTGCCCCAGTTTGTTTCTGAGCACTCTGGAGCAGGTATTCATCAAGGATCTCTCTCTACTTTACTCTGTTCATCTTTGCCTCGATCCTAACTAGTCTCCCAGTCCCTGCCGCTGAAAAACATCCCCACAGCATGATGCTGCTGCCACCACCATGCTTCACTGTAGGGCTGGTGCCAGGTTTCCTCCAGATGTGACGCTTGGCATTCAGGCCAAAGAGTTCAATCTTGGTTTCATCAGAGCAGATAATTTTGTTTCTCATGGTCAGAGTCCTTTAGGTGCCTTTTGGCAAACTCCCAGCAGGCTGTCATGTGCCTTTAACTGAAGAGTGGCTTCTGTCTGGCCGCTCAACCATAAAGGCCTGATTTTGGTGGAGTGCTGCAGAGATGGTTGTCCTTCTGGAAGATTCTCCCATGTCCACAGAGGAACTCTGGAGCTCTGTTAGAGTGACCATCGGGTTCTTGGTCACGTCCCTGACCAAGGCCCTTCTCCCCCGATTGCTCAGTTTGGCTGGGCAGCCAGCTGTAGGAAGAGTCTTGGTGGTGCCAAACTTCTTCCATTTAAGAATGATGGAGGCCACTGTGTTCTTGGGGACCTTCAATGCTGCAGAAATGTTTTGGTACCCTTACCCAGATCTGTGCTTCTACACAATCCTGTCTCTGAGCTCTATGGACAATTCCTTCAACCTCATGGCTTGGTTTTTACTCTGACATGCACTGTCAACTGTGGGATCTTATATAGACAGGTGTGTGCCTTTCCAAATCATGTCCAATCAATTGAATGTACCACAGGTGGACTCCCAAGTTGTAGAAACATCAAGGATGATCAATGGAAACAGGATGCACCTGAGCTCAATTTTGAATCTCATAGCAAATGGTCTGAATACTTTTGTAAATAAAGGTATTTCTGTTTTTTATTTTTAATACATTTGCAAACATTTCAACAAACCTCTTCGCTTTTTCATTATGGGGTATTGTGTGTATGTATGTAGATTGACGAGGAGGAAAAACATATTTTTTAACATTTTAGAATATGGCTGTAACAAAACAGAAGAATTCGTAAGTATTTGAACAAATTCACTTATAGTGTATTAAATTAGTCAAGAGTTTTAGTATTTGGTCCCATATTCATATTCATATCCATATTCACAATGATTACATCAAGCTTGTGACTCTACAAACGTGTTGAATGTATTTGCTGTTCGTTTTGGTTGTGCCCAATATAAAAATTAATGGCAAATAAGGAATTATCATTTTGGAGTCACTTTTATTGCAAATAAGAATAGAAGATGTTTCTGAATGCTTCTACATTAAAGATGCACTATACAGAAATTGCTCCACAATTTCTTTGTTGCTAAAATTCTAATAGTATAGTTTAGTGTATCATTGTACCATGTAAGCCGGTGTGAATTAAAACTGGTGTACAAACCCGAAAGAAAAAGACGCAAAAACGAAGCTTAAGAACGGGAAATAGAAATAGCGCACATAAAACAGATCTACCACTTCTTAGACTTGCTTTCGATGAGAATGACAGACAGATCTATATCACACTTTTCTAAGTTGAATTTGGTCTGGTCGCCCAAAAACTGACATTTTGCAGCTTTAATGTAGATGCTACCTTGATTAGGAATAGTTGAGCAATAAGGCCCGAGGGGGTGTGGTATATGGCCAACTCAATGCGGATGAGTGAGAATGTTAGAGGCACAAAGACCAAAGAGGCACATACCCCCTGTTATTGGTAATGGTGAGAGGTTAGCATTTTAGGGGGGAGATTATCTTTATTATTTGGGGGTATAATCATAATTATTCAAGATTCATTCATGATTATCCCTAATCATGGCAGCATCCACATTAATGTAGAAATGTTCAGAAACATCAAATTTCATTTTTCAATAAAAGTGACTCCAAAATGACACTTATTCACCATTCAGTTCCTATTGGGCAAAGCATAATACAAAGCACAACCAAAACAAACTGCAAATGCATTCAACAAGTTTGTAGAGTCACAAGCTTGATTTAGTCATTGTGTGCTTGGAATATGGGACCAAACACTACACTTTTGACTACTTTAATACACTAAGTGAATTTGTCCAAGTACTTAGTGTACCTGGAGTATCGAGACAAATGTAAACATTTTAGCTTCACTGTCCAAATAAATATGGAGGACCGTGTCAAACCACATGAGCACACACTTAACCCACTGTCGGCCCCTCCCTGTAGCGGGTCACACTCTGGACCTGTTGGAGCCACTGGTGAAGTTCCAGGTGGGCCTGAAGAAACTCAAGCTCCATGAGGAGGAACACGTGCTGCTCATGGCAATCTGCCTGCTGTCTCCAGGTATCTACCCGCTTGCTGTCATGTGTGCTTGTTAGTGTGCTTTGCATGCTTTTGTACATGTTTGTGCGCACATGTACAGCATCTGTTTGTGTGGTATTTTTGTGTGCATTCCCCTCTCTCCACCCCTCCTTTTAAGGGCCTCTCTCTCCTCCCTGTAGATCGACCTGGGGTGCAGGATCACGCTAAGATCGAGGTTCTCCAGGACCGTCTGTCAGAGGTGCTCCAGGCCTACATCAGAGTGAACCACCCAGGAGGACGGCTGCTGTACGCCAGGATGATCCAGAAGCTGGCCGACCTGCGCAGCCTCAACGAAGAGCACTCCAAGCAGTACCGCTCGCTGTCCTTCCAGCCAGAGCACAGCATGCAGCTCACCCCGCTGGTGCTGGAGGTGTTTGGGAGCGAGGTGTCATAGCAGCCCCTCTGACCCCTCCCCATGAGGGACCCCCAAGATGGCGTTAAGTTGCTGGATGGAGGGTTCAGCGATGGAAGGGTATCTGAGGGGGGATAGCCGAATGGACCTGATAGTGTCACTGTCAAAGAAGGTTTTGGGGGGTTAATTAGGGGATTATGGGTAAAGAGAGTGAGGGGCTTTGATAAGGTTGGAATTTCCCATTGATAAGAAAAAGGGAATTTCAAACAGAATGTATTTATAAATATATATACATACATACATAAGCTAATATCTATATTTAAAAAAAGGTTGTTTCGATTAAAACAAATGGATGAGTAATCTAATGTATATGATAGGATATGTAGGCCCTATTTGTGTGCATATGAATGTGTGTATGTGTTGACATGGTGTTTCAAATGTAAAAAATGTAATGCATGCATACAAGCATACACGCACAGACACACCCCGAGTAGAGTGTGAGGGGCCTTCTATTTTTGATGTTTGTATATTGAATGACCACAAGAGGGTGTTGTGCACAGGCTCTGACTGAGTGTTTAGTAGTGGGACTAACATCTGTGTTTCAGTAACAGTTAATGGATTGGTTAAAGTGCAGGCTACATGGGATATGTGTGGAAAATCTGGAAACTATTTGGATCTGTTGCCCCTTCAAATATATACATTTGCCACTCAAAAAGCTCTTGCCTTCATAAGAGGAAAGAGCAACATGTTTTTAGTTCATTTTCATTATGGATTATTGGCTAGCTAAAATAAAATGAGCTAAACTAACCTAGTAAGGTGGCTAACGGCCATGCCTCAGGGAGAAGTTAGCCGTTGCTAAATACATATGTACAGTTGAAGTCGGAAGTTTACATACACCTTAGCCAAATACATTTAACTCAGTTTTTCACAATCCCAGTAAAAAGTCCCGGTTTTAGGTCAGTTAGGATCACCACTTTATTTTAAGAATGTGAAATGTAAGAGAATGATTTCTTTCAGCTTTTATTTCTTTCATCACATTCCCAGTGGGTCAGAAGTTATACACTCAATTAGTATTTGGTAGCATTGCTTTTAAATTGTTTAACTTGGGTCAAACCTTTTTGGGTAGCTTTCTACAAACTTCCCACAATAAGTTGGGTGTATTTTGGCCCATTTCCTCCTGACAGAGCTGGTGTAACTGAGTCAGGTTTGTTGGCCTCCTGGCTCTCACACGCTTTTTCAGTTCTGCCCACACATTTTCTATAGGATTGAGGTCAGGGCTTTACGATGGCCACTCCAATACCTTGTTGTCCTTAAGCCATTTTGCCACAACTTTGGAAGTATGCTTGGGGTCATTGTCCATTTGGAAGACCCATTTGTGACCAAGCTTTAACTTCCTGACTGATGTCTTGAGATGTTGCTTCAATATATCCACATAATTTTCCATCTTCATGATGCCATCTATTTAGTGAAGTGCACCAGTCCCTCCTGCAGCAAAGCACCCCCACAACATGATGCTGCCACCCCCGTGCTTCACGGTTGGGATGGTGTTCTTCGGCTTGCAATCCTCCCCCTTTTTCTCCAAACATAACAATGGTCATTATGTCCAGACAGTTCTATTTTTGTTTCATCAGACCAGAGGACATTTCTCAAAAAGTACAATCTTTGTCCCCATGTGCAGTTGCAAACCGTAGTCTGGCTTTTTTTATGGCAGTTTTGGAGCAGTGGCTTCTTCCTTGCTGAGCGGCCTTTCAGGTTATGTCGATATAGGCCTCGTTTTACTATGGATATAGTTACTTTTGTACCTGTTTCCTCCAGCATCTTCACAAGGTCCTTTGCTGTTGTTCTGGGATTGATTTGCACTTTACGCACCAAAGTACGCCCATCTCTAGGAGACAGAACGCGTCTCCTTCCTGAGCGGTATGACGGCTGCGTGGTCCCATGGTGTTTATACTTGCGTACTATTGTTTGTACAGATGAACGTGGTACCTTCAGGCGTTTGGAAATTTCTCCCAAATATGAACCAGACTTGTGGAGGTCTACAACTTTTTTCTGAGGTCTTGGCTAATTTCTTTTGATTTTCCCATGATGTCAAGCAAAGAGGCACTGACTTTGAAGGTAGGCCTTGAAATACATCCACAGGTACACCTCCAATTGACTCAACTGATGTCAATTAGCCTATCAGAAGCTTCTAAAGCCATGACATAATTTTCTGGAATTTTCCAATCTCTTTAAAGGCATAGTCAACTTAGTGTATGTAAACTTCTGACCCACTGGAATTGTGATACTGTGAATTATAAGTAAAATAATCTGTCTGTAAACAATTGTTGGAAAAATTACTTGTCATGCACAAAGTAGATGTCCTAACAGACTTGCCAGAACTATAGTTTAACAAGAAATTAGTGGAGTGGTTGAAAAATAGTTTTAATGACTCCAACTTAAGTATGTAAACTTCCCACTTCAACTGTGTGCAAGCCTACAAAAAAAACAGTTGTCCTCTTTAGTCAAACCTGTCTGTCATGACTAGTAATTACGCAAACTTTTTAATCTAATCTGAAGATGCTTTTAACGCTAGATCAAATTCTAATCACAATGAAATACAATCACAAATTCACTCCCACCAGTTTGTTTGAGAGCCGTTTGGTTTTGCTTAGTAGGTCGAAGGGTCAGCATATCACAGTTGTGTTCTGCAGGTCTGGCTCTCCCTCTTGTGGTCATTGCCTGTAAATACCACTCATTTCTGTACATAAGGAAGAAGATGGCAAATACTAAGATAATTCAGTTGAGAAGTATGCTCTGGAGATATATGCAAAAATGAGATGGACTATTTTCTTATGTTGTACCTCTCTTTGAGGTCTCAATAAGCTTTGACAACTATATATCTATACTTGTTTTGATGCAAACTCATTACTTTGGACTGGTTTGATTTTAATCAAGATTGTTTCCTAAAATCAGCGTTCATTCAGCTGCGTCAAGACCTTCTCACATACCAAGGAGACGTTCTGACTCAACCTGCTGCTCTATAAAGCTGCTCTGTAAAGCTGCTCTGTAAAGCTACCACACCATTGGAACCAGGAAAAAGACAACAATCATGCGCTTTACTACTAACACTGCCTCAACTCAAACTGACAAGGATACAGGTCAATCAATCAGTCACCGTAGCGACGGGCATGCCTCTCTTCAACAAGCCAATCAACGCCTCTTTTTCTGCAATAGAACAGCAGCCAGCCTCGCAGGACTCTTCATAGCTTTAACGCGACCGCAGCCATTCTGGCCCAACTCGATGGTTGTAGTGCACCAAGGGCTGATGGGACTGAATTCGTGTGTAGTGGCTTTGAATATGTCACTCTGATTGATAGGTGACGTCCCTTACCTAGGAAGTGACTGACACTGAACTGATCTAGCGAGGAGCGCTTGGGGAGTTGGACTCGGGAGTGAACCCTGAGACTGTATTGCAAATTTAAAGATGAATTTTAGAATAAGAATCATAGAATACCAGTGTGCAGAGCGTATATTGATGTGTCCTCCTCCCGGCCCAAAGTGGTTTTCTCACACTGCAGCCCTTGTCCAGACCCCACTGTGTGTAAGCCAGGTCATGTGGAGACAGCTGGCTTTTTTTGAACCTATCACGTATGCATAAACCAATGTAAAGGAATGTAGGGAAGATGGGGTCAGGGGCTCTAATGGGAGGAACTCCTCCAAGAGCTATCTGCCTGCTGCCAAGCTGGCTCAGAAAGACACACCCCAAAAACTGCACCCCTCTCTCCCGACGCAGGTCAGCAACTTCACCTCGGTAGCCTTACAAAACTCTCAGTTCAACATTAAACAGATACCTCATTGAAACTGAAAACTTTCATAATAGCATAGAAGGGAACCAAACGTAACACAGTGACACACACACACACACACACATATGCATACATCCACACACACGCCATGACTTTCTCTTCGGCAACCTCTGCAGTGTTCTGTTTTTCGTCAAGTTCTTTGTTTGAAGTGAAACTGCCTAGAGAGATGCGTTGCAGACCCAGTATAGAGGGATCCCATTGTTTTCACACACAGGGTGTCGGTCTGTTTTTCTTTATCACAGCAAGACAATCATGTGTACAAGAGGCAGGCCGCAACATTTCACACAAAAAACTATGAGTCATAGTGCGTCTGACTCGATGGTTCCCGCTGCCACTGTGTCCAGTCCTGCTCAGTATTGTTATTGAGAGGAATATGTGATGCTGAGGAATGACTAATAATATGTATATCATGCAGTCACCATGGCTGATTTGAGGCAGTGTCTCTGTGATCAGTGCCTTGTCAGGTTTAACGACATGAAATAACCTGACTTGGCAGAAATGTTACATAAAGTAATAAATGTCTTGTTTCAGTGTAATATTAAGCTCTGTAAATGGTTGCAGACAGATTCCTGATAAGGCACTGCTCACAGCGGCCCAGCATTCGTTTTTGGTGGCTCTGTTGTATTCCTCTGGTGACGTGTGAAGCCAGCTGAATTCTGAATAGAGTTGCAAAATTTTTTTATTGAAAGTTCCTGGAATTTTGCAACCCTAATCCTGAATCCCAGTTAGAGTTGATTGTATACAGAGTTGTGCCGCCAGGCGCTGTGTTAACCAAAACAAACTACCTCTCCCATCCGCACATGTATTTTTGGCATGATTGTTTCATCTATTTTAACACTAATTCATTTTATTTATTCCTTTTACTTCTCAAATGCTGGATGATTTACCTCAATACATCTCAAAATAAGCCTACAGATCAAGAGGGGGCTGTCGCCACTCCACGTCTCTTAGTGTTGGGGGGGTTGAAATGGCTCCTCTTTTTATTAAGTGTCGCCTTCAATGCATTGATGCTAACAACTTGGTTTGGACAGCTTGTAGCTGGGATATTATGACATTGCTTCCTCATGCTAGAGGCCTTAGTTAGCGTCAGTTAGCAATCATACACAGTTAGTTGGTGTATAATGTAGTGTCAAGATTTATGAAAGGTTTTATGAAATGGTTATGTTGGGATCCTGTCTTGATGTTTTAGTTGTCTTTGTCTTGCGTCTTTGCCATTGCTTGCTCAGGCTGCTCTCAGCAAAGTGTTCTACTGCCCCTCTTACTCATATCTCATCGCTCTGGAATCAAGGTCTTTATTGTAAAACGCTGACGTACAGGACACGGCCCTATGGTGGCACAGTGCTTTACCAACAAAGCATGCTGTTTAAATGTTTCTGTAAAGGACTCAAGGAAGATGTGTGTGTGTGTGTGTGTATAATCATACTTTCACCCCCCTTCCTATGTCTTTTTGAAAGGCAAAGTTTTTATTTGGCTAGAGAGCGATGAGAAAAGATATGATGGAAATTGTATATCTCTGAGGAGGAAAGCCTCTTTTAGTCTGTAGTCATATTGGTCACTTTTGGAATATTTTTGTTTTGCTGTGATCATTATCTACTACCTCTTAATATGCGCTTGCTTACACACATGTCACAAACAAACACAAAACTACAATATGTGCACACACTCGGTGTCCACACTTTCACCAGCAGTTTTTGCCAATGATATACTCATGTTTCTGTCTCTGTGCTCTGACTTACGTCTGAATTCTATTACTGATGATCACTATAGCAAATCTGCAATGATGTAGGCATCGCAGGGTCATTTAACAGTTTGTCTTTTAACATTGAATGCACATTTTAGCTCCGTTACCTTGGTGTGCCTAGAACCCAGAGCCTTATTTTAGGACAATATCAGGGGTTTAATGAAACAAATTACTTTTTTTTCCCTGTTTTAAGACCTTGTTCAAGTGGCTTTTCACAACTACATTCCTTTTATTGTCAAATCAATCTTTAGTGGTTTAGAGAATAACCATTGGCTCACCCCTTCTGGGAAGCACATGTCAAATGATGATCCACCGGACGTAAATATGCTTCACTTCTTTAAAGCTATCGGGCTCTCTTTAGACAGATCCCTTAAAACATAGGTGATGCTTTAGGGACGTACGTAAGGCCAACATAACATGTATATAGACACCATGTCACACCTGACAGTTTTTATTTAATACTATAGACCATCATAGTGCAATTGCTCTGCAGAGAGGATGTGGTTCAGTATATTTGTGTGAAATATAACAAATGGCCATTCTTCCTCATATTTATGTTAAGTGCCATGCTATGCTAACGTAGTTGTTATTAGAGCCTATGTATACTTCTGCCAAATACAGTTGGTACGCTGTATGTAGCGAAAGTGTCACTGGAATGGAAGGTGTGACTGTTCTGAATCTTTACTCCTATTGGATGCCAGTAAATAGTTGTTAGCAAGCACTAGTGGTCGAGTTCTCCTTTTGTATGTTTGTTTATAATCCTAACCGCTTTCCTTGATGCGTTCTCAAAGGACAATATGTTACTATTGAGTTTATGAAGTAGCATCTGAATTGATCTTGTGAAAAAAATGCAACGTAAACTGGTAAAGTTTTGGACTAGTTGGACGTGGAATTTTGTTGACTCTGACTTCTGCTAACCATACCATTTCTCATTAGTAATCAATCATTGTAATTGATCTCAAAGTCCCAAGATAAGTACTTTTATACATGCACACCATGTAATTCTCAAGACTCAATGCTTCAAACTGTCTTTCAACATAGCCTTGTCATTGATCTAATTGATAGTATTATCATTGTCTTTGTTCAATCACCGCCCGTTCTGTATCTTTTACGTTTCTTTTATTCTTAAGTTGATCCATTGTACATTGATTTATGTGCATTGTATGTAGTATATCATGTTTTGGAAAATCACAAATAAACCGCTGTACATAATAATGCAAAGATCATGTGTATTTTCCTATTTCTCAAGAAGAAACATACTAGATTTGTTACCCTCAAGGAGGGCCTGTATAAGTCTTGAACATTTGAATTAATTTGTATACATGGCACAAAAGCTCTTGCTGTTTCTTGATACCTTCTTCACCAAAATAATTGCTCTTGTTTTGTCCCATTTGGCCAGTAGAGAGAGCTAGTCTCCTGCTTAGTCAACTTCTTTCTCTGTCAACTGGCCCACCTCCCCAGTCATTTTGGGACTAATGTGAATCATGCATATATGAATGGGTTCTAGGGATCAGCGAGAGGCCGAGTGGGGAAAACAAATGAGGGTTTTGTTTGTCAGTGCACATACGTAGTTGGTTGGTGGTTGTGATCATATGGCTTGCCTTCTGAAAGTTTAACGTGCGAGATTTGTAAGTGCAATTCAGTGTGTGGGGGTGTTTTTTAATCGCCCTTACGTTACACATTCAAATTGGGCCCCATTATTGCTGAGCAGATGCACTCACAAGGAGGAGGAGGCCAGCTGTTTGGCTTCTTTTATGAAAGTCATCCAAACAACATTAGGCCAATCTCTGCAATGTGACTATCGAGAATGACTTCGATGTACAGGAGTCTGTACTTCCTGCGAGAGGCAGAGAGATGGTTGAAGAAAAGGAGAGACAATTCTGGGATATTTCTTCTGAGATGCAAAATAGAAAATAATTCCTTAGTCTCGACTTGTCGGCATCGTAGGCTTGTGGGGTTAGGTCTCAGCACAGCGTCTGATGTGGCTGTGAGGTCCAATCCATGAGAGGCAGACTCGGCCACAGATGTCACATTTGTAGGCTGGCCCGAATGTTGTTACCTCTTTGCTTTTCTGTTGAGCTAAGGCTAGTTTCTCTTGTCTGCAGCCCTCTGCGAAGTCCCTGCTGTCAGTGGAGACGAGTGGTGGTGAGGTGGGAGGCAGCACATCTTGTTTAATTCCACCTCAGATTTTGAAGGGGTCTGAAGTGGACACGTCGAACTGGATGGTGCCTTGTTGCATGTTGGTGTGGAAGGACTGAAGTCTATGGGTTGGCAATCTCGTTTTTATGAGTGCCTTGAAAACACTAGCCAGATGCTATGCAACACAGTGTTGATTGCTAATGATCTGTGTGCGTCATGATTGCCTCATGAAGGACTCACTCGGAAGTGTTTATAAAATCACATTCCTGCGTATTGCTTAGCCAACCGCTAACAGTCAAGTTATTGATTCAGCCCCCTTCTGAGATGATTAGTCATATCCTGCTCTGCTCAGAGATTCAGATGTTCCTTCCTGGAACATCGCTGAGTATAACAGAATAAATACAGTGCATTCGGAAAGTATTCAGATCCCTTGACTTTTTCCATGTTGTTATGTTACAGCCTTATTCTAAAATGTATTAAATTGTTTTTCCCCTCATCAATTTACACACAATACCCCATAATGTCAAAGCAAAAACAGGTTTTTAGACATTTTTGCAAAAAAATGTAATCTAACCCCATTACATAAGTATTCAGACCCTTTACTCAGTACTTTGTTGAAGCACCTTTGGCAGTGATTACAGCCTCCAGTCTTCTTGGGTATGACGCTACAAGCTTGTATCCTGAGCTGTCTGGGGCAGGTTTTCATCAAGGATCTTTCTGTACTTTGCTCCATACATCTTTCCCCCATCCTGACTAGTTTCCCAGTCCCTGCCGCTGAAAAACATCCCCACAGCATGATGCTGCTGCCACCACCATGCTTCACTGTAGGGCTGGTGCCAGGTTTCCTCCAGATGTGACGCTTGGTATTCAGGCCAAAGAGTTCAATCTTGGTTTCATCAGAACAGAGAATCTTGTTTCTCATGGTGAGTCCTTTTTATGTGCCTTGTGGCAAACTCCAAGCAGGCTGTCATGTGCCTTTAACTTAGGAGTGGCTTCTGTCTGGTCACTCTGCCATAAAGGCCTGTTTGGTGGAGTGCTGCAGAAATGGTTCTCCTTCTGGAATGTTCTCCCATGTCCACAGAGGAATTCTGGAGCTCTGTCAGAGTGACCATCGGGTTCTTGGTCACCTCTCTGACCAAAGCCCTTCTCCGATTGCTCAGTTTGGCCCGACAGCCAGCTCTAAGAAGAGTCTTGGTGGTTCCAAACTTCTTCCATTTAAGTATGATGGAGGCCAATGTGTTCTTGAGGAGCTTCAATGCTGCAGACATTTTTTGGTACCCTTCCCCAGATCTGTGCCTCGACACAATCCTGTCTCGGAGCTCTACGGACAATTCCTTGGACCTCATGGCTTGGTTTTTGCTCTGACATTCACTGTCAACTGTGGGACCTTTTATATAGACAGGTGTGTGCCTTTCCAAATCATGTTCAATTAATGTAATTTACAGGTGGAATCCAATCAAGTTGTAGAAACATCTCATCTTTTTCATTATTGGGTATTGCGTGTAGATTGATTAGGGCAGGGGGGAATAATTGTATCCCATTTTAGAATAAGGCTCTAACGTAAAAAAAAAGGGGAAGGGGTCTGAATACTTTCTGAATGCACTGTATGTCCAACATAGCTCCGCTGGACTACACATGAAGTGGTTTTACAGGGGAGCATGCCTTGCAGTGTGCCAAAATACCCCTGAGGAGAATCTGGCGTAAAGGGGTTAAAGCCTATGGCTCCCCCTCCTGATCGCTCTTCTTGCAGTGGTCCAGATGGGCTAGTTTGAGTTTCACAGGGCTAGTTTGGTAGCTCTGAAGAGGGAGGTTGTCCTTGACCTTGAGCTGTGGAGAGCAGAGTGGGAGGAGAGCGAGAGGGGCGCTGGGTGGTTCAGTTCAGCTAAGGAGTAGAGGGGGGCTCGAGGCGGTGGTGTGGCGGTTTGGTCTAGACTGCTTTGGGAGAAGGAGGTGGTTCGGGGAGAAAAAAGGCCTACTGTAACAGTGCTGACGCACGATTTGAAACATGAAGTGAGGGCAAATGGAATCCCTGGCAGGAATCTCTAATCCCAGTGACTGGGTCATGGAGCCACTGGCGACCGCGTGAATGTACTTTGCAACCCACATGAGGGGAGGAGAATCTAGCACTCTGATAGCCGACAACTAACAATTACCTATTCATTATTTGACTTGATCTAAGTGCTCCAGGGAAAGGGGATAGCATCTAGCACTTGTTGAAAGTTTGATAACCAGAATGTTGTGTTCCATGGAGGGTTTATTAAACTGTAGCATGATGGGTGAACAGAGCAGCACGAGCTGGGGAGACCGACTCCAGACCAACAAGCCTGCCTCTCCTGAGACGCATTGTTTCAGCAGCGGAAAGTAATGGACCTTTTAGTTTCCTACCCCACAGCACAGAAGCCACCGTCCGGCCTTCCTATCTGTAACTAGGGAGGACAGGACGTGGCCTGGTGGAAGTGTCTGCTTGAGAAAACAGTGCCAAAAAGCATTCCCTTGAAGGGAAGATATTGCTATCTACCATTATCAACACTTCCTCACTTTACTATTGTGTGTGTGTGTGATCCATCTTGACACAACATACAGTTGAAGTCGGAAATTTACATACACCTTAGCCAAATACATTTAAACTCAGTTTTCACAATTCCTGACATTTAATCCTAGTAAAAATTGCCTTACTTAGGTCAGTTAGGATCACCACTTTATTTCAAGTATGTAAAATGTCAGAATAATAGTAGAGAGAATTATTTATTTGAGCTTTTATTTCTTTCATCACATTCCCAGTGGGTCAGAAGTTTACATACACTCAATTAGTATTTGGTGGCATTGCCTTGAAATTGGTTAACTCGGGTCAAACGTTTCAGGTAGCCTTCCACAAGCTTCCCAGAATAAGTTGGGTGAATTTTGGCCCATTCCTCCTGACAGAGCTGGTGTAACTGAGTCAGGTTTGTAGGCCTACTTGCTCGCACACACTTTTTCAGTTCTGACCACACATTTTCTATAGGATTGAGGTCAGGGCTTTGTGATGGCCACTCCAATACCTTGACTTTGTTGTCCTTAAGCCATTTTGCCACAACTTTGGAAGTATGCTTGGGGTCAATGTCCATTTGGAAGACCCATTTGCGACCAAGCTTTAACTTCCTGACTGATGTCAGGAAGTGGCCTTTCAGGTTATGTCGATATAGGCCTCGTTTTACTGTGGATATAGATACTTTTTTACCCGTTTCCTCCAGTATCTTCACAAGGTCCTTTGCTGTTGTTCTGGGATTGATTTGCACTTTTCGCACCAAAGTACGTTCATCTCTAGGAGACAGAAGGCGTCTCCTTCCTGAGCGGTATGACGGCTGCGTGGTCCCATGGTGTTTATACTTGCATACTATTGTTTGTACAGATGAATGTGGTACCTTCAGGCGTTTGGAAATTTCTCCCAAGGGTGAACCAGACTTGTGGAGGTCTACAAACATGCTCTTTCCATGACAGACCTATCAGATGAAAGCTATGATCCCTTATTGATGTCACTTGTTAAATCCACTTTAATCAGTTTAGATGAAGGGGACAGGTTAAATAAAATGTACAAAATAAAGTCCTTGAGACATGAATTGTGTATGTGTGCCGTTCAGTGGGTGAATGGGCAAGACAACAGTTTTGGAGAGTATTCAAACCCCTTCACTTTTTTCTCATTTTGTTATGTTACTGCCTTATTCTAAAATCGATAAAGTAGTTTTTTTCCCCCTCGTCAATCTACACGTAATTCCCCATAATACTAATTTTTTTGTGCAAATGTATTCAGATCCTTTACACCCCCACCGTTAACCGTACTCACAGAAGCTTACAGACCACATCGAAGAATGGGGAGCCGCCCAGACCCATCGTAGTCAAATTCCACTACCTTCTTGGGAAGGAGGATGTCCTCTGTAAGGCATCACAATATACTAGTTTGAATAGTATTTTATTTACAGTACATGGCACAATTATTTTTACCAACTAGCTGCGGCTGGATAGCCTCGGTGCTTGGTGGCACGGTACTAATTAGCCTAGTCGTTGGAAGGCTTGACTGTAACTCCATGATGGCCCAAGTTGGACCATCCTTATTTTCAAATGTATAAACCTAATGAACACATTTAGATACATTTGCTGACCAGTAGTAGTGTAAAAAATTGGGGGATTAAGGATATACCTTTCTCATTAATGGATTTGACTTATTCCAAATTAAGTTGGAAATGTAGCTGCCCAGTTGTTTTGAACATTGACTTGGGAAATGGGAATAATTTGGAATACGTGCAATAACCTAGGTAGTACAGTCATCTTAACAGAATTAATGTGACCTGCTAATGAAAATGTGAAGAGACGACAACCTTGTGAAATCCTTCTTAGTGCGCGCCAGGAGTGTTTTGAAGTTGTGTTTAAAGAGCCTTAAATGAGCTTGTGACCTTTATCCCCAAATAAGTAGACCTGATGCTCCACCTTAAATGGGAATGGGGAGGAGCACACTTTTTGTTAGGTTTAACTTCTAACCAGAGAATGTCCAGTAGATGATAGGGTATGGACTCCACAAGGTTAGAGATGTAGAAAAGAAGATTGTCTGCATATAAGGACACCTTGTGAGTTCCGTAGCCCCTTAGTATTCCTTTAATCCTCTAGTCCACGCGCAGGCTGATAGCAAGAGGCTCAATAGCCATATCAAATAGGAAAGTGGATAAACAGCAACTCTGCGTGGCCCCCCTGTGGAGAGGGAACAGAAGCCACTGGGGACGAGTACAAAATCTTAATCCAGGAAAGGAATGACGTGTCAAACCCAAATCTCTCTAGTACCGTAAATACATATTCCCACTCAACCCGGTTGTAATGACAACCTCTGGCTGTCGAGTTGAGTGGGCAGAATAAACAACAAATAGCCGGCGCATATTATAGAAAGATTACCTACCTGAGACAAATCAGGTTTGGTCTGAGTTAATTATATTATTATAGAAAGATTACCTACCTGAGACAAATCAGGTTTGGTCTGAGTTAATTATATTAGGTATCACTGTCTCTAAATGGCGCGAATGGACCTTGTGAGAATTGCATAATCGCAGCACAAAAGGCTTATAGGGTGGTATGAGCCACAGTCTTTTGGATTCTTGTCCTTTTAAGCAAAACCGAAATAGTCGCCTGGATAAGTGTCTGGGGCAGTGTCTGACTAGAAAGGATTTCATTGCACATTGAGGATAGGGGATAGTTTAGAGGATAAATTCTTTATAAAATTCAATAGGGAAGCCATCAGGCCCAGGAGCTTCACCGCTCTGCATGGACTCGGGTGCCAGAGTAGCTTCATAACTTATTGAGGCATAAGCGGCAGGGACTGGGAAACTAGTCAGGATGGGGGAAAGATGTATGGAGCAAAGTACAGAAAGATCCTTGATGAAATACCCAGAAAACCTTGGACCCCTGTGCTGGCCTTGCTGCATCTACCTCTCCTAGACTAGAGCAAAATACTACCATGTTAAACTGAGCCTCAGTAGAGCTCTATCCAACTGTGTTCTCTAATGTATCTTATGCATATTTGAAGAATAATAACAAGATACACTACCGGTCCAAGGTTTTAGAACATCCTACTCATTCAAGGGTTTTTATTTTATTTTAACAATTTTCTAACAATAATAATAATATAATAATAGTGAAGACATCAAAACTATGAAATAGCACATGTGGAATCATGTAGTAACCAAAATTTATATTTATATTATAATTTATATTTGCGATTCTTCAAATAGCCACACGGTTTTGCCTTCATGACAGCTTTGCACACCCTTGGCATTTTCTCACCTGGAATGCGTTTCAATTGACAGGTGTGCCTTGTTAAAAGTTAATTTGTGGAATTTCTTTCCTTAATGCATTTGAGCCAATTAGTTGTGTTGTGACAAGGAAGGGGTTGTATACAGAAGACAGCCCTATTTGGTAAAAAGGCCAAGTCCTTATTATGGCAAGAACAGCACACTTGCACATCATCATCTGCACATCTATCACTCCAGGGTTAATGCTAAATTGTAATTATTTCACCAATGGTATATTTAATGCCTTACTTCCCTACATTTGCACACACTGTACATAGATTTTTCTATTGTGTTATTGACTGTACGTTTGTTTGTAACTCTTATTTTTTTTGTCACACTGCTTTGTTTTATCTTGGCCAGGTCGCACTTGTAAATGAGAACTTGTTCTCAACTGGCCTACCTGGTTAAATAAAGGTGAAAAAATAAATAAACAGGAAAGGAAGACCCAGAGTTACTTCTGCTGCAGAGGATGAGCTCATTAGAGTTACCAGCTTCAGAAATTGCAGCCCAAATAAATGCTTCACAGAGTTCAAGTAACACACAGCAAATGTTTAGAGACTGTGTGAATCAGGCCTCCATGGTTGAATTGCTGCAAAGAAACCACTACTAAAGGACACCAATAAGAAGAAGAGACTTGCTTGGGCCAAGAAACATGAGCAATGGACATTAGACCGGTAGAAATGTGTCCTTTGGTCTGGAGTCCAAATTTTTGGTTCCAACCGCCGTGTCTTTGTGAGACGTGGTGTGGGTGAACGGATGATCTCTGCATGTGTATTTCCTACCGTAAAGCATGGAGGAGGAGGTATGATGGTGTGGGGGTGCTTTGCTGGTGACACTGTGATGTATTTAGAATTCAAGGCACACTTAACCAGCATGGCTACCACAGCATTCTGCATCGATTCGCCATCCCATCTGGTTTGTGCTTAGTGGGACTATCATTTGTTTTTCAACTGGACAATGATCCAACATACCTCCAGGCTGTATAAGGACTATTTTACCAAGAAAGAAAGTGATGGAGTGCTGCATCAGATGACCTGGCCTCCACAATCCCCCAACCTCTACCAAATTGAGATGGTTTGGGATGAGTCGGGCACCAGAGTGAAGGAAAAGCAGCGAATAAGTGTTCAGCATATGTGGGAACCCCTTCAAGCCTGTTGGAAAAGCATTCCAGGTGAAGCTGGTTAAGTGAATACTAATAATGTGCAAAGCTGTCATCAAGGCAAAGGGTGGATATTTGAAGAATCTCAAATAAACAAATATTTTATAACACTTTTTTTGTTTACTACATGATTCCATATGTGTTATTTCATAGTTTTGATGTCTTCACTATTATGTATGTTCCCCCGACCAACCCCATCCACTTGGGATACAATAATTGGAAAACAAACCCAGTATAATTTAACATTTGTATAAATGTAATCCTCGGTTAAACATCCTAACAAGCCAGAACACCAAAAAATTACTGGCAAATGCTTGGTAATTAATACCTGTCCTGCAGTATTAATTACCGTCTGTACAACCTAAGCACTAAGGCGGACCAACCAGTCAAATAGTAAAGAATAATACAGGTGGTCCTTTGGGAGTATAAACTTGTTAGTATTAAACATGCTCACAGTATGTTAGTAGGGTATCCTATTAAGACATGGACAGAGAGAGCTCAGTGTCTATTCGTAGGTAGCTTGGCACCCATGTTTTGAATCCCACTGTCAAGAACTCCCTTATAATCTGGTCCCAATTCCCAAAATCACTTTAGCTTTAAACAAGCAAACTGCTTCTCTCCATTAACATCTAATCTTTAAAAAAAATGTATTTCACCTTTATTTAACCTTTATTTAACTAGTTGAGAACAAGTTCTCATTTACAACTGCAACCTGGCAGATAAAGCAAAGCAGTGCGACACAAACAACAGAATATGGAATAAACAAGCGTACAGTCGTAACCGGCCGCGACCGGGAGGTCCGTGGGGTGACGCACAATTGGCCTAGCGTCGTCCGGGTTAGGGAGGGTTTGGCCGGTAGGGATGTCCTTGTCTCATCGCGCACCAGCGACTCCTGTGGCGGGCCGGGCGCAGTGCGCGCTAACCAAGGTTGCCAGGTGCACGGTGTAGCCTCCGACACATTGGTGCGGCTGGCTTCCGGGTTGGAGGCGCGCTGTGTTAAGAAACAGCGCGGCTGGTTGGGTTGTGTATCGGAGGACGCATGACTTTCAACCTTCGTCTCTCCCGAGCCCGTACGGGAGTTGTAGCGATGAGACAAGATAGTAGCTACTACAACAATTGGATACCACGAAATTGGGGAGAAAAAGGGGTACATTTTTTTTATTAAAAAATAAAAAATAAAACAAGCCAATAACACAATAGAAAAAAAAGGAAAGTGTGGATATATACAGTGTGTGCAAATGGCGTGAGGCGTTCCAGTTCTGACATAGGTGTTTTTTTTTGTGACACATTTGTCTCATTCAATGCTCTGAGGGTTGACCATAATATTCCCAATAGCCACTTTTTTAGAATCCTGCAAACTCTCCGCTTTGCCAAAAAACATTTCCCTTAGTTTCTACTCGAGCCCCCAAATAAATAAATCTAATCACTAAGTGTCCAGTCGAGAGGTGCTTAGATCTTAACCCCTATCTGAAGGGCACAATCTCCAGATTATATGACATAATACAGAACATTAATCCCGCCTTCCTTGGCAAATTCTAAATCTGCATGGGAGCAAGACATGGGTGGCGAGCTGCCCGACTATGATCGGTAACAAAGTATTGAGCATATTCATTCAGTTAAACATTTTGCACTGTCTCCATTACTCTAATGACAGATTTGCAAAAATATATAAAAATAATGACCAAGTGTTTGACATGACACCAGTGTCCAGTGACTGTGGGACACATTCTGGTCATGCCAATCTTTGAGTGGCTTCTTGGACCCCATTTTGAGGCATTCTCACATATGTGTAATACAACTGTTAGCCTCAACCCATTCACTGCCATTTTTGGGGTACATCCCCTAGACCAGAATACTACCACGCACGGCTGCTAGCTCGCCGTCTTGTCCTCTTTCACTGGAAGTCTATAAATAAAATAAAATAATCTATAAATAAAGTACAAAAAAAGTAACAAATAACAATAGAGATGATGGCCACTGGGGTCTTGGGGACCTTCAATGCTACAGAAATATTTTGGTACCCTTCTTCAGATATGTGCCTCGACACAATCCTGTCTCGGTGCTCTACGGACAATTCCTTCGAACTCATGGCTTGGTTTTTGCTCTGATATGCACTGTCCACTGTGGGACCTTATATAGACAGGTGTGCGCCTTTCCAAATCATGTTCAATCAATTGAATGTACCACAGGTGGACTCCAATCAAGTTGTAGAAACATCTCAAGGATGATCAATGGAAATAGGATGCACCTGAGCTCAATTTCGAGTCTCATAGCGAAAGGTCTGAATACTTATGTAAATAATATATTTCTGTTTAAAAATATTTGTATTAAAAACAAAACACATTCAAACCATTTTAGATAAAGGCTGTAATGTAACAACGTGGAAAAATGTAAGGGATTTGAATACTTCCCAAAAACATTGTAAGTGCCTTTACAATGGGGTATGACAGTAGGTGCCAGGTGTGCCAGTTTGTGTCAAGAACTGCAACGCTGCTGGGTTTTTCACGCTCAACAGTATTTGTGCGTGCGTGCGTGCACACTCTGGAGCAAGTCCAGGGGCGGGTATTTCTAACTCTGCTGTCAGGGCCTAGCTACAGTCAGACCGTGGGAATGTGGTTAAGGATTTCTGTGGTATTTTTAATGTTTGTTATTAAATACTCCCACATGGGGCCATGACCAAACCCTCTGCCCCCCTCTCTCGCTCTC
Organism: Oncorhynchus clarkii lewisi; assembly: GCF_045791955.1. Lineage (NCBI taxonomy): Eukaryota > Metazoa > Chordata > Actinopteri > Salmoniformes > Salmonidae > Oncorhynchus > Oncorhynchus clarkii. The sequence goes on along the minus strand of NC_092155.1, from coordinate 57,119,745 downwards.
TCCTTCTCTTCCTCCCCTACATATTTTTCTTTCCCGGGGAGAAAAAGCTCACTGGATCCGATAACAGCGTGGCTCACGTTACCGTGGAGATCCGGGAAGAGCAGCTGACAACTGTTACTGCAGCTGGAGAAGTGAAGCATCCATTGTCACTGCCAAGAGGCATGCTATACTTTATACCAGCCCCACCCTGCACACCAGCTACAGTATACAGGTAACTGCCAAAATAAAGGAAACATCATCATAAAATCTCTTAAATGGCTTTGAGCCGCCAGACCAGCTTCAATGCGCCTTGGTATAGATTCTACAAGTGTTTGGAAATTCCATAATTTGGTATTTTGTTGATGGTGGTGGTGGTGGAAAACGCTTTCTCAGGCTTAAGTTTTACATTGGTTTGAGATCTGGTGACAGACAGGCACACACCCTATGCTTCTTTTGAGACCCCTCTTTCAAAGTCAGAGATCTCTTCTAGCCAGGACAGTAAAATATAATAGGCAACTAGATATTTTTTATACATGACCCTAAGCATGAAAGGATGTTAATTGTTTAAGTAACTCAGGAACAACACCTGTGTGGAAGCACCTGCTTTCAATATACTTTGTATCCCCCACTTACTTAAGTGGTCCATTTATTTTGGCAGTTGCTACATGTAGCTGCTATATCACTGGCTTGAACTGGGAGGAATTTGTCAAAAAATGTATCTGTTTGTGATACCAAAGCCGGACAGTTTCAGTTGTTTCAGCGAGACATTTCCCACATTACCCAGTGGGATTCCCAATTAGATATGGACCAACAGGTGATACTGTGTCCATTAGCCAATGCTAAGCAGACCGAATTGAACAAACCTCAGCAGCCTATTTAGCCAGTGAGCGCCAACCCTCCTCTGATGAACACAGTTTTGCATGTGTAATTTAACATCACTTCTGTTTCTGTCTTTTGCATTACACTGTCTTATGATACTCATAGGATCCTACATTCTTACTTGGCATTTGTTAGTTTTGAATTGCATGTATACCATAGATATTCTGGGGGATCTATGCTTTGCGGCGTATTCATCCCTCCTTGCATGTTTATGAGCAAAATATCAATGATTCCCTCTTTGTCTCTGTGGACACTCAATGCCAGCCATTAATGTACTTAATCATCCACTACTTTCCCCCCAACGTTTCCCCTCAACGATCTATCTTTAAGGATGCAAGAGAGCATTCACAGAGACAGAAAAAACGTCTTTTCCACACAAGCAGCCACATTTATCTTTGTGGTTTTCCGTGTGTTTATTTTCATTTCTGGAGGGACAACATATCTGCGGGAAAACCAAAAGCTGAGGGCTGGTGCTTTCCCTCTATGGAGTGTAACGCTGGTAAAAATAGGATGTCTTTTTTGGGGACTGGAATTGGGATTGAAATGTGTATCCCAGGGGTTTGCTCAGATTGCATGATGGGGAATCATACTTTTCTCACTCCACAGAAAATGGTAAAAAAAAACATTCACCCTCTAGACAATAGAAACTGGAACATTGTAATTGTCCATTTGAAATCCCAATGATTTATCGTATAACTGTCACGTAACTTTTCTATGGAACAGCAGCTCTTTTTCCTCAATTCCACTGCTCTTCATACCAGCTGATTACATGTTGACGGCTGTAACTGTAAGAAGTATGTGTGGGTTGAGAGGAATTCTGTCATTGGAAAATCCTCCTCTGCTGTGACTTTTGGTTTGAATTATGTTAACTTCTTCGGGATCAAACCAAAGTTTAATTGTCACGTGCGCCAAATACAACAGGTGTAAACCTAACAGGGAAATTCTTACTTACAGGCTCTAACCAATGGTGCCCCAAAAAAGTGTGTGTGTGTGTGTGTGTGTGTGTGTGTGTGTGTGTGTGTGTGTGTGTGTGTGTGTGTGTGTGTGTGTGTGTGTGTGTGTGTGTGTGTGTGTGTGTGTGTGTGTGTGTGTGTGTGTGTGTGTGTGTGTGTGTGTGTGTGTGTGTGTGTGTGGGTAAGTAAAGAAATAAAACAACAGTGGAAAGACATTAAATGTCAAATTTTGAAAAAAGAGTAGCAAGGCTCCATACAGACACCTGTTAGTCAGGCTTATTGAGGTAGTATGTACATGTAGGTATCGTTAAAGTGACTGTGCATATATGATGAACAGAGAGTAGCAGAAGCGTAAAAAGAGGGGTTGGCGGGTGGTGGGACACAATGCAGATAGCCCGGAAGGGAAGGGATCAGTGTCCCTTCCACGGGACGGTTGAGCTAACGTAGGTAACAAGAACATTTCCCAGGACATAGATATCTGATATTGTAAGAAAGCTTTAAAATCTTGTTAATCTAACTGCACTATCCAATTTACAGTAGCGATTACAGTGATACCATGCTATTGTTTGAGGAGAGTGTACAATTTTGAACAAAGTTATTAATAAACAAATTAGGCATATTTGGGCAGTCTTGATACAAAATTTTGAACCAAAATGCAATGGTTCATTGGATCAGTCTAACACTTTGCACATACACTGCTGCCATCTTGTGGCCAAAATGTACACTGCACCTGGGCTAGAATAATACATTATGGCCTTTCTCTTGCTTTTCAAAGATGATGTTACAAAAAAATACAAAATAACGTTATTTTGTGTGTATTTTACCAGATCTATTGTGTTATGCTCCTACACTCCTTTCACATTTCCACAAACTTAAGTGTCTCCTTTCAAATTGTACCAATAATATGCATATCCTTGCTACAGGCAGTTACATTTGAGAATGTAATTTCAGGTGAAAATTGAAAAAAAGTGGCGGATCCTTATTCATTTCAGGAATCCATGGCCACTACCTCAAGGGGCACATTAAGCACAGCAGCACACCAAATACCAATAGACCCTGGATAACTGGCAGTCTTGGACTGGCCTACTGTACCATGTTTACCTCTGAGTTAACAAAGGAGAATTCTATAGGAATCAAAGGCCCATTCCACTCTAAGTTATCCATAATTAGAATGTCTGTAGTCTGTGTGTCTGTCAGTGTGTCCATCTGTCTGTCAGTGTGTCTGTCTCCTCTCTGTCCAGCTCCAAATTGCAGACCAGCCTCCACAGCCTCATCATTTCACTGCAGCGGCTGGGAGATGGAGTGGAGAGAAGTGGCTGTCGTCGCTGGATTGGTGACTGGATCTTCTGGTGAGTCAAGTCTCTCTGCTGCTCCTGGATGAGACGAAGACCTGGCTGGGGATAACAGGGACGTATTGGCTTAGTGTCACATCTAGAGGCTTGTCTCTGTTAGTGACAGTTTCCTCAATGACTTGTCATCTCCCTCAGAGATCATAGTATTCGGCAGCAGTCAGGGTGCAGACGGTTGGCCGGTCTTCTGTAGGGACCGGCCAGATAGTGTAACTGTGACTAATAGAAAACATAGAGTCATGCAGCGTGCACAAACAAAGATGTGCCTGTGTGTCTCCAGAGCTGGGAATGGCCCAGATGATTGGCTGCAAGAGGAAATCATTTCCACAGTTGCTGCTCCATTTCATATAGAGGGGTTTTGTATGTGTGCGCATTTTGTTCCGCATGTCCTCACTGTCTCCAGTTGTAGGCCTTGCAAAATAATTTATACCCCTGGGATTTCTTCACATTTTATTGTGTTACAAAGTGGGATTACTCAAAATATTAAAAGGTCAAAGTGGTTGATTAATACAAATTTGATTACTAAAATATAGTTGTTGCATACATATTCAGCCCCTTTGTTCAGGCAAGCCTACGTTAGTTCAGGAGTAAAATTTGGCTCAACAAATCACATAAGTTACATGGACTCACTCTGTGGGAAATAATAGGGGCTAACATTATTTTCCTAATGACTAACCTTTCCTCTGTCTCTGTCCCCCACGCATACAACATCTGTAAGGTCCCTCAGTCAAGTACTGCATTTCAAGCACAGATTCAACTACGAAGAACAGGGTGAGCCTCATGAACAGGGGCAGTGATTGGTAGATGGGTAACAATAACAAATCAGACATTGAATATCTCTTTAAGCATAGTCAAGTTAATAAGGATGCTGTGGATTATGTATTAAACCACCCAGACAGCTCAAAGACAGTCGTACTTCTGACCTGAGCTGCAGGACAGGAATGAAACTGTTTAGGGATGTTACCATGAGGCCATTAAAACAGATACAGAGTTCAATGGCTGTGAGAAAACTGAGAATGGATCAACAACATTGTAGTGACTCCACAATAATGACTTAAATGACAGTGAAAATAATACAAATATACAGAGGAAAAATTCCAAAACACTATTTTGTATGCGACAAGGCACCAAAGTAATAATGCTAAAGAATACACTTTTAGGTTTAAATGCATCACTGAGTAACTGCCCCCTTATTTTCAAGCGTGGTGGTGGCTGCATCATGGTATGGGTATGCTTGACATCAGCAATTACAGAGGAGTTTTTCCAGGATAAAAGGAAACGAGATGGAGCTAAGCACAGGCAAAATCCTAGAGTAAAACCTGCTTCAGTCTGCTTTACACCAAACACTAGAAGAGGAATTCACCTTTCAGCAGGACAATAACCTACAACACAAGAATAAATGTACACTGGAGGTGCTTACCAAGAAGACAGTGAATGTTCCTGAGTGGTCAAGTTACAGTTTGACTAAAATCTGTTAGAATTTCTATGGCAAGACTTGAAAATGGCTGTTTAGTAATGATCCCCAACATCTTGACAGAGCTTGAAGAATTATGAAAATAATAACGGACTAATATTGCACAATGCAGGTGTGTAGTGCTCTTAGAGACTTACCCAAGAAGACTCACAGCTGTAATCACAGCCTAAGGTGTTTTATAACATGTATTGACTCAGCGGACTGAACACCCCTGCACCAACTATTTTACTTATTTCATTCCTATTAAAATGCAAAAAATGTAATTCCACTTTGACATTACAGAGTATTTTGTGTAGATTGTTTGCCAAAAAATTAACTACAGTATTTTAATCCCACTTTGGTCAACTGGAAGAAAAAAAAAGTTTTCATGTTTTTATACATGGATACCTCTCAAAGGGGCTAGGAAATATTATTGAAGATGCCTTAAGAATATCAGCCACCTTCAGTCTATGAGTAGAAGTGTAAAATAAGGTTATAGACTATAGTAGAGCAGCCAGATATATTTGTTGACTAGATGGTGGTGCTATTACTGCTGGGTCTGAAGATGAGGGTGTAGCCCCCAGACATGTTACAGTATGGAGGACTGCAGTCATGACGGCAGGCTGCAGCAGCCACAGAGTCAGGGCTGTGCTGTCTTACAGGAAATGACTTCACAAGGTGCTGGGACCTCCACCCCTCTCTGGGGTTGGTCTCTCTGGTCCCTCTCTCTCTCTCTTGGGCCGCATCCTTCAGTTCAGCCTCAGACAGCCTAAAGTGTGTTATTTATTTTAGTTCGCCTGTGAGAGTTAAAAAAGGAATGTTTCAGCAACATAAAACGTTTCCTGTTTTGATGACTCCCCCTCTGAAAGCATTCACTCTGCAGAAAAGTCCCTGAAAAAAAGAGCGGTGATGGTCTGCAAAAACAAATGCATTTATCCGATTGAATCAAATCAAATTTGATTTGTCACAGGCTTTGTAAGCAACAGGTGTAGAATAACAGTGAAATACTTACAGCCCTTCCCAACAATGGCGAGAGAAAATTTGTAAAAACATAACACAAGGAATAAATACACAATGAGTAACAAACAATAACTTGGTTGCATACATAAGGTACAGGGGTACAAGGTAATTGAGGTAGATAGCCTACGTACATATAGGTAGGGGTAAAGTGACTAGGCAACATGATACATAATAAGCATTAGTAGGAGCGTGTGATGAGTCAAAATAGTTACGTGCAAAGGGGGGTCAAGGCAGAAAGTCCCGGTAGCTTTTTGATGAACTATTTAGCAATCTTATGGGTTTTGGCTGTTGACGCTTTGCTTATTGGATGGCTCATCGGAGGTCGTAGCGGGATTTATTATAAGTGTCTGGATTAGTGTCCGGCTCCTTAAAAGCAGCAGCTCTAGCCTTTAGCTCAGTGTGGAAACAGAAACAGTCCTGTACCACGTGTACTGTGCTTCTTAAAATTCCTGTATCTTTGCACGTGACAGGGTCGTTTGATTACTTCATCAGTAGTGCCTCTGCAGTTGCAGAATTGGTGATGTGAGACAGTGTGGGGATGTGAGACAGTGTGTAGTTCCTCAGTCTCTGTCTGCAGCTTCACACCATCAAAGCTGTCTGAACCCCCCCCAGCCAAGCCTTGTGGGACCCTGCTGCTGCTAACCTAGTGAATGGGGAACTGACTGTATCTGGGCAGAGCCTTGGCCCCTGGCTCTCTCCCTCCTCTGGGTCTGTCCACCCCTCACATTCCTCCCTCCTCCTGCCTGAGCTCTGCAGCTGCTCCTCTTACTCATGCTGCTGCATGAGAGGGAGAATTTGGTTTGGGGGGCAGTTGTTATAATATGTATGTTTAATACACTATATACAAAAGTATGTGGACACCCCTTCAAATTAGTGGATTTCGCTAATTCAGCCACACCCGTTGCTGACAGGTGTTTACAATCAAGCACACAGTCATGCAATCTCCAAAGACAAACATTGGAAGTAGAATGGCCTTACTGAAAAGCTCAGTGACTTTCAACATGCCACCGTCATAGGATGCCACCTTTCCTACAAGTTAGTTGGTCAAATGCTCAGCCAAGTGGTAGGCCACACAAGCTCACAGAACGGGACTGACTTTGCTGAAGCGCAATGTGCGTAAAAATCATCTGTCCTCGGTTGCAACACTCACTACCGAGTTCCAAACTGCCGCTGGAAGCAATGTCAGCACAAGAACTGTTCGTCAGTCGCTTCATGAAATGGGTTTCAATGGCAGAGCAGCCACACACATGGCTAAGATCACCATGCGCAATGCCAAGCATAGGCTGAAGTGGTGTAAAGCTTGCCGCCGTTGGACTCCAGAGCAGTGGAAACGCATTCTCTGGAGTGATGAATCACTGCTTCACCATCTGGCAGTCCAACAGACAAATATGGGTTTGGTGGATGCCAGGACAACGCTAAAGTTTGGTTCAGGCTAGGCCCCTTAGTTCCAGTGAAGGGAAATGTGAACTCTACAGCATTCAATGATATTCTAGTTGATTCCATGTTTCCAACTTTGTTTCTACAGTTTGGGGAAGGAACATTACTGTTACAGCATGACAATGCCCCCGTGCACAAAGTGAGGTCCATACAGATATGGTTTGTCAAGATCGGTGTGGAAGAACTTGAGTGGCCTGCACAGAGCCCTGACCTCAACCCCATCAAACACCTTTTGGATGAATTGGAACGCCGACTGCAAGCCAGGCTTTCTTGCCCAACATCAGCACCCGACCTCACTAATGCTCTTGCGGCTGAATGGAAGCAAGTCCCCACAGCAATGTTCCAACATCTAGTGGAAAGCCTTCCCCTCCATATTAATGCCCATGATTTTGCTATGAGATGTTCGATGAGCAGGTGTCCACATACTTTTGGTAATGTAGTGTACGTAGGTGGCACTGTGCATTATCATTTGTGTGTGTTCATGCTTATGGCTTTTACCAACTGTGTTAATCTGCCAAATCTCTTCAAGCACCATGTTTGCATGATGTTATAATTATTTTGCAAGAGAAATGTTTACTTGACTGAGGATCTGAAATAGCTGTGTCTCTGACAGACAGGCCACAGCTGACTGGAACAGCAATCCCCCATCCACACACCCCAACCCACGCACACACACGTACAATCCCTCACTCAGTCTCTCACACAAATAAATACCTTACTGTGTCTAGCACATTTGTCTCTACCAAACCAGAGCCTTTTCTGATGGCTTTCTAAAACCCCTCCATGTTCCTCCTCTACATTTACGGCTGGACCGACCGGACGGTGGGGAGAACACCATCCAATCAGCCTCTACATGCCCTGAGACAACTGGCTCTGTTGGCCCCTGGAAGATCCAGCCTCTGGTTCCTTGCTGCCATTTTCCTTCCTCTGTTTCTCCCAGACTCGCTCTCTCCATGGGAATCTCAGTAACAGGGGAAAATGATTTTCCTCCTGACCAGAAGTACTACACCAATGTCTAATGGGATGAAATAATGAAGCTAATGTGCACAGACGTAATAACAATAAAGGTCAATTAATAGTCTGTCAGATACGTCAATATTAGGAGGACAGTAGGACATTGTATGCACAGGGTGTGTGTGTTCATATCTTCGGTATAGGTGTGTGCGTGAGTGCTAGAGAGAGTATTATGTGTGGCGAGAGAAACCACGCTCTAGTTTAGCACTACTCTGTAGGGAAGAGAAAAACATGACCCACTGGGCAAAAACTGGTGGAATCAGTGTTGTTTCCACATCATTTCAACCCCCAAAATCCATGTGATGGCGTTGAATCAACATTGCAAAAAGTATTCAATGTAAGGCCATTGTATATTTTTTTCATTGCATTTTTTTTCACCCAAATTATAACCTAAATCCAATGACATGGTGAAATGTTTTGTTGATTTCACGATGAATTCACATTAGTTGATAACTGAAGCAAATGGACATCAAAACTAGACATTGAAGTGATTTCTGTGCCCAGTGGTGACCTTTGTGGTGTACTGCTCCCCAGCCTGGTCTCATAGACGAGACGTAACATAGTAAAAGTCAATCCGTGACACTCAAATTAGCATGATATTTTACGTTTGGTATGGTTGCGTAAGAGAGAGAGTTTTGTTTTTGACTTAAGTAACCATCTCATCACAGACAACTTTAGGATTGTAGCTCATTAGCAACTTAAACTATTTTGTACTTATTAGCTATTTTGGAACTACTTGGCATGTTAACTAACCCTTCCCCTAACCCTTTAACCTCTAAACTTAACCTCAGCCCCTAACCCTAACCTCTAGCCTAGCTAACATTAGCCACCTAGCTAGAATTTGTCACATATAGTCTTGGGCCACAACTGGCAGTACATTTAGCAAATTCGTAACATATACGAAATGGGTGATGCACATACACAAATGAAGACATACCGAAAGATATCATACTAAATGGAATGTCTCACATTTGTGACTCGTTTCAGGAAACTATACGTATGTCGCGGGTCACTACTTCACAGGAGAGCCATTTGAACGTTAAATTAATAAAAACATCTAAATACATTCTGGGAGCTCGTAAATCCACTCTGGCAATCTACTCCGATAGCAGAGCACTCTCATCTGAGTGTGCCAGAGTGCAGAATTACTGACAAATGTACAAATGCTCAGCACCCGTTGAATATGGCCAGTGTCAGTAAACGTTGGCAAAAAAGCGTAAATTGTTGCCAGCAGCACAGTTGCAGTCACCAACACTCTGGATAACATGCGGTCCAAGACACTGCATCTCAGTGCTAGAGGCGTCACTACAGACCCTGGTTTGATCCCGGGCTGTATCATTACCGGCCGTGATTGGGAGTCCCATAGGGCGGTGCACAATTGGCCCACCATCATCCGGGTTAGGGGATGGTTTGTCCGGGGTAGGCCGTCATTGTAAAATAAGAATTTGTTCTTAATTAACTGACTTGCTCAATTAAACAAAGAATTTAAAAATATGTATTTAAGAAATGGGTGGGGCTAAAGCTTAAGAGGGTGTGAATGATGTTGAATGGGTATAGACAGAGAGGAGCTCTCCAGTAGGTACCAAATATTCAAAGCCCATTTTCTCAAAAAGTGAAGTTATAAGTTTATTAACTTTCAAAGCGGAATTACTTTCCTATTGTTCCTCAAATGCAGTATATGATATACCATTTTGTAGCTCTGTGTCTCTGCTTTTATCAAATGTTGTTACATAAGACTGAATCAAGGCAGTTGGTCACATTTACTGAATTATACAAAATACTCTGAGGCCAGGTTGCACTCCCTGAGAGGCCAGAGTCAGTACTTAACCCCTGGGACCAGTCAACATGGAGTCATTCATCACATAATACCAGACCCAAACCCTCCGACTCGTCTGTCTGAGAGCGCTCTCCCAATAGCCAACATCTTTCACCTAAAATGACATACCCAAATCTAACTGCCTGTAGCACAGGACCTGAAGCAAGGATATGCATATTCTTCATCCCATTTGAAAGGAAACACTTTGAAGTTTGTGGAAATGTGAAACTTATGTAGGAGAATAACACACATTAGATCTGGTAAAATATGATACAAAGAAAAAAACAAGCGTATTTGTTATATATATTTTAATCATCTTTGAAATGCAAGAGAAGGCCCAGAATGTATTTTTTCCAGTTTAGTCGCAATTTAGATTTTGGCCGCTAGATGGCAGTAGTGTATGTTCAAAGTTTTAGACTGATCCAATGAACCATTGCATTTCTGTTCAAAATGTTGTATCAAGTTTGCCCAAATGTGCCTAACTGGTTCATTGATACATTTTCAAGTACATAACTGTGCACTCTCCTCAAACAATAGCATGATATTATTTCACTGTAATATCTACTGTAAATGGGACAGTGCAGTTAGATTAACAAGAATTTAAGCTTTCTGCCCATATCAGATGTGTCTATGTCCTGGGAAATGTTCTTGTTACTTACAACCTCATGCTAATCACATTAGGGCACGTTAGCTCAACGGTCCCGTGGGGTCACCGATCCCGAAGAGTCCCAACCCCTTCACATAATGTGCACCCTAACTTCTTACATATTACTTTTGAACTTCATTAATAAGGGAATATTCTAATCTGCGCATCCATTGATGCAATTTCTCTCTCATTACTGGAAACCAAGGTAACCTTACTCCATAATTGATACAGTAAATAATATTGAGAAACCAGAGTATTGCCACATACATAAATCTAAAAGTAGGTCAAGATGAAAAGTGTTTCTAAGTCTTTTCCATAAACATGCTGATGTAATGGTGACCTACAAAAGCAGATGGGGTTGGGGCCCCTCTACAGTCGCCTGGCTGTTCCGCCCCAAATGCCTGTTGACTGTACAGGAGAAAAAAAGAGCACCAGCCCTTTAAAATCGCCTTCTCAACACACCTTTATGTCCTGTTCACTTTTTTTTCCCTGTTCTTAATAATGTTTTTGAGTTTGAGTTCTGGCCGTGTCAAAATTAAAACGGGATTAAAACTATTTCCCAACTAATTCCTCCTCCTCCGTGAAACAAAGCGATAGAAGACACTTTTTTATCCAATTGTTGTTGTTGTTTTTTTCCAACAGCAGGTAGGCATGTTCCACTTGGTGGAACAGAAAGAGTAGGATCTCTGAGTGAGCAGCAGCAGCCCAGGGTCTCTGTCTCCACGGAATTCATTATGAATCTCAGAATCATTACTAAGGTCAGGGGGTCAAAGGGTTATGTCTGCTCTTACATCACAACCACGACCAGCATTAATTAGCATTATCCACCATGGCCTCTCAACTCAACTTTCTCAACTCTCAGGACCAGACCAAGGCGATTGGACCTGTGCTCAACTATGGTTTGACCATGTGATCCAGTTGAGGACGATAGAGGGGACATGATGTACCAGATTTTAAGGAAACAGTCTTCTGGAGATGTTAAACATCCTCTTGTGTGACTGATATTGGTGTCTAATACATGGTGCAGAAGCATCCAAAACATGCTGTTAAACCCACCACTATGTCCTTGAGCTGAGAGCTCTGTCTGCTGCAATCATCAGATATGGCCTTAAAGATGGGCCTCAGAGATTTTAACCCAGGCCCAGGCAAGCATCTGCAGCCTGGGCAATAGGGAGGGAGGGATTGGACATGGAGGACGAGAGAAGAGCATGCATTCTTGCTCTGTTCTGGTTGCATGTGAAGCTGACGGCTACATAGCGTTACTGTGGTTCTGTGTGCTGTAGTGAGTCAGGCCTGTTTCCCAACAGCACCACATACACAGCCGGACCAGACCACACAGACACCAGGACCCCGCTGGGACTCTCTGCCCACCTCTCACAGAATCTCTCCCTCTTACTCTCGCTGTGTGTGTCTTAATCCCACTGGACTGTTTCCTCTGTCATTCTATGTCCTCAGTTCCCCATGTTTTTCTTTCCACCATATTGTTATTTAAATGTTGAAGATTCTTTGTCAGTATGCGGAAGAGGAAGCGACAAATTATACTAGAAATGAAATAGGAGTCTGCAGCTGAATGCACTGTGATCCAAAAACAATCTGAGTATTGTTATCATTGGGGTAGATTTATTTGACTGGTTGTAAGGGTTGTGCACAGGCCAGTATTAAACAAGATGAAAGCCTAAATGAAGCAGGAGAAAGGGAGGTTGACTTGGTTCCAGCCCAGAGAAGGAATTCCTCTTTCCCAAAGGGGAGTCGTCACATTTATTTTTATGTTGCATTTTACAAGGGGATTGTAACAGAGCTCGTTTCAGGATACAGTGAGGAGAATGTAAAATAAGACATCCCCCTAGCCACTATACACTATATACTCATACAGTTTAGTTTTATAAATCCATGGTTCACTAATTTGTGTGATGAAAATAAAGCTAAAAGACATAGTAACATATACAGCAACAATCCGTCAGAGAAACATTCCATTCATACACTCTAAGGCTTCCACCTGGTTCCAGGTAGAACTCTTTTGGGTTCCATATTGAACCCTCTGTGTAAACGGTTCTACATGGTACTCAAAAGGGTTCTTCAAAGGGTTCTCCTATGGGGACAACCGATGAACCATTTTAGGTTCTGGATAGCACCTTATTTTTTTCTAAGAGTGTATGGGTTCCGCTCCACAGACCCCCCCCAGTCTGACTGATCAGTACCTATCCTTAGTGGCTTTCTACTTCTACACATTTAACTGTGGCCTTTAGCATCGAGTCAACATCCACCTAGACTAGAATAATATATATTCCACACTCATTTAACTGTGGCCTTTAGCATCGAGTCAACATCCACCTAGACTAGAATAATATATATTCCACACCATGTTCTCTGACAGATCTACAGTATCATGAAAATAATATTTTCACATTACATCCCCTACACTCAGATTCAAAGATTAAGTTATTTTTCAAATACTGTACATTCTCCATCAACCACACGATTGCATGGTTCCAATTTTTGGAAGTAAACATTGCGTAAGAAGAACATGTACATTCATTCCACATCTCTTTCAAAGCGGTGTACATTGTAAGCAGGGCTACAGGGAGTCTAGACTTAGTGCCTCCTCTCTCCTGTCAGTTGGAGAGCAGCGTTAGATGTAAGGCTTAGCAGAGAGGTTGGTAAACTAAACAGAGGGGAGAGGACACAGATCAATCACTGCAAACATCACACATCCACATCTGTAGGTGTTTGTGAGTGTGCATGTTACGTACCCACTCTAGTAGGACCTCAGCCATGTATTTAGTCTTGTTAATGATAAACACGTTCACTGTGTTTGCCACGCTGCTCTGCCGACAGTGACGCACAGCATTGTTTTATTTTTCCAGAATGAAATTCATCTGGCTTGAACAGTCTTCATAACCTGCAGCCAATTTATCAAGTCGTATTACAGTAATGAATGTGAAGGGCTTGGACTGTTTTTGTTAATGGAACTCTGCTCTCTAGTTTGATCCACAAGACTGCAGACTAATTAGTCAAACTGACCCAGTCAACAGTTTACTAACAATTAGCTAATCATCCCATCTACTATGAGCTCTCCACAGTGTGAGACGGGCAGTGCCACAAGAGACATGTTAATCCATGTCCCCCTGGTTCACCTTTCCCCCTGGAGAAGACATTGAATTAGGGTGAAATCCATCCCCTTGTGTGTGCAGTCAGACTGGGGACAGACTACTGCCTGTTGTGGCCCAGCAGCAAAGGCTAAACAGGGAGTACTGGGGGAGCTACTGTTATCACATGATATGATTTGTGTTTGTGTGTGCATTCCTAGCAGTGAAACAGTGATGTTGGTATACAGTAGGACAAACAGCAGGGCTAAACATCTCTTATCTTTACCATTGTTGATTTGTATATCATTGTTTGCAGTCCAGGCATAGTTTGTTTTCCATGTGGATGTCATTCTTTTTTCCCTTTTTAAATGATTTTTGCATCTGTGTGTTGCCTCCTGATATAGTGTTTCCTGCCATTTTCTTTAGTAGACTGCCTCTGGCCCTCTCCGAGCAGTGCAGGTTCCTCCTACCTTAACCCCCCTCGCCGCAGCTCCACACACACACACACACACACACACACACCGCTACACACATCGCTACACACACACACACACACACACACACACCGCTACACACATCGCTACACACACTCTAATCCTCTCTTTCTCTTCCTCTACTCTCCGCTTCAGCTTCTGAGGCAACTCTGACATAAGCTGCCTTAGAGACAGCAATAAGGGGGGGGGGGGGGGGGGCGCAACTGCATACAGGCTGGGCATACGTGTGACTGTGTGTGAGAGTCCACCAGTCAGCTCAGAGTGGTTCATCTCTTTCTCCCACTTCCTCACTCTCTCCCTCTGTGCCTTTTGTTCCCGCCCCTCACTTTCTCCCTGCTAGCCTGGATAGAGGGAGCTGACCTACATGCTGTGGACTGGATATGGCGTAGAGACACCCTGACGCTAACCTAACTGGATGTTCACCCTACGAACTGGTAAGAGCCTGCTTCAGCTCTACTCTGTGATAGTATGCACTGGGAAAAAAGGATTCCAAAAGGGTTCTTCGGCTGTCCCCCTTTTGGATTCCATGTAGAATCCTCTGTGGAAAGGGTTCTATATGGAACACAAAAGGGTTCTATCTGCAACCAAAAAAAGGTTTTTCAAAGGTTCTTCTCCTATGGGGACAGCCGAAGAACCCTTTAAGGTTCTAGATAGCACCTTTTTTCCCCCCACGATTGTGGAAGGAGAAAGTCTCTATGTAGAAATGCCTTATTTTGTGTGTGAGAACTGGCTGTTAATATAACAAGTCACTGGTGTAATAACTTTGTTCTATGTAAACGTTATTTTTTTTAAGTTTGTGCTTTAGATATTAACTTAGTACCCAGTAAAAGTGCTCTCTCACTCTATCATTCTCGCCCTTTCCCTGGCTTCTTTCCCTCTCTTCTCTTCTCCCCCGGCTCATTATGCATCCTCCTGCTCATGTTACCGGCTTCCTCCTGTGGTTTTCAGCACAGGTTTCTCCTCTGCTCTGAGTGTGCTCCCACGCTCCCTCAAAGAAAGGAAGGAAAACAATGAGAAGCATTTGTGGAGCCACAAGATGGAGCTGCTTTAATTTGGCCTGTGTCTTTAATAGAGTGGAACATTTAAGTGTGGCTTTTTTTGTTGCGTGTTTTGTTGTTTTTGGAATCACGTTTTCTTTTTTGGGCAGAGGGGTGAGAAAATTGGAAACAGACCCACCCACACTAGTGAGTCAGCCCGCATTTGTGGAGTGTTAACTTTAAGAGGGCAGAAAAATTGTCAAAGAGAGGACCTGCTAAAGGCAGAGGGAATTTGTTTTTGGTTATTCTGTTGATGTCACTTAGTCCCCTTCGTTTACATGTACTTAGGAACCGGAGAGGAGGGTGCTCTGGCCTCTGCCATGGGCTTTTTTGAAAGGGAGGGAGTGGCTTGTGTTCATCTGGGACAATCCCAAGTGCTGAGTGCTGAGACCTTCCTCACCCTGCTCCCAAACACTCTGTTTCCCTTTGCATACACAACTGTTGGCGGGGTAGCAGAGTTAACTTGACTATGCGTAGGCTGGGGGAAGTCGATGTGTAGCCGCTGACAGTGTCCTGCATGTTATAATAATAACACCAGGGGTTTGTTATGGCGATACATACAGTATTTAACCACCTTGTCACTACAAACTCAAAATCGATCACTCTCCACAACAAACCGCATGCAGATTTGTTTTACGTTCATATACTGTACAACCAGACAATCTCAAAGAATGCTTTCTATCTAATCTTAGTTGTTAGATTTGTGTATTTTTGTCACCGACCGTAACCGATACCTTAATCAGGCTGATAATGTGGCACCTCACTTTAGAGTAGCCTATCATTCCCTATCCACATCCCTTACATTCCACTCTGATCCTATCAATTTATCTAACTTTCTATCCATGTAGCCTTTGTCTTCTCCCTCAATCTGACTGTCACTTTCTGTCACTCATCTCTTCCTCCCTGCTGGCAGGGCAGCCTGTGTAGTCAGTGATAAGGGGCAACAGCAGTAGCCCTTCCTGTCCTGGCAGGAAGTGTTGATTTCCACTCCAGTCTCTGGGCAACCCTGTGCTGCGTCCACCGGGAACCTCCTTCCACTCTCAGCATGTGAACAGCTCGCAACACACATGGATACGCATGCACACCCACCCACACACAATTATTTTGATCAGAGTGGCTGTGATTTAATGCCCTACCGAGTAACACCTCTTTCAGACTGGAGGTAGCATAGTGGTGTGGAGGGTGCACAGTGGCTGTGTGTGCTGGGTCTGAGCTGTGTCTATAGCTGTAGGTCAGGAAGGGTTAAGGGGTCACATGGAGCCCAGGAGCAGGAGTTCAGAGCAGGATATCCTGTCAGGATATGGTTCTCTCTCCCCTCTATTCCCAGGCACGGGAGGGCTGTGTTGGAGCTTGGAGTCAAAGCTGAGAGTGAAGGCAGGGGGCAGGGTGGGTATTGGTCTGGTGTAAATTGTCACTCACGTCTCAAAACACATGGAGCGACACGGAAAGTTTGCACATTGCCATTCAAGGGTTGTGTATCTATGGCAAACTTGTTTGGTGTATTTGATGTTGGACGATAGACAATGGTAGGCCTTTGGTATTCCAGAGATGTTCTTATCCCTGTGGAGTCCACATGAAGTCTTTAAGTGAAGAGGTGATTCAGATGAAGGGGTTGAGAGTAATGAGGTGGAGTTAGAGGGGTCGTGGAGAAGATGAAGCCACAGGGCAGCAAATGGTCCAGAGGAGACAGATAAAACAGTGGAGTGATTTCCTACCTGACTGCCTGCCCCCCTCTGGTGATAGAGTGTAACTACAAATGCTGAACTTCAGGCCTCATAACAAACAGTGTTGATTGTTACAATCAGAAAGTATTTTAACTTAGTACTCGTGTGACATTTTATATAATTCTAGGTACATACAGTTATCACATACAAGGACTAGATAGGCAACCGTTTCCTTGGCATCATACAAGTAACCGATGCAAAGAGAGACAAAGGAAAGACAACAGGAGAGAGAGTGACAGGCTGTTTTTGGATTTCCGTTTCCAACACCCACCTCCTTTTGTCTTGTTATTGTTGAGATATAAAATCTCATTCTGAATGTCGTTACAGATATTGTGGTGCCCCTCTGGGATTCCCCCTGGGCTATTTTGTTCTCTCGTACCATATTGATATTGTCTACATATTGTCTACATATTGTCTACAAAAAAATGCCTGAAATCAGTGTCAAGTTCCATTTGAGTAGAAGATTTACTTTGCTTGACTTTTTTTTTCTCATGACAACAGTTGAGGTTGCTAACTATTCTAGAGAGACCGCCGCATGGGCTGTTTTCTTTGGTTTAGGAAAGTGACTCTATGAGCCTGGTGGGGTACTGAGTGTGAACAGAGCTGCTGTAACCGAGACGTTCCAGTTGGGCCTCTGACACAGCCGTATGTTTCAGACGCTCGCTCTCACACACCCGCCCACCACGTTAGTGAATGAATGGACACTAAAAAACATGGAAAATTTGGTATGTGTGTCCCTGTGAATTTGTGTGTATGAAGTATCTGTGTATGAAGTAGATGTACGTGTGACAGATAAGCGAGGGCCAACTGACATACAGTATGCTCACCATCATGCTCCTAATTGGTGTCCACTACAGTTAGTAATGTATGTCTACAGGGATGTTTTGGTTTCTGTACTGTAAGATGAAGGGATACTACTGTAAATAAACCTGATGGAACTTTGCCTCAGTGACAGGATTATACCAAACTGGTTCCGGTTCGACTGTTTCTTCATGTAGCCATATAACAGAGAACAGAGTGCATCGTTTTACTACAAACAGTGTGCACAGTAGTTTTACCATATTGTGCAGAACCACACACAGGGTTAAGAGGAGAGCATTATATTTGTTTTATCATAAAACCAAAGAAGACCCCCAAAAATGGCCTATTCTTAACCAACTGAGCACCTCTCTCATTTAAAACTTGTAACATGGGATTTCCACCAAGGTGCTAAGTGCTTGTCAGAGAGTTGAGATTATTTTTCAGGCCTTACTGTTGTACAGAATGTGCTTTAGTCTTGCAGCAGCATTGGAATATTGGCTTGGTGTAGATGTGGAATGACTCACAATCCTGTACTGTAAACCCAGACCACACCCTCCCTCACTGCTGCTCCCTGCTTTTACAAAGCTAGCACACCCTGTTATCCAATTTCTGTCAACCTCTTTCAAACACACACACAGTTCACACAGACATGCGACTCCACCCTTCTCTAAACTTCCACTGATCTCATTCTCAAAAAAACTGTCCTGCAAAAAAGTCCCTTCTCTCTCGCTCTCAAAATACTTATAGTGTTATAACTGTATGGCTGCTTCCATAACTCCTTATCCAATATTCATCACATTCCTGTTGGCTTCTTAAAGATAAGGACCATGCTGGCCACTGGGACCTCACAGCAGACGCACTACTCCCTCCTCTCCCTTTCCAGCTTTTAGTTGTTTTCTCTCACACTGCAGTAACAAAGTAGAAACCTATCAATTGACATACACTGAGTGTACAAAACATTAAGGATATCTGCTCTTTCCTTGACATGACTGACCAGGTGCAACTCAATATTAGGAAGGTGTCCTTAATGTTTTGTAAGTGTATATTTCTCTGTTTCACTCTCCCACGGGCTAGTGTTTCTGTTCAAGGATATTTACCAGGAGGTTTTCTGCATTAAGTCACTACACTACTGATACTATTCACACCATTGTGTATTGTGTTTCATATTGGTGAACTATGAGTAATACTCCACAGATGTAAAATGATCTCATTTATATACATTCAAGTAAATGCACAGTGCTGAATTTTCACAAGCAAACAAATGCATACTGTCCACACATGTAGCTAACATAAAGCCCAACAGTGCCTTGATCTAAACAGCCTCATGAAGTTTGATTCAGTGGAAAGTCTCTTAACAGCTGGTCCACAGAACTCTAATGTAGTTACATCTGTTTCTATATTGAATTAAAATGCTGGTAATTACCAACTTGCTGCTTTAGGAGGACTTTTAAGCACAGAACAGAAGTGATTCACAGCAGGAAAACATATTTCACACAAATATAAAAATATAGATGAAAATTCACAAATTTAAATTCTAAAAAGCTCTATTCAGGAAGAAACCCATTCACAACCATGCCTATATTTAGATAGTGAGAAAACAACATTTGTATTATTTCTTAAACCATATACACTTAGACGCTGAATTAGTGTGGATATCTCTTATCTTGATCATTTGTTCAGTGGTGATGGAGTAGGCCTATATGGCATCATTTATACAACAGAATGTTAAATTGCGTGTGTAAAGATCAGTTGAGAGGCAGGGTGTTACATGAGTTGTGGTAAGCTCAGGCTGTCGGCCTGACATTTTACACTAAACAACAACCACCACTTTTGGCAACCTCTGGTCTCCCGGTAGCTGAATGCCACATCGAATCGGATTAAACTCCCTAAATGGATGGCTTTATAGCTATACTACCCCTTCCCTGGTCATCTTGATCAGACATTGTACTAGACATCAGAAAAACTAAAAGTCCCTGTTTGTAAATGAGTGTGTGCTTGTGTTTCTGTGTGTTGGAGACAAGAGTGTAGAGTAGATGCATTGAGGCCAGGGCAGGCAGAGAGAGATGTAATCGGATATAGTTGTTTCATATGACCGGGTTTGCAGGCTGGCTGGTATTCAAGGGCCAAGAGGTTTCACTAAAGGTCACAATGACAAAGACATACTGTGCTTGTGTTGTGTGTGCCTGACTGACTGAACGCTGACACACACTTCTGTATACTGTATGTGTATGAAGGCACACTACCGGTCAAAAGTTTGAGAACACCTACTCATTCAAGGGTTTTTCTTTATTTTGACTATTTCCTACATTGTAGAGTAATAGTGAAGAGATCAAAACTATGAAATAACACATATGGAATCATGTAGTAACCAAAAAAAGTGTCAAACAAATCAAAATATATTTTATATTTGAGATTCTTCAAATAGCTACCCTTTGCCTTGACAGCTTTTCACACTCTTGGCTTTCTCTCAAGGTAGTCACCTGGAAGGCATTGTGATTAACAGGTGTCCCTTGTTAAAAGTGAATTTGTAGAATTTATTTCCTTCTTAATGCGTTTGAGCCAATCAGTTGTGTTGTGACAAGGTAGTGGGATATACAGAAGATAGCCCTATTTGGTAAGTCCATATTATGGCAAGAACAGCTCAAATAAGCAAAGAGAAACAGTCCATCATTACTTTAAGACATGAAGGTCAGTCAATTTGGAAAAAAGTTTCTTCAAGTGCAGTCTTAAAAACCATCTAGCGCTATGATGAAACTGGCTCTCAAGTGATAATGGCGCTGGAGAAGAAGGCAGAGGTTTTACGTGTCACCAACCGATTGTTTTTTTGTTTATTTGCATTTTTTGTAACTGATTTCTTTTTAATGTATTTTGTACATAATGTTGCCGTTACCGTCTCTTATGACCGAAAATAACTTCTGGACATCAGGACTGCGATTACTAACCATGGACTGGCATGGTCCTTTTTTCCTTTAATGAGCCCGACGTGAACGATATACTGCTTTCTCGGGAACGAGAGGAGGCGGAGAATGTATTTTTTTATTTTTGTAAATAACAGCTGGTGCACAATATCTAAGGAAGTCTTGAGCTATTGCTCGCCTGAGGTAGAGTATCTCATGATAAGCTGTAGACCACACTTTCTACTTAGAGAGTTTATCTGTATTTGTCGTAGCTGTTTACATACCACCACAGTCAGAGGCTGGCACTAAGACAGCATTGAATGAGTTGTATTCTGCCATAAGAAAACGCTCACCCAGAGGCGGCGCTCCTAGTAGCCGGAGACTTTAATGTAGAGAAACTTAAATCCGTTTTACCAAATTTCTATCAGCATGTAAATGTGCAACCAGAGGGGGAGAAAAACTCTAGACCACCTTTACTCCACACACAGAGACGTATAGAAAGCTCTCACTCAACCTCCATTTGGCAAATCTGACCATAATTATATCCTCCTGATTCCTGCTTAAAAGCTAAAATGAACTGGATCAATAAAAAAGTGGTCAGATGAAGCAAATGCTAAGCTACAAGACTGTTTTGCTAGCACAAACTGGAATATGTTCCGGGATTCCTCCGATGGCTTTGAGGAGTACACCACATCAGTCATTGACTTCATCAATAAGTGCATCAATGACGACGTCCCCACAGCGACTGTACGTACCCCAACCAGAAGCCATGGATTACAGGCAACATCCACACTGAGATAAAGGCTAGAGCTGCCGCTTTCAAGGAGCAGGACTTTAACCCAGAAGTTTACAAGAATGTCCTCTGACAAACCGAGAGCTGCCCAGTGACACGAGCCTACCAGACGAGCTAATCTACTTCTATGCTCGCTTCGAGGCAAATGGCACTGAAATATGCATGAGAGCACCAGCTGTTCCGGGAGACTGTGTGATCACGGTCTCCGCAGCCGATGTGAGTAAGACCTTTAAACAGGTCAACATTCTCAAGGCCGCAGGGCCAGACAGATTACCAGGACGTATACTGTGAGCATGCGCTGACCAACTGGCAAGTGTCTTCACTGACATTTTCAACAGATGATGCAAAGCTTTCATCAAGGCAAAGGGTGGCTATTTGAAGAATCTCAAATATAAAATGTATTTTGATTTAACACTTTTTTGATGATGATTCCATATGTGTTGTGTCATAGTTTTGATGTCTTCACTATTATTCTACAATGTAGAAAATAGTAAAAATAAAGAAAAACACTTGAATGAGTGTTCTAAAACTTTGGACTGGTAGTGTATGTCGGGAGGTTAAGGTTCTATCTGCATTTTTGTCAATGTAATTATTGACGTAGCCATGTTCTGTTCAATGTTCTCTACCTATATATTTCTCTAAATACCTCGATTCAAATTGCTGACACCATTCAAACCAACGAGGGTTCGGAACTTTGAAGCCAGTTATCTCAGGATCATCTTTTTGCAGATAGAACCTTATATATTTTAGATCCCAGTGCCATTGATTTCTGTGTAGTTGTTTTTGTTCAGTTTTAGCATGGTTTCTATCCCTTTCGACTCACATGATTGACTTTGATTTAAATTAACACATCAGACATGTCATTATCAGGAACTACATTTCAGCAAAAAGACATAGCCTAACAGTTGACTGCGCTGCCATTTTGAGAAGTAGGGCTGACAAAGACGATCTTAGCTGAATCTAAATTTGACCTTGTATTTCATTGAGGGACATTATTTAGAGTGTGCGTGTGTGTGTGTGTGTGTCTGCCTGCCTGCTCAGAGACAATAACCAGTACTGAAGGTTTAGGCTAGAGGCTGGGCTCAGTGTTTACTCTAACCCGTGTGCCGCATGGTGCCACAGCATGGAGCTTGGTGTCCCAGGGGCCCAGCTGAGCCCCGCCTGGTACCCAGACAATGGCTGCCTTCATCATGGCTTCCTCCTCCCTCCATCCCTGTCTGCCTCCATCCTCTCTGGACCACCTTGTGATCTGGGGCAGAGGTTGCCAGGTCTGATCCTGAAAGGCCTAAAATAATATCTGTATCTAGTTAAATGACTTGGAATATACAGAAAAGTACATCTTGCCTATTCCAATGTAACTTAGAGGATGCCCACGATCTTGCCGTGGAACTTGGTTTGGGAAATGTATTTGAGAGTACTCATCTTGCATCTTTTTGGAAGCTTTGACTTATTTTGTGTAGTGATTTGACATTTAAAACTGTGTGAGAGAGTGAATCCTTGTCAGGTTGTGTAATTGTGCAGGTGGGAGTTAACTACGCACATGTAGAACACAGCTGACCACATCCTGTACATATAGAACTAACATAGAGGCCTCTTCCTCTCAAATTAACTGACATCTGAAAAATGCTAAGAATCTTACAAAAAATACATTTCAACATGTTTTCACAGTGTCCTCTCTGAGTCTAGCTTCTGTTTGGACATTTTGGATCAATTTGATTCAATTAAATTCTTGGAAGTCCTAAGAGTGTGTTGCATTGGCTTTCAAAGATTGTTATCAAAAATTATGCACTGCTTCATCTGGGGAAAATAACATAGTTTAGCATCAGTCTAGAGAAACAGAAATGGCCACTGCTGTCTTTTCCATTTGGGTGCTACATACAGCGTGGTTCACGTTGGCCAACGCCTTGCCTCCTGTGAACCTAAGCTTGTGCCTGTGTTTGATCATATGTGTGTGCAGTGGCGGTCGGTGCCGTTTATTAAGATGAGGGTGGACGATTTTCTTTATTTCGGAGCGTGGCCTTATTTCTATTACAGCATTTGGATTCACACAGCTCAATGTAACATCAATAGGTTTAGGCCAGGGTTTTCCAACCCTGTCCCTGGAGAGCTACCTTCCTGTAGGTTTTCACTCCAACCCCAGTTGTAACTAAGATGATTCAGCTTATCAACCAGCTGATTATTAGAATCAGGTGTGCTAGATTGGGGTTGGAGCAAAAACCTACAGAACGGCAGCAGGGCTAGAGAGACCTGGTTTAGGCTACTACATGATACTTGATTTTTCCCTATACCCACCATGAGGTTGCTACAACCTAGCCAACGAATTAGGGTTTACAATGTAGTTGCACAGGTCATGAACACTCTTAGTAATTAAGGTGACAGACTGACATTCAATAACGCCTTGCACACTCTTGCCTGCATCTAGCTGATCTACAGGTGTAATCATTAGTCCAACAATTGCAAACAAGAGTTGCTATTGGACAAATTCAGGTAGGTTTATCCACATTTGCTTCTGTTTAAGAATTGTTTATTTTTTAACAGGAATGGCAGATTGAATACATCCCTGATCAGCCGCAAACACAGTTCACTTTCATAGCAGCCACATTAACAGCATGATCACTTTGCTCATTGTATAACTCCTTCTCGCATCTACGCGCTCTCCTCCTCTCACCTTTTCCCTTTGCTTGCACAACACAACAGTGACCAGGGGGAAAAAACTTTCCAAGCCAAACCTTCATACCATAACCGCTACACACAGCCTACATTGTTACCACCATATTAGCTAACGTCCTAGTCAACATAGCTACTAGAACTAACGCGTTAGTAAACCCGCTACAATCATGTAGTTTAGCAGTCAACTACTCACCACATTTTATGCACTGCAGTGCTAAGCTAGCTGTAACTTATGCTCATGCTTTCAGTACTAGATTCATTCTCTGATCCTTTGATTGTTTGGACAACGTGTCAGTTCATGCTGCAACAGCTCTGATAGGCTGGAGGACATCCTCCGGATGTTGTCATAATTAAATTGTAAGTCTATATAAGTGGGTGAGAACCATGAGCCTCCTAGGTTTTGTATTGAAGTCAATGTACCCAGAGGAGGACTGAAGCTAGCTGTCCTCCGGCTACACCATGGAGCTACTCTACAGAGTGCTGTTGAGGCTACTGTTGACCTTCATTGCGTTTTGAATTAATTATTTGGTGATGTGATTATATGTATTATAGTTTAATCTAACCCTAACTTTAATGTTTCACTATTTTTATCTTTATGAAATTCACTGAGGAGGATGGTTCTCCCCTTCCTCCTCTGAGGAGCCTACACTGGTGTGTGTGTACCTTGCTGTGGGCTGCTAGACTGCTGTGCCGTTTCACTGTCACACAGGCTGTGTTCTCGTTATTTTCAGCTCATACCGGATGTGATTCAGATTGGGAAATTGTGTAATTGACAAGACAAACCACACAAACGCACAGATACATAAACACCCACACTTTGGGAGGATTTCTGGTAAGGGTGCTGGTCTCCCCCTGAACTTATGCATTTAAAGGTGAGTATGGGCTAGGTTTCGTTTTTGGTGTGCATGAACGGTTTGTTTTACTGTTGGGCTTGGAAACTGGATCACAGATGCTGAGTGGAAATAAAAGCAGTGCTCAAGCTGGGAAAACAGCCTTTGAAAGATTAACTAAACTCTTTCATCTCATTGAGCACTTTGTCATTTCCTGTCCTCAAAACACACAACCCATGCAGGTGATGCTCAACCTCCTTCTCAAACCCTCACATTGTATTCTACGCTTCTCTACAAACAATGCAGGCAACTGTCATTCGAATGTATTAATCTAAACGTCACTGTTTATATCATTACTGTTATACAAAGCATCAGGGTCACAGGAAGAGGCAGTGGGAGGCCTGTGCATCATGTGACAGATAAAGGGACGTGTATGGGTTACCTTGTCTGAGAAATACACAGGAAGCCCTTGGTAACTATTCCTTCCTCTTCCAAGAAACATTAATCTATGATGTGACTCATAACAGGAGGAGAAAGGTATTGGTTAAGGAGCACCGTTTCCTAGAAGGCTATGCACTCATTAAGACATTTTGTAGAATTCATCTGTGAAATTAAAGTTGTTCAGATAAAGCTGACAAACATGACGTTTTCACTTTAGTCTTTTCTCAGAGTTTCATATTTCCCTGCTATACTGCCTGCTACATGAGCCAATAACTACTTGAGCACTTGTAAACACTTTATCATACTGTGCAGTTTACTTAATTGTGGTCATACATGTACAAATGTAGCTTTAACCATACATGAAAATGCTACTTTGAGAAACATTTTGGAAGAGTGGATATACGTTATTACACAAGTAGTAACATGTTTATAGTAGTGTTGTCCAGAAAGTGCAAGTAAAGGACTGTCGTAACAGTTATTCTGTTCCAATAAACCGCTGTTGCTATGTCAGCAGGTGGAGCTGTAGAAGCCATCTGACAACAAACTGTGAACAAAGTTTCAGACGCTGATAAGTAGTGGTTCGGATTGGCTACATAGTGTACCAATGGAAAGCTCATATGCGGAAACAATGGTAGAGAGAAGTCGTGTGACGCTATTTTTGGTGCTACCAGCTTAGATTTCTATTTTCGTCTTCTTCAGGGGCTGGACATACCAAGTTGCTTGCGAGGACTAATTATTTCTCCCTCACTTGTAGCCTACTGACGAATCTCATCCTTGGCCACTGGTCTCTTTCCCTGTATGTTTCTCGACAGTCATTTCACAAACAGGCTTCACAGGACTAGTAACAGACGACATTGGCTTTTTGGAGGAATATTTATAATGTGGATTTAGAACCTGTTGCGTTGTTGTGACATTCTTACAAGGTAACACATTTTCTTCCATGTGCATACCAGATAATTGTTCTGTGTTTTACAGTATTGCAGCAGTAGGCTAACCTACCTACCCGATGAAACTAACTGACATAGTGTAGCCTATTATTGGTACGTGCAGTTAGGTCTGTCATTCTACAAATAGGCTACATTTCGAAACATAAGTCAATTTCAACGGGGCTACAACCATCGTATCCTGGTGGGATGTCTTTTAAACGCTGCCCTCTGTAAGCAGATGTTCAGGGCAACAGTTTTTTTCCCAGAGTGAGAGACCGCATTCCATTGCTGGATTGTTACACATTTCTCGGGAAAATCTATTACAATTTGTAGGTTATTTGTTTTAAAACAGCCTACACTTTTCATATACTTGAAGTTAGCTATCATTCAGGGGGCATGGATAATTAATTGCCTGTGGTTGTGAGTAATAAACGTTATCTCCCCGTCTGCAGATGGAATCACGGCGTCCGGACCTACGGTAGACAAAGCCCGACGGGACAGCTTTTTGTCAAGAGTGTCAGGTAGCCTCCCTTGTCACTTGAACCGCGCACTAACAAATATGTAACTACTCATTGCCACATATCACCTCACTGTCTTCAGAATAGTAGACTTACAAATATGATAGATTTTTCCTCCAAAATGAGCCATACATTTAGATAGGCTACATCTGTTTGCAAATTAGTCATCCCCATCCAACTATTCACGGTTGTTTGAACAGGTCTCAAAAGTAATGCCGTTTTCAGAAACTAGCCTATCTATGCACTGGCAAATATGGAAATATTGAGAAGAAACATTTTGTTGTGGTATATGCTGCTAATGAACATGTTTATTTATTTTTTCATGATTTGTCACTAGCATGATTCTCTAGATATATTTACTTTTACAGCAACACAGAAGCGAGAGCATGCAAGCACACCACAATACTACAGTAGGGTGACATTTGCTAGGGGATCCTATGTTCTTGTGTTCTCACACCACAAAGTACTACCAGAATAACAAAGTAAACACAGTACATATGAAGAAGTAAAACATGTACAGCATCTGTTTATTTTGTACTTTTAGAAAGGCTAATATGTGTGTGGAATAGTTAGCACTGAGAGCTAAAGCCTGACTGTGCATTAGATCTGAGTGATAGCCCAAGCTCTTGCTGTGCCAGGCACATGTTCCATCCATGCAAAATAGGCCATCTTCCTGGAAAAACAGAGTGAGGTCATGTCCGAAGCTGCAGTGTCCCATTTCATGTGTCAGTCCGGGCCAACTGACACGGCCAATCTCTTTTGTGTCCCTCTAATCTGTCTAGGGTTGAAAAACGAGGGTGTATTAGTTGACCAGTAAACTACCATCATTTTGGTCTCTTTCAGGGATTTTAAGTCATCTATCACAAGACATCTAGTAACCCTTTTGGTACTTCCGATTATCACAGGTGTCTGTAATCATGTCTGGCCTTCTGTGTGGCCGTCTCACATTTGAAATAATTAAATAAGATGATAAAAAAATTGAATGACAAAGCTGTTAAACATTATCCTTCAACTTAGTGAATATCATCGGGGTTTAATATGGTGTATTTATTAGACTATTTCAATATGTATTTGTTGTCAATGTTTTTGGCGTCAAACTGGTGGCAGTTGTGAAAAAAGACAATAGTTGGAAGAGTTGCAGAGTTAATGAAAATGGTTGGATGATTTTTCCATTAATTAGGCTATATTCTAATGAACCATGTGTTTTATCTACTAGAAACTCATGGACACAAATACAATAAATGAAAACTATATGAATACTTAAACATTTTTAAAAAAAATTATTCAAGTATAAATTACCAAAGTTACGACAGATTTCCATAGATTCTGTTAATTACCAAAATGACTGAAGATTTCGTTAACTTTGATAAATGACCGGTAGTTTTACAACCTTCTAATCTGTCCCTATTCATCAGAACGCTCTGCCTCTCTTTCTCCTGTAGCTGTTAATGCTGCTCCGATGAAACACAACAATCCCCATTAACGAAGTGAAGTCAACGAGGTTATTAAAACTAGTCTGTGGTCAGTCAGTACCTTGTTGTGGTTGTTACTCAGCTCCTCCTGGTGTGATTTTACTGCCACAATGGGTTTTTGTAGAGGGAAGATAACCCACCACAGAAACATTATGTGCCCAGGTAATAGTAATGTATCACTACATAGCATGAAGCTCAGCATCAGTTAAATATATTTTCTAGTCATTTGGATTTGGATCATGCCACCCTGTTCAGAGACTGGATCCAAGTACGTGTCTGTGGTTTGGTCTTTGCCTGGACGAGGTATCTGTTGCTTGTAAAACCCCAGAGTGAAGGGTTGTGATACCGAGAGTGAAGCGGATGGGAACCTAATAAACATAGTCTTACATTTCCTTAACATACCAGGAGAGGAGGAACATGTAGAGTGATCACAATAGCAAGATTGTTTTGCAGGGAGCTGCAGTACAGATCAAGTTTCTGGTTGAGACCAGGGTCAGCTGACTCCCTCCTTCCCTCCACGCCGTCGCTGCTGTCTTGAGAGGAAAAGCCCAGAGGGTTGAACTTAACTCGTTTATTCTTAGTCAGGGAGCCGGAGACTTTTATTCCTGTCTTATTCCTACTGTATGTACGACACTACTGAAGTCGGATGGATTGATCGTTCGCGGTGCCTTATATCCATGAAGTCATTTGATATGGTTCGAGTTTTATTATCCTTGTAGGGCCAGACCTTGTTATCTCTGGAACCAAACGTTGTTGAACGTTAAATGTGGAGTCTGGATCCCTGAGCTAACGCAGGCCTGTAAATTCTGCTGTGTCAAATCAATTAGTCACGGTTTAACCTGGTGACTTGCCCCTATTTAAGATGTCCAGAATTTGCTTTAGTAATGGCAGCATATGCCTATAGCATTTCCCTCTGAGGCCAGTTGGACATGCTAGAAAGTTCAACTTCCAGCTCTGCACCAGGAGCTCTGTCTTTGTACTCAGGTAGTGGCGGTCTGGGCGCTGGTCTATTGGCTGTCAATGGTTTGTGCGGTGGCAGTCAGACTCAAAGACCCATGACCGTGGGTGACTTGTACTGGTCTAGGATCAGATTGCCTGTTGTTGCCAGGCAGGTCATGTGATCCCCTTTAGTCTCCGGCGTCTGGCCTGTGTAATGCAGACCATGAGAAAAGAGCTAAGGCCATGGAGAGCTGCTTTCCCAGGATGCACTGTGGCTCTCCTTTCTGCCGTTCTCTGGTAGTCGGGTCAGATCAGTTCGTGTGAGGCTGTTCTATAACGACAAGCGGGGAATCATAGTCTCACCTGTCTCTAACCTCCACATCACTCCTTCTCTTTTTTTCTCTTGCTTGATACCGCAATGTCGCCGATAGACAAAATCCCATTTGCTTTACTAGAACATGGCTGTTAACAGAGCACCACTAGTCTATAACATGGCCTTCCTGTGGTAACTAAATGCCAGGAACCAAGACAATTAATCTACCTATAGATGGGAGGCTTGTTTACTGGATTTAGAGATTGCTACGTTTCTGGTCTCTGATAACGACTGGGTTTGCAGTTATGTATTCAGTATGTGTGTGCGTTACCAAGAATGTTAACATCCTCTTGTTTTTGTTCATTCAGTCAGAAAAGTGTGACTGCATATTCATGAGGTGTGTTCCCTTCAAAGGTTTTCCCAGAACAGTTGTTAAAGTTTAAAGTCTCAGAGTTGAAGAGAAGAGAGGGGGAGAAAAAAAACTTGATAACTGCAGAGAGATTCAAACTTGGTATAAAAAAAAGATGAGCAACAGAGCAGGCAGGAGAGAGTGAGCTCGCGGGCAGAGTGAGCTCGCGGGCAGAGTGAGCTCGCG
Source organism: Oncorhynchus clarkii lewisi (assembly GCF_045791955.1). Taxonomy (NCBI): domain Eukaryota; kingdom Metazoa; phylum Chordata; class Actinopteri; order Salmoniformes; family Salmonidae; genus Oncorhynchus; species Oncorhynchus clarkii. The sequence continues at coordinate 57,089,663 of NC_092155.1, read as the reverse complement.
GGCAGAGTGAGCTCGCGGGCAGAGTGAGCTCGAGAGTGAGCTCGCGGGCAGAGTGAGCTCGCGGCAGAGTGAGCTCGCCGCAGAGAGGGCGGACTATAGAGAGGGCGAGAGAGACAGAGAGAGAGACAGCGGGTGAAAGAGTGGGCGGGCGAGAGAGCGAGAACGGGTGGGCGAGAGAAAGGGCATGCGAGAGCGGGCGAGAGAGAGCGGGCGTGCGAGAGAAAGAGAGTGAGAGAGAGCTGGCGTGCGAGAGCAGGCGTGCGAGAAAGCGGGCGAGAGAGAGAGAGAGAGTGGGCGAGAGCGGGCGGGCGAGAGAGAGAGAGCGAGAGAGGGCGAGAGAGAGAGAGGGCGAGAGAGAGCGTGAGAGGGAGAGAGAGGGCGAGAGAGAGAGCGAGAGAGAGAGAGCGTGAGAGGGAGAGCGTGAGAGGGAGAGAGAGGGCGAGAGAGAGAGCGAGGGCGGGCGAGAGAGAGAGCGGGCGAGAGAGAGCGGGCGAGAGAGAGCGGGCGAGGGCGAGAGAGAGAGCGGGCGAGAGAGAGCGGGCGAGAGAGAGCGCGGGCGAGAGAGAGCGCGGGCGAGAGAGAGAGAGAGCGGGCGAGTGAGAGAGAGAGCGGGCGAGTGAGAGAGAGAGCGGGCGAGAGAGAGAGAGAGAGAGCGGGCGAGAGAGAGAGAGCGGGCGAGAGAGAGAGCGTGAGCGGGCGGGTGAGTGGGGGAGAGAGAGAGCGTGAGAGAGAGAGCAGGCTGGAGAGAGAGAGCAGGCTGGAGAGAGAGAGCAGGCTGGAGTAGGAGAGCAGGCTGGAGAGAAAGAGCAGGCTGGAGAGAGAGAGAGAGAGCGAGGGTGGGCGAGAGAGAGCGGGCGGGCGAGCCGGCGAGAGAAAGAGAGCGAGAGAGAGCGCGAGAGGGAGAGAGAGCGTGAGAGGGCGAGAGAGAGAGCGAGGGCGGGCGAGAGAGAGAGCGGGCGAGAGAGAGAGCGGGCGTGAGCGGGCGAGAGAGAGAGCGGGTGAGAGAGAGAGAGAGAGCGTGAGCGGGCGGGTGAGTGGGGGAGAGAGCGCAGGCTGGAGAGAGAGCGCAGGCTGGAGAGAGAGCGCAGGCTGGAGAGAGAGAGCAGGCTGGAGTAGGAGAGCAGGCTGGAGAGAAATAGCAGGCTGGAGAGAGAGCGAGGGTGGGCGAGAGAGAGCGGGCGGGCGAGCCGGCGAGAGAGAGAGAGAGCGAGAGAGAGGGAGAGAGAGAGGGAGAGAGAGAGAGAGCGGGCAGGTGAGAGGGGGCGGGCGGGCGAGAGAGAGAGCGAGATGGCGGGCGAGCAAGAGAGCGAGATGGCGGGCGAGCGAGAGAGAGAGAGCGAGATGGTGGGCGAGCGAGAGAGAGAGAGCGAGATGGCGGGAGAGAGAGAGAGAGAAGGGAGTAGGCAGATGTAAGGATGTCAGAAATATGTAATTATCTGCATTTGAGTGTGCTCATGTGCAGTTGAACTTAACCACTGAATTATACTGTAGCCTCTCCTGCTCAGGAAGCAGTAAACGTAGCAGAAACTTTCCTCCATGACTGTCTCTGCCAAGCTGGCCTTTGCTTGTTCTGTTTTCACAGTACCTTAGGCTTAGCCACCCAGGGGCCATCCATCTCTCCCCACCCAGGGGCCTTCCTCTCCTCCATCTCTCCCCACCCAGGGGCCTTCCTCTCCTCCATCTCTCCCCACCCAGGAGCCTTCCTCTCCTCCAGCATTCTCCACCCAGGAGCCAGACCACGACTCAATACACAACACTCCCATAATGCTGACCTCTGAGTTATGTGTCAGAACTTTTGTTTTCCTGTTCTGCTCTCAGGGTGATGTAGGAAGAGAGGGTGAAAAGGGAAGAAGAGGCTTCAGGGACAAACAGTACTCCAACAGTGGAACTGGACTTGTAACTGTCATGTTTTATTTGTAATGACAAATTCCACAAAATTAAAGTTTGACTTTAATGAAAGCATCTCGCATAGTGTTTCTCTTTGAAGTCATGGTTATATAGTAAATTAAATCTAATGTTATTTGTCACATGCGCCGAATACAACCGGTGTAGACCATATAGTTAAATGCTTACTTAACCCTTAACCAACAATGCAGTTAAGAAAAGTAAGCGTAAAGAAAGTATTTCATGAAAAAATAAATTACAAAAAAAAAAACAATAACAAATAATTAAAGGGCAACAATAAAATAACAGTATCTTTGGCTATATACAGGGGTTACTGGTACAGAGTCAATGTGCATGTAGATAGAGGTGACTATGCAAAGATAATAAACAGTGAGTAGCAGCAGCCTAAAAATGTGGGTGGGGCAGGTGTCAATGCAAATAGTCCGGGTTAGCTGTTCAGAAGTCTTATGGCTTGGGGGGTAGAAGCTGTTAAGAAGCCTTTTGGACCTAGACTTGGTGCTCTGGTACCACTTGCCGTGCAGTCCTGGATGGCAGGAAGCTTGACCCTGGTGATGTACTAGGCCGTACCCACTACCCTCTGTTGTGCCTTGCGGTCGGAGGCTGAGCAGTTGCCATACCAGGCGGTGATGCTCTCGATGGTGCAGATGTTGAACTTTTTGAGGATCTGAGGAACCATGACAAATCTTTTCAGTCTCCTGAGGGGGAATAGGTTTTGTCGTGCCCTCTTCATGACTGTCTTGGTGTGTCTGGACCATGTTAGTTTGTTGGTGATGTGGACACCAAGGAACTTGACGCTCTCAACCTGCTCCACTGCAGCCCTGTCGATGTGAATGGGGGCGTGCTCAGTCCTCCTTTTCCTGTAGTCCATGATCATCTCCATTGTCTCGATAACATTGAGGGAGAGGTTGTTATCCTGGCACCACACTGCCAGGTCTCTGACCTCCTCCCTATAGGCTGTCTCATCGTTGTCGGTGATCAGGCCTACCACTGTTGTGTTTTCGGCAAACTTAATGATGGAGTTGGAGTCATGCCTGGCCATGCAGTCATGGGTGAAGAGGGAGTACAGGAGGGGACTGAACATGCTCACCCCTGAGGGGCCACAGTGTTGAGGATTAGCGTGGCAGATGTGTTGTTACCTACCCTTACCACCTGGGGGCTGCCCATCAGGAAGTCCAGGATCCAGTTGCAGAGGACGGTGTTTAGTCCCAGGGTCCTTAGCTTAGTGATGAGCTTTGAAGGCACTATGGTGTTGAACGCTGAGCTGTAGTCAATGATTAGTATTCTCATGTAGGTCCTGGTGGGAAAGGGCAGTGTTGAGTGCAATTGGGATAGCATCATCTGTGGATCTGTTGGGGTGGTATGCAAATTGGAGTGGGTCTAGGGTTTCTGGTATAATGGTGTTCATGTGAGCCATGACCAGCTTTCCAAAGCACTTTATAGCTACAGACGTGAGTGCTACGGGTTGGTAGTCTTTTAGGCAGGTTACCTTAGTGTTCTTGGGCACAGAGACTGTGGTGGTCTGCTTGAAACATGTTGGTATTGCAGACTCGTCAGTGACAGGTTGAAAATGTCAGTGAAGACACTTGCCAGTTGGTCAGCGTATGCTCGAAGTACACATCCTGGTAATCCGTTTGGCTCTACGGCCTTGTGACTGTTGACCTGTTTAAAGGTCCTGCTCACATCAGCTGCGGAGAGCGTGATCACACAGTCATCTGGAACAGCTGTTGCACTCATGCCTGCTTCAGTGTTACTTGCCTCGAAGCAAGCATAGAAGTAATTTAGATAATCTGGTAGGCTCGTGTCACTGGGCAATTTGTGGCTGTGTTTCCCTTTGTAGTCCGTAATAGTTTAAGCCCTTCCACAACCGACGAGCGTCAGAACCAGTGTAATACGATTCAATCTTAGTCCTGTATTGTCGCTTTGCCTTTTTGATGGTTCATGGGATGGCATAGCGGAGTTTCTTAAGCGTTTCAGGTTAGAGTCTTGCTCCTTGAAAGCGGCAGCTCTACCCTTTGGTTCAGTGCGGATGTTACCTGTAAGCCAAGGCTTAACTTAACTTAATATTAGATTTTGTGCACCAGCTGTTATTGACATATACACAGACCGTCACCCCTTGTCTTTACCGGAGACAGATGTTCTATCTTGCCGATGCACGGAAAACCCAGCTAGCTATATGTTATCCATGTCGTCCTTCAGCCACGACTTGGTGAAACATAAGATGTTACCGTTAATGTCCAGTTAGTAGGATAGTCTTGATCGGAGTTCATCCATTTTATTATCCAATGATTGCACATGGGCTAATCGGACTGATGGTAGAGGTGGATGACCCACTCACCGTCGGATCCTTACAAGGCACCCAGACCTACTTCCCCGATATCTCAGGTTCTTTTTGAATCACAAGGATTTGGGCTTTTTCGGGTATCAGCAGTAAATCCTTGGCGTCCAACTCGTTAACCTCTCTGATCTCCCCATCCCGGATCCGGTATCAGGAATACAGACTCAAGCTCATTACCATAACGCAACGTTAACTATTCATGAAAATCGCAAATGAAATGAAATTAATATGCCATCTCTCAAGCTTAGCCTTTTGTAAACAACACTGTCACCTCAGATTTTCAAAATATGCTTCTCAACCATAGGAAAACAATTATTTGTGTAAAAGTGGCTAGCTAGCGTAGCATTTAGCGTTAGCATCCAGCACGCAACATTTCAACAAAAACATAAAAGCCTTCAAATAAAATAATTTACCTTTGAAGAACTTCGGATGTTTTCAATGAGGAGACTCTGTTAGATAGCAGATGCTCAGTTTTTCCAAAAAGATTCTTTGTGTATTAGAAATAGCTCCGTTTTGTACATCACATTTGGCTACCAAAAAAAAAACGCAAATTCAGTCCTCAAAACGCGAACTTTTTTCCAAATTAACTCCATAATATCGACTGAAAACATGGCAAACGTTGTTTAGAATCAATCCTCAAGGTGTTTTTCACATATCTCTTCAATGATATATCGTTCGTGGATGCATGGTTTCTCCCCTCAATCAAATGGAAAAGTACTAGCAGCTGGCGTTTGCGCACCGATTTCCACGCAGGACACCAGGCGGACACTTGGAAAATGTAGTCTCTTATGGTCAATCTTCCAATGATATGCCTACAAATACGTCACAATGCTGCAAACACCTTGGGGAAACGACAGAAAGTGTAAGCTCATTCCTTGCGCAATCACAGCCATATAAGGAGACAATGGAAAACAGAGCTTCAGAGATTCTGCTCATTTCCTGCTTGACGTATCATCTTGGTTTCGCCTGTAGAATGAGTTCTGGGGCACTTACAGACAATATCTTTGCAGATTCTGAAACTTCAGAGTGTTTTCTTTCCAAAACGGTCAATAATATGCATAGTCGAGCATCTTTTCGTGACAAAATATTGCGCTTAAAACGGGAACGTTTTTTATCCAAAAATGAAATAGCGCCCCTAGAGATCCAAGAGGTTAAAGAAAACATTTTATATCTAGTACGAGGTGAGTAATCGCTGTCTTGATACCCAGAAGGTCTTTTTGGTCATAAGAGACGGTGGTAGAAACATTATGTACAAAATGAGTTACAAATTACGCAAAAAAAACAGTGCCACAATTGGTTAGGACGGCAGCCATCCCCTCCCGCGCAATCTCAGATTTGTGGTTGCTCCTCCATGGTTCAGTGCAATAGGCTTGTGACACACCCTTCCTGGGATGAGAGGCTGCTATGGAGGCCGTTACTGGGTGCATTCTCTAAACAACATGACCTAGAATGAAACAGCAATAATTGATGCATGCAAGACAAGTGCAACCTTCCATATTGTACCACGTCGGCTGTGGCACAGCAGCACTTGATGTGACTCGTCTGTCAGTAACGATGTTAAGTTTTTTATTTTCTCGCCAAGAGATAGGGTGCTGATAGTGGTGGCATGGCTGAGACAGGTGTGTGTTGTTGTGTGGTTTGTTGATGTGGGTGTGTTGGGCAGGCTAACAAGGGGACCATGCTGATTCCTTTCCTTTGAAAGCTGCTGTGTTGAGTGCCTTATCTCACTGGGGCTTTGTGGGGAATGTGTTTGATTTCGGGGGTGGGTGGAGACACAAGGGGCATAGGGTCGGTGAGCAGACCTGGAGGGTGTAGGGTAAGACTGATATTGTCACTTTTGAGAGATACAGATGTCATCTGTCACATCTTAGCTACAGCACACTTCCAGGGAACCATGTAATCTATTGTTCATCAGTTCCTGTGTGTTTGTGTGCATGTGTGTCTTAGTGCTGAGTGATTAACCAGAATTTTTTTTTATCGTTTTTTTAAAACTAATTCACCACTGTTCAATTATTTCAATTTATTTATTTTTTCTTTCTGTGAGCTCAATGGCAGTTTTTCTATAAATAAATAAGATCAACCCCGAACTGTGTGATGTAGTTTCCAACAGACCAATATTCAACATAGTTTAGCGCAGAAAAGTGGTAACTACAATGACCATAATCCATTGCGCGCCTACTTGTCTTGTCTGTTTCTTTTATACCCGATACATAAGAGACAGAAGGCGTGATTGAGGGATAAAAAGCAGTTGCTTCAAGGTATCTCTACCTAAAAAAATAATAATATCTAAGTGATTGATAGTTGGTATTCAGAGGTCGTAAAAGTATGGCTTATTTACTTTGAAGAATTACTAAAATAGTGATTGTCAGACAACAGCTCTATAGAGATGAGATGATGACTTAGAATGAAATAATACAATTAAAAAAATGTAGTATACACAAATGAAATATTTTGTAAAGTAATGTGAATAAATGGTTAAAAAGTGATAAGCAGTAATGGACAGTCAGTACCATCATGGGACTTTTATTCATTGATTTATTCTGTGTTACAGCATTCAACCCACATAACGCATAGTGCATTTACTGTTCAAAAACAATATTGAACTGATCATTCAGCGGTGTGTATGTGTGATGTGGTTGGTCCACTAGGGTCATCGCTTTAGGGTAATTTCGACACAGAGGGACGGAGATGACTGGAATGTTTATGTCGTGAATGTGATCTGAATTTAGAATGGTCTAGTATAGCTTTGACGTGCCTGCCGTGCATGGAATGCCTTGTAAAAATGATTCTAAAAACACCTGTCAAGACAAACGCAATGATTTAAATCTTGTTTTTATGACTGCTCAGAATAAGTTCAGCTTTTTAAAGGCACTTTACACGTCTTCATAAGCTTTATTTTGGAATCCTGCGATTCAATTGGACTAAATTATACACAGAGGTTAGCGTAGGTTGCAAGCACCACTAAGACAAACGCTATGGCAGGACACACACTATATTATGCACTTGAAGACTAAGGTATGGACAAACAGAGAAACACTCTAAGTACTCTGAGACAAACTAGCAGGCATCCACAACCGCGCGCTTACACGCACACGCACACGCACACACACACACACACACACACACACACACACACACACACACACACACACACACACACACACACACACACACACACACACACACACACACACACACACACACACAGAGGCTTTAAAGGGATAATCCAAACCACTAATTCCTATGATTAACACTGATAAATAACATTAATATGTGAAAACAATATTTTTTTTTGTGGACAAATGTTTCAATTTGTGAAAATAGTTATGCAAATCTGTTGCAGCTCAATTTGACTACAAAGCCCACAATGCAATGCTCTTTCTTACGCTGTCTGGCTAGCTAGCTACACACAAAACTACCAAAGTCAATATCAGCATGTGAAGTAGCTAGCTAGCTGTAAAATCACCGAAACCAACTGCACTATTAATTTAAGAATTTCAACCTGCAGTTTGTCTCAGCTGCCCAGTATGTTGCTACGACAACAACGGCCCTTTCCCACGTTTCCCACAGACACAGCGGGCGCGTTGCGAGGTGGTAGGTTACTTGAAGGAGAAGCTGAGTTGAATAATTTGGTGCAATGTTTAGATTGAATACATCTAAGCAAAATATAGACTTTGTCATGTGAGTCAGTAGCTAGCCTAGCGGTTAAGAGCGTTGGGCCAGTAACCGAAAGGTCACTGGTTCGAATTCCTGAGCAGACTAGGTGAAAAATCTGTCGATGTGCCCTTGAGCAAGGCACTTAACCCTAATTGCTCCTGTAAGTTACTCTGGATAAGTGTGTCTGATAAAGACTCAAATGTAGAATGTCATGACGATATAGACTGATGGATGTGTTCTGGACAAGTATGCCCATACCATCTATTGGCTGATTTGGGGATCTGAAGTGCAGGTCATCATTTTAAATTGTTATGAAATGTGATAAGGGATAATGCTCTCTTCATTAACAAGGAATGACAAGTTCCTACACGATTTCCTCATTTCACAGACTTAGAAGTAAAATCATGGTGACCATTTGTATTTTAACCACTGATAGAGCATTGACTTTCACCAAATTGACAGGAGTTTCATGATTTTCTTTGTGTGGGGGGGGGGGTTATCCCTTTAAGGGAGTGACTGACCAGATAGGCTCACCAGCTGCTTCTGAAGCAGATGGTCTGAATGGCACTGACAGCTGTGGATTCCTTCAGACCCTCAACAACAAAAAGAGAGAGGGAGGTATCAGGGTATACAGTATGTGAGTGACAGGTGTTATGATTGGAAATCCTGTCTTGCACAAGGTTGGTTTAGCAACAGTTAAGAGAAAAACACCAATATCATGACTGTGGCAAGACACCACTGAATGCTGAGGAAGACACATGTTTTACAGTACATTATTACTAATACATTCAGGTTTATAGGAGTCAATGGCCTTGATGAAACAGAGTCGGTTTTAACTATCAATCCCTTACTAACTCTTCTCTTTGTTGCTGTTGGTTAATTTGTTTGTTGTCCTGGCGCCTATGTAGTGAGTTATCCATTAAGTCACTCAGTTGAATGGGTAGCAGCTCCCCTTCAGCCATTTACTGGCTGGGCTACTGGCTGAATGAAGCTGGAGCTGGGGAGGCTGGAGAGAAGAGTCCTTCTGGCCCCTCATCGTTCAGCTCAAATTCCATGTGAGGAAGAAAGTCTTTTTTTTTCACCCTCTACAGGAATAGCTTGGTCTTGACAATACTGAACTAGCAACACAATCATTTGACAGAGCCTGTCTGCATAGTTGTAGAGTTATATCTCTACACTTGTGGTTTATTTGTAGAAAAATCTGGTGTACATTGTTTACTACTGTTCATTTCAGAACAGCGTCACGTGGTTATTTAACAACAGTAGTAAAGTGCATATATTCTATGTTTGCATCTGAAGTGTGTATTTGCGTTCATTTGGCCACTGAGCTTGGCTTTGGTTATAGCTTTACATAATACCATCTCACCAGAAGTTACTGGCTGGGAAGAAACCAAACCGAGGCTAAACTTTGCAAACAGGAAGTGTTTCTTTCTGTCTCATTGTTGTATTTTTATAGACTGCACTTCCTTTTGCCTGCTGTGGTTGCCATGGTTACATCAGCCCCCTGATCTCTGGTAGTGTTTATGGGATGGCCCAGGGCAAAGCAGAGCAAGGCTCTGTCTGTCTGGGAGCTGAGCCTGAATAGCGGCAGTAAGAGTGATAGAAGGAGGATGTGGTCTGCTCAACGATGAGAAGAGAAGGGTGTAGCACCTCTGACTAATTATAGAGCACAGAAAGCAGAGGCAGAAGGGCTGCTGTGTGTGTTCTCATCTCTTGCTATTTTGAAGCGTGGTTGGCTTGTTGTTTGGAACCTGGCCTTGTTTCTGTCTCGGTCTCTGTCCGCCTGTATGTGGCTGAAACATGAGTTCTGATCACTAAGACGTCCATGCTTGAGCAGGAAACAATAGACTACTATCAAAAATGAAGTCAGAGGAGCAGTTGGTGGGGAGGGCTGTGTGTTTGTTTGTTTGTGTGCGTATGTCTAATTTTAAAAAAAGGCTGAGCGCTTTTCTGGTGAAGATTAAAGCTCTTGCTCTGTTCTCCCTGCTTTCTGGGTCTGTCTGGCTCTCTGGAACTAATATTCACACTGCTCTGTTCTCCCTGCTTTCTGGGTCTGTCTGGCTCTCTGGAACTAATATTCACACTGCTCTGTTCTCCCTGCTTTCTGGGGCTGTCTGGCTCTCTGGAACTCATATTCACACTGCTCTGTTCTCCCTGCTTTCTGGGGCTGTCTGGCTCTCTGGAACTCATATTCACACTGCTCTGTTCTCCCTGTTTTCTGGGGCTGTCTGGCTCTCTGGAACTCATATTCACACTGCTCTGTTCTCCCTGCTTTCTGGGTCTGTCTGGCTCTCTGGAACTCATATTCACACTGCTCTGTTCGCCCTGCTTTCTGGGTCTGTCTGGCTCTCTGGAACTCATATTCACACTGCTCTGTTCTCCCTGCTTTCTGGGGCTGTCTGGCTCTCTGGAACTCATATTCACACTGCTCTGTTCTCCCTGCTTTCTGGGGCTGTCTGGCTCTCTGGAACTCATATTCACACTGCTCTGTTCTCCCTGTTTTCTGGGTCTGTCTGGCTCTCTGGAACTCAGATTCACACTGCTCTGTTCTCCCTGCTTTCTGGGGCTGTCTGGCTCTCTGGAACTCATATTCACACTGCTCTGTTCTCCCTGTTTTCTGGGGATGTCTGGCTCTCTGGAACTCATATTCACACTGCTCTGTTCGCCCTGCTTTCTGGGGCTGTCTGGCTCTCTGGAACTCATATTCACACTGCTCTGTTCTCCCTGCTTTCTGGGGCTGTCTGGCTCTATGGAACTCATATTCACACTGCTCTGTTCTCCCTGCTTTCTGGGGCTGTCTGGCTCTCTGGAACTCATATTCACACTGCTCTGTTCTCCCTGCTTTCTGGGGCTGTCTGGCTCTCTGGAACTCATATTCACACTGCTCTGTCTTTGTAAAGGGAGTAATGGCTGGTTACAAAAACAAAACAGAAGCCTGTGGAGAGCGAGAGAAAGGGAGAGAGGGGATAGAGAAAGTGGATAAGTGCAGAGGGACACAGACACTTGGTTGTGACCCCTTTAAGAGCGGCGCAGGAGGTTTTAAGGCCCAGTTCGGAGAGCTTTTGTCCAACTTTTTGAACAGTAAACAGTATTTCAATAACCCATGTTACGGTAATGGACTCTTTCTCATGTTCCGTAGTAACACATACTGTATGGAGACCCTCATAATACATGGCTCATCGTGTTGTTTTCGCTCTGCACCTTCTGAACCTGCAAACGGAAACCTGAGGTGTTTTGGAAACTCAGGTCAGGACAGAGGAAACTTTAGCCTGGACAGAATGCATAATGCATAAACCTCTGCTCTACTGTCAAAGAAAGAGGTAGACACACACACACACACATTGTGAGTTGACATTGGTCAGCTTTGACGTTGTTTCCCTTGTCTACAGGTACCTGTAATCTATTCTGTCTTGAACAGTGTATATATATATATAACGAGATGTGCTTGTCTGTTTTTATTCAGAAACTAAACGGGTCTGTGTTTTCCCTGGAGCTGTCAGCTACTGTTGACAGGTCCATTTCAATTCGCTATGTTTGTTATCCTTGTTATACAAGCTGCCCTGTGGGCAGAACCTTTCAATGCTGATCTCTCTCTCTGCTAGAGCTGCTGCAATCAGATAACACACACACACACACACACACACACACACACACACACACACACACACACACACACACACACACACACACACACACACACACACACACAGGTAGGCCTCAGGTGATTTACATAACGATGAGGGCTGGAAGCACACCTTGCATTGGTTGTCTATAAATAGCTCTCTGGCAGCCCTGTCCTACCACACAATCAAATGAGCTGGCCTGATAGGATCACATCACACTTTACTAGTCACACTGACAGGATCACACTATACCAGTCACACTGACAGGATCACACTATACCAGTCACACTATGACAGGGTCACACTGACAGGATCACACTATACCAGTCACACTATGACAGGGTCACACTATGACAGAGTCACACTATACCAGTCACACTGACAGGATCACACTATACCAGTCACACTGACAGGATCACACTATACCAGTCACACTGTGACAGGGTCACACTATACCAGTCACACTGACAGGATCACACTATACCAGTCACACTGTGACAGGGTCACACTATACCAGTCACACTGACAGGATCGCACTATACCAGTCACACTGTGACAGGGTCACACTATACCAGTCACACTGACAGGATCACACTATACCAGTCACACTGTGACAGGGTCACACTATACCAGTCACACTGACAGGATCACACTATACCAGTCACACTATGACAGGGTCACACTGACAGGATCACACTATACCAGTCACACTATGACAGGGTCACACTGTGACAGGGTCACACTATACCAGTCACACTGACAGGATCACACTATACCAGTCACACTGTGACAGGGTCACACTATACCAGTCACACTGACAGGATCGCACTATACCAGTCACACTGTGACAGGGTCACACTATACCAGTCACACTGACAGGATCACACTATACCAGTCACACTGTGACAGGGTCACACTATACCAGTCACACTGACAGGATCACACTATACCAGTCACACTATGACAGGGTCACACTGACAGGATCACACTATACCAGTCACACTATGACAGGGTCACACTGTGACAGGGTCACACTATACCAGTCACACTGACAGGATCACAATCACACTATACCAGTCACACTATGACAGGGTCACACTGTGACAGGGTCACACTATACCAGTCACACTGACAGGATCACACTATACCAGTCACACTATGACAGGGTCACACTGTGACAGGGTCACACTATACCAGTCACAATGACAGGATCGCACAGGGTCACACTATGACAGGATCACACAATGACAGTCACAATGACAGGGTCACACACACTGACAGGATCACACACTGACAGGATCACACACTGACAGGATCACACTGACAGGATCACACACTGACAGGATCACACTATGACAGGGTCACACTGACAGGATCACACACTGACAGGATCACACACTGACAGGATCACACTGTGACAGGATCACACACTGACAGGATCACACACTGACAGGATCACACACTGACAGGATCACACTGACAGGATCACACTGACAGGATCACACTGTGACAGGGTCACACTGACAGGATCACACACTGACAGGATCACACACTGACAGGATCACACACTGACAAGATCACACTGACAGGATCACACACTGACAGGATCACACTGACAGGATCACACTGACAGGATCACACTATGACAAGATCACAATGACAGGATCACACACTGACAGGATCACACTGACAGGATCACACTGACAGGATCACACTATGACAGGATCACACACTGACAGGATCACACTATGACAGGATCACAATGACAGGATCACACTGACAGGATCACACACTGACAGGATCACACTGACAGGATCACACTGACAGGATCACACACTGACAGGATCACACACTGACAGGATCACACTATGACAGGGTCACACTATGACAGGATCACACTGACAGGATCACACACTGACAGGGTCACACTGACAGGATCACACACTGACAGGATCACACTGACAGGATCACACTATGACAGGATCACACTGACAGGATCACACACTGACAGGATCACACTGACAGGATCACACACTGACAGGATCACACACTGACAGGATCACACTATGACAGGGTCACACTGACAGGATCACACACTGACAGGATCACACTGACAGGATCACACTGACAGGATCACACTATGACAGGATCACAATGACAGGGTCACACTATGACAGGGTCACACTAACAGTCACACTGACAGGATCACAATATGACAGTCTCACTGACAGGGTCACACTATGACAGGGTCACACTATGACAGGGTCACACTATACTAGTCACACTGTGACAGGGTCACACTATACCAGTCACACTGACAGGATCACACTATGACAGTCTCACTGACAGGGTCACACTATACCAGTCACACTGACAGGATCACACTATGACAGTCTCACTGACAGGGTCACACTATGACAGGGTCACACTATGACAGGGTCACACTATACCAGTCACACTGTGACAGGGCCACACTATGACAGGGTCACACTATACTAGTCACACTGTGACAGGGTCACACTATACCAGTCACACTGACAGGATCGCACTGTGACAGGATCACACTGTGACAGGATCACACTGTGATAGGGTCACACTGACAGGGTCACACTGTGACAGGGTCACACTGACAGGGTCACACTATACCAGTCACACTGACAGGGTCACACTATACCAGTCACACTGACAGGGTCACACTGTGACAGGGTCACACTATACCAGTCACACTGACAGGATCGCACTATGACAGGATCACACTGTGACAGGGTCACACTATGACAGGGTCACACTGACAGGGTCACACGGACAGGGTCACACGGACAGGGTCACACGGACAGGGTCACACTATGACAGGGTCACACTATGACAGGGTCACACTGACAGGGTCACACTGTGACAGGGTCACACTGACAGGATCACACTGTGACAGGGTCACACTGTGACAGGGTCACACAATGACAGTCACATTGACAGGATCACACTGACAGGGTCACACTGTGACAGGGTCACACTATACCAGTCACACTGACAGGATCACACTGTGACAGGGTCACACTGACAGGATCACACTATGACAGTCACACTGACAGGATCACACTGTGACAGTCACACTGACAGGGTCACACTGACAGAATCACACTATGACAGTCACACTGACAGGATCACACAATGACAGGGTCACACTGACAGGATCAAACAATGGCACGGTCACACTGACATGATCACACAAGGACAGGGTCACACTGACAGGATCACACTATGACAGGGTCACACTGACAGGATCACACTATGACAGTCACACTGACAGGATCACACTGACAGGATCACACTATGACAGTCACACTGACAGGATCACACTATGACAGTCACACTGACAGGATCACACTGACAGGATCACACTATGACAGTCACACTGACAGGATCACACTGTGACAGGATCAGTCACACTATGACAGGATCACACACTGACAGGATCACACTATGACAGGGGTCACACTATGACAGGATCACACTGACAGGATCACACACTGACAGGGTCACACTGACAGGATCACACACTGACAGGATCACACTGACAGGATCACACTATGACAGGATCACACTGACAGGATCACACACTGACAGGATCACACTGACAGGATCACACACTGACAGGATCACACTATGACAGGATCACACACTGACAGGATCACACACTGACAGGATCACACTGACAGGATCACACTGACAGGATCACACTATGACAGGATCACAATGACAGGGTCACACTATGACAGGGTCACACTAACAGTCACACTGACAGGATCACAATATGACAGTCTCACTGACAGGGTCACACTATGACAGGGTCACACTATGACAGGGTCACACTATACTAGTCACACTGTGACAGGGTCACACTATACCAGTCACACTGACAGGATCACACTATGACAGTCTCACTGACAGGGTCACACTATACCAGTCACACTGACAGGATCACACTATGACAGTCTCACTGACAGGGTCACACTATGACAGGGTCACACTATACCAGTCACACTGTGACAGGGCCACACTATGACAGGGTCACACTATACTAGTCACACTGTGACAGGGTCACACTATACCAGTCACACTGACAGGATCGCACTGTGACAGGATCACACTGTGACAGGATCACACTGTGATAGGGTCACACTGACAGGGTCACACTGTGACAGGGTCACACTGACAGGGTCACACTATACCAGTCACACTGACAGGGTCACACTATACCAGTCACACTGACAGGGTCACACTGTGACAGGGTCACACTATACCAGTCACACTGACAGGATCGCACTATGACAGGATCACACTGTGACAGGGTCACACTATGACAGGGTCACACTGACAGGGTCACACGGACAGGGTCACACGGACAGGGTCACACTATGACAGGGTCACACTATGACAGGGTCACACTGACAGGGTCACACTGTGACAGGGTCACACTGACAGGATCACACTGTGACAGGGTCACACTGTGACAGGGTCACACAATGACAGTCACATTGACAGGATCACACTGACAGGGTCACACTATACCAGTCACACTGACAGGATCACACTGTGACAGGGTCACACTGACAGGATCACACTATGACAGTCACACTGACAGGATCACACTGTGACAGTCACACTGACAGGGTCACACTGACAGAATCACACTATGACAGTCACACTGACAGGATCACACAATGACAGGGTCACACTGACAGGATCAAACAATGGCAGGGTCACACTGACATGATCACACAAGGACAGGGTCACACTGACAGGATCACACTATGACAGGGTCACACTGACAGGATCACACTATGACAGTCACACTGACAGGATCACACTGACAGGATCACACTATGACAGTCACACTGACAGGATCACACTATGACAGTCACACTGACAGGATCACACTGACAGGATCACACTATGACAGTCACACTGACAGGATCACACTGTGACAGTCACACTGACAGGGTCACACTGACAGAATCACACTATGACAGTCACACTGACAGGATCACACAATGACAGGGTCACACTGACAGGATCACACAAGGACAGGGTTACACTGACAGGATCACACTATGACAGGGTCACACTGACAGGATCACACTATAACAGTCACACACCAGCCTGAGAGAAGCCATTTACAGGATACAATGTATTATTCCACAGCTGGTTATATTTTCTTCCTCTGGGAAAGTTTAAGCAACTGTATTTCAGAAGTCATACTCATCTCTGGTGCTTTTTCAAGCTGGAGTTTCTTTTCTGATGTCCCTGTTGTGTGTGCTCTTTGTTGTAAGGTATGTTCTAAACCTTTATTAGTGGGAGGTCGATGGACACAGTGGGCCATGAACATGCCTGCTGTAATTCCTGACATACTTACCCTGCAGAGAAAATATACATACTGCTGCGCTCTCTCAACCCTTCTTATCTGACCCGACTTTGTCTATCATACTGCTACAACTCAGAGAGAGGGGAGGAGTGACCAAGGGAGGATAAAATAGAGAAGTGGACAAGGGAGGAGAGGATAAGAGAATAGAGGAGAGGGGACAAGGGAGGAGAGGATAAAATAATAGAGGAGAGGACAAGGGAGGAGAGGATAAGAGAATAGAGGAGAGGGGACAAGGGAGGAGAGGATAAGATAATAGAGGAGAGGGGACAAGGGAGGAGAGGATAAGAGAATAGAGGAGAGGGGACAAGGGAGGAGAGGATAAAATAATAGAGGAGAGGACAAGGGAGGAGAGGATAAGAGAATAGAGGAGTGGACAAGGGAGGAGAGGATAAAATAATAGAGTAGAGGGGACAAGGGAGGAGAGGATAAGAGAATAGAGGAGAGGACAAGGGAGGAGAGGATAATAGAATAGAGGAGAGGACAAGGGAGGAGAGGATAAGAGAATAGACGAGAGGGGACAAGAGAGGAGAGGATAAGAAAATAGAGGAGAGGGGACAAGGGAGGAGAGGATAAGAGAATAGAGGAGAGGGGACAAGGGAGGAAAGGATAAGAGAATAGAGGAGAGGGGACAAGGGAGGAGAGGATAAGAGAATAGCGGAGAGGGGACAAGGGAGAAGAGGATAAGAGAATAGAGGGGACAAGAGAGGAGAGGATAAGAGAATAGAGGAGAGGGGACAAGGGAGGAGAGGATAAAATAATAGAGGAGAGGACAAGGGAGGAGAGGATAAAATAATAGAGTAGAGGGGACAAGGGAGGAGAGGATAAGAGAATAGAGGAGAGGACAAGGGAGGAGAGGATAAGAGAATAGAGGAGAGGGGACAAGAGAGGAGAGGATAAGAAAATAGAGGAGAGGGGACAAGGGAGGAGAGGATAAGAGAATAGAGGAGAGGGGACAAGGGAGGAAAGGATAAGAGAATAGAGGAGAGGGGACAAGGGAGGAGAGGATAAGAGAATAGCGGAGAGGGGACAAGGGAGAAGAGGATAAGAGAATAGAGGGGACAAGGGAGGAGAGGATAAGAGAATAGAGGGCAAGGGAGGAGGGATAAGATAATAGAGGAGAGGGGACAAGGGGAGAGAGGATAAGATAATAGAGGAGAGGGGACAAGGGAGGAGAGGATAAGATAATAGAGGAGAGGGGACAAGGGAGGAGAGGATAAGAGAATAGAGGGGACAAGAGAGGAGAGGATAAGAGAATAGAGGAGAGGGGAGAAGGGAGGAGAGGAAAAGAGAATAGAGGAGAGGATAAGAGAATAGAGGAGAGGGGACAAGGGAGGAGAGGATAAGAGAATAGCGGAGAGGGGACAAGGGAGAAGAGGATAAGAGAATAGAGGAGAGGGGACAAGGGAGGAGAGGATAAGATAATAGAGGAGAGGGGACAAGGGAGGAGAGGATAAGATAATAGAGGAGAGGGGACAAGGGAGGAGAGGATAAGAGAATAGAGGAGAGGGGACAAGGGAGGAGAGGATAAGAGAATAGAGAAGAGGGCAAGGGAGGAGAGGATAAAATAATAGAGGAGAGGGGACAAGGGAGGAGAGGATAAGAGAATAGAGGAGAGGGGACAAGGGAAGAGAGGATAAGATAATAGAGGATAAGATAAGAGGAGAGGGCAAGGGAGGAGAGGATAAAAGAATAGAGGAGAGGGGACAAGGGAGGAGAGGATAAGAGAATAGAGGAGAGGGGACAAGGGAGGAGAGGATAAGATAATAGAGGAGAGGGGACAAGGGAGGAGAGGATAAGATAATAGAGGAGAGGGGACAAGGGAGTGGAGGATAAGAGAATAGAGGAGAGAGGCTTAATGCGCTAATGTTGGTCAAATGGACAATGCACCAATCCTCTCCAACCTGGCATGGTATAATTTGATATAGACCTTTTCTTAATTTATAGTCTAATCAACGCTGATAAATAGTCTATGGACGTGTGTATTTGTTTCTATTTTAATGATTGTCATACTATAGCATAGCTGTATCTCCCCTTCATACTTTCCTTGTCAATTCCTATTTGATATTCTTCTTTCGGAAAGCCTAATGGAGGCCTAGTTTAAAAAGAAATAAAAAAGTTAAGGAGAAATATTTGCTCTTGTGTCTGACATACGCTGGTGGCTTTGATTGACGGGTCCTTTTACGTGGTGTTCGTTTGTGAGTTCGCTGATTCTCTCACTAGGCCTGTGAGGTTGACCAAATGGTTGGATTGGAACAGTAAGGAGACAAATCGAGGAAGATTTTTCTTGTCAATGTGAGGATTTTATTAGCAAACATGAAGCCATAAAGCCGGCGACTCTACAAGTACCCAAGAAAGCAATGGTAACTGAACTAAATGACTATAGCACTCACTTCTGTCTTCATGAAGTGCTTTGAGAGGCTAGTTAAGGATCATATCACCTCTACCTTACCTGACACCCTAGACCCACTTCAATTTGTATACCACCCCAATAGATCCACAGACGATGCATTCGCCATCCCACTGCACAATTCCGTCTGGACAAGAGGAATACCTATGTAAGAATGAAGTTCATAAACCAGGTCAGAGTCCGAAGGTACAGGGGGGCAGGCAGGCTCCAGGTCAGGGCAGAAGTTCATAAACCAGGTCAGAGTCCGAAGGTACAGGGGGGCAGGCAGGCTCCAGGTCAGGGCAGAAGTTCATAAACCAGGTCAGAGTCCGAAGGTACAGGGGGGCAGGCAGGCTCCAGGTCCGGGCAGGCAGAACCAGGAGGGCTAGAAAACAGAGACTAGGAAAACCAGGAGCACGGACAAACATGCTGGTAGGCTTGACAAGATAGTATGAACTGTCCATGACTGTCCAGGTCAGAGTCCGAAGGTACAGGGGGGCAGGCAGGCTCCAGGTCCGGGCAGGCAGAACCAGGAGGGCTAGAAAACAGAGACTAGGAAAACCAGGAGCACGGACAAACATGCTGGTAGGCTTGACAAGATAGTATGAACTGTCCATGACTGTCCAGGTCAGAGTCCGAAGGTACAGGGGGGCAGGCAGGGTCCGGGCAGGCAGAACCAGGAGGGCTAGAAAACAGAGACTAGGAAAACCAGGAGCACGGACAAACATGCTGGTAGGCTTGACAAGATAGTATGAACTGTCCATGACCGCCAGCAGACTCGGACCGCCTCCACAACGCTGTCTCCCTGCAGGGAGCCACCATTGAAAAACACGTTAACTTCTAAGGCTACTTCAGAGCCTTATGGACGTTCTCCATATACTGTTTGGATGCCATGACCAGGGTTTCAAGACTTACTAGAGCAATTCCATGGACTATTTATCAGGCAGCATGCCTCAGTAATTCCCCTGCCTGTGATGATTCTGTACAGCCTACCCAGCTTCCCGAGAACCCCGCCTACGTCCTCCTGAGCGCTATGTTGGGGACCCTGGAACCTGCTAGTCGTTTCTTTCCCAGTGCTCCCTCATCTTTGAGCTGCAGTCCTCTTCCTTCCCTTCGGACCGTTCGAGAATAGCGTATCTTATAATGCTAATGTCTGGTAAAGTGCTCTCCTGGGCAACAGCGGTTTGGGAGCAACTATCCGCCATTTGTAGGATTTCATTGCGGAGGTGAGGAAGGTATTCGATTCTCCGGTGTCTGGGAGAGAGGTGGCCCAAAAGCTACTTCGATTACGCCAAGAATCCCGTAGTGTGGCAGACTACGCAGTAGACTTTCGCACGTTAGCCGCCAAGAGTGCCTAGAAACCAGAGTCTCTGTTCCTTACCTTTCTTCATGGACTATCCAAGGAGATTAAAGACGAGCTCGGGAGTTACCCCTGGACCTCAACTCCCTCATAGCCTTAACCGTAAGGATCGATGGACGTCTATGGGAGCGCAGGAGGGAGAGGTCTGTTTTCGGCCCCACTCGTTCGTCCACGGCTGCTTGCTCGCCCCCCAAGAACTCCGGAAGTCCCCAACGCCTGCATTTCCGAGAGGATCCGAAGGCATCTGAGTCCCCTCGGGAACGAGCGACTCACTACCCTGACTGACCCACAGCCAGGCCTCACTAGTGACTACCTACCCTGACTGACCCACAGCCAGATACATAGGCTTGTGTTGTCAACAACGGCATGACAATGATCAAGAACGCTGCTATATTGACACTCATTTTCTACTGTGCCTACGCAATGGGGCAGAGCTAGGTTGTCACCTCAGGGACGACTACAGAGGCTTAACTGCTACAGGCCATTACATATCCGCCTGTCCAGTAAAAGACCAGACTCATCAGCTAGGTAAGAGTACTATAGTACTATAATATTAGTACTATAACAACACAGGGCGAGACCCAGATGCAGACACAGATGGTCGAGTCTCTGATATTTATTCAAATACAAGGGGCAGGTCGAGGGCAGGCAGAAGTTCATTAACCAGCTCAGAGTCCCGAAAGGTACAGGGGGCAGGCAGCAGAGGTGTGGACTCAAGTCACATGACTTGGACTCAAGTTGAGTCACATATAATGACTTGCAGCTTGACACCAATGACTCGTGACTTAACTTGGACTTGAGCCTTTTGACACGACCTGACTTGATACCCCCCCCCCCCCCCCCCCAAGTCCAAATATTAAAAATGATGCTATTAAAAAGTGTGCAGCGCATCAACTCTTCATTTAACGGATTACAGTTTGAATCGGACAGCAGCCAATCAAATTGTGCCAGCTGAGAAAAAGTTGTGTGTGGCAATGCAGAGGAGCGTCAGCGGGTGAATTCAGTTGGAGACCCTGGAAAGATGATACCCTAAAGTATTATTTTCGGTTATAAAGACTACGCTGTCGTCAACAAAAAACGGATTGCAACTATATATAACTTTGCTTGTGTAGCATGTAGGCTAACATAACATGAAGTCAATGAGCCTCCACACAGTCAGTCAGTGCGGGAACGTGATCATTGCACCCAAGATTGAGCTACAACTGGCTAGGCAGTTGGTAGCCTAAATCCTGCCTGATGTTACTGCTGTTCCTAAAACCATTGACATACTACTACTGTAACCACACACAGAGTGAGCCTACAAAGTGTGTGAGAGAAGGTTGGGCGATTGTGTACAAGCCTACATCACCCGATTGTGCCCCATAGTGGGGGTCTTTCTCATGGCTACCCATATATTAACATGGAAATATGTTTATTTGGAAAGTAATATATATATATATATATATATATATATATATATAAAAGCATTCATGATTTGCGTAAATGTAATATACTAACTATTACTCGCTTAAAATATGAAATGGTATTACATTTGGTGAAGAGCATATGACTTGTTTAAGACTCGAAACTCAAAGTTTAGGACTTGAGACTTGACTCGGACTTGCCTGTCTTGACTTGGGACTTGAGTGCTAAGACTTGAGACTTACTTCTGACTTGTAAACCAATGACTTGGTCCCACCTCTGGCAGGCAGGCTCGAGGTCAGGGCAGACTGAATGATCAGGGCAGGCCGAACAGGTTGGAACCAGGATGGCTAGAAAACAGAAACTAGGAAAACCAGGCGCACGGAAAACCATGCTGTTAGGCTTGACCAGATAGCATGAACTGGCTACAGACAAACAGAGAAAACAGGTATAAATACAATGGGGATAATGGGAAGATGGGCGACACCTGGAGGGGGGTGGAGACGAGAACAAAGACAGGTGAAACAGATCAGGGTGTGACAATTTCTCTCATTACGGTGTCCTCTCTACACTGCCGTCAAATGACCGCAGCAGCAGGGTTTGTGACTTTAGAAGTGGGAGTGTTTTTGGTTCGGTGCGTCAAAATAGGATAAGTAAGTACTTTCTTTATATGCAGGAAAGGTAGACATCTTTATTTTGACATACAAAAATGCAACAGATCCTCTTCAATCTGCCATTTCTTACTGTCTATATTATATATTAATATAAATTATAAGTAATAACCTAAATAATAATGATGAAATGCCATGATAATAAAAAAGTGTAATGGCTTGTTTAAAAAATATATATTTGGAAGTAAATTCATATAAAAGTCTACAAACAGAATTGTTACCTCCTTTTTTTTACATAGGGCCCTATAGGCCTAAGAGAACAGTAACATTTCAACAAAACAATACAAAAAGGAAAAATGTTTCTTATTGCCTATGTGTCACGTTGTGTCAGTGACAATCCTCTCCAATCTTACATTTCTTAATCTGTAGACTAGACTAATACTTAGAGGTAATAACTTGAATACTAATATGCTACTGATAATAATGGTAAAAGTTGCAGAGATAAAAGCCACTTGTTTCTTTCTGAATAGTTATGTCGGTGAACGTGTACATTGGCCTGGCCAAGTACCATATTCTCAAATTTCAAGGCCGTCACAGCCCTATTCAGTCCTGAAGTTTACAGGGCTATGCTACCTGTTGTAGCTGATGTGATGTGGTGTCCATCCTAAAAGTTGTGTTTGGCTGGAACAGTTTGTTATGTTTCCACATGTTGAAAACAAAGAGCAGCTCCGAGACGTACACAGCACAGCTAACCCTGCAGGAAATCCTGTGCTGCAGACAGGAATGGCATGCCAGGGTTGACCTCGTGCACTAACACACACACACACACACACACACACACACACACACACACACACACACACACACACAGCAATAGGTGGGCCTGCAGGAAGAGGGAAGGAGGTGTTGAATTATACTGAGAGATGGTGAAAGACTCCTCCTCAGGAGTACAACACACACATAGAGGGTGGATCATAATAACACGGTGACTTTCTCAGGGGTGTCAGGTTGTCATAACAATCCCCTGCTTCGACCTCTCTCCCCTTTCTTATCCTCTCCCCTCCCCTCTGCTCTCTACCATCTCCTCCTCTCCCCTCTCCTCTCCCCTTTCTTATCCTCTCCCCTCCCCTCTGCTCTCTACCATCTCCTCCTCTCCCCTCTCCTCTCCCCTTTCTTATCCTCTCCCCTCCCCTCTGCTCTCTACCATCTCCTCCTCTCCCCTCTCCTCTCCCCTTTCTTATCCTCTCCCCTCCCCTCTGCTCTCTACCATCTCCTCCTCTCCCCTCTCCTCTCCCCTTTCTTATCCTCTCCCCTCCCCTCTGCTCTCTACCATCTCCTCCTCTCCCCTCTCCTCTCCCCTTTCTTATCCTCTCCCCTCCCCTCTGCTCTCTCACCTCTCCGTTCCCCTCTGCTCTCTACCCTCTCCTCCTCTCCCCTCTCCTCATCTCCTCTCCTCTGCTCTCTACCCTCTCCTCCTCTCCCCTCTCCTCCTCTCCTCTGCTCTCTACCATCTCCTCCTCTCCCATCTCCTCCTCTCCTCCTCTGCTCTCTACCCTCTCCCCTCTCCTCTCCCCTCTGCTCTCTACCCTCTCCTCCTCTCCCCTCTCCTTTCTCCCCTCTCCTCCTCTCCTCTGCTCTCGACTCTCTCCCCTCTCCTCCTCTCCTCTGCTCTCTACCCTCTCCTCCTCTCCTCTCCTATGCTCCCTCTCCTCTCCTCTCCTCTCCTCTCCTCTCCTCTCCTCTCCTCTCCTCTCCTCTCCTCTGCTTTGCTCTGCTCTGCTCTCTACTCCTCTCCCCTCTCCTCTGCTCTACCCTCTCCCCTCTCCTCTCCCCTCTGCTCTCTACCCTCTCCTCCTCTCCCCTCTCCTCTCCTCCTCTCCTCTCCTCTGCTTTCTACCCTCTCCTCCTCTCCCCTCTCCTCTCCTCCTCTCCTCTCTTCTGCTCTCTACCCTCTCCTCTGCGCTCTACCCTCTCCCCTCTCCTCTCCCCTTTCTTATCCTCTCCCCTCCCCTCTGATCTCTCCCCTCTCCGTTCCCCTCTGCTCTCTACCCTCTCCTCCTCTCCCCTCTCCTCCTCTCCTCTCCTCTGCTCTCTACCCTCTCCTCCTCTCCCCTCTCCTCCTCTCCTCTGCTCTCTACCCTCTCCTCCTCTCCCATCTCCTCCTCTCCTCTGCTCTCTACCCTCTCCCCTCTCCTCTCCCCTCTGCTCTCTACCCTCTCCTCCTCTCCCCTCTCCTCCTCTCCTCTGCTCTCTACTCTCTCCCCTCTCCTCCTCTCCTCTGCTCTCTACCCTCTCCCCTCTCCTCCTCTCCTCTCCTATGCTCTCTCTCCTCTCCTCTCCTCTGCTCTCCTCTCCTCTCCTCTACTCTCCTCTACTCTCTACTCTCTACTCTCTACTCCTCTCCCCTCTCCTCTCCCCTCTGCTCTCTACCCTCTCCTCCTCTCCCCTCTCCTCCTCTCCTCTCCTCTCCTCTGCTCTCTACCCTCTCCTCCTCTCCCCTCTCCTCTCCTCTCTTCTGCTCTCTACCCTCTCCTCTGCTTTCTACCCTCTACCCTCTCCTCCTCTCCCCTCTGCTCTCTACCCTCTGTTCTCTCCCCTCTCCTCCTCTCCCCTCTCCTCTCCCCTCTGCTCTCTACCATCTCCTCCTCTCCCCTCTCCTCTCCCCTTTCTTATCCTCTCCCCTCCCCTCTGCTCTCTACCATCTCCTCCTCTCCCCTCTCCTCTCCCCTTTCTTATCCTCTCCCCTCCCCTCTGCTCTCTACCATCTCCTCCTCTCCCCTCTCCTCTCCCCTTTCTTATCCTCTCCCCTCCCCTCTGCTCTCTACCATCTCCTCCTCTCCCCTCTCCTCTCCCCTTTCTTATCCTCTCCCCTCCCCTCTGCTCTCTCACCTCTCCGTTCCCCTCTGCTCTCTACCCTCTCCTCCTCTCCCCTCTCCTCATCTCCTCTCCTCTGCTCTCTACCCTCTCCTCCTCTCCCCTCTCCTCCTCTCCTCTGCTCTCTACCATCTCCTCCTCTCCCATCTCCTCCTCTCCTCCTCTGCTCTCTACCCTCTCCCCTCTCCTCTCCCCTCTGCTCTCTACCCTCTCCTCCTCTCCCCTCTCCTCCTCTCCTCTGTTCTCTACTTTCTCCCCTCTCCTCCTCTCCTCTGCTCTCGACTCTCTCCCCTCTCCTCCTCTCCTCTGCTCTCTACCCTCTCCTCCTCTCCTCTCCTATGCTCCCTCTCCTCTCCTCTCCTCTCCTCTCCTCTCCTCTCCTCTCCTCTCCTCTCCTCTCCTCTCCTCTCCTCTCCTCTCCTCTCCTCTGCTTTGCTCTGCTCTGCTCTCTACTCCTCTCCCCTCTCCTCTGCTCTACCCTCTCCCCTCTCCTCTCCCCTCTGCTCTCTACCCTCTCCTCCACACCCCTCTCCTCTCCACCTCTCCTCTCCTCTGCTCTCTACCCTCTCCTCCTCTCCCCTCTCCTCTCCTCCTCTCCTCTCTTCTGCTCTCTACCCTCTCCTCTGCGCTCGACCCTCTCCCCTCTCCTCTCCCCTTTCTTATCCTCTCCCCTCCCCTCTGCTCTCTCCCCTCTCCGTTCCCCTCTGCTCTCTACCCTCTCCTCCTCTCCCCTCTCCTCCTCTCCTCTCCTCTGCTCTCTACCCTCTCCTCCTCTCCCCTCTCCTCCTCTCCTCTGCTCTCTACCCTCTCCTCCTCTCCCATCTCCTCCTCTCCTCTGCTCTCTACCCTCTCCCCTCTCCTCTCCCCTCTGCTCTCTACCCTCTCCTCCTCTCCCCTCTCCTCCTCTCCTCTGCTCTCTACTCTCTCCCCTCTCCTCCTCTCCTCTGCTCTCTACCCTCTCCCCTCTCCTCCTCTCCTCTCCTATGCTCTCTCTCCTCTCCTCTCCTCTGCTCTCCTCTCCTCTCCTCTACTCTCCTCTACTCTCTACTCTCTACTCTCTACTCCTCTCCCCTCTCCTCTCCCCTCTGCTCTCTACCCTCTCCTCCTCTCCCCTCTCCTCCTCTCCTCTCCTCTCCTCTGCTCTCTACCCTCTCCTCCTCTCCCCTCTCCTCTCCTCTCTTCTGCTCTCTACCCTCTCCTCTGCTTTCTACCCTCTACCCTCTCCTCCTCTCCCCTCTGCTCTCTACCCTCTGTTCTCTCCCCTCTCCTCCTCTCCCCTCTCCTCTCCCCTCTGCTCTCTACCATCTCCTCCTCTCCCCTCTCCTCTCCCCTTTCTTATCCTCTCCCCTCCCCTCTGCTCTCTACCATCTCCTCCTCTCCCCTCTCCTCTCCCCTTTCTTATCCTCTCCCCTCCCCTCTGCTCTCTACCATCTCCTCCTCTCCCCTCTCCTCTCCCCTTTCTTATCCTCTCCCCTCCCCTCTGCTCTCTACCATCTCCTCCTCTCCCCTCTCCTCTCCCCTTTCTTATCCTCTCCCCTCCCCTCTGCTCTCTCACCTCTCCGTTCCCCTCTGCTCTCTACCCTCTCCTCCTCTCCCCTCTCCTCATCTCCTCTCCTCTGCTCTCTACCCTCTCCTCCTCTCCCCTCTCCTCCTCTCCTCTGCTCTCTACCATCTCCTCCTCTCCCATCTCCTCCTCTCCTCCTCTGCTCTCTACCCTCTCCCCTCTCCTCTCCCCTCTGCTCTCTACCCTCTCCTCCTCTCCCCTCTCCTCCTCTCCTCTGTTCTCTACTTTCTCCCCTCTCCTCCTCTCCTCTGCTCTCGACTCTCTCCCCTCTCCTCCTCTCCTCTGCTCTCTACCCTCTCCTCCTCTCCTCTCCTATGCTCCCTCTCCTCTCCTCTCCTCTCCTCTCCTCTCCTCTCCTCTCATCTCCTCTCCTCTCCTCTCCTCTCCTCTCCTCTCCTCTCCTCTCCTCTCCTCTCCTCTGCTTTGCTCTGCTCTCTACTCCTCTCCCCTCTCCTCTGCTCTACCCTCTCCCCTCTCCTCTCCCCTCTGCTCTCTACCCTCTCCTCCTCTCCCCTCTCCTCTCCTCCTCTCCTCTCCTCTGCTCTCTACCCTCTCCTCCTCTCCCCTCTCCTCTCCTCCTCTCCTCTCTTCTGCTCTCTACCCTCTCCTCTGCGCTCTACCCTCTCCCCTCTCCTCTCCCCTTTCTTATCCTCTCCCCTCCCCTCTGCTCTCTCCCCTCTCCGTTCCCCTCTGCTCTCTACCCTCTCCTCCTCTCCCCTCTCCTCCTCTCCTCTCCTCTGCTCTCTACCCTCTCCTCCTCTCCCCTCTCCTCCTCTCCTCTGCTCTCTACCCTCTCCTCCTCTCCCATCTCCTCCTCTCCTCTGCTCTCTACCCTCTCCCCTCTCCTCTCCCCTCTGCTCTCTACCCTCTCCTCCTCTCCCCTCTCCTCCTCTCCTCTGCTCTCTACTCTCTCCCCTCTCCTCCTCTCCTCTGCTCTCTACCCTCTCCCCTCTCCTCCTCTCCTCTCCTATGCTCTCTCTCCTCTCCTCTCCTCTGCTCTCCTCTCCTCTCCTCTCCTCTCCTCTACTCTCCTCTACTCTCTACTCTCTACTCTCTACTCCTCTCCCCTCTCCTCTCCCCTCTGCTCTCTACCCTCTCCTCCTCTCCCCTCTCCTCCTCTCCTCTCCTCTCCTCTGCTCTCTACCCTCTCCTCCTCTCCCCTCTCCTCTCCTCTCTTCTGCTCTCTACCCTCTCCTCTGCTTTCTACCCTCTACCCTCTCCTCCTCTCCCCTCTGCTCTCTACCCTCTGTTCTCTCCCCTCTCCTCCTCTCCCCTCTCCTCTCCCCTCTGCTCTCTACCCTCTCCTCCTCTCCCCTCTCCTCCTCTCCCTGAGTGGAGATTCTAAGAGTACATGGCCATTAAGGACAGATTGTTCTTCAAGATATTCAAACCTTCATAAATGACCAGCAGAGTCAAATAATAATCGCAGCGTGCACTGAACTGAACCCTTCCGCTGTTGAACTTGACTTGTGTTTTCAGCTTGGGCAAGTATAGTGCTTTGTAGTGTGTCGTAGTGGAGTAAATGTTGTATTAAAAAGGAACATTTTAGCATACATTGGCATACACTGGAATGTAGACCAGAGGATACAGTGGTGATAGTGTGGTAGACAATGGTCATATCCCTGACTGTCACCACTGACAGTTCTATAGACTGTCTCCAATACTTTAGTGTGTACAGAGTGACAAGACTTATCTTGGGGGGGGGGGGGGGGGGCGGGGGGGCGGCGGCACCTTTGCATTAAATGGGCAATCTGCAGTTGCTACATCCATTTTTGAACTAATTCATATGTACACATTGATTCTTGAAGGATATAACTCATTAATGATATGTACCCATTGATTCGTGAAGGATATAACTCATTAATGATATGTACCCATTGATTCTTGAAGGATATAACTCATTAATGATATGTACCCATTGATTCGTGAAGGATATAACTCATTAATGATATGTACACATTGATTCTTGAAGGATATAACTCATTAATGATATGTACCCATTGATTCTTGAAGGATATAACTCATTAATGATATGTACACATTGATTCTTGAAGGATATAACTCATTAATGATATGTACACATTGATTCTTGAAGGATATAACTCATTAATGATATGTACCCATTGATTATTGAAGGATATAACTTATTCATGATATGTATCCATTGATTCTTGAAGGATATAACTTATTCATGATATGTATCCATTGATTCTTGAAAGATATAACTCATTAATGATATGTATCCATTGATTCTTGAAAGATATAACTCATTAATGATATGTATCCATTGATTCTTGAAAGATATAACGTATTAATAAGTGTGGTGCTGTAAAGAGCAAACCATCTTACCACACCCTTCCAGAACCCCAGCTGGGCTCTATTAGCCTCCTAACTGGGAAGGTTCTGGAAGGGCGTGGTAAGACGGTTTGCCCTTTACAGCACCACAATGCCTCATGAGTTAGTTCAACTGTCATACTCCATCAGAACCCCAAATATAAGCTTGTTTTACTCCAATATTTGTAAACAAAGTCAATGTAAACAAACACTGTATAGCCTCAACATATTTTTTATATCATGGATGGGCAGTTTCCTTTTTGTTGTTGTTGCTTTTTACAGTAGCAGTGGTTCACTTTGTTATCGTTTCAACTGCGAATATCTTCAGCAATGTTACTTTTTAAAAACTGCATACACATTATGCTCAGACATATTCAAGCCTTTTTTCCTTGGAGGATGTTGTTTGTGCTACATATCCTCTCGGCCGATGGATCAGGACCTCTGATGAGGAGGACAAACAAAAGTCACCATTGAAATTAGCAGCAAAGCCTGAAAGAAGTGTTCCTCCCACCCCAAAATAGATGTGGAATCCATGCCAATTAGAGACTCCATTCCAGTCAGGGTCAACAAGAGGAGGAGGGGGAGGGAGAGTGGGAGGAGGGGGGGATGGAGGGAGAAGGACGGAGGGGGAGGTGTCTGACCAAAGTGGAGCAGATGTCACTTGGTCAACACTTCCTGTTTGTTGGGCTTTTTATTTTGAGACGGCTAATTTGGAGGGCCAGCCAGTCGCTGAGTCTTTGGCTCTATGTGTGGAGTTGGGCCTGAGATTTACACTGACACTTTGGCTCTATGTGTGGAGTTGTGCCTGAGATTTACACTGAGTCTTTGGCTCTATGTGTGGAGTTGTGCCTGAGATTTACACTGAGTCTTTGGCTCAATGTGTGGAGTTGGGCCTGAGATTTACACTGACACTTTGGCTCTATGTGTGGAGTTGGGCCTGAGATTTACACTGAGTCTTTGGCTCTATGTGTGGAGTTGGGCCTGAGATTTACACTGAGTCTTTGGCTCTATGTGTGGAGTTGGGCCTGAGATTTACACTGACACTTTGGCTCTATGTGTGGAGTTGGGCCTGAGATTTACACTGAGTCTTTGGCTCTATGTGTGGAGTTGGGCCTGAGATTTACACTGACACTTTGGCTCTATGTGTGGAGTTGGGCCTGAGATTTACACTGAGTCTTTGGCTCTATGTGTGGAGTTGGGCCTGAGATTTACACTGAGTCTTTGGCTCTATGTGTGGAGTTGGGCCTGAGATTTACACTGACACTTTGGCTCTATGTGTGGAGTTGGGCCTGAGATTTACACTGAGTCTTTGGCTCTATGTGTGGAGTTGTGCCTGAGATTTACACTGAGTCTTTGGCTCAATGTGTGGAGTTGGGCCTGAGATTTACACTGACACTTTGGCTCTATGTGTGGAGTTGGGCCTGAGATTTACACTGAGTCTTTGGCTCTATGTGTGGAGTTGGGCCTGAGATTTACACTGAGTCTTTGGCTCTATGTGTGGAGTTGGGCCTGAGATTTACACTGACACTTTGGCTCTATGTGTGGAGTTGGGCCTGAGATTTACACTGAGTCTTTGGCTCTATGTGTGGAGTTGGGCCTGAGATTTACACTGACACTTTGGCTCTATGTGTGGAGTTGGGCCTGAGATTTACACTGAGTCTTTGGCTCTATGTGTGGAGTTGGGCCTGAGATTTACACTGAGTCTTTGGCTCTATGTGTGGAGTTGGGCCTGAGATTTACACTGACACTTTGGCTCTATGTGTGGAGTTGGGCCTGAGATTTACACTGAGTCTTTGGCTCTATGTGTGGAGTTGGGCCTGAGATTTACACTGAGTCTTTGGCTCTATGTGTGGAGTTGGGCCTGAGATTTACACTGACACTTTGGCTCTATGTGTGGAGTTGTGCCTGAGATTTACACTGAGTCTTTGGCTCTATGTGTGGAGTTGGGCCTGAGATTTATACTGAGTCTTTGGCTCTATGTGTGGAGTTGGGCCTGAGATTTACACTGAGTCTTTGGCTCTATGTGTGGAGTTGGGCCTGAGATTTACACTGACACTTTGGCTCTATGTGTGGAGTTGGGCCTGAGATTTACACTGAGTCTTTGGCTCTATGTGTGGAGTTGGGCCTGAGATTTACACTGAGTCTTTGGCTCTATGTGTGGAGTTGGGCCTGAGATTTACACTGACACTTTGGCTCTATGTGTGGAGTTGGGCCTGAGATTTACACTGAGTCTTTGGCTCTATGTGTGGAGTTGGGCCTGAGATTTACACTGAGTCTTTGGCTCTATGTGTGGAGTTGGGCCTGAGATTTACACTGACACTTTGGCTCTATGTGTGGAGTTGTGCCTGAGATTTACACTGAGTCTTTGGCTCTATGTGTGGAGTTGGGCCTGAGATTTATACTGAGTCTTTGGCTCTATGTGTGGAGTTGGGCCTGAGATTTACACTGAGTCTTTGGCTCTATGTGTGGAGTTGGGCCTGAGATTTACACTGAGTCTTTGGCTCTATGTGTGGAGTTGGGCCTGAGATTTACACTGAGTCTTTGGCTCTATGTGTGGAGTTGGGCCTGAGATTTACACTGACACTTTGGCTCTATGTGTGGAGTTGGGCCTGAGATTTACACTGAGTCTTTGGCTCTATGTGTGGAGTTGGGCCTGAGATTTACACTGACACTTTGGCTCTATGTGTGGAGTTGTGCCTGAGATTTACACTGAGTCTTTGGCTCTATGTGTGGAGTTGGGCCTGAGATTTACACTGAGTCTTTGGCTCTATGTGTGGAGTTGGGCCAGAGATTTACACTGAGTCTTTGGCTCTATGTGTGGAGTTGGGCCTAAGATTTACACTGAGTCTTTGGCTCTATGTGTGGAGTTGGGCCTGAGATTTACACTGAGTCTTTGGCTCTATGTGTGGAGTTGGGCCTGAGATTTACACTGACACTTTGGCTCTATGTGTGGAGTTGTGCCTGAGATTTACACTGAGTCTTTGGCTCTATGTGTGGAGTTGGGCCTGAGATTTACACTGACACTTTGACTCTATGTGTGGAGTTGGGCCTGAGATTTACACTCAGTCTTTGGCTCTATGTGTGGAGTTGGGCCTGAGATTTACACTGACACTTTGGCTCTATGTGTGGAGTTGTGCCTGAGATTTACACTCAGTCTTTGGCTCTATGTGTGGAGTTGGGCCAGAGATTTACACTGAGTCTTTGGCTCTATGTGTGGAGTTGGGCCTAAGATTTACACTGAGTCTTTGGCTCTATGTGTGGAGTTGGGCCTGAGATTTACACTGAGTCTTTGGCTCTATGTGTGGAGTTGTGCCTGAGATTTACACTGAGTCTTTGGCTCTATGTGTGGAGTTGGGCCTGAGATTTACACTGAGTCTTTGGCTCTATGTGTGGAGTTGGGCCTGAGATTTACACTGACACGTTGGCTCTATGTGTGGAGTTGTGCCTGAGATTTACACTGAGTCTTTGGCTCTATGTGTGGAGTTGGGCCTGAGATTTACACTGACACTTTGACTCTATGTGTGGAGTTGGGCCTGAGATTTACACTCAGTCTTTGGCTCTATGTGTGGAGTTGGGCCTGAGATTTACACTGACACTTTGGCTCTATGTGTGGAGTTGTGCCTGATATTTACACTGTCTTTGGCTCTATGTGTGGAGTTGGGCCTGAGATTTACACTGAGTCTTTGGCTCTATGTGTGGAGTTGGGCCTGAGATTTACACTGACACTTTGGCTCCCATTGTTCCCGTTTCCCTTTCCTCCTAGCAGACCTGACCACAGAGGACATCACTCAGCGTCAGCTCAGTGTGTCTGTCTGCCTGCCTCCATCACCACAGACTTGCCACAACTATCTTTTTTTACCAGACTTTACTTGTTTTGTAACCCCAAAATAAGGACACAAATCAGCAGTTCACATGTGTTAGTTTCTTTCTCTGGATGTGTGTACTTACTCCAGGTTTGTACTACCGTTATGATAGTGGACAAATCATTTATTCATGCGTGGTGATAAAGGTAAAGTGGTTCGAGTTACAGAAAGACTCTTTCTTTCTTTCTTTCTCAATCAGTCGTTCTGTGTTCTGCCTAATAATCTTGAGGGATAGAGGTTCCCGTACACACTGGTCATACTGGTAGAACCGATCAAGGGCGAAGAACGATAGAGTTCTGGGAAGGAGATGAGGAGGAGAGACTGATTGTTCAGTGTCCAGTGGGACTCATCCTAGCCCTGAACCAGGCTTCAACAGACACATCTGATCTTCATCACACCATGACTTGTTGGCTCTGAGGAACAGTTTGTCCATCCGCCAGTTTCAGATTTCAGACACTCATTGTCAAGACGCACAGTTGACCTGTGAGTAGGGCTGACCGTATTACCGCCACACTGGCAGTCCTGTATCACTAACATCGAGTGGCTGCTGCCAACATACTGACTCAAATCTCTAGCCACTTTAATAATTCAAAATGGG
Source organism: Oncorhynchus clarkii lewisi (assembly GCF_045791955.1). Taxonomy (NCBI): domain Eukaryota; kingdom Metazoa; phylum Chordata; class Actinopteri; order Salmoniformes; family Salmonidae; genus Oncorhynchus; species Oncorhynchus clarkii. Next base: position 57,055,730 of record NC_092155.1, on the reverse strand, counting down.
ATGTAATAAATGTATCACTAGCCACTTTAAACAATGTCACTTTATATAATGTTTACATACCCTACATTACTCATCTCATATGTATATACTGTACTCTATACCATCTACTGCATCTTGCCTATGCCGTTCGGCCATCGCTCATCCATATATTTTTATATGAATTCCTTTACACTTGTGTGTGTATAAGGTAGTTGTTGTGAAATTGTTAGGTTAGATTACTTGTTAGATATTACTGCATGGTCGGAACTAGAAGCACAAGCATTTCGCTACACTCGTATTAACATCTGCTAACCATGTGTATGTGACAAATCAAATTAGAAAAATAGAAAACCCTTTTGCAATTATGTTAGCACAGCTGAAAACTCTCTTCACTGTTGATGTTGAGAAGGGTGTTTTGCGGGTACTATTTAATGAAGCTGCCAGTTGAGGACTTGTGATGCTTCTGTTTCTCAAACTAGGCACTCTAATGTATTTATCCACTTGCTCAGTTGTGCACAGTTTTCAGCTGTGCTAACATAATTACAAAAGGGTTTTCTAATGATCAGTTAGCCTTTTAAAATGATCAACTGGATTAGCTAACACAGCGTGCCATTGGAGACAGGAGTGATGGTTGCTGATACACCCATGTAGATATTCCATAAAAAATCTGCCGTTTCCAGCTACAATAGTCATTTACCACATTAACATTGTCTACACTGTATTTCTGATGAATTTGATGTTATTTTAATGGACAAAACCTTTTGTTTTTCTTTCAAAAACAAGGACATTTGTAAGTGACCCCAAGCTTTTGAATGGTATTGTATCTCTTGATTTCCAAGGCATTCTAAGGTTGGTATCATTCTAAAGTTTCTAGCGTATTGGACCTGTTTGAAATGATCACTTTTATGCTCGACACAGACAATCCACCTGCACACTTGCTCCGGAATGGGGCAAATTGCCTTTCTATTTTATTCAGCTAAGTTCAATTATATTTTTCTTACTATAAAATGATATAAGATAGAGGCAAGGGACTTATATATTTTCTGCTAAAGGAACAAGCCTACAGCCTACGGCAGGGAGCATTGACAGATAACATACAGTAGACCAACTCATATTCTGTTCTTCTGAAATACATTTGATTCATAATGTTTCTTTAGACCCGGCTAAACTAAATAATGGATGTATTGTGATGGTGTGTATTCAATTGATTTATTAGACTTTTTTTATTTTTATGTATTTGTTCCAAAGGCACACATCAGTGGTTTGTATGTGTGGAGGCCTGGAGATGCTAAACGTGTTTATGTTAATTAACGGTCAATTACCGTGAGACAGGCAGTCTTTTGCATGACAACAACCAGGTGACAAAATGTCATGACTGCCACAGCCGTACCTGTGGGAGGGTCAGACAAACAGGGTCTCTTTCTCACAGCACCCACACACTCACCCCCTTTCCCAGTAGGATCCGTTACTGTGGAAACTAAAGGCAAGTCTTAAGTGTCTTTCCTGTGAGAAACTAAATAGTTGTGTAGGTAAATGTGGTCCCTCTCTTTGTGTGTTCTAAATATAGTTGGTAGTGGGAGAGAGATGGAAACAGGAATGACCCTGGTGTTTTCTGCTGATGAGTGGCCCCCTCTGTTTCCTTGTATGAGTCGCTGCTGTTACGTTCC